>NC_091463.1:33842248-34588372 GCF_027789765.1 Dendropsophus ebraccatus | reverse complement strand
CCTTTCCAATATGTTGTTGGAATGAGCTCCTTTTGAGCAGTGAGATGAATTTTTCTGAACGCCATCGGGATATCCATACTGAAGGTTTTTTGCTTTACGCAGCGTTAAAGCGTTGGAGAACGTTAGCGGTGTATTAAATAACTGGGCATTTTTTTTTTATAGGGGCTCTTGCTCTCCACTCTGCTCTGTACTTATGATATAAAAAATGCCAACGGGGCAAGCGTGAGAATAGATCCAATGGATAAGTATCCGCGTGGGTTCGAACCCCACTCCTGGTATGAGTTTAACCTTGGTGCTCTCCAATGTTTAAAAAAGAGGCGTGGTAATCGGTTAACTTTCAAGACCTTGTTGAAAAGGGATCACCTGTGTTACCTTGATTCTGCTCCTTTCCAATATGTTGTTGGAATGAGCTTTTAGCAGTGAGATGAATTTTCTGAACGCCATCGGCTAATCCATACTGAAGGTTTTTTTGCTTTACGCAGCGTAAAGCGTGAGGACGTTAGCGGTGTATTTAAATAACTGGGCCATTTTTTTTTATAGGGGCTCTTGCTCTCCACTCTGCTCTGTACTTTAATGATATTAAAAAATGCCAACGGGGCAAGCGTGAGACTATCATGTGAAGTTCACGTAGGAGACTGAGTCCTGATTGGTTTCATAGAGGGAGAGGAAGGTGGAAAAAAGCACAGAGGAGTGCCAGACCGCAGGACTAGCTCGGCTGGCCAACGCCTCTTTGACTTTTCATTCTGGAGAACAAAATATGCTTTATAAGATTGTAAAATAGGGAGAGCTACAGAAAAGTACCATCAGCATTAGTGCCCGATTGGCAACTCGACTCATGTCCGAGCATATTGTGTACTTTCACCCACAATTGTATGCACTCTGGCTTGTTTTAAACACCAGGATGGCCCGAGTGGTTAAGGCGTTGGACTTAAGATCCAATGGATAAGTATCCGCGTGGGTTCGAACCCACTCCTGGTATGAGTTTTAACCTGGTGCTCTCCAATGTTTAAAAAAGAGGCGTGGTAATCGGTTAACTTTCAAGACCTTGTTGAAAAGTGGATCACCTGTGTATTACCTTGATTCTGCTCCTTTCCAATATGTTGTTGGAATGAGCTCCTTTTAGCAGTGAGATGAATTTTCTGAACGCCATCGGCTAATCCATACTGAAGGTTTTTTGCTTTACGCAGCGTAAAGCGTGAGAACGTTAGCGGTGTATTTAAATAACTGGGCCATTTTTTTTTATAGGGGCTCTTGCTCTCCACTCTGCTCTGTACTTTAATGATATTAAAAAATGCCAACGGGGCAAGCGTGAGACTATCATGTGAAGTTCACGTAGGAGACTGAGTCCTGATTGGTTTTCATAGAGGGAGAGGAAGGTGGAAAGAAGCACAGAGGAGTGCCAGACCGCAGGACTAGCTCGGCTGGCCAACGCCTCTTTGACTTTTCATTCTGGAGAACAAAATATGCTTTATAAGATTGTAAAATAGGGAGAGCTACAAGAAAAGTACCATCAGCATTAGTGCCCGATTGGCAACTCGACTCATGTCGAGCACATATTGTGTACTTTCACCCACAATTGTATGCACTCTGCTTGTTTTAAACACCAGGATGGCCGAGTGGTTAAGGCGTTGGACTTAAGATCCAATGGATAAGTATCCGCGTGGGTTCGAACCCCACTCCTGGTATGAGTTTTAACCTTGGTGCTCTCCAATGTTTAAAAAAGAGGCGTGGTAATCGGTTAACTTTCAAGACCTTGTTGAAAAGTGGATCACCTGTGTATTACCTTGATTCTGCTCCTTTCCAATATGTTGTTGGAATGAGCTCCTTTTAGCAGTGAGATGAATTTTCTGAACGCCATCGGCTAATCCATACTGAAGGTTTTTGCTTTACGCAGCGTAAAGCGTGAGGACGTTAGCGGTGTATTTAAATAACTGGGCCATTTTTTTTTATAGGGGCTCTTGCTCTCCACTCTGCTCTGTACTTTAATGATATTAAAAAATGCCAACGGGGCAAGCGTGTGAGACTATCATGTGAAGTTCACGTAGGAGACTGAGTCCTGATTGAATTTCATAGAGGGAGAGGAAGGTGGAAAGAAGCACAGAGGAGTGCCAGACCGTAGGACTAGCTCGGCTGGCCAACGCCTCTTTGACTTTTCATTCTGGAGAACAAAATATGCTTTATAAGATTGTAAAATAGGGAGAGCTACAAGAAAAAGTACCATCAGCATTAGTGCCCGATTGGCAACTCGACTCATGTCCGAGCACATATTGTGTACTTTCACCCACAATTGTATGCACTCTGGCTTGTTTTTAAACACCAGGATGGCCGAGTGGTTAAGGCGTTGGACTTAAGATCCAATGGATAAGTATCCGCGTGGGTTCGAACCCCACTCCTGGTATGAGTTTTACCTTGGTGCTCTCCAATGTTTAAAAAGAGGCGTGGTAATCGGTTAACTTTCAAGACCTTGTTGAAAAGTGGATCACCTGTGTATTACCTTGATTCTGCTCCTTTCCAATATGTTGTTGGAATGAGCTCCTTTTAGCAGTGAGATGAATTTTCTGAACGCCATCGGCTAATCCATACTGAAGGATTTTTGCTTTACGCAGCGTAAAGCGTGAGAACGTTAGCGGTGTATTTAATAACTGGGCCATTTTTTTTTTATAGGGCGCTCTTGCTACTCCACTATTGCGCTGTACTTAATGATATAAAAAATGCCAACGGGGCAAGCGTTGAGACTATAGATCAATGGATAAGTATCGCGTGGGTCGAACCCCACTCCTGGTATGAGTTTTAACCTGGGCTCTCAATGTTTAAAAAGAGGCGTGGTAATCGGTTAACTTTCAAGACCTTGTTGAAAAGTGGATCAACCTGTGTATACCTTGATTCTTATCCTTTCCAATATGTTGTTGGAATGAGCTCCTTTTAGCAGTGAGATGAATTTTCTGAACGCCATCGGCTAATCCATACTGAAGGATTTTTGCTTTACGCAGCGTAAAGCGTGAGAACGTTAGCGGTGTATTTAAATAACTGGGCCATTTTTTTTTATAGGGGCTCTTGCTCTCCACTCTGCTCTGTACTTTAATGATATTAAAAAATGCCAACGGGGCAAGCGTGAGACTATCATGTGAAGTTCACGTAGGAGACTGAGTCCTGATTGGTTTTCATAGAGGGAGAGGAAGGTGGAAAGAAGCACAGAGGAGTGCCAGACCGCAGGACTAGCTCGGCTGGCCAACGCCTCTTTGACTTTTCATTCTGGAGAACAAAATATGCTTTATAAGATTGTAAAATAGGGAGAGCTACAAGAAAAGTACCATCAGCATTAGTGCCCGATTGGCAACTCGACTCATGTCCGAGCACATATTGTGTACTTTCACCCACAATTGTATGCACTCTGGCTTTTTAAAACACCAGGATGGCCGAGTGGTTAAGGCGTTGGACTTAAGATCCAATGGATAAGTATCCGCGTGGGTTCGAACCCCACTCCTGGTATGAGTTTTAACCTTGGTGCTCTCCAATGTTTAAAAAAGAGGCGTGGTAATCGGTTAACTTTCAAGACCTTGTTGAAAAGTGGATCACCTGTGTATTACCTTGATTCTGCTCCTTTCCAATATGTTGTTGGAATGAGCTCCTTTTAGCAGTGAGATGAATTTTCTGAACGCCATCGGCTAATCCATACTGAAGGATTTTGCTTTACGCAGCGTAAAGCGTGAGAACGTTAGCGGTGTATTTAAATAACTGGGCCATTTTTTTTTTATAGGGCTCTTGCTCTCCACTCTGCTCTGTACTTTAATGATATTAAAAAATGCCAACGGGGCAAGCGTGAGACTATCATGTGAAGTTCACGTAGGAGACTGAGTCCTGATTGGTTTTCATAGAGGGAGAGGAAGGTGGAAAGAAGCACAGAGGAGTGCCAGACCGCAGGACTAGCTCGGCTGGCCAACGCCTCTTTGACTTTTCATTCTGGAGAACAAAATATGCTTTATAAGATTGTAAAATAGGGAGAGCTACAAGAAAAGTACCATCAGCATTAGTGCCCGATTGGCAACTCGACTCATGTCCGAGCACATATGTGTACTTTCACCACAATTGTATGCACTCTGGCTTGTTTTAAACACCAGGATGGCCGAGTGGTTAAGGCGTTGGACTTAAGATCCAATGGATAAGTATCCGCGTGGGTTCGAACCCCACTCCTGGTATGAGTTTTAACCTTGGTGCTCTCCAATGTTTAAAAAAGAGGCGTGGTAATCGGTTAACTTTCAAGACCTTGTTGAAAAGTGGATCACCTGTGTATTACCTTGATTCTGCTCCTTTCCAATATGTTGTTGGAATGAGCTCCTTTTAGCAGTGAGATGAATTTTCTGAACGCCATCGGCTAATCCATACTGAAGGTTTTGCTTTACGCAGCGTAAAGCGTGAGGACGTTAGCGGTGTATTTAAATAACTGGGCCATTTTTTTTTTATAGGGGCTCTTGCTCTCCACTCTGCTCTGTACTTTAATGATATTAAAAAATGCCAACGGGGCAAGCGTGAGACTATCATGTGAAGTTCACGTAGGAGACTGAGTCCTGATTGAATTTTCATAGAGGGAGAGGAAGGTGGAAAGAAGCACAGAGGAGTGCCAGACCGTAGGACTAGCTCGGCTGGCCAACGCCTCTTTGACTTTTCATTCTGGAGAACAAAATATGCTTTATAAGATTGTAAAATAGGGAGAGCTACAAGAAAAGTACCATCAGCATTAGTGCCCGATTGGCAACTCGACTCATGTCCGAGCACATATTGTGTACTTTCACCCACAATTGTATGCACTCTGGCTTGTTTTAAACACCAGGATGGCCGAGTGGTTAAGGCGTTGGACTTAAGATCCAATGGATAAGTATCCGCGTGGGTTCGAACCCACTCCTGGTATGAGTTTTAACCTTGGTGCTCTCCAATGTTTAAAAAAGAGTCGTGGTAATCGGTTAACTTTCAAGACCTTGTTGAAAAGTGGATCACTGTGTATTACCTTGATTCTGCTCCTTCCAATATGTTGTTGGAATGAGCTCCTTTTAGCAGTGAGATGAATTTCTGAACGCCATCGGCTAATCCATACTGAAGGATTTTTGCTTTACGCAGCGTAAAGCGTGAGAACGTTAGCGGTGTATTTAAATAACTGGGCCATTTTTTTTTTATAGGGGCTCTTGCTCTCCACTCTGCTCTGTACTTTAATGATATTAAAAAATGCCAGGGGCAAGCGTGAGACTATATCCAATGGATAAGTATCCGCGTGGGTTCGAACCCCACTCCTGGTATGAGTTTTAACCTTGGTGCTCTCCAATGTTTAAAAAAAGAGGCGTGGTAATCGGTTAACTTTCAAGACCTTGTTGAAAAGTGGATCACCTGTGTATTACCTTGATTCTGCTCCTTTCCAATATGTTGTTGGAATGAGCTCCTTTTAGCAGTGAGATGAATTTTCTGAACGCCATCGGCTAATCCATACTGAAGGTTTTTGCTTTACGCAGCGTAAAGCGTGAGGACGTTAGCGGTGTATTTAAATAACTGGGGCCATTTTTTTTTTATAGGGGCTCTTGCTCTCCACTCTGCCTCTGTACTTTAATGATATTAAAAAATGCCAAATCGGGGCAAGCGTGAGACTATCATGTGGAGTTCGCGTAGGAGACTGAGTCCTGATTGAATTTCAAGAGGGAGAGGAAGGTGGAAATAAGCACAGAGGAGTGCCAGACCGTAGGACTAGCTCGGCTGGCCAACGCCTCTTTGACTTTTCATTCTGGAGAACCAAATATGCTTTATAAGATTGTAAAATAGGGAGAGCTACAAGAAAAGTACCATCAGCATTAGTGCCCGATTGGCAACTCGACTCATGTTCCCGAGCACATATTGTGTACTTTCACCCACAATTGTATGCACTCTGGCTTGTTTTAAACACCAGGATGGCCGAGTGGTTAAGGCGTTGGACTTAAGATCCAATGGATAAGTATCCGCGTGGGTTCGAACCCCACTCCTGGTATGAGTTTTAACCTTGGTGCTCTCCAATGTTTAAAAAAGAGGCGTGGTAATCGGTTAACTTTCAAGACCTTGTTGAAAAGTGGTATCACCTGTGTATTACCTTGATTCTGCTCCTTTCCAATATGTTGTTGGAATGAGCTCCTTTTTAGCAGTGAGATGAATTTTCTGACGCCATCGGCTAATCCATACTGAAGGATTTTTGCTTACGCAGCGTTAAAGGTCGAGAACGTTAGCGGCTGTATTTAAATAACTGGGCCATTTTTTTTTTTATAGGGGGCTCTTGCCTCCACTCTGCTCTGTACTTTAATGATATTAAAAAATGCCAACGGGGGCAAGCTTGAGACTATATCCAATGGATAAGTATCCGCGTGGGTTCGAACCCCACTCCTGGTATGAGTTTTAACCTTGGTGCTCTCCAATGTTTAAAAAAGAGTCGTGGTAATTCGGTTAACTTTCAAGACCTTGTTGAAAAGTGGATCACCTGTGTATTACCTTGATTCTCTCCTTTCCAATATGTTGTTGGAATGAGCTCCTTTTAGCAGTGAGATGAATTTTCTGAACGCCATCGGCTAATCCATACTGAAGGATTTTTGCTTTACGCAGCGTAAAGCGTGAGACGTTAGCGGTGTATTTAAATAACTGGGCCATTTTTTTTTTTATAGGGGCTCTTGCTCTCCACTCTGCTCTGTACTTAATGATATTAAAAAATGCCAACGGGGCAAGCGTGAGACTATCATGTTGAAGTTCACGTAGGAGACTGAGTCCTGATTGGTTTTCATAGAGGGAGAGGAAGGTGGAAAGAAGCACAGAGGAGTGCCAGACCGCAGGACTAGCTCGGCTGGCCAACGCCCTCTTTGACTTTTCATTCTGGAGAACAAAATATGCTTTATAAGATTGTAAAATAGGGGAGAGCTACAAGAAAAGTACCATCAGCATTAGTGCCCGATTGGCAACTCGACTCATGTCCGAGCACATATTGTGTACTTTCACCCACAATTGTATGCACTCTGGCTTGTTTTAAACACTAGGATGGCCGAGTGGTTAAGGCGTTGGACTTAAGATCCAATGGATAAGTATCCGCGTGGGTTCGAACCCCACTCCTGGTATGAGTTTTAACCTTGGTGCTCTCCAATGTTTAAAAAAGAGGCGTGGTAATCGGTCAACTTTCAAGACCTTGTTGAAAAGTGGATCACCTGTGTATTACCTTGATTCTGCTCCTTTCCAATATGTTGTTGGAATGAGCTCCTTTTAGCAGTGAGATGAATTTTCTGAACGCCATCGGCTAATCCATACTGAAGGATTTTTGCTTTACGCAGCGTTAAAGCGTGAGAACGTTAGCGGTGTATTTAAATAACTGGGCCATTTTTTTTTTTTATAGGGGCTCTTGCTCTCCACTCTGCTCTGTACTTTAATGATATTAAAAAATGCCAACGGGGTAAGCGTGAGACTATCATGTGAAGTTCACGTAGGAGACTGAGTCCTGATTGGTTTTCATAGAGGGAGAGGAAGGTGGAAAGAAGCACAGAGGAGTGCCAGACCGCAGGACTAGCTCGGCTGGCCAACGCCTCTTTGACTTTTCATTCTGGAGAACAAAATATGCTTTATAAGATTGTAAAATAGGGAGAGCTACAAGAAAAGTACCATCAGCATTAGTGCCCGATTGGCAACTCGACTCATGTCCGAGCACATATTGTGTACTTTCACTCACAATTGTATGCACTCTGGCTTGTTTTAAACACCAGGATGGCCGAGTGGTTAAGGCGTTGGACTTAAGATCCAATGGATAAGTATCCGCGTGGGTTCGAACCCCACTCCTGGTATGAGTTTTAACCTTGGTGCTCTCCAATGTTTAAAAAAGAGGCGTGGTAATCGGTTAACTTTCAAGACCTTGTTGAAAAGTGGATCACCTGTGTATTACCTTGATTCTGCTCCTTTCCAATATGTTGTTGGAATGAGCTCCTTTTAGCAGTGAGATGAATTTTCTGAACGCCATCGGCTAATCCATACTGAAGGTTTTTTGCTTTACGCAGCGTAAAGCGTGAGGACGTTAGCGGTGTATTTAAATAACTGGGCCATTTTTTTTTTATAGGGGCTCTTGCTCTCCACTCTGCTCTGTACTTTAATGATATTAAAAAATGCCAACGGGGCAAGCGTGAGACTATCATGTGGAAGTTCGCGTAGGAGACTGAGTCCTGATTGAATTTTCATAGAGGGAGAGGAAGGTGGAAATAAGCACAGAGGAGTGCCAGACCGCTAGGACTAGCTCGGCTGGCCAACGCCTCTTTGACTTTTCATTCTGGAGAACAAAATATGCTTTATAAGATTGTAAAATAGGGAGAGCTACAAGAAAAGTACCATCAGCATTAGTGCCCGATTGGCAACTCGACTCATGTCCGAGCACATATTGTGTACTTTCACCCACAATTGTATGCACTCTGGCTTGTTTTAAACACCAGGATGGCCGAGTGGTTAAGGCGTTGGACTTAAGATCCAATGGATAAGTATCCGCGTGGGTTCGAACCCCACTCCTGGTATGAGTTTTAACCTTGGTGCTCTCCAATGTTTAAAAAAGAGGCGTGGTAATCGGTTAACTTTCAAGACCTTGTTGAAAAGTGGATCACCTGTGTATTACCTTGATTCTGCTCCTTTCCAATATGTTGTTGGAATGAGCTCCTTTTAGCAGTGAGATGAATTTTCTGAACGCCATCGGCTAATCCATACTGAAGGATTTTTGCTTTACGCAGCGTAAAGCGTGAGAACGTTAGCGGTTGTATTTAAATAACTGGGCCATTTTTTTTTTATAGGGGCTCTTGCTCTCCACTCTGCTCTGTACTTTAATGATATTAAAAAATGCCAACGGGGCAAGCGTGAGACTATATCCAATGGATAAGTATCCGCGTGGGTTCGAACCCCACTCCTGGTATGAGTTTTAACCTTGGTGCTCTCCAATGTTTAAAAAGAGGCGTGGTAATCGGTGAACTTTCAAGACCTTGTTGAAAAGTGGATCACCTGTGTATTACCTTGATTCTGCTCCTTTCCAATATGTTGTTGGAATGAGCTCCTTTTAGCAGTGAGATGAATTTTCTGAACGCCATCGGCTAATCCATACTGAAGGTTTTTTGCTTTACGCAGCGTAAAGCGTGAGGACGTTAGCGGTGTATTTAAATAACTGGGCCATTTTTTTTTTATAGGGGCTCTTGCTCTCCACTCTGCTCTGTACTTTAATGATATTAAAAAATGCCAACGGGGCAAGCGTGAGACTATCATGTGGAGTTCGCGTAGGAGACTGAGTCCTGATTGAATTTCATAGAGGGAGAGGAAGGTGGAAATAAGCACAGAGGAGTGCCAGACCGTAGGACTAGCTCGGCTGGCCAACGCCTCTTTGACTTTTCATTCTGGAGAACAAAATATGCTTTATAAGATTGTAAAATAGGGAGAGCTACAAGAAAAGTACCATCAGCATTAGTGCCCGATTGGCAACTCGACTCATGTCCGAGCACATATTGTGTACTTTCACCCACAATTGTATGCACTCTGGCTTGTTTTAAACACCAGGATGGCCGAGTGGTTAAGGCGTTGGACTTAAGATCCAATGGATAAGTATCCGCGTGGGTTCGAACCCCACTCCTGGTATGAGTTTTAACCTTGGTGCTCTCCAATGTTTAAAAAAGAGGCGTGGTAATCGGTTAACTTTCAAGACCTTGTTGAAAAGTGGATCACCTGTGTATTACCTTGATTCTGCTCCTTTCCAATATGTTGTTGGAATGAGCTCCTTTTAGCAGTGAGATGAATTTTCTGAACGCCATCGGCTAATCCATACTGAAGGATTTTTGCTTTACGCAGCGTAAAGCGTGAGAACGTTAGCGGTGTATTTAAATAACTGGGCCATTTTTTTTTTATAGGGGCTCTTGCTCTCCACTCTGCTCTGTACTTTAATGATATTAAAAAATGCCAACGGGGCAAGCGTGAGACTATATCCAATGGATAAGTATCCGCGTGGGTTCGAACCCCACTCCTGGTATGAGTTTTAACCTTGGTGCTCTCCAATGTTTAAAAAAGAGTCGTGGTAATCGGTTAACTTTCAAGACCTTGTTGAAAAGTGGATCACCTGTGTATTACCTTGATTCTTCTCCTTTCCAATATGTTGTTGGAATGAGCTCCTTTTAGCAGTGAGATGAATTTTCTGAACGCCATCGGCTAATCCATACTGAAGGTTTTTTGCTTTACGCAGCGTAAAGCGTGAGGACGTTAGCGGTGTATTTAAATAACTGGGCCATTTTTTTTTTATAGGGGCTCTTGCTCTCCACTCTGCTCTGTACTTTAATGATATTAAAAAATGCCAACGGGGCAAGCGTGAGACTATGATGTAAAGTTCGCATAGGAGACTGAGTCCTGTTTGGTTTTCATAGAGGGAGAGGAAGGTGGAAAGAAGCACAGAGGAGTGCCAGACCGCAGGACTAGCTCGGCTGGCCAACGCCTCTTTGACTTTTCATTCTGGAGAACAAAATATGCTTTATAAGATTGTAAAATAGGGAGAGCTACAAGAAAAGTACCATCAGCATTAGTGCCCGATTGGCAACTCGACTCATGTCCGAGCACATATTGTGTACTTTCACCCACAATTGTATGCACTCTTGCTTGTTTTAAACACCTGGATGGCCGAGTGGTTAAGGCGTTGGACTTAAGATCCAATGGATAAGTATCCGCGTGGGTTCGAACCCCACTCCTGGTATGAGTTTTAACCTTGGTGCTCTCCAATGTTTAAAAAAGAGGCGTGGTAATCGGTTAACTTTCAAGACCTTGTTGAAAAGTGGATCACCTGTGTATTACCTTGATTCTTCTCCTTTCCAATATGTTGTTGGAATGAGCTCCTTTTAGCAGTGAGATGAATTTTCTGAACGCCATCGGCTAATCCATACTGAAGGTTTTTTGCTTTACGCAGCGTAAAGCGTGAGGACGTTAGCGGTGTATTTAAATAACTGGGCCATTTTTTTTTTATAGGGGCTCTTGCTCTCCACTCTGCTCTGTACTTTAATGATATTAAAAAATGCCAACGGGGCAAGCGTGAGACTATCATGTGAAGTTCACGTAGGAGACTGAGTCCTGATTGGTTTTCATAGAGGGAGAGGAAGGTGGAAAGAAGCACAGAGGAGTGCCAGACCGCAGGACTAGCTCGGCTGGCCAACGCCTCTTTGACTTTTCATTCTGGAGAACAAAATATGCTTTATAAGATTGTAAAATAGGGAGAGCTACAAGAAAAGTACCATCAGCATTAGTGCCCGATTGGCAACTCGACTCATGTCCGAGCACATATTGTGTACTTTCACCCACAATTGTATGCACTCTGGCTTGTTTTAAACACCAGGATGGCCGAGTGGTTAAGGCGTTGGACTTAAGATCCAATGGATAAGTATCCGCGTGGGTTCGAACCCCACTCCTGGTATGAGTTTTAACCTTGGTGCTCTCCAATGTTTAAAAAAGAGGCGTGGTAATCGGTTAACTTTCAAGACCTTGTTGAAAAGTGGATCACCTGTGTATTACCTTGATTCTGCTCCTTTCCAATATGTTGTTGGAATGAGCTCCTTTTAGCAGTGAGATGAATTTTCTGAACGCCATCGGCTAATCCATACTGAAGGTTTTTTGCTTTACGCAGCGTAAAGCGTGAGGACGTTAGCGGTGTATTTAAATAACTGGGCCATTTTTTTTTTATAGGGGCTCTTGCTCTCCACTCTGCTCTGTACTTTAATGATATTAAAAAATGCCAACGGGGCAAGCGTGAGACTATCATGTGAAGTTCACGTAGGAGACTGAGTCCTGATTGGTTTTCATAGAGGGAGAGGAAGGTGGAAAGAAGCACAGAGGAGTGCCAGACCGCAGGACTAGCTCGGCTGGCCAACGCCTCTTTGACTTTTCATTCTGGAGAACAAAATATGCTTTATAAGATTGTAAAATAGGGAGAGCTACAAGAAAAGTACCATCAGCATTAGTGCCCGATTGGCAACTCGACTCATGTCCGAGCACATATTGTGTACTTTCACCCACAATTGTATGCACTCTGGCTTGTTTTAAACACCAGGATGGCCGAGTGGTTAAGGCGTTGGACTTAAGATCCAATGGATAAGTATCCGCGTGGGTTCGAACCCCACTCCTGGTATGAGTTTTAACCTTGGTGCTCTCCAATATTTAAAAAAGAGGCGTGGTAATCGGTTAACTTTCAAGACCTTGTTGAAAAGTGGATCACCTGTGTATTACCTTGATTCTGCTCCTTTCCAATATGTTGTTGGAATGAGCTCCTTTTAGCAGTGAGATGAATTTTCTGAACGCCATCGGCTAATCCATACTGAAGGTTTTTTGCTTTACGCAGCGTAAAGCGTGAGGACGTTAGCGGTGTATTTAAATAACTGGGCCATTTTTTTTTATAGGGGCTCTTGCTCTCCACTCTGCTCTGTACTTTAATGATATAAAAAAATGCCAACGGGGCAAGCGTGAGACTATGATGTGAAGTTCGCGTAGGAGACTGAGTCCTGTTTGGTTTTCATAGAGGGAGAGGAAGGTGGAAAGAAGCACAGAGGAGTGCCAGACCGCAGGACTAGCTCGGCTGGCCAACGCCTCTTTGACTTTTCATTCTGGAGAACAAAATATGCTTTATAAGATTGTAAAATAGGGAGAGCTACAAGAAAAGTACCATCAGCATTAGTGCCCGATTGGCAACTCGACTCATGTCCGAGCACATATTGTGTACTTTCACCCACAATTGTATGCACTCTGGCTTGTTTTAAACACCAGGATGGCCGAGTGGTTAAGGCGTTGGACTTAAGATCCAATGGATAAGTATCTGCGTGGGTTCGAACCCCACTCCTGGTATGAGTTTTAACCTTGGTGCTCTCCAATGTTTAAAAAAGAGGCGTGGTAATCGGTTAACTTTCAAGACCTTGTTGAAAAGTGGATCACCTGTGTATTACCTTGATTCTGCTCCTTTCCAATATGTTGTTGGAATGAGCTCCTTTTAGCAGTGAGATGAATTTTCTGAACGCCATCGGCTAATCCATACTGAAGGATTTTTGCTTTACGCAGCGTAAAGCGTGAGAACGTTAGCGGTGTATTTAAATAACTGGGCCATTTTTTTTTTTATAGGGGCTCTTGCTCTCCTCTCTGCTCTGTACTTTAATGATATTAAAAAATGCCAACGGGGCAAGCGTGAGACTATCATGTGAAGTTCACGTAGGAGACTGAGTCCTGATTGAATTTCATAGAGGGAGAGGAAGGTGGAAAGAAGCACAGAGGAGTGCCAGACCGCAGGACTAGCTCAGCTGGCCAACGCCTCTTTGACTTTTCATTCTGGAGAACAAAATATGCTTTATAAGATTGTAAAATAGGGAGAGCTACAAGAAAAGTACCATCAGCATTAGTGCCCGATTGGCAACTCGACTCATGTCCGAGCACATATTGTGTACTTTCACCCACAATTGTATGCACTCTGGCTTGGTTTAAACACCAGGATGGCCGAGTGGTTAAGGTGTTGGACTTAAGATCCAATGGATAAGTATCCGCGTGGGTTCGAACCCCACTCCTGGTATGAGTTTTAACCTTGGTGCTCTCCAATGTTTAAAAAGAGGCGTGGTAATCGGTTAACTTTCAAGACCTTGTTGAAAAGTGGATCACCTGTGTATTACCTTGATTCTGCTCCTTTCCAATATGTTGTTGGAATGAGCTCCTTTTAGCAGTGAGATGAATTTTCTGAACGCCATCGGCTAATCCATACTGAAGGTTTTTGCTTTACGCAGCGTAAAGCGTGAGGACGTTAGCGGTGTATTTAAATAACTGGGCCATTTTTTTTTATAGGGGCTCTTGCTCTCCACTCTGCTCTGTACTTTAATGATATTAAAAAATGCCAACGGGGCAAGCGTGAGACTATCATGTGAAGTTCACGTAGGAGACTGAGTCCTGATTGGTTTTCATAGAGGGAGAGGAAGGTGGAAAGAAGCACAGAGGAGTGCCAGACCGCAGGACTAGCTCGGCTGGCCAACGCCTCTTTGACTTTTCATTCTGGAGAACAAAATATGCTTTATAAGATTGTAAAATAGGGAGAGCTACAAGAAAAGTACCATCAGCATTAGTGCCCGATTGGCAACTCGACTCATGTCCGAGCACATATTGTGTACTTTCACCCACAATTGTATGCACTCTGGCTTGTTTTAAACACCAGGATGGCCGAGTGGTTAAGGCGTTGGACTTAAGATCCAATGGATAAGTATCCGCGTGGGTTCGAACCCCACTCCTGGTATGAGTTTTAACCTTGGTGCTCTCCAATGTTTAAAAAAGAGGCGTGGTAATCGGTTAACTTTCAAGACCTTGTTGAAAAGTGGATCACCTGTGTATTACCTTGATTCTGCTCCTTTCCAATATGTTGTTGGAATGAGCTCCTTTTAGCAGTGAGATGAATTTTCTGAACGCCATCGGCTAATCCATACTGAAGGATTTTTGCTTTACGCAGCGTAAAGCGTGAGAACGTTAGCGGTGTATTTAAATAACTGGGCCATTTTTTTTTTATAGGGGCTCTTGCTCTCCACTCTGCTCTGTACTTTAATGATATTAAAAAATGCCAACGGGGCAAGCGTGAGACTATCATGTGAAGTTCACGTAGGAGACTGAGTCCTGATTGAATTTTCATAGAGGGAGAGGAAGGTGGAAAGAAGCACAGAGGAGTGCCAGACCGCTAGGACTAGCTCGGCTTGCCAACGCCTCTTTGACTTTTCATTCTGGAGAACAAAATATGCTTTATAAGATTGTAAAATAGGGAGAGCTACAAGAAAAGTACCATCAGCATTAGTGCCCGATTGGCAACTCGACTCATGTCCGAGCACATATTGTGTACTTTCACCCACAATTGTATGCACTCTGGCTTGTTTTAAACACCAGGATGGCCGAGTGGTTAAGGCGTTGGACTTAAGATCCAATGGATAAGTATCCGCGTGGGTTCGAACCCCACTCCTGGTATGAGTTTTAACCTTGGTGCTCTCCAATGTTTAAAAAAGAGGCGTGGTAATCGGTTAACTTTCAAGACCTTGTTGAAAAGTGGATCACCTGTGTATTACCTTGATTCTGCTCCTTTCCAATATGTTGTTGGAATGAGCTCCTTTTAGCAGTGAGATGAATTTTCTGAACGCCATCGGCTAATCCATACTGAAGGTTTTTTGCTTTACGCAGCGTAAAGCGTGAGGACTGTTAGCGGTGTATTTAAATAACTGGGCCATTTTTTTTTTATAGGGGCTCTTGCTCTCCACTCTGCTCTGTACTTTAATGATATTAAAAAATGCCAACGGGGCAAGCGTGAGACTATGATGAGGAGTTCGCGTAGGAGACTGAGTCCTGATTGGTTTTCATAGAGGGAGAGGAAGGTGGAAAGAAGCACAGAGGAGTGCCAGACCGCAGGACTAGCTCGGCTGGCCAACGCCTCTTTGACTTTTCATTCTGGAGAACAAAATATGCTTTATAAGATTGTAAAATAGGGAGAGCTACAAGAAAAGTACCATCAGCATTAGTGCCCGATTGGCAACTCGACTCATGTCCGAGCACATATTGTGTACTTTCACCCTACAATTGTATGCACTCTGGCTTTTTTTAAACACCAGGATGGCCGAGTGGTTAAGGCGTTGGATCTTAAGATCCAATGGATAAGTATCCGCGTGGGTTCGAACCCCACTCCTGGTATGAGTTTTAACCTTGGTGCTCTCCAATGTTTAAAAAAGAGGCGTGGTAATCGGTTAACTTTCAAGACCTTGTTGAAAAGTGGATCACCTGTGTATTACCTTGATTCTGCTCCTTTCCAATATGTTGTTGGAATGAGCTCCTTTTAGCAGTGAGATGAATTTTCTGAACGCCATCGGCTAATCCATACTGAAGGTTTTTTGCTTTACGCAGCGTAAAGCGTGAGGACGTTAGCGGTGTATTTAAATAACTGGGCCATTTTTTTTTTTATAGGGGCTCTTGCTCTCCACTCTGCTCTGTACTTTAATGATATTAAAAAATGCCAACGGGGCAAGCGTGAGACTATGATGTGAAGTTCGCGTAGGAGACCTGAGTCCTGATTGGTTTTCATAGAGGGAGAGGAAGGTGGAAAGAAGCACAGAGGAGTGCCAGACCGCAGGACTAGCTCGGCTGGCCAACGCCTCTTTGACTTTTTTATTCTGGAGAACAAAATATGCTTTATAAGATTGTAAAATATGGAGAGCTACAAGAAAAGTACCATCAGCATTAGTGCCCGATTGGCAACTCGACTCATGTCCGAGCACATATTGTGTACTTTCACCCACAATTGTATGCACTCTGGCTTTTTTTTAAACACCAGGATGGCCTAGTGGTTAAGGCGTTGGTACTTAAGATCCAATGGATAAGTATCTGCGTGGGTTCGAACCCCACTCCTGGTATGAGTTTTAACCTTGGTGCTCTCCAATGTTTAAAAAAGAGCGTGGTAATCGGTTAACTTTCAAGACCTTGTTGAAAAGTGGATCACCTGTGTATTACCTTGATTCTGCTCCTTTCCAATATGTTGTTGGAATGAGCTCCTTTTAGCAGTGAGATGAATTTTCTGAACGCCATCGGCTAATCCATACTGAAGGTTTTTTGCTTTACGCAGCGTAAAGCGTGAGGACTGTTAGCGGTGTATTTAAATAACTGGGCCATTTTTTTTTTTATAGGGGCTCTTGCTCTCCACTCTGCTCTGTACTTTAATGATATTAAAAAATGCCAACGGGGCAAGCGTGAGACTATGATGTGAAGTTCGCGTAGGAGACTGAGTCCTGATTGGTTTTCATAGAGGGAGAGGAAGGTGGAAAGAAGCACAGAGGAGTGCCAGACCGCAGGACTAGCTCGGCTGGCCAACGCCTCTTTGACTTTTCATTCTGGAGAACAAAATATGCTTTATAAGATTGTAAAATAGGGAGAGCTACAAGAAAAGTACCATCAGCATTAGTGCCCGATTGGCAACTCGACTCATGTCCGAGCACATATTGTGTACTTTCACCCTACAATTGTATGCACTTTGGCTTTTTTTAAAACACCAGGATGGCCTAGTGGTTAAGGCGTTGGTCTTAAGATCCAATGGATAAGTATCCTCGTGGGTTCGAACCCCACTCCTGGTATGAGTTTTAACCTTGGTGCTCTCCAATGTTTAAAAAAAAGCGTGGTAATCGGTTAACTTTAAGACCTTGTTGAAAAGTGGATCACCTGTGTATTACCTTGATTCTGCTCCTTTCCAATATGTTGTTGGAATGAGCTCCTTTTAGCAGTGAGATGAATTTTCTGAACGCCATCGGCTAATCCATACTGAAGGTTTTTTGCTTTACGCAGCATAAAGCGTGAGGACGTTAGCGGTGTATTTAAATAACTGGGCCATTTTTTTTTTTATAGGGGCTCTTGCTCTCCACTCTGCTCTGTACTTTAATGATATTAAAAAATGCCAACGGGGCAAGCGTGAGACTATGATGTGAAGTTCGCGTAGGAGACTGAGTCCTGATTGGTTTTCATAGAGGGAGAGGAAGGTGGAAAGAAGCACAGAGGAGTACAAGACGGCAGGACTAGCTCGGCTGGCCAACGCCTCTTTGACTTTTCATTCTGGAGAACAAAATATGCTTTATAAGATTGTAAAATAGGGAGAGCTACAAGAAAAGTACCATCAGCATTAGTGCCCGATTGGCTACTCGACTCATGTCCGAGCACATATTGTGTACTTTCACCTACAATTGTATGCACTTTAGCTTTTTTTAAACACCAGGATGGCCGAGTGGTTAAGGCGTTGGACTTAAGATCCAATGGATAAGTATCCGCGTGGGTTCGAACCCCACTCCTTGTATTAGTTTTAACCTTGGTGCTCTCCAATGTTTAAAAAGTTGATTCTGCTCCTTTCCAATATGTTGTTGGAATGAGCTCCTTTTAGCAGTGAGATGAATTTTCTGAACGCCATCGGCTAATCCATACTGAAGGTTTTTTGCTTTACGCAGCATAAAGCGTGAGGACGTTAGCGGTGTATTTAAATAACTGGGCCATTTTTTTTTTTTATAGGGGCTCTTGCTCTCCACTCTGCTCTGTACTTTAATGATATTAAAAAATGCCAACGGGGCAAGCGTTGGCAAGCGTTCTGAATGCGTTTTAACCTTGGTGCTCTCCAATGTTTAAAAAAAAGCGTGGTAATCGGTTAACTTTTAAGACCTTGTTGAAAAGTGGATCACCTGTGTATTACCTTGATTCTGCTCCTTTCCAATATGTTGTTGGAATGAGCTCCTTTTAGCAGTGAGATGAATTTTCTGAACGCCATCGGCTAATCCATACTGAAGGTTTTTTTGCTTTACGCAGCATAAAGCGTGAGGACGTTAGCGGTGTATTTAAATAACTGGGCCATTTTTTTTTTTATAGGGGCTCTTGCTCTCCACTCTGCTCTGTACTTTAATGATATTAAAAAATGCCAACGGGGCAAGCGTGAGACTATGATGTGAAGTTCGCGTAGGAGACTGAGTCCTGATTGGTTTTCATAGAGGGAGAGGAAGGTGGAAAGAAGCACAGAGGAGTACCAGACCGGCAGGACTAGCTCGGCTGGCCTACGCCTCTTTGACTTTTCATTCTGGAGAACAAAATATGCTTTATAAGATTGTAAAATAGGGAGAGCTACAAGAAAAGTACCATCAGCATTAGTGCCCGATTGGCTACTCGACTCATGTCTGAGCACATATTGTGTACTTTCACCTACAATTGTATGCACTCTTAGCTTTTTTTAAACACCAGGATGGCCGAGTGGTTAAGGCGTTGGACTTAAGATCCAATGGATAAGTATCCGCGTGGGTTCGAACCCCACTCCTGGTATTAGTTTTAACCTTGGTGCTCTCCAATGTTTAAAAAAGATGGCGTGGTAATCGGTTAACTTTCAAGACCTTGTTGAAAAGTGGATCACCTGTGTATTACCTTGATTCTGCTCCTTTCCAATATGTTGTTGGAATGAGCTCCTTTTAGCAGTGAGATGAATTTTCTGAACGCCATCGGCTAATCCATACTGAAGGTTTTTTGCGTTACGCAGCGTAAAGCGTGAGGACTGTTAGCGGTGTATTTAAATAACTGGGCCATTTTTTTTTTTATAGGGGCTCTTGCTCTCAACTCTGCTCTGTACTTTAATGATATTAAAAAATGCCAACGGGGCAAGCGTGAGACTATGATGTGAAGTTCGCGTAGGAGACCGAGTCCTGATTGGTTTTCATAGAGGGAGAGGAAGGTGGAAAGAAGCACAGAGGAGTGCCAGACCGCAGGACTAGCTCGGCTGGCCAACGCCTCTTTGACTTTTATTCTGGAGAACAAAATATGCTTTATAAGATTGTAAAATAGGGAGAGCTACAAGAAAAGTACCATCAGCATTAGTGCCCGATTGGCAACTCGACTCATGTCCGAGCACATATTGTGTACTTTCACCTACAATTGTATGCAATTTGGCTTTTTTTAAAACACCAGGATGGCCTAGTGGTTAAGGCGTTGGTCTTAAGATCCAATGGATAAGTATCCTCGTGGGTTCGAACCCCACTCCTGGTATGAGTTTTAACCTTGGTGCTCTCCAATGTTTAAAAAAAAGCGTGGTAATCGGTTAACTTTTAAGACCTTGTTGAAAAGTGGATCACCTGTGTATTACCTTGATTCTGCTCCTTTCCAATATGTTGTTGGAATGAGCTCCTTTTAGCAGTGAGATGAATTTTCTGAACGCCATCGGCTAATCCATACTGAAGGTTTTTTGCTTTACGCAGCATAAAGCGTGAGGACGTTAGCGGTGTATTTAAATAACTGGGCCATTTTTTTTTTTATAGGGGCTCTTGCTCTCCACTCTGCTCTGTACTTTAATGATATTAAAAAATGCCAACGGGGCAAGCGTGAGACTATGATGTGAAGTTCGCGTAGGAGACTGAGTCCTGATTGGTTTTCATAGAGGGAGAGGAAGGTGGAAAGAAGCACAGAGGAGTACCAGACGGCAGGACTAGCTCGGCTGGCCAACGCCTCTTTGACTTTTCATTCTGGAGAACAAAATATGCTTTATAAGATTGTAAAATAGGGAGAGCTACAAGAAAAGTACCATCAGCATTAGTGCCCGATTGGCTACTCGACTCATGTCCGAGCACATATTGTGTACTTTCACCTACAATTGTATGCACTTTAGCTTTTTTTAAACACCGGGATGGCCGAGTGGTTAAGGCGTTGGACTTAAGATCCAATGGATAAGTGTCCGCGTGGGTTCAAACCCCACTCCTTGTATTAGTTTTAACCTTGGTGCTCTCCAATGTTTAAAAAGTTGATTCTGCTCCTTTCCAATATGTTGTTGGAATGAGCTCCTTTTAGCAGTGAGATGAATTTTCTGAACGCCATCGGCTAATCCATACTGAAGGTTTTTTGCTTTACGCAGCATAAAGCGTGAGGACGTTAGCGGTGTATTTAAATAACTGGGCCATTTTTTTTTTTTATAGGGGCTCTTGCTCTCCACTCTGCTCTGTACTTTAATGATATTAAAAAATGCCAACGGGGCAAGCGTTGGCAAGCGTTCTGAATGCGTTTTAACCTTGGTGCTCTCCAATGTTTAAAAAAAAAGCGTGGTAATCGGTTAACTTTTAAGACCTTGTTGAAAAGTGGATCACCTGTGTATTACCTTGATTCTGCTCCTTTCCAATATGTTGTTGGAATGAGCTCCTTTTAGCAGTGAGATGAATTTTCTGAACGCCATCGGCTAATCCATACTGAAGGTTTTTTTGCTTTACGCAGCATAAAGCGTGAGGACGTTAGCGGTGTATTTAAATAACTGGGCCATTTTTTTTTTTATAGGGGCTCTTGCTCTCCACTCTGCTCTGTACTTTAATGATATTAAAAAATGCCAACGGGGCAAGCGTGAGACTATGATGTGAAGTTCGCGTAGGAGACTGAGTCCTGATTGGTTTTCATAGAGGGAGAGGAAGGTGGAAAGAAGCACAGAGGAGTACCAGACCGGCAGGACTAGCTCGGCTGGCCTACGCCTCTTTGACTTTTCATTCTGGAGAACAAAATATGCTTTATAAGATTGTAAAATAGGGAGAGCTACAAGAAAAGTACCATCAGCATTAGTGCCCGATTGGCTACTCGACTCATGTCTGAGCACATATTGTGTACTTTCACCTACAATTGTATGCACTTTAGCTTTTTTTAAACACCAGGATGGCCGAGTGGTTAAGGCGTTGGACTTAAGATCCAATGGATAAGTATCTGCGTGGGTTCGAACCCCACTCCTGGTATGAGTTTTAACCTTGGTGCTCTCCAATGTTTAAAAAAGAGGCGTGGTAATCGGTTAACTTTCAAGACCTTGTTGAAAAGTGGATCACCTGTGTATTACCTTGATTCTGCTCCTTTCCAATATGTTGTTGGAATGAGCTCCTTTTAGCAGTGAGATGAATTTTCTGAACGCCATCGGCTAATCCATACTGAAGGATTTTTGCTTTACGCAGCGTAAAGCGTGAGAACGTTAGCGGTGTATTTAAATAACTGGGCCATTTTTTTTTTATAGGGGCTCTTGCTCTCCTCTCTGCTCTGTACTTTAATGATATTAAAAAATGCCAACGGGGCAAGCGTGAGACTATCATGTGAAGTTCACGTAGGAGACTGAGTCCTGATTGAATTTCATAGAGGGAGAGGAAGGTGGAAAGAAGCACAGAGGAGTGCCAGACCGCAGGACTAGCTCAGCTGGCCAACGCCTCTTTGACTTTTCATTCTGGAGAACAAAATATGCTTTATAAGATTGTAAAATAGGGAGAGCTACAAGAAAAGTACCATCAGCATTAGTGCCCGATTGGCAACTCGACTCATGTCCGAGCACATATTGTGTACTTTCACCCACAATTGTATGCACTCTGGCTTGGTTTAAACACCAGGATGGCCGAGTGGTTAAGGTGTTGGACTTAAGATCCAATGGATAAGTATCCGCGTGGGTTCGAACCCCACTCCTGGTATGAGTTTTAACCTTGGTGCTCTCCAATGTTTAAAAAAGAGGCGTGGTAATCGGTTAACTTTCAAGACCTTGTTGAAAAGTGGATCACCTGTGTATTACCTTGATTCTGCTCCTTTCCAATATGTTGTTGGAATGAGGCTCCTTTTAGCAGTGAGATGAATTTTCTGAACGCCATCGGCTAATCCATACTGAAGGTTTTTTGCTTTACGCAGCGTAAAGCGTGAGGACGTTAGCGGTGTATTTAAATAACTGGGCCATTTTTTTTTATAGGGGCTCTTGCTCTCCACTCTGCTCTGTACTTTAATGATATTAAAAAATGCCAACGGGGCAAGCGTGAGACTATCATGTGAAGTTCACGTAGGAGACTGAGTCCTGATTGGTTTTCATAGAGGGAGAGGAAGGTGGAAAGAAGCACAGAGGAGTGCCAGACCGCAGGACTAGCTCGGCTGGCCAACGCCTCTTTGACTTTTCATTCTGGAGAACAAAATATGCTTTATAAGATTGTAAAATAGGGAGAGCTACAAGAAAAGTACCATCAGCATTAGTGCCCGATTGGCAACTCGACTCATGTCCGAGCACATATTGTGTACTTTCACCCACAATTGTATGCACTCTGGCTTGTTTTAAACACCAGGATGGCCGAGTGGTTAAGGCGTTGGACTTAAGATCCAATGGATAAGTATCCGCGTGGGTTCGAACCCCACTCCTGGTATGAGTTTTAACCTTGGTGCTCTCCAATGTTTAAAAAAGAGGCGTGGTAATCGGTTAACTTTCAAGACCTTGTTGAAAAGTGGATCACCTGTGTATTACCTTGATTCTGCTCCTTTCCAATATGTTGTTGGAATGAGCTCCTTTTAGCAGTGAGATGAATTTTCTGAACGCCATCGGCTAATCCATACTGAAGGATTTTTGCTTTACGCAGCGTAAAGCGTGAGAACGTTAGCGGTGTATTTAAATAACTGGGCCATTTTTTTTTTTATAGGGGCTCTTGCTCTCCACTCTGCTCTGTACTTTAATGATATTAAAAAATGCCAACGGGGCAAGCGTGAGACTATCATGTGAAGTTCACGTAGGAGACTGAGTCCTGATTGAATTTCATAGAGGGAGAGGAAGGTGGAAAGAAGCACAGAGGAGTGCCAGACCGTAGGACTAGCTCGGCTGGCCAACGCCTCTTTGACTTTTCATTCTGGAGAACAAAATATGCTTTATAAGATTGTAAAATAGGGAGAGCTACAAGAAAAGTACCATCAGCATTAGTGCCCGATTGGCAACTCGACTCATGTCCGAGCACATATTGTGTACTTTCACCCACAATTGTATGCACTCTGGCTTGTTTTAAACACCAGGATGGCCGAGTGGTTAAGGCGTTGGACTTAAGATCCAATGGATAAGTATCCGCGTGGGTTCGAACCCCACTCCTGGTATGAGTTTTAACCTTGGTGCTCTCCAATGTTTAAAAAAGAGGCGTGGTAATCGGTTAACTTTCAAGACCTTGTTGAAAAGTGGATCACCTGTGTATTTCCTTGATTCTGCTCCTTTCCAATATGTTGTTGGAATGAGCTCCTTTTAGCAGTGAGATGAATTTTCTGAACGCCATCGGCTAATCCATACTGAAGGTTTTTTGCTTTACGCAGCGTAAAGCGTGAGGATGTTAGCGGTGTATTTAAATAACTGGGCCATTTTTTTTTTTATAGGGGCTCTTGCTCTCCACTCTGCTCTGTACTTTAATGATATTAAAAAATGCCAACGGGGCAAGCGTGAGACTATGATGAGGAGTTCGCGTAGGAGACTGAGTCCTGATTGGTTTTCATAGAGGGAGAGGAAGGTGGAAAGAAGCACAGAGGAGTGCCAGACCGCAGGACTAGCTCGGCTGGCCAACGCCTCTTTGACTTTTCATTCTGGAGAACAAAATATGCTTTATAAGATTGTAAAATAGGGAGAGCTACAAGAAAAGTACCATCAGCATTAGTGCCCGATTGGCAACTCGACTCATGTCCGAGCACATATTGTGTACTTTCACCTACAATTGTATGCAATTTGGCCTTTTTTTAAACACCAGGATGGCCGAGTGGTTAAGGCGTTGGTCTTAAGATCCAATGGATAAGTATCCGCGTGGGTTCGAACCCCACTCCTGGTATGAGTTTTAACCTTTGTGCTCTCCAATGTTTAAAAAAAAAGCGTGGTAATCGGTTAACTTTTAAGACCTTGTTGAAAAGTGGATCACCTGTGTATTACCTTGATTCTGATCCTTTCCAATATGTTGTTGGAATGAGCTCCTTTTAGCAGTGAGATGAATTTTCTGAACGCCATCGGCTAATCCATACTGAAGGTTTTTTGCTTTACGCAGCGTAAAGCGTGAGGACTTTAGCGGCGTATTTAAATAACTGGGCCAATTTTTTTTTTATAGGGGCTTTTGCTCTCCACTCTGCTCTGTACTTAATTGATATTAAAAAATGCCAACGGGGCAAGCGTGAGACTATGATGTGAAGTTCGCGTAGGAGACCGAGTCTTGATTGGTTTTCATAGAGGGAGAGGAAGGTGGAAAGAAGCACAGAGGAGTGCCAGACCGCAGGACTAGCTCGGCTGGCCAACGCCTCTTTGACTTTTTATTCTGGAGAACAAAATATGCTTTATAAGATTGTAAAATAGGGAGAGCTACAAGAAAAGTACCATCAGCATTAGTGCCCGATTGGCAACTCGACTCATGTCCGAGCACATATTGTGTACTTTCACCTACAATTGTATGCAATTTGGCTTTTTTTTAAACACCAGGATGGCCTAGTGGTTAAGGCGTTGGTCTTAAGATCCAATGGATAAGTATCTGCGTGGGTTCGAACCCCACTCCTGGTATGAGTTTTAACCTTGGTGCTCTCCAATGTTTAAAAAAAAAGCGTGGTAATCGGTTAACTTTTAAGACCTTGTTGAAAAGTGGATCACCTGTTTATTTCCTTGATTCTGCTCCTTTCCAATATGTTGTTGGAATGAGCTCCTTTTAGCAGTGAGATGAATTTTCTGAACGCCATCGGCTAATCCATACTGAAGGTTTTTTGCTTTACGCAGCGTAAAGCGTGAGGATGTTAGCGGTGTATTTAAATAACTGGGCCATTTTTTTTTTTATAGGGGCTCTTGCTCTCCACTCTGCTCTGTACTTAATTGATATTAAAAAATGCCAACGGGGCAAGCGTGAGACTATGATGTGAAGTTCGCGTAGGAGACCGAGTCCTGATTGGTTTTCATAGAGGGAGAGGAAGGTGGAAAGAAGCACAGAGGAGTGCCAGACCGCAGGACTAGCTCGGCTGGCCAACGCCTCTTTGACTTTTTATTCTGGAGAACAAAATATGCTTTATAAGATTGTAAAATAGGGAGAGCTACAAGAAAAGTACCATCAGCATTAGTGCCCGATTGGCAACTCGACTCATGTCCGAGCACATATTGTGTACTTTCACCTACAATTGTATGCAATTTGGCTTTTTTTAAAACACCAGGATGGCCTAGTGGTTAAGGCGTTGGTCTTAAGATCCAATGGATAAGTATCCTCGTGGGTTCGAACCCCACTCCTGGTATGAGTTTTAACCTTGGTGCTCTCCAATGTTTAAAAAAAAAGCGTGGTAATCGGTTAACTTTTAAGACCTTGTTGAAAAGTGGATCACCTGTGTATTACCTTGATTCTGCTCCTTTCCAATATGTTGTTGGAATGAGCTCCTTTTAGCAGTGAGATGAATTTTCTGAACGCCATCGGCTAATCCATACTGAAGGTTTTTTGCTTTACGCAGCATAAAGCGTGAGGACGTTAGCGGTGTATTTAAATAACTGGGCCATTTTTTTTTTTATAGGGGCTCTTGCTCTCCACTCTGCTCTGTACTTTAATGATATTAAAAAATGCCAACGGGGCAAGCGTGAGACTATGATGTGAAGTTCGCGTAGGAGACTGAGTCCTGATTGGTTTTCATAGAGGGAGAGGAAGGTGGAAAGAAGCACAGAGGAGTACAAGACGGCAGGACTAGCTCGGCTGGCCAACGCCTCTTTGACTTTTCATTCTGGAGAACAAAATATGCTTTATAAGATTGTAAAATAGGGAGAGCTACAAGAAAAGTACCATCAGCATTAGTGCCCGATTGGCTACTCGACTCATGTCCGAGCACATATTGTGTACTTTCACCTACAATTGTATGCACTTTAGCTTTTTTTAAACACCAGGATGGCCGAGTGGTTAAGGCGTTGGACTTAAGATCCAATGGATAAGTATCCGCGTGGGTTCGAACCCCACTCCTTGTATTAGTTTTAACCTTGGTGCTCTCCAATGTTTAAAAAAGTTGATTCTGCTCCTTTCCAATATGTTGTTGGAATGAGCTCCTTTTAGCAGTGAGATGAATTTTCTGAACGCCATCGGCTAATCCATACTGAAGGTTTTTTGCTTTACGCAGCATAAAGCGTGAGGACGTTAGCGGTGTATTTAAATAACTGGGCCATTTTTTTTTTTATAGGGGCTCTTGCTCTCCACTCTGCTCTGTACTTTAATGATATTAAAAAATGCCAACGGGGCAAGCGTTGGCAAGCGTTCTGAATGCGTTTTAACCTTGGTGCTCTCCAATGTTTAAAAAAAAAGCGTGGTAATCGGTTAACTTTTAAGACCTTGTTGAAAAGTGGATCACCTGTGTATTACCTTGATTCTGCTCCTTTCCAATATGTTGTTGGAATGAGCTCCTTTTAGCAGTGAGATGAATTTTCTGAACGCCATCGGCTAATCCATACTGAAGGTTTTTTGCTTTACGCAGCATAAAGCGTGAGGACGTTAGCGGTGTATTTAAATAACTGGGCCATTTTTTTTTTTATAGGGGCTCTTGCTCTCCACTCTGCTCTGTACTTTAATGATATAAAAAAATGCCAACGGGGCAAGCGTGAGACTATGATGTGAAGTTCGCGTAGGAGACTGAGTCCTGATTGGTTTTCATAGAGGGAGAGGAAGGTGGAAAGAAGCACAGAGGAGTACCAGACGGCAGGACTAGCTCGGCTGGCCTACGCCTCTTTGACTTTTCATTCTGGAGAACAAAATATGCTTTATAAGATTGTAAAATAGGGAGAGCTACAAGAAAAGTACCATCAGCATTAGTGCCCGATTGGCTACTCGACTCATGTCTGAGCACATATTGTGTACTTTCACCTACAATTGTATGCACTTTAGCTTTTTTTAAACACCAGGATGGCCGAGTGGTTAAGGCGTTGGACTTAAGATCCAATGGATAAGTATCCGCGTGGGTTCGAACCCCACTCCTTGTATTAGTTTTAACCTTGGTGCTCTCCAATGTTTAAAAAAGTGGCGTGGTAATCGGTTAACTTTCAAGACCTTGTTGAAAAGTGGATCACCTGTGTATTTCCTTGATTCTGCTCCTTTCCAATATGTTGTTGGAATGAGCTCCTTTTAGCAGTGAGATGAATTTTCTGAACGCCATCGGCTAATCCATACTGAAGGTTTTTTGCTTTACGCAGCGTAAAGCGTGAGGATGTTAGCGGTGTATTTAAATAACTGGGCCATTTTTTTTTTTATAGGGGCTCTTGCTCTCAACTCTGCTCTGTACTTAATTGATATTAAAAAATGCCAACGGGGCAAGCGTGAGACTATGATGTGAAGTTCGCGTAGGAGACCGAGTCCTGATTGGTTTTCATAGAGGGAGAGGAAGGTGGAAAGAAGCACAGAGGAGTGCCAGACCGCAGGACTAGCTCGGCTGGCCAACGCCTCTTTGACTTTTTATTCTGGAGAACAAAATATGCTTTATAAGATTGTAAAATAGGGAGAGCTACAAGAAAAGTACCATCAGCATTAGTGCCCGATTGGCAACTCGACTCATGTCCGAGCACATATTGTGTACTTTCACCTACAATTGTATGCAATTTGGCTTTTTTTAAAACACCAGGATGGCCTAGTGGTTAAGGCGTTGGTCTTAAGATCCAATGGATAAGTATCCTCGTGGGTTCGAACCCCACTCCTGGTATGAGTTTTAACCTTGGTGCTCTCCAATGTTTAAAAAAAAAGCGTGGTAATCGGTTAACTTTTAAGACCTTGTTGAAAAGTGGATCACCTGTGTATTACCTTGATTCTGCTCCTTTCCAATATGTTGTTGGAATGAGCTCCTTTTAGCAGTGAGATGAATTTTCTGAACGCCATCGGCTAATCCATACTGAAGGTTTTTTGCTTTACGCAGCATAAAGCGTGAGGACGTTAGCGGTGTATTTAAATAACTGGGCCATTTTTTTTTTTATAGGGGCTCTTGCTCTCCACTCTGCTCTGTACTTTAATGATATTAAAAAATGCCAACGGGGCAAGCGTGAGACTATGATGTGAAGTTCGCGTAGGAGACTGAGTCCTGATTGGTTTTCATAGAGGGAGAGGAAGGTGGAAAGAAGCACAGAGGAGTACCAGACGGCAGGACTAGCTCGGCTGGCCAACGCCTCTTTGACTTTTCATTCTGGAGAACAAAATATGCTTTATAAGATTGTAAAATAGGGAGAGCTACAAGAAAAGTACCATCAGCATTAGTGCCCGATTGGCTACTCGACTCATGTCCGAGCACATATTGTGTACTTTCACCTACAATTGTATGCACTTTAGCTTTTTTTAAACACCGGGATGGCCGAGTGGTTAAGGCGTTGGACTTAAGATCCAATGGATAAGTATCCGCGTGGGTTCAAACCCCACTCCTTGTATTAGTTTTAACCTTGGTGCTCTCCAATGTTTAAAAAAGTTGATTCTGCTCCTTTCCAATATGTTGTTGGAATGAGCTCCTTTTAGCAGTGAGATGAATTTTCTGAACGCCATCGGCTAATCCATACTGAAGGTTTTTTGCTTTACGCAGCATAAAGCGTGAGGACGTTAGCGGTGTATTTAAATAACTGGGCCATTTTTTTTTTTTATAGGGGCTCTTGCTCTCCACTCTGCTCTGTACTTTAATGATATTAAAAAATGCCAACGGGGCAAGCGTTGGCAAGCGTTCTGAATGCGTTTTAACCTTGGTGCTCTCCAATGTTTAAAAAAAAAGCGTGGTAATCGGTTAACTTTTAAGACCTTGTTGAAAAGTGGATCACCTGTGTATTACCTTGATTCTGCTCCTTTCCAATATGTTGTTGGAATGAGCTCCTTTTAGCAGTGAGATGAATTTTCTGAACGCCATCGGCTAATCCATACTGAAGGTTTTTTGCTTTACGCAGCATAAAGCGTGAGGACGTTAGCGGTGTATTTAAATAACTGGGCCATTTTTTTTTTTATAGGGGCTCTTGCTCTCCACTCTGCTCTGTACTTTAATGATATTAAAAAATGCCAACGGGGCAAGCGTGAGACTATGATGTGAAGTTCGCGTAGGAGACTGAGTCCTGATTGGTTTTCATAGAGGGAGAGGAAGGTGGAAAGAAGCACAGAGGAGTACCAGACGGCAGGACTAGCTCGGCTGGCCTACGCCTCTTTGACTTTTCATTCTGGAGAACAAAATATGCTTTATAAGATTGTAAAATAGGGAGAGCTACAAGAAAAGTACCATCAGCATTAGTGCCCGATTGGCTACTCGACTCATGTCTGAGCACATATTGTGTACTTTCACCTACAATTGTATGCACTTTAGCTTTTTTTAAACACCAGGATGGCCGAGTGGTTAAGGCGTTGGACTTAAGATCCAATGGATAAGTATCCGCGTGGGTTCGAACCCCACTCCTTGTATTAGTTTTAACCTTGGTGCTCTCCAATGTTTAAAAAAGTGGCGTGGTAATCGGTTAACTTTCAAGACCTTGTTGAAAAGTGGATCACCTGTGTATTTCCTTGATTCTGCTCCTTTCCAATATGTTGTTGGAATGAGCTCCTTTTAGCAGTGAGATGAATTTTCTGAACGCCATCGGCTAATCCATACTGAAGGTTTTTTGCTTTACGCAGCGTAAAGCGTGAGGATGTTAGCGGTGTATTTAAATAACTGGGCCATTTTTTTTTTTATAGGGGCTCTTGCTCTCCACTCTGCTCTGTACTTAATTGATATTAAAAAATGCCAACGGGGCAAGCGTGAGACTATGATGTGAAGTTCGCGTAGGAGACCGAGTCCTGATTGGTTTTCATAGAGGGAGAGGAAGGTGGAAAGAAGCACAGAGGAGTGCCAGACCGCAGGACTAGCTCGGCTGGCCAACGCCTCTTTGACTTTTTATTCTGGAGAACAAAATATGCTTTATAAGATTGTAAAATAGGGAGAGCTACAAGAAAAGTACCATCAGCATTAGTGCCCGATTGGCAACTCGACTCATGTCCGAGCACATATTGTGTACTTTCACCTACAATTGTATGCAATTTGGCTTTTTTTAAAACACCAGGATGGCCTAGTGGTTAAGGCGTTGGTCTTAAGATCCAATGGATAAGTATCCTCGTGGGTTCGAACCCCACTCCTGGTATGAGTTTTAACCTTGGTGCTCTCCAATGTTTAAAAAAAAAGCGTGGTAATCGGTTAACTTTTAAGACCTTGTTGAAAAGTGGATCACCTGTGTATTACCTTGATTCTGCTCCTTTCCAATATGTTGTTGGAATGAGCTCCTTTTAGCAGTGAGATGAATTTTCTGAACGCCATCGGCTAATCCATACTGAAGGTTTTTTGCTTTACGCAGCATAAAGCGTGAGGACGTTAGCGGTGTATTTAAATAACTGGGCCATTTTTTTTTTTATAGGGGCTCTTGCTCTCCACTCTGCTCTGTACTTTAATGATATTAAAAAATGCCAACGGGGCAAGCGTGAGACTATGATGTGAAGTTCGCGTAGGAGACTGAGTCCTGATTGGTTTTCATAGAGGGAGAGGAAGGTGGAAAGAAGCACAGAGGAGTACCAGACGGCAGGACTAGCTCGGCTGGCCAACGCCTCTTTGACTTTTCATTCTGGAGAACAAAATATGCTTTATAAGATTGTAAAATAGGGAGAGCTACAAGAAAAGTACCATCAGCATTAGTGCCCGATTGGCTACTCGACTCATGTCCGAGCACATATTGTGTACTTTCACCTACAATTGTATGCACTTTAGCTTTTTTTAAACACCGGGATGGCCGAGTGGTTAAGGCGTTGGACTTAAGATCCAATGGATAAGTATCCGCGTGGGTTCAAACCCCACTCCTTGTATTAGTTTTAACCTTGGTGCTCTCCAATGTTTAAAAAAGTTGATTCTGCTCCTTTCCAATATGTTGTTGGAATGAGCTCCTTTTAGCAGTGAGATGAATTTTCTGAACGCCATCGGCTAATCCATACTGAAGGTTTTTTGCTTTACGCAGCATAAAGCGTGAGGACGTTAGCGGTGTATTTAAATAACTGGGCCATTTTTTTTTTTTATAGGGGCTCTTGCTCTCCACTCTGCTCTGTACTTTAATGATATTAAAAAATGCCAACGGGGCAAGCGTTGGCAAGCGTTCTGAATGCGTTTTAACCTTGGTGCTCTCCAATGTTTAAAAAAAAAGCGTGGTAATCGGTTAACTTTTAAGACCTTGTTGAAAAGTGGATCCCCTGTGTATTACCTTGATTCTGCTCCTTTCCAATATGTTGTTGGAATGAGCTCCTTTTAGCAGTGAGATGAATTTTCTGAACGCCATCGGCTAATCCATACTGAAGGTTTTTTGCTTTACGCAGCATAAAGCGTGAGGACGTTAGCGGTGTATTTAAATAACTGGGCCATTTTTTTTTTTATAGGGGCTCTTGCTCTCCACTCTGCTCTGTACTTTAATGATATTAAAAAATGCCAACGGGGCAAGCGTGAGACTATGATGTGAAGTTCGCGTAGGAGACTGAGTCCTGATTGGTTTTCATAGAGGGAGAGGAAGGTGGAAAGAAGCACAGAGGAGTACCAGACGGCAGGACTAGCTCGGCTGGCCTACGCCTCTTTGACTTTTCATTCTGGAGAACAAAATATGCTTTATAAGATTGTAAAATAGGGAGAGCTACAAGAAAAGTACCATCAGCATTAGTGCCCGATTGGCTACTCGACTCATGTCTGAGCACATATTGTGTACTTTCACCTACAATTGTATGCACTTTAGCTTTTTTTAAACACCAGGATGGCCGAGTGGTTAAGGCGTTGGACTTAAGATCCAATGGATAAGTATCCGCGTGGGTTCGAACCCCACTCCTTGTATTAGTTTTAACCTTGGTGCTCTCCAATGTTTAAAAAAGTGGCGTGGTAATCGGTTAACTTTCAAGACCTTGTTGAAAAGTGGATCACCTGTGTATTTCCTTGATTCTGCTCCTTTCCAATATGTTGTTGGAATGAGCTCCTTTTAGCAGTGAGATGAATTTTCTGAACGCCATCGGCTAATCCATACTGAAGGTTTTTTGCTTTACGCAGCGTAAAGCGTGAGGATGTTAGCGGTGTATTTAAATAACTGGGCCATTTTTTTTTTTATAGGGGCTCTTGCTCTCCACTCTGCTCTGTACTTAATTGATATTAAAAAATGCCAACGGGGCAAGCGTGAGACTATGATGTGAAGTTCGCGTAGGAGACCGAGTCCTGATTGGTTTTCATAGAGGGAGAGGAAGGTGGAAAGAAGCACAGAGGAGTGCCAGACCGCAGGACTAGCTCGGCTGGCCAACGCCTCTTTGACTTTTTATTCTGGAGAACAAAATATGCTTTATAAGATTGTAAAATAGGGAGAGCTACAAGAAAAGTACCATCAGCATTAGTGCCCGATTGGCAACTCGACTCATGTCCGAGCACATATTGTGTACTTTCACCTACAATTGTATGCAATTTGGCCTTTTTTTAAACACCAGGATGGCCGAGTGGTTAAGGCGTTGGTCTTAAGATCCAATGGATAAGTATCCTCGTGGGTTCGAACCCCACTCCTGGTATGAGTTTTAACCTTGGTGCTCTCCAATGTTTAAAAAAAAAGCGTGGTAATCGGTTAACTTTTAAGACCTTGTTGAAAAGTGGATCACCTGTGTATTACCTTGATTCTGCTCCTTTCCAATATGTTGTTGGAATGAGCTCCTTTTAGCAGTGAGATGAATTTTCTGAACGCCATCGGCTAATCCATACTGAAGGTTTTTTGCTTTACGCAGCATAAAGCGTGAGGACGTTAGCGGTGTATTTAAATAACTGGGCCATTTTTTTTTTTATAGGGGCTCTTGCTCTCCACTCTGCTCTGTACTTTAATGATATTAAAAAATGCCAACGGGGCAAGCGTGAGACTATGATGTGAAGTTCGCGTAGCAGACTGAGTCCTGATTGGTTTTCATAGAGGGAGAGGAAGGTGGAAAGAAGCACAGAGGAGTACCAGACGGCAGGACTAGCTCGGCTGGCCAACGCCTCTTTGACTTTTCATTCTGGAGAACAAAATATGCTTTATAAGATTGTAAAATAGGGAGAGCTACAAGAAAAGTACCATCAGCATTAGTGCCCGATTGGCTACTCGACTCATGTCCGAGCACATATTGTGTACTTTCACCTACAATTGTATGCACTTTAGCTTTTTTTAAACACCAGGATGGCCGAGTGGTTAAGGCGTTGGACTTAAGATCCAATGGATAAGTATCCGCGTGGGTTCGAACCCCACTCCTTGTATTAGTTTTAACCTTGGTGCTCTCCAATGTTTAAAAAAGTGGCGTGGTAATCGGTTAACTTTCAAGACCTTGTTGAAAAGTGGATCACCTGTGTATTTCCTTGATTCTGCTCCTTTCCAATATGTTGTTGGAATGAGCTCCTTTTAGCAGTGAGATGAATTTTCTGAACGCCATCGGCTAATCTATACTGAAGGTTTTTTGCTTTACGCAGCGTAAAGCGTGAGGATGTTAGCGGTGTATTTAAATAACTGGGAAATTTTTTTTTTTATAGGGGCTCTTGCTCTCCACTCTGCTCTGTACTTTAATGATATTAAAAAATGCCAACGGGGCAAGCGTGAGACTATGATGAGGAGTTCGCGTAGGAGACTGAGTCCTGATCAGCATTAGTGCCCGATTGGCAACTCGACTCATGTCTGAGCACATATTGTGTACTTTCACCTACAATTGTACGCACTTTGGCTTGTTTTAAACACCAGGATGGCCGAGTGGTTAAGGCGTTGGACTTAAGATCCAATGGATACGTATCCGCGTGGGTTCAAACCCCACTCCTGGTATGAGTTTTAACCTTGATGCTCTCCAATGTTCAAAAAAGAGGCGTGGTAATCGGTTAACTTTCAAGACCTTGTTGAAAAGTGGATCACCTGTGTATTACCTTGATTCTGCTCCTTTCCAATATGTTGTTGGAATGAGCTCCTTTTAGCATTGAGATGAATTTTCTGAACGCCATCGGCTAATCCATACTGAAGGTTTTTTGCTTTACGCAGCGTAAAGCGTGAGGACGTTAGAGGTGTATTTAAATAACTGGGCCATTTTTTTTTTATAGGGGCTCTTGCTCTCCACTCTGCTCTGTACTTTAATGATATTAAAAAATGCCAACGGGGCAAGCGTGAGACTATGATGAGGAGTTCGCGTAGGAGACTGAGTCCTGATTGGTTTTCATAGAGGGAGAGGAAGGTGGAAAGAAGCACAGAGGAGTGCCAGACCGCAGGACTAGCTCGGCTGGCCAACGCCTCTTTGACTTTTCATTCTGGAGAACAAAATATGCTTTATAAGATTGTAAAATAGGGAGAGCTACAAGAAAAGTACCATCAGCATTAGTGCCCGATTGGCAACTCTACTCATGTCCGAGCACATATTGTGTACTTTCACCTACAATTGTACGCACTTTGGCTTGTTTTAAACACCGGGATGGCCGAGTGGTTAAGGCGTTGGACTTACGATCCAATGGATATGTATCCGCGTGGGTTCAAACCCCACTCCTGGTATGAGTTTTAACCTTGGTGCTCTCCAATGTTTAAAAAAGAGGCGTGGTAATCGGTTAACTTTCAAGACCTTGTTGAAAAGTGGATCACCTTTGTATTACCTTGATTCTGCTCCTTTCCAATATGTTGTTGGAATGAGCTCCTTTTAGCAGTGAGATGAATTTTCTGAACGCCATCGGCTAATCCATACTGAAGGTTTTTTGCTTTACGCAGCGTAAAGCGTGAGGATGTTAGCGGTGTATTTAAATAACTGGGCCATTTTTTTTTTATAGGGGCTCTTGCTCTCCACTCTACTCTGTACTTTAACCCCTTAAGGTCAAAGCCTATTTTCGTTTTTGCGCTTTTGCTTATTCCATTTTAAGTTTAAAAGTCCATAGCGCTTGCATTTTTTCACCTAGAGACATATATGAGCACTTATTTTTTGCAAAACCAATTGTACTTTGCAATGACAAGCATTATTTTTCCATAACATATGCTGCGAAACCGGAAAAAAATCATTTGCGCTGTCAAATTGAAAAAAACCCAAATTTGTTTTGATTTCGGGGAGTTTTGCATTTACGCCGTCCGTCCTATGGTAAAACTGACTTGTTATTCATGTTCCTCAAGTCGTTACGATTACTATGATATATAACATGTATAACTTATATTGTATCGGATGGCCTGTAAAAAATTCAAACCATTGTTAACAAATATACGTTCCTTAAAATCGCTCCATTCCCAGGCTTATACCGCTTTTATCCTTTGGTCTATGGGGCTGTGTGAGGTGTCAGTTTTTGCGCCATGATGTGTTCTTTCTATTGGTACCTTGATTGCGCATATATGACTTTTTGGTAGTTTTTTATTACATTTTTTCTGGATTTGATGCGACCAAAAATGCGCAATTTTGCACTTTGGAATTTTTTTGCGCTGACGCCGTTTACCGTGCGAGATCAGGAATGTGATTAATTAATAGTTCGGGCGATTACGCGAGCGGCGATACTAAATATGTTTATTTATTTATTAATTTATATTTATAAAATGGGAAAAGGGGGGTGATTTGGACTTTTATTAGGGGAGGGGATTTTTTATTAATAAAAACACTTTTTTACTTTTTTTTTTACTGTAACTAGAAGCCCCCCTGGGGGACTTGTATATAGACAGCACTGATCTCTCATAGAGATCAATGCTGTGTATATACACAGCAAAGATCGATTAGATCGGTCATAGATTACTATGGCCTGCTGCATGCCATAGCAATCTATTGCCGAGCTGGGATCAGCGTCATTCCGACGCTGAGGCCCAGCACGAGCAGAAGAACGGATCTCCCCCCCGCGATCGCATCGCGGGGGGGAGATCCGTCCCACTAGACACCAGGGACGTGCGGCGCAGTGCCTCTAAATGCAGCTGTCAGGTTTGACAGCTGCACTTAGAGGCTTAATTAGCCGGCGCGGCAACGGGACCCGCACCGGCTAATAGAGGCACTGCCTGGCTGCACGTGTCAGCCTGGATCAGCGCCGTTCAGAGCGGGGTCCCGGCGGGACCCCGCGCTGAACACCCCGAGCGGCACCATGACGTATCAGATACGTCATGGGTCGCTAAGGGGTTAATGATATTAAAAAATGCCAACGGGGCAAGCGTGAGACTATGATGTGAAGTTCGCGTAGGAGACTGAGTCCTGATTGGTTTTCATAGAGGGAGAGGAAGGTGGAAAGAAGCACAGAGGAGTGCCAGACCGCAGGACTAGCTCGGCTGGCCAACGCCTCTTTGACTTTTCATTCTGGAGAACAAAATATGCTTTATAAGATTGTAAAATAGGGAGAGCTACAAGAAAAGTACCATCAGCATTAGTGCCCGATTGGCAACTCGACTCATGTCCGAGCACATACTGTGTACTTTCACCTACAATTGTAGGCACTTTAGCTTTTTTTAAACACCAGGATGGCCGAGTGGTTAAGGCGTTGGACTTAAGATCCAATGGATAAGTATCCGCGTGGGTTCGAACCCCACTCCTGGTATGAGTTTTAACCTTGGTGCTCTCCAATGTTTAAAAAAGAGGCGTGGTAATCGGTTAACTTTCAAGATCTTGTTGAAAAGTGGCTCTGTACCTACTCAGTATAAATTTAACCACCAACTCCTTTGCACAAAACATTGATACATCTAACAGATGAAGAGATTATTTAAAAAAAAAAAAAATTATTCTGCAATGCAGACTGACAAAAATTAGCCACTTGAGGACAAATTGGTACCATTGGAGGCAGCAAGAAGAGCCCAGCAGGGAACATGGAGGCTGCTGTTCAACTAGGTAGCCACGCCTGTTGCTGCTGCTGCTACTGCTGCAGGTAGTTGTGATTCTACTGCTGCCAGATTGCTGACGCTGACACCATGACATTAGAATGTGAAGACTCAAGAGATGTCTCGAGTAGAGATGAGTGAACTTTTCAAAAGTTCGCTCTGAACAGACTTTGGATTTTTTTTAACAGTTCGGTTCGACCGAATTTCGGATTTCTTCTGATTTCTTAGTGTAAAGCATGTATATGATACGGGGTTAGTGTATTTGGTTGAATTTAGGGCTCTACATGTCAGTTACATCTTTATCTTTTCAACATCTCAAAGTCAAATTATTTTTTTTTAGACTTCAATATTCATTACAGGGTCTATGCAGGAAATTTACCATTACAGGGTCTATGCAGGAAAAAGGGTCCAACTATAGTACTTGTATATCTGTATAGCACTTTTTTTTAGAGTTTTATTCTACACACATGCACGAGGTATATATTTGTGCCTCAGGAAAACACCTATGTCATATACACTCTCGCAGGGGTCCAACTATAGTACTTATACATCTGTATAGCACTTTTTTTTAGAGTTTTATTCTACACACATGCATAAGGTATATATTTGTGCCTCAGGAAAACACCTATGTCGTATACACTCTCGCAAGGGTAACAATATAGTACTTGGATATCTGTATAGCACTTTTTTGTTCTGTGCACCCTTTGCTCTCCTATGCCTAATCTATCTACCTATCTTTCGCCCACTCTATTTTTCTCTCTCAATCACTATATGTTTTTCCTCTCCGCTTTCCTAATAATCTTTTTGTCTTCGCTTTTGTACAATATCTTCTCAGTACAGCAGCATGCGCAGCAGCCTTTTGTCACTGACGAGCTCTGTGCACTGCTAACAGTCTCCTTCCTCTCTCTGTGCAGACTGCCTCATGCGGTTATGTGACAGCTCCTCTTAAAGCAATACCGACGTCACACAGTGGGTGGGCTAGTGCAACATCCCTGCTGATTGGATGTGTTCCAGGCATCATGAGAAAGCGCTTTTCCCGCGGCTAACAGTATCTTTGAGTGGAGATGGTGCTTGGTCATGCTGCACTGGCACATCGGCAGCAGAGGGCTGATTTGACTTGGAAGTGGAGGAGGAGGAAGCAGCAGATGTTGCGGTGGTTGGAAGCCCAGGACCTGTGTGGCTTTTTTCTGTGAGCGACTATTCCACAGCAATTTATCCTTTCCCTCCATGTGCCTGTTCATACTCGTGGTACTTAGACACTTTTCTTTTTTCCTCTACTGATGTGTTGCCGGCAAATATGACATATCACCTCCATTAGAGAATCAGAGGCTTGATCAAAAAAGGCCCAGGCTTCACAGGTTCGGGACCTCTTAGACAGCGAAAGCTTAGTTTCGGTCTTCGCTTCCACCACTGACCGCGGCTGGCGCAGTAATATCAGCATACTCGCTTGACTGCCCTCTCCCTTTCTTAGGTCGAACCCGCACTGTAACTACCCCATCCTCCTCATCCTCCACTAATGATGCCCTCGGCAGCTGTTGCTCCAAATACCATGTTGGATCCGCAATGTCTTCATTATCATCATTATTATCACAAGTGGCTTCCTCTATCTGACAGTCTACACCCTCAAGCTGCGGGTGGCATTGGTGGCCGTAACTGAGAGGAAGAGGAGGTCAAACCGCTTGATTTAGGGTCCGATAACCACTGAACAACAGTCTGCCGACGCTCTTCAGTTAAGAGGCGCACAGGAAACCGAGCAACGGAGGACAGGCCTGCCGGTCTTGTATGATGATGCTTGTATGTTCTCCGGAGCACTGATAGGAGTGCCTTGTCTACTACCTCTATTTCCCCTTCCTACGCCTGACATTGCTCGCTTACCACCTCTGGTTCTCACCATATTCATAAGATAGATATGATATCTATGATATAAGATACAAAAAAAAAAACAGATCTCAGTTCTATCCACTCTAAATCCACGTACACAAATCCTATGTACGATTAATTACTGGGTATAACAGATTTGAACAATTTTTTTTTTCTTTTTTTTTTTTTAAATCGCTGTAAAGCTATGTGAGCTGATAGAAATACAGCTGTAATCACTGAAAAAATACACGTACGTTAACTATGTCACGGCCGTGGCGGCGTCCCGTGCTCCGGGCCGCCGCCGCAACCTCCCCCTTGCCCCCATGCAGCCCGGGGTCCATGTGCAGGGACCCGGCGCTGCTACTTGTTCGGCCCCTGGGGACGCCTCACCTTCCTCCGCTCCTGTCTCTTGCTGTGCCGGCCAGCGCGCGCGTCCCCGCCTCCTAGGGCGTGCGCGCACCGGCTGTCTCAGAGTTAAAGGGGCAGTCCGCCCCTAATCGGTTCTTGCACATCACACTCCCCTATAAATTCCAGCCCTGCCCCACTACAGGTGTTGGAGCCTCTACATGCTTCCCAATAGCGTTTGGCCCAGCTCCCTGTTGTTCCTGTCCTTGTTCCTTGTTCCTGTCCACTGTCCTTGTCCCTAGTCCCTGCCCGCTGCCTTCCTATTGTTCCTGAGTACTGTCCGCCACCTGCGATTACGCCTACAGACCTCTGCCTGCACCTCTCTCCTGCCTACTGCTCCTGCCATCACTAGCCGTCACTAGCAACCAAGCCAGGGGTAGCGACCTAGGGGTCGCCTGCCGCAGCAAGTCCATCTTGCCTTGCGGAGGGCTCTGGTGAAAACCAGCGGCCCCTTAGACTCCGCTCCCTGGTGAGGTTAGTGCCATTGCTAGTGACGGTTCAGTGGATCCACGACTCCAGGCGTTACAAACTAATCCTATGTACGATTAATTACTGGGTATACCAGATGTGAACAACTTTTTTTTTAAATCGCTGTAAAGCTCTGCTATGTGAGCTGATAGAAATATAGCTGTAGGCACTGAAAAAAATGTACGTACTGTAAGAGATTAGGAAGCAGGAAAGGGTCTCCTGGGGTAGACAGGCACTCTGGCAGGGACACATGCAGAAGTCAGTCCACACCAATTTTGGTTTAACTGACTGCAGCCAGTTTTATTTCTCAGGTTGTAGCAAAACAAAATAAAACAGCAAAATAAAAGCCTATGCCTGTCCGGCTCTAACTAAACATAAATGTTCCTGGCTAACTCAGTGCAGGCCTAGTACCTGGCACCAACAAAACACAATATAGCACAGTCCATATGCGATGCCCTGGCCCCCAGGGGCCACTCCGCAGTATAGATGGTGCTAACAGGCAGGAACCGGGGCAGCTGTAGGATAATGTGGTCACGGTGTAGACACGAGGGTGATACAGCTGGAAACCGGACTCCTGACCATGCGGGAATACTGGGCATGCGATTCTTCGTTGTCCTTAGTCAGGGCACCAATTATCACACCAATGCCAAGGTTCAGAAACAACGGTAGTTGTATATTTATTGTAACGGTGGTAACTAGTAGCGACAGTCTCTCCGGATGCAACCGGGAATAAGGCAATCTTGAATAAAGCAGAGTAATGGGTGATGCAGCAATAGGCTGTGAGAGTAGCGTGCTGAATGATGGGAGTAGTAGTGAAACTGAAGTTGAGAAGCTGGGTGGAATGAGACTTGAATGAAATACTTGCTGTTGATGATTAGAGAAGATAATAATGACAGGAACTGAAGAATGACTGAAGAATCGACACCCAGATGAAAATCTTGAGACTTGAGACAGGAACACAGCCAGTGGACTGGAGCAGCAGAGCACACGCAGGCCTCTCTCTTAGCAGGGAGAGAGGACAAACAAACAACCTATTCCCTATGGGATAGGAGATAGACTGAGGTGGAACAGGAAGTCACATGGTAACCCCAGCCAAAAGCTCGATGACCATTGGAGTTACCATGGAAGCAGGGGCACAGTCATGTGACATCCAGCCATTGCATTATCACACCATTAGGCATATACAGAGAAATATACATGAGAAATACCATACTTGAACACTGGGGGGCGACATAATCCCATTAGACACTGATACCTGAATATACATGCAATAAATGAATGAAATAGCAGACCTGAATACTGAGAAGGGTAACACAATACACGAAGTTTGCAGTGGACCATAGCTTTCCAGAACAGAACTGGTTATAATAAAAGTGTGAGCATAAGAAGGGCTGTTCTGGGACACTGCACATACAACCTGATGCAACTCTAAAACCCGGACTGTCTAGCTGTGGCCTGGACATCAGCACCCATTACCAGGCTTTACACCAGACCTACTGCATACATTCTGATAAAACTTGGGGAAATATAGACTCCATCTACAACTTCTCCACATTGTCTGTTACATTTCCCCCCCTCCTGTTTCAGTCTGGTGGCTGGAACACAACTGGTCATAAAATAGTGAACACGAGAAAGAGCGTCGGCATTTCCCATTTTAGCTCCAGGTCTGTGTTTTACAGTAAATCTATATTCCTGTAGGGCTAAGAACCATCTTGTTTCCCTCCTATTTTTCTCTTTATTTTCACACATCCACTTAAGCGAGGCATGATCTGTCACCAATTCAAAGTGCCGACCAATAAGATAATATCGGAGCACCTCTAGTGCCCATTTAATAGCAAGGCACTCTTTCTCAACAATTGCATATTTTTTTTCATGATCATTCAGTTTCCTACTTAAGTATAGTACGGGATGTTCTTCACCATTTCGTACCTGTTACAGTACCGCCCCAAGACCAACATCAGATGCGTCTGTTTGTAAAATAAATTCTTTTTTAAAGTCTGGTGTGATCAGCACAGGCTGAGCGCACAAAATATTTTTAAGAGTTAGAAATGACTGTTCAGCCTCTGGTGTCCACTTAATCATGATTGAGTCTTTCCCTTTGGTCAAGTCTGTCAAAGGGGCTGCAAGGGAGGCAAAATTAGGAATAAACCGCCTAGTAGCCGGTGATCCCTAAAAAAGCACAAACTTGCTTCTTGTTTGCTGGATGAGGCCAGCTTTGGATGGCTTTAATTTTATTAATTTTGGGTTTTACCAGACCCCGACCGATTGTGTACCCCAGGTACTTGGCATCTTCCAACCCAATTGCACATTTTTTTGGATTTACAGTAAATCCTGCCTCGGTCAGAGAGTCGATTACAGCCTGTACTCTGGGAAAATGGCTTTCCCAGTCTGAACTTTGGATGATTATGTCATCAAGGTATGCTGCTGCATACCGCTGGTGGGGTCATAACCCTTGATCCATCACTCTTTGAAAGGTTGCTGGGGCACCATGTAAACCAAGCGGTAAAACAACATAGTGGAACAACCCATCAGGAGTGGCAAATGCAGTTTTTTCCTTGGCTTCATCAGTAAGTGGTATCTTCCAATACCCTTTAGTTAAATCTAGGGTTGTAATATATCGGGCACCTCCTTATCTGTCAATAAGCTCATAAACCCTTGGCATGGGGTAAGCATCAAATTTAGAAATGGTGTTGAGGTTACGGAAATCGTTACAGAACCTCCAGCTGCCATCTGGCTTTGGAATCAGCACTATTGGAGTGGACCATTGACTATGGAATTCCTCAATAACACCAAGGGCTAACATTTTTTTTACTTCCTCAGAGACTACCCCTCTCCTGGTCTCTGGTATTCTGTATGGTCGTAGCTTAACTACTTTACCTGGTTCAGTAATAATGTCGTGTTTAATTAGGGAGGTACGGCCAGGAAGTTCAGAGAAAAAGTCCTTATTTTTTATTAGGAAACCCTGTACTTCTAACTTTTGGGTATTGGCCAGAGATTCCGGTACTGTTACCTCTGGTAACAAAGACATATTGAAGCCAACCTGCTTTGTTGGAGAGGAGGTCTCTACAACAAGACTATGTCTGTCTTTCCAGGGTTTTAGGAGATTAACATGATACACTTGTTCAGGCTTCCTTTTCCCTGGCTGGTGAATCTTGTAATTTACGTCACTTACTTTTTCTACAACCTCATAAGGACCTTGCCACTTTCCCAGGAACTTGCTTTCAACAGTTAGTATAAGAACAAGATCCCTGTCACCTGGTGTAAAAGTGCGTACCTGGGCATTGCGGTTATATACCCTTTGTTGCGCCTCCTGGGCCTGGGCCATATGCTTTTTTACAATAGGCATTACTGCTGCGATACGATTTTGCATTTGTAAAATGTGTTCTATAACACTTCTACAGGGGGTAGCTTCTCCTTCCCAAGTTTCTTTTGCTATATCAAGAAGCCCTCTGGGGTGGTGACCATACAGAAATTCAAAAGGAGAATACCCTGTGGATGACTGAGGGACCTCATGGACTGCAAACATAAGGTAGGGGAGAAGAAAGTCCCAGTTTTTTCCATCTTTATCCACCACCTTTTTTAGCATGGCTTTTAATGTTTTATTAAAACTTTCTACCAACCCATCAGTCTGTGGGTGGTAGACAGATGTACGCAGCTGTTTAACCTTAAACATCTTACACAATTCCTTCATGACTCTTGACATAAAGGGAGTGCCTTGGTCTGTAAGGATCTATTTTGGTATTCCTACTCGACTAAATACATGTACTAATTCTTTAGCTATATTCTTGGATGAGGTATTACGTAAGGGTATAGCTTCAGGATAGCGAGTAGCGTAATCCAATATGATCAATATGTGCTGATGACCCCTAGCAGATTTCACAATAGGCCCCACCAGGTCCATTGCTATTCGCTCAAATGGCACTTCAATAATGGGTAGTGGCACCAGGGGACTACGATAATGTGCCATAGGAGCTGAAAGCTGGCATTCAGGACAAGAATCACAATAATTTTTCACATCTCTGTGTATCCCGGGCCAAAAGAATCTTTGTAGGATTCTATCAGTAGTCTTTTCAATTCCCAAATGTCCCCCCATAATGTGACCATGGGCAAGATCTAGTACCATTCTTCTATATGCTTTAGGGACCACTAACTGTTCCACCAGATCTTCTCCCTTTTTCACTACATGATACAACAAATCATTTTTTAAAGCCATATGGGGAAAAGATAAACTAGTTCCTTGCTCAACCAGTGACCCATCAATCACCTTCACATTTTCCCTGGCTCTAGTTAAGGTCATATCTTTTAATTGCTCGGCCCCAAACTGGTCCCTCCTCACATCTAAGTCAGGCATCTCATTTGTCGTCAGGTCTCCCCTATCTGTAGAAGCCCCATCATTAGAACTAGTTTCCTCTGCTTCCCCAACCATGACAGAAAAAGGAAACGTTTTGGGGTTACCTGGAGTTATTCTTACAGACTCAGGTTCATGGCATACAGGCATATTAGATGGAACTCTATTTTCCCACAGCTCCCAGAACTGTGGGAAATCCCTCCCCACAATGACATAATGCATCAGCATTGGCACTAACCCAACCTTAAATTTAACAGGACCACACTGGGTATGTATATCAACCATCGCAGTCGGGTAACTACGGGTATCCCCATGTATGCAAATGACATCGATGGTTCCAACCTGACTTTTCCTTGGGTTTACCAAATCAGATTTGATGAGAGTGACCAGACTACCTGGATCTAGTAAGGCATTTACACTTTTACCTTCTACTGTTTATCACAATCCCCACCAGGCGATGCAACACATGCTAGCCTCGCGTAAAGTGATAAACAACGGTTTACTAATGCAGCATCACATTGCATAAGTTCATAAGTCATAGGTAAATTAGCAACAACATGTCCTGGCATATCACATCTAAAGCATCTTATAAAGTCTTTATTGAGTCTCTTAGATGTCACCGACCTTCCTGACACAGCTTGCCAGGCTTCAGGTCCCTGACTTTCAGTCTCTCCATGTGTAGGCACCATCAGAACACCTCAGAACAGTATTACCAGATAGGCCTGGAGTTCTCCGCTGCGGGGCTAGGGGACGCTGTGGCAGACTCATCAGTTCCTTAGCTGCAGTGTACCTTTCGACCACCTCCACCAGCTGATCAGCACTTTTGGGATCCCCATGGCTTACCCACTTCCGTAAGGTGACTGGCAGGGACCGCAAATATTGGTCCATTACAATCTGTTCCACCATTTGTAGGCTTGTCAGGATCTCTGGCTGCAACCACTTCTTGGTAAGATGGATGAGGTCGTGCATTTGAGAGCGGGGAGGTTTGTCCATATGGTACATCCAGTTATGCACACACTTGGCACGGACAGAAACGGTAACTCCCAACCGTGTTAAGATCTCTCTTTTTAATTTGTCATAGTTCATGGCATCCTGATTATCAAGGTCAAAGTATGCCTTTTGTGGTTCACCTTAAAGGAAAGGTGCCAACAGTCCTGCCCACTGGTCTTTTGGCCAACCTTCTCGCTCGGCAGTTCTTTCAAAGGTTGTTAGGTAGGCTTCCACATCATCAGTTGCTGTCATCTTTTTCAAAAAATGACTAGCCCTTATGGAGGTAGGACTGGCATCTGTTACACCTGCGGACCTTCCAGCGACACTGGATAGTTGCTGCACAACTTGTTTTAAAGCATCCCGGTCGTTGTTATTACTGAAAAAAGGCATCCAAGATGCATCCTGCAATACCAAACCTAACTATTGCTGTGACAAGAATGCTGTCTATGGGCAGGAAAATACTTGTAAAAATGCTAGTCTTAACTTAGTCTAAGCTAGTTTCACTACCTATCTCACTAATCTAAATGGCAGCATGCATGCAAACAAGCAGTCACAGAGCAGTCTATACAGCACAGTGAGTGAGCTGAGAATGGTGTCCAAAATGCATCACACTGACTTTTATATGAGATAGTCATGTGATTATTAGCAGCCAATCAGACCCCTACACCTCAGCAATGACATTTCTGACACTTCTACGTGATCTGCACTGATTGGCTGGCAGAAAGACGCTCAAACTTGAACTCAAACTGGAATGCTAAGGGCCCTATTCCACAGGAACGATAATCGGCCGAATCAGCTCCATTCGGCCGATTATCGCTCGGTGGAATAGAGAGAACGATCAGCCGATGATCGTGTCATCGGCTGATCGTTTATTTAGGGCCAGACCTAAAATCATTGTTCCCCCACCGTGCATCGCTACTGTGGAATAGCGGTGCGCGGCGGGCAACCGACGGTTTGAGAAGCGAAGCATACATTACCTGCAGGGCTTCTCCTGCGCTCTGTCTTCCTCCCCGGGTCCTGCGTGCTCTAACTTCAGAATGGCCTGTAAGCTGACGGAGCGCTCAGCCAATCACAGGCCGGGACCGCCGGTAACAATGTCCCTGCAGCCCTCGCTCAATGATCATTCGACCATAGAATAGGCCCAGTAAACGAGCGGCGATCTAGCAGATCTGCGCTCGTTTACATCGTTGATCGGGCCCTGCTCAGCTCGTGGAATAGGACCCTTACTCGAACAAACAGTAAAATGTTCAGTTTGGTTTGAGAAAATCGAGATGTTCGACTCAAACCTAACTTTTCTTGAACAGTTCAATCAACACTATACTTCAGCTTTGTTCACGCTATTTGTCCTACTGGGGTCAGTACCTTAGCTGTGGTTACTGCCCTGTGACTTTAAGAAGATATACCAGGCATGAACAAGAGTTTCCTTAGAGTACCCATCTCCCTCATAGGGTTCTAGCGCTGCATGCTAGCGGAAGTCACTGACATAAAAGAAGAATCTCTTTCTTGTTCTGTGGTGTCTCAGTCCCTCCCCATCTCTACTGACAAAAGACCCAGGAACTAGCTTTTTTTTGTAGGGGTACCTTAGCTAGCCTGAGATTGGTGGGGCTGTGTGTGGGTAAAAAAGAAGATAGGTGATAGGGAGAAAAGGGCGAAAAAAAGAGCCTGCACCTGTAACAGGACAAAATACAACATGTGACATAAACTATTTAACCATTCTTCCTTCAGCTGTGCTTGGCATAGTACACAATAAATAATACAGCAACACCTAGTGGGTAAAACACTTAGGACACTCTCCTTCATCCCCTTCTGTGTAAACCTGTAAACCTGAGAGAGTTACTTTGCCCCGATGTATAAAACTTTGTGTCACACCTTTGCCAGAGATAGGGAGAATACCTCCATAAATGGTAAAATGGGGTATGTCAGTGATGGGCAACCTTTTGAGCTTGGTGTGTCAAAATTCACCAGAAAAAAACAAGCAAAACTCGGGTGATGTGTCACTTCAAGAAAAAAGAAAACAAAAACTAATTTCAAAATATTTATAGTTCAAATAACCTCTCCCAGCCTACCCCTCACTTATCTCAAGGCCCTATTACACGGAACGATTATCGTCATGTGTAAGTGTGCGTTTACACAGAAAGATTTATCTGACAGATATTGGAAGCCAAAGCCAGGAATGGATTTGAAAAGAGGATAGATCCCAGTCTTTCCTTTATGACCTAATCCCTGTTTATAGTCTGTTCCTGGTTTTGGCTTCAAAGATCTGTCAGATAAATCTGTCTGTGTAAACGCACCATAATAGAAGGCAACAATCAGCCAACATGAACAATGTCAGCTGATCGCTGCTGTTGTTTGTTTTTCAACATGTTGAAAAAAACAACAACAATGATAGTAGCGATCTGCTGCCATCACTCCTTGAAATATAATCAGTGGTAGCAGAACGCCGCTATCCTCTATGGGCTGCCCAGACGATCATCTATGGGCAGCCCCCCCGCACCTCCCTGCAGCCCCTTTCTGCACTTATCCGCTCGCTGCCGCCATGTGTAATAGCGGCAGCAGCGAGCGGGGAACGAGGAGCAAACAAGCGCTGACAGCGCTCATTTGCTCCTCACAGTTGCCCCGTGTAATAGGGACTTCAGTAATGATGGTGAATTACAAATCCACCACACCCTAAAACAGTAGATTGGATGATGGTTGCTGTGGTTATGACTGTCAGGGCCGCATCTGCCATGAGGCCAAGTGAAGACTTTGCCTCAGGTGGCAGATCGCACAACCCTTGAGGGAGCGGCACCAGCCTCCCCTGCACTTTGAGCTTCCATGTTTACATCACATGAACACTCACCATGCTGGGATTGGCTGTGCTGTGAATGCTGACGGCCCGACCCCAATACAATGCTTCAGAGGAAGAGGAGATCTGCTGCACAAGGTCTATGCAAAAAGCACAGTATACAGGGTTACTGGGAAGTCCTGTCCCCTGTGGCAAGAAGCTCCACCCACACACTGCCCGGCAACATACAGGAGAGGAGGACTATGTAATTACCTCAGTGTACTAAAGCATTGTGTTTGTGTATGGGTATATATGTCTCTGAGTGTGTGTAAATGTGACTTTATGTGCATATATATGCCTGACTGTGTGTGTATATGTACTTGTATGTGTCTTTCTGTATGTATGTTCAAGTCTATGGCTGGGTTCACACACAGTATATTTCAGTCAGTATTTAATCATTATTTTGCAACCCCAACCAGGAGTGGATTAAAACACAGAAAGGCTCTGTTCACACAATGTGGAAATTGAGTGGATGGCCGCCATATAACAGTAAATAACTGCCATTATTTCAATACAACAGCCCTTGTTTTAAAATAAAAGCAAATATTTCCCATTAAATGGCGGCCATGCACTCAATTTCAACATTTTGTGAACATAGCCTTTCTGTGTTTTCAAAGCACTCCTGGTTTTGGTTGCAATATGAGTAGAGATGAGCGAACGTGCTCGTCCGAGCTCAGTACTCGATCAAGTATTAGGGTACTCGATGGTACTCGTTACTTGGACAAGCATCTCGCGATACTCGAGGAAATCTCATCATCCGTTTCCTGTAAGTTTATGTGCTTTTTCGCAGCCAATAAACATGCAAGAGACTCTTTGGTACATCCTGCGATGACGTGGGACCCATACATGTGATTTTAAGAAACTTTGTAATTAGGTTTATTAGCCAAAAAATGCATTTTTATCATGAAAAAGCAGTTTGAAGCTCTCTCCCCTGTCTTCATTGTTCTCCTATGGAGAGAGCTAAAGAAAAGACCAAAACAGGACAACAAAGAGTTAATCTACAAATACCTCACCCGTTATCTCCTGGGAGAGTCACCACTGACCTGTCTGAGCTCAGATTACAGCTGTCACCCAGCTCTGTGCCTGTAATCCTCTGTTATCTGCTTTCTGCTGTCGGCTAACTCCCTCCTTCCTCCTCCCCCCTCCCCTCTCCCTAGAGCAGACAGGGTACGACTCATGCAAAGGTCACAATTTTCAGATTTTTTGCAGTGGATGGAAAAGAGGAAGGAGGGGGGGACCTGGGAAAAGGCTTTTTACATGCAGATAATGAAATATTTGGCTAATAAACCCAATTACAAAGTTTCTTAAAATCGCCTGGACTATTGATTTCTGCAAAAATAAAAAATACGACAGTGACTCTTTAACAGCTTTTATTAATACTATTACTACAGACTGCTGGCTGGGAGTTGCAGTGCTGCTACCGCGATTTAACCAGCACACTGTGGTGACCGGCTGCTGGCAGAAAGGGGACATTAGGTGTTGCATACAGACCCCTAAGAAGTGCTCAGTGTACTCCTTTTTGATTTTGGGGCTGGTGGTCCTGCTTTGCCTTAACTGGCATCCATGTTGACTACTGGTGTGCCTGCCCTTGCCTCCATGTTGGCTACTGCTGGGCCTTAACTGGCATCCATGTTGACTACTGCTGGGCCTTAACTGGCATTCATGTTGACTACTGCTGGGCCTTAACTGGCATCCATGTTGACTACTGCTGACTACTGGTGTGCCTGCCCTTGCCTCCATGTTGGCTACTGCTGGGCCTTAACTGGCATCCATGTTGAATACCGCTGGGCCTTAACTGACATCCATGTTGACTACTGCTGGGCCTTAACTGGCATCCATGTTGACTACTGCTGGGCCTTAACTGGCATCCATGTTGTTTACTACTGGGCCTTAACTGACATGCATGTTGACTACTGCTGGGCCTTAACTGGCATCCATGTTGACTACTGCTGGGCCTTAACTGGCATCCATGTTGACTACTGGTGTGCCTGCCCTTGCATCCTTGTTGCTGGGCCTTAATGGCATCAATGTTGACTACTGCTGGGCCTTAACTGACATCCATGTTGACTACTGCTGGGCCTTAACTGGCATCCATGTTGACTACTGCTGACTACTGGTGTACCTACCCTTGCCTCCATGTTGGCTACGGCTGGGCCTTAACTGGCATCCATGTTGATTACTGCTGGGCCTTAACTGGTATCCATGTTGACTACTGCTGGGCCTTAACTGGCATCCATGTTGACTACTGCTGGGCCTTAACTGGCATCCATGTTGACTACTGCTGGGCCTTAACTGGCATCCATGTTGACTACTGCTGACTACTGGTGTGCCTGCCCTTGCCTCCATGTTGGCTACTGCTAGGCCTTAACTGGCATCCATGTTGAATACCGCTGGGCCTTAACTGACATCCATGTTGACTACTGCTGGGCCTTAACTGGCATCCATGTTGACTACTGCTGTGCCTGCCCTTGCCTCCATGTTGGCAACTGCTTGACCTTAACTGGCATCCATGTTGACTACTGCTGGGCCTTTACTGGCATCCATGTTGACTACTGCTGACTGCCCTTGCCTCCATGTTGGCTACTGCTGGGCCTTAAGTGGCATCCATGTTTACTACTGGTGTGCCCGCCCTTGCCTCCATGTTGGCAACTGCTTGACCTTAACTGGCATCCATGTTGACTACGGCTGGGCCTTTACTGGCATCCATGTTGACTACTGCTGACTGCCCTTGCCTTCATGTTGGCTACTGCTGGGCCTTAAGTGGCATCCATGTTTACTACTGGTGTGCCCGCCCTTGCCTCCATGTTAGCAACTGCTTGGCCTTAACTGGCATCCATGTTGACTACTGCTGACTGCCCTTGCCTCCATGTTGGCTACTGCTGGGCCTTAACTGCCATCCATGTTGACTACTGGTGTGCCTGCCCTTGCCTCCATGATGGTTACTGTTGCTCCTGCCTGGCCTCCATGTTGGCTACTGATGATCCCGGCAGTTCTCTGTGTGCTCAATGCCATGCAGTGTTTGGCTTAATTTTGGGGAGGCTCACTTTCTTCCTCACTCACTTTTAATGGTTCTCTGTGAGCTCAATGCCATGCTAGGTCTGGTATAATTTCTGGAAGGCTGACTGGCTACCGCTTCTACCTTGTTTACTCTGTCCTCATCGCTATGCTGTGTCAGGCTGATTTTTTGGGTGGTTCATGATAAGCTACATCTGTTTTAATGGTTCCCTGTGTTCTCACTGCCATGCTGTGTCAGGCTGAGTTTTTGGGTGGTCCCTATGCCTACCTCTGTTTTAACCAGGCTGTTGCACAGAATTAGGCATAATGGTGCCATTAGGCAGCCTCAGAGGCATGCATACATGCTGCCCTCTGCTGTTTCCTGTCCATTTCCATTGTGTTTCCATCAATTTCTGAGGTTGACAGGTTTTCACACGACCTTCTCTCTACCGAACTTGAGTCCCCTCAAAAAATGCTTGAGTCTCCCAATGACTTCAATGGGGTTCGTTACTCGATATGAGCACTCGAGTATCGGGAAATAATCGTCTCGAGTAACGAGCACCCGAGCATTTTAGTACTCGCTCATCAGTAAATATAAGGACCACAATACTGACTGAAGTATACTGTGTGTGAACCCAGCCTATATGTGTATATGTGACTGTATCTATGTGCTTGTGTGTACCGCGTGTGTGTGTCTCTGAATGGGTATATTTGTGCCTGGCTGTATGTACTGTATGTGTGTGCTTGTATGTGTATATGTGTGTGAATATGTGTCTGTATAAAAATAGAAAATACCCAAAAAGCAAACCATAGCCCCCATGTATGTGATTTTTATTTGGTAACAATATGATGGTAGTCAGATTTGTCCCTTGTATAGCGTTATATACTGGGTTTTATACTTTAACAATACGATGATAACCAGCACAATGTGCTGGTAATACAAGTTCATGATGTGGTGGTTAGAGATGAGCGAAGTTTTCAAAAGTTTGTTCTGACCGGACTTCCGGATTTTTTTGAAAAGTTTGGTTCGACCGAATTTTGGATTTCATAGTTTAAAGCCTCTATATTATACAGGGGTAGTGTATTTGGTTGAATTTAGTACATGTCAGTAACATCATTATCTTTTCAATATCTCAAAGTCAAATTTTTTTTTTAGACTTCAATATTCACCATTACAGGGTTTATGCAGGAAAATCAACATTACAGGGTCTATGCAGGAAATAGGTCACAAATGCAGTGAAGGAGCAGCAGTAGTCATTGGAGGCCAGTACAGGAGCAGCAATATCTGTAGAAAACTTTTTATAGAGTTTTATTCTACACAAATGCACGAGGTATATTTGTGTCTTAGGATAACACGTATGTCATATACACTCTCACAAGGATCCAACTATTGTACTTAGAATATCTTTAGAGCACTTTTTTTAGAGTTTTATTCTACACACATGCACGAGGTATATTTGTGTCTTAGGATAACACGTATGTCATATACACTCTCACAAGGATCCAACTATTGTACTTGGAATGGATATCTGTAGAGCACTTTTTAAGAGTTTTATTCTACACACATGCACGAGGCATATGTGTGCCTCAGGATAACACCTATGTTACATACACTCTCGCAAGGGTGACAGTATAGTACTTATATATCTGTATAGCACATTTTTGTTCTGTGCACCCTTTGCTCTCCTATGCCTAATCTATCTATCTTTCGCCCTCTCTATTTTTCTCTCTCAATCACTATATGTTTCTCCTCTTCGCTTTCCTAATAATCTTTTGGTCTTTGCTTTTGAACAATATCTTCCCAGTAGTCAGTACAGCAGCGTACAGCAGCAGCGTTTTGCCACTGACGAGCTCTGTGCACTGCTAACAGTCTCTTTCCTCTCTCTCTGCAGACTGCGACTGGTCACGTGACTGTTCCTCTTAAAGCAATACCGACGTGGGCTAGTGCAAGATCCCTGCTGATTGGATGTATTCCGGGCATCATGGGAAAGCGCTTTTCCCACTCAGAACACTTCCTACTTTCTAAAATGGCGGCTGCCATTTTAGAAAGCAAGAAGAAAAAAAAATCGGAGCGGACTTCCAAAAATCCGAATCCGACCGGACTCAGACTTTTGGAAAAATCTGAATCGGATCCCATACCGGCCGAACCGGTTCGCTCATCTCTACTGGTCGTATTATTTGTTCTGTATATCACATATCTCTCAGTATACTGGATTTGCCCAATTTGTATGATGGCATTATGTACCCCCTTGGCAAAAGGCTTTCCTCTCCTGGAGGGATATCTGGCTATTCCTGTGTTTTGAGACTTGTAACTAAGGCTCCCACAGACCCCTCTTTTGCATATTTAAATTTATAGGGGACAATGTATCAATGGAGACTCTTCAGTGAGTACTCCATTTGATTTTTTGTCGCTGGTCTCCCTGAGCTCAGCGATTGCTGTGTTTTGTTGGCATTATGTATGGTCATATTTTTTTGTGTACTATATAGACCAGGGGTGGGGAACCTTTTCCATGTCGAGGGCCGGTCGGGCCTTAATAAAATCATTAGAGGGCCGCACTCAATGTTATACCGTGCGCGGCAGTTAGTAGCGGGGGTTTGCAGCACCCAAATAAGGCAAAGTATTGTTCCCCTAATGCCCCTGCTATTCTAGTTAACCCTCTGTGATGCCCCTTGTACCTGATTTGAATCCTTAGTGATGCCCCTGGTAGCCTAGTTAACCCCCCAGCCATGTCCCTGGTGGCCTAGTTAACCCCCCAGTCATGTCCCTGGTAGCCTAGTTAACTCCTCAGTCATGTCCCTGGTAGCCTAGTTAACTCCTCAGTCATGTCCCTGGTGGCCTAGATAACCCCTCAGTCATGTCCCTGGTAGCCTAGTTAACTCCTCAGTCATGTCCCTGGTAGCCTAGTTAACCCCTCAGTCATGTCCCTGGTAGCCTAGTTAACTCCTCAGTCATGTCCCTGGTGGCCTAGTTAACTCCTCAGTCATGTCCCTGGTAGCCTAGTTAACTCCTCAGTCATGTCCCTGGTAGCCTAGTTAACTCCTCAGTCATGTCCCTGGTGGCCTAGTTAACCCCCCAGTCATGTCCCTGGTAGCCTAGTTAACTCCTCAGTCATGTCCCTGGTAGCCTAGTTAACTCCTCAGTCATGTCCCTGGTGGCCTAGTTAACTCCTCAGTCATGTCCCTGGTAGCCTAGTTAACTCCTCAGTCATGTCCCTGGTGGCCTAGTTAACCCCCCCAGTCATGTCCCTGGTGGCTTAGTTAACCCCCCCAGTCATGTCCCTGGTAGCCTAGTTAACTCCTCAGTCATGTCCCTGGTAGCCTAGTTAACTCCTCAGTCATGTCCCTGGTAGCCTAGTTAACTCCTCAGTCATGTCCCTGGTGGCCTAGTTAACCCCCCAGTCATGTCCCTGGTGGCCTAGTTAACCCCCCCAGTCATGTCCCTGGTAGCCTAGTTAACTCCTCAGTCATGTCCCTGGTGGCCTAGTTAACTCCTCAGTCATGTCCCTGGTGGCCTAGTTAACTCCTCAGTCATGTCCCTGGTGGCCTAGTTAACTCCTCAGTCATGTCCCTGGTGGCCTAGTAAACCCCCCCAGTCATGTCCCTGGTGGCCTAGTTAACCCCCCCAGTCATGTCCCTGGTAGCCTAGTTAACTCCTCAGTCATGTCCCTGGTGGCCTAGTTAACTCCTCAGTCATGTCCCTGGTGGCCTAGTTAACTCCTCAGTCATGTCCCTGGTGGCCTAGTTAACCCCTCAGTCATGTCCCTGGTAGCCTAGTTAACTCCTCAGTCATGTCCCTGGTGGCCTAGTTAACCCCTCAGTCATGTCCCTGGTAGCCTAGTTAACTCCTCAGTCATGTCCCTGGTGGCCTAGTTAACCCCCCCAGTCATGTCCCTGGTGGCCTAGTTAACCCCCCCAGTCATGTCCCTGGTGGCCTAGTTAACCCCCCTAGTCATGTCCCTGGTAGCCTAGTTAACTCCTCAGTCATGTCCCTGGTGGCCTAGTTAACTCCTCAGTCATGTCCCTGGTGGCCTAGTTAACCCCCCCAGTCATGTCCCTGGTGGCCTAGTTAACCCCCCCCCAGTCATGTCCCTGGTAGCCTAGTTAACTCCTCAGTCATGTCCCTGGTGGCCTAGTTAACTCCTCAGTCATGTCCCTGGTGGCCTAGTTAACCCCTCAGTCATGTCCCTGGTGGCCTAGTTAACCCCTCAGTCATGTCCCTGGTGGCCTAGTTAACTCCTCAGTCATGTCCCTGGTGGCCTAGTTAACCCCCCCAGTCATGTCCCTGGTGGCCTAGTTAACTCCTCAGTCATGTCCCTGGTGGCCTAGTTAACCCCCCCAGTCATGTCCCTGGTGGCCTAGTTAACCCCCCCCCCCCAGTCATGTCCCTGGTAGCCTAGTTAACTCCTCAGTCATGTCCCTGGTGGCCTAGTTAACTCCTCAGTCATGTCCCTGGTGGCCTAGTTAACCCCTCAGTCATGTCCCTGGTGGCCTAGTTAACCCCTCAGTCATGTCCCTGGTGGCCTAGTTAACTCCTCAGTCATGTCCCTGGTGGCCTAGTTAACTCCTCAGTCATGTCCCTGGTGGCCTAGTTAACCCCTCAGTCATGTCCCTGGTAGCCTAGTTAACTCCTCAGTCATGTCCCTGGTGGCCTAGTTAACCCCTCAGTCATGTCCCTGGTGGCCTAGTTAACTCCTCAGTCATGTCCCTGGTAGCCTAGTTAACTCCTCAGTCATGTCCCTGGTGGCCTAGTTAACCCCCCCCAGTCATGTCCCTGGTAGCCTAGTTAACTCATCAGTCATGTCCCTGGTAGCCTAGTTAACCCCTCAGTCATGTCCCTGGTAGCCTAGTTAACTCCTCAGTCATGTCCCCCCCCCCAGTCATGTCCCGGTGGCCTAGTTAACCCCCAGTGTCTGCCCCAAATGAAAAAAATAAACATCCCACTCACCTTTCCTCCGCTCCCACGCTGTCCAGGTCCCCTTCTCCCTCCTCTCTTCTGTGCCGGTCTTCTCCTGCAGGCGGCGCGCGATGAAATGACGTCATCGCGCGCGGCCCGCAGGAGTCAGAAGACGTGCGCCGCTCTGCGCCGCGCTGGTGAGGCAGGAGCCGGCATACAACACATCTTCCTGTGTCTGTGCCAGCTCCTGCCTCACCAGCGCGGCGCACGTCACAGGAGGGCAGGAGTCAGAAGATGTACACCGCTCTGAGGGGAAGGAGCCGGCGCTCACAGCATCCTCCTGGCAGCTGTCACAGACACAGGAGGATGCCGTGTGTGTCGGCTCCTTCTCCTCCAGAGCGGCGCATGTCACAGGGGAGCCGCGGGCCACATCCGGAGGTGTCAGGGGCCAGATGCGGCCCGCGGGCCGGAGGTTCCCCACCCCTGATATAGACCATACACTTTGCTGGTACCGTTGTACATGCGGCAGATTTAAAACGCTTTGTTTTGATGCAGAAATACTGTACAGTAAATGTGCAGCAGGTCCGCAACATCTGCAGAGGATCCGGTCCACTTAATATGATTTTCAGTGTTGAAAGGGGGTGTCATGTCAATTCTCACCTCAGGTGTTAGAAAAGCTAGAATCGACCCTGATGACTGTTACGTGATGCTGCTAATGGCGATCAGATGGCCCTCAGAGAGGCTCCCCCCGAGGCATTCCACTGCTTGTCGCTGAGCTGGGAGGAAGCGAGGTCAAAGATCCCCGGCTTAACTGGAAGTCCCAGATTAGATGTTTCATTCTCGGTTCCTGCACGGACGGATTAAACAGTGTAGTGTAGAAGACGCTCTGAGCCGGAGGTCTGTATGCCAAAAAAACAGAATTCCGACAAAAAAACAGAACTGCCACAATCACGGCTAATATCTGCAGCCCGGGACCGCGAAAATTAGCGGGCATGGTCCGATTGTCATGCCCGCTTAATAATCATTTAACTGACAGCTGCATTTAAATGGCTGCTGTAACGCATACCTGCTGGTCTAGTGTGTGTGTGTGTGTGGGGGGGGGGATATATCTATACTGCATAGATCTCAATAAAAGATCAGTGTAATGATACTAGAAGTCCCAAGGGGGGACTTCTAGTTAGTGTGTAAAAAAAAAGAAAAGAAAAAAATGTTTTTTTTATAATAATAAAAAATCCCATCCCCTAATAAAAGTCTGAATCACCTCCCTTTTCCAATTTTAGAAATAAAAATAAATACAAAAAATAAACATATTTGGTAACTATTAAATTATCACATTCCCGATCCCGCACGGTAAACGGCGTCAGCGCCAAAAAAATCCAAAGTGCACAATAGCACATTTTTTGTTGGATGGAAATAGAGCAGTTTTAAGCATCATTTATGTTTTTTTTAAAGGTTTTAATTTTTTAAAAGCCATCAAATAAAATAAAAGTTACATGCATTTTATTTTCAATGTCACCACACAAAAATTCAGCCTGTCATTGCAACATACAATTAGTGGTGCAAGAAATAAGGGCTCATGTGGGTCTGTAGTTGAAAAAATACAAGTGCTATGGATTTTTAATCATGACGAGGAAAAAACGCAACAATGAAAATTGGCTCCGTCTTCTAAGGGTTAAAGAACATAGTGATTTTTTTTACATTTTCCATTTTTCTGTATTATAAAATAATTCTTAAAGGGGAAGTCCAGGAAAAATAAATTTTAACATATGTTATTGCCCAACAAAAGTTATGGAAATTACTAATAGACACTTATTATGGGAGGCGCACCTATAGTGCATTTTCTCTGCACTTACTACAGCATGGCGTGTTCAGGTCTCTGTAAAGTTGGTCATGTCATGTCACCAACTTTACAGAGAACTGAACACACCATGCTGTAGTAAGCGCAGGGAAAATGCACTATAGGTGCGCTTACCATAATAAGTGTCTATTAGTAATTTCCATAACTTTTGTTGGACAGTAACTTGTGTTGGACAACACCTTGTGCTGTGATTTTCAGTTACAGCATGTGGTTGATATTTATTAGAATTTGATAGAACTCACTGCACTACTGTAGCATAGAGAGGCCGCTTTGTGTCTCCCATTAAGGAGGATAACCCCCCCACCCCCGTAGGAAATCCCCCCACCATAGTTACCCCCTCCAATAGGTAGTGTCCCCCATGAAACCCCTCCCCCCCCAGTAGGTAGTACTCCCCATGTAGGCTTCCCCTTCTTTGTTATCTATTTAAAAATAAATAAATACATTTTGTACTGCAACAAAATACTGTATAACACTATCCCTGTGTGAACAGGGGATGTGTGACTGATAGCCATACATTCAAATGGCTGTAGAAAATGAAACAGAGATCATTCATGCAGCCCAGCCGCTTGATTCATCCTGTTTTCTAATGGCGCTGCAAATGATCTTCATGACTCTTAGATCCTCATGTACATGTGCATTCAAAGGATACATATATATATCACCATGGTGTAACTGATCAAATTCAGCATACCAAGGAGGGGTGTGAGTAAAAAATATAACATACACTTACCTCCATGGCTTCCATAGTGCCACCCATACTCCGCTGCTCCAATAGCGGAATACAGGCAGCAGCATGGGAGCCAGGAAAGTAGGAGTATGTTATTTTTTTCACTCATCCCTCACGGGCATTCTTCAGAAATAGGTCCTGAATGGATATCCTTTAAAAAAAAAAAACATGAGATCTACTGCAGGAAGAAGAAATTAAGAATGTTGCTATATCCATGCAGGGCATTACAGGTCTCTTTAAGATCAATGGGGCAGTCAAATCGAAAACACGTGAATAAAGCCTATGGGAGGATTTATGAATACCAGTGCCGGTCTTAAAAATCCTCCTGCGGAGCACATGCTTACAATGCCTCTATATATAGAGCCCTCCTGTGCACAAGCATTGAAATATATTCCGCTGTAGATTTCATTAACTTTTTTGCCAGAATAATGTACTGCCATACCCATGGTCCTGTCCTCTCCCCCACCTTTCTGGCGTGAGCTGCAGAGATGCAAATAGTTTATACGCAATACAAGCGTTTGCATCTAGATTTATTCACATCTTGACCCTCTCTGACTAATGATGAATGTCCCACTATGTAAATGTCTCCTCTGCTTCTCCATTACTTGATGGCTTAGTAATGTGTCTATGTACATGTGGATCCTTAATGTATATGTATATGAATATAAGTGGAGTACCAATGCCATGCACCCCTGCTGATCAGCTTTTTTACATTGAACAGAACCAGAAATGGCTCCATTCATTGTCCAGTTTCCACACTGGGATACTGCAGCTCAGTAAAGCTGAGTTACAGGAACTTGGAAGGGCCACTACACAATGAACATAGCCCTGTGCTTCCTTCTTTTACTTGCCTCCAAAAAAAAAACAAAAAACACCAGAAAAACTGCCAAAGAAAAACTGATATTAAATTCCGTGGGAGAGAAATGCCACAGTTTGCAGGAAAAAAATGGCAAACTCTCAAGATGCTGCGCTTTGGAAAAACTGACACAGAGCCAAAAAACAAGAGGAGAGAAAAACACCACAAAACAAAACCCCAAGTACGTATATCATTTAGCCAGTGTGAAACCATCTGAAAGCTATGTTTACACAATGATTCTCAATGACCGTAACACAGTAGCGTTTACATAGGTTCAACCGGATGGACTCTTGTCTTTCAACTTTATTAACTATGTTACTATTTGATACTCTAAATAACAGCCATTATGTTGAGTTCCAAATAACGGCCGTTATTCAACGTACTTTGCAGCGCAGTGATGGCCTTTGGTACATTTTAAGTTAAATTTAAGTTGAACACCCTTTTGGTCCTTCAAATTTTGTTGAAAAGTTGGTGAAAGGATGGCTCCCCAAAAAATCTATGGTCGTTGTTTGCTAAATAACAGCTAGTTGCATTAGAAGAGAACCAGCCACAGTTGGACCTACATTAATATATAACTTTTATTAATTTATTAAAAATGTCAGAGCAAACCTGATGACTGAATGCATATTCACCTTAACAAAGACAAATAGTGGATAGGAATGTCAGTAGTGGGGTAGGGGGTAGGGAACTGTGCACTCTATAGCTGCCAAAAATGATCTGGCCCTGCCTTTTGGACTAGCCATCTCCTTAACAGAGTGGCCCCAACCACAAAGGTGGTCCTTACTCTTCAACAAGTGCAAAGGAGAAAAAATATAAAGTATGCACAATTATAAAATATTATAACAATGGCATCTATGCTGTATTCAGGAGTTTAAACTATCTCTGCCATCTCCATGGTCAGGAATCGGATCACTGTTCATATGCATTATTCCAACGTGTTTGCCCTATCCAATACATATACAGGTTCATCAGGGAGCAATTAGTTATGAACTTTCATGTTTTAATTTTCAATATGTCTAGTACCAAAGCCAATATGTGATATAGATAACTCAATTGTGATTATTATGTATCAGATGTAATTAGCCATCAAGCACATGAATCCATTCAAACCATGTGCAATATATTCAGTGTATATATGTGTGGAGTCTGTACTATCTACACAGTAGCCTCTGTCCAGTAGACCACAGTAGTCAAATGGCAATAATCCTATGCAAGACCTTGTAAGCATATAAATGCCCAACTTAACCCCTAGACGACACAGGACGTAGAGTTACGTCATGGAAGTCTGTCACCAGACGACCCTGGACGTAACTGTACGTCCTGGGTGGTTCTCCCGCTATGAAGCGCGCTCCGGAGCAGAGCGCGCTTCATAGCAGGTGGGCGCCGGCTGCAATCAGCAGCCGGCACCTCACCGTTAATGACACGCTGCAGCGATCGCGCCGCCGCGTGTCATTAACCCCCTAAAATTCACGATTGCCCGCGGCCCCGGCGTTTAAGTGTAAGTGATAGGGGGAGGCCCCTGTCACTTACCGATTGGGACTTCTGCAGTGTGACTGCGGGGGTCCCGATCGTTAAAATGGACCGCCGGAGGTCTCTTACCTTCCTCTGTGTGGTCCGATCGGCGATCTGCTGCACTGAGCCTGCACAGGCAGGCTCAATGAGCAGATCGTCGATAGCACTGATCAATGCTATGCCTATGGCATAGCAATAATCAGTGTATTAAATCAAAGTATTAAATGTAAAAGTCCCCCAAAGGGACTTCAAATGTGTAAAAAAAAAAAAGTTAAAAACACTAATACACTATCCCAAAGCCCCTCCCCCAATAAAAGTCTAAATCACCCCCATCCCATTATATAAATAAAACATATAAAAATAAAAAAATAAACATATAATATACCGTAGCATGCGTAATTGTCCGATCTATTAAAATATTACAAGCATTGCGAACGGAGATCAGCGTACACGAAAAGAGGGAAAAAAGTGCACGGATTACCAATTTTATGTTACATTATATATATAAAAAAAATTAATAAAAAGTGATCAAAACGTCCGATCTTCACAAATATGGTATTAATAAAAACTAGAGATCATGGCGGAAAAAATGACACCCCATACAGCCTCATAGGTGAAAAAATAAAACCGTTATAAGCGTCACAATAGGGCCTTTATATTATTAACTAATTGCCAAAAAAAAAAGGATTTCATAAAAAAGAATATATAACATTAGAGAATCTGTGTAACCTGCATATGGTTGTGTTCAGACTGACCTATAGAATAATGGTATCATGTCGTCTTTACCATATAGTGCATTACGTAGACACAGGAACCCCCCAAAAGTTACCATATTGCATTCTTTTTTACAATTTCACTTATTTATATCTTCATAAATAATATATTTGGGATTCCATCATACATGTTATGGTAAAATGAATGACGCCATTACAAGGTACAACTATTCCTGTAACAAACAAGCACTTACATGGCTTGTAGATAGAAAACTGAGAGTGCTAGAGCTCTTAGAAGGGGGGGAGGGAAAAACGAAAGCGCAAAGGTCAAAATTTGCGCAGTCCACTGGGTTATTTTGGGCCTGGTCCACAAAGGGTTAAAGGGGAAGTCCGGGCAAAATTATTTTGAGATATGTTACTGTCCAACAAAAGTTATGGAAATTACTAATAGACACTTATTATGGCAAGCGCACCTATAGAGCATTTTCCCTGCGCTTACTACAGCATGGCATGTTCAGTTCTCTGTAAAGTTGGTGACATCATGTCACATAAACTGCCGGCCCCTGCTGCTCCAGTCTGTCCCACCGCTGCAGCAGGAGTGACGTGACATCACCAACTTTACAGAGACCTAAACACACCATGCTGTAGTAAGTGCAGAGAAAATGCACTATAGGTGCGCTTCCCATAATAAGTGTCTATTAGTAATTTCCATAACTTTTGTTGGGCAATAACATATCTTAAAATTTTCCTGGACTTCCCCTTTAAATATCATGATAAATACCAGAGACATAGATGCAGGATAGAGATTGTATTATGTTCCCTGTAACACTGCCCCCCTAATACCGCATACTAAGAAGTAGTAAGTCAGGTGATACTTACTGTATCTCCTCGTTATGGTAGCCCCATAATCCCCAATAATCACTTAAAATCCTTGCTCGCTGCAGAGAAGGCATCTACTTTCCTAGTATTTATCATGATACTTTAGTTGGGCGTTTATATGCTTACAAGGTCTTTCATAGGATTGTTGCAAAGATATTATCTATGATATTGGCATTTACCTACTGTGGTGTGTTGGTGTGTTGGACAGAGGCTTCTGTGTAGATAGTACAGACTTAACGCATATACACGGAATATATTGCACATGGTTTGAATGGATCCATGTGCTTCATGGTTAATTGTATCTGGTACCATGGTATAACATCCAAATTTTTATTTGCAGAAATTGTGTACTTCCCACACACTATGAGAGACAAGTATGTAAACAGTAAACTAGACAAAGAGACAACTGTAAACATAAACGAGAGACAAAACAATTAAATAACAAACATCTCATTTGTAGAATTAAATCAAAGTCTAAATCAGCTAAATTTGTTTAGAAGTGAATAAAGGGGTTATCCCAAGGCTAAAACATCCACTATCTATAAGATAAGGTGATAAATATCTGATTGTGGGGTCCGACCAATGAGACCCCACCAGTCACAAGAACTGGGGTCCTCAGACGCTGTTCCATTCATTGACTATGGGACTGCGACGATAACCAGTGATAGCACTTGACAATCTTTGGAAGTCCCATAGTAAGTAGATGGAACAGCGGGCAAGGTTAACCCCTTTAAAGGGGTTGTCCAGGATAAATTAATAATTGGGGATGCTGCCGGGGCTGCAGGAAACATGACTGTAACGCGACGCTAACCCTGGAAATGCCTGCTCAGCATAGATTCTATTCTGTCTATACTGAGCGTCCATTTCCAGTGTGGCACGTCAGCGGATGTTGCTGAAACGCTGACATCAACCTTGGGAAGTGAGAAAGGTAAGTATACATCACTGTCATGTTAACCGCAGGCCTGGAAGCATACCCAATTATGAATTTATTCTAGACAACCCCTTTAAGTAAATTTTACCACTTGTGGTCGAATTCAACGTTAAAATATTTTTCCACAGTTTATAGACTTATAAGTAATTCAGTCACCCACCATAATCCAGTCGTTTTGTGGTTAAAGGGACAGTGTCACATTTTTGAAAATTTTTTAATAAAAAGTAACAAGAAAAAATAGGTGTGTTGTATTTTTTTTTTTTTTTTTAACATAGGTCTTGAGTGTCTTTTATTCAAACTAATGTATGCACAGGGGGCTGCCATTTTAATAGTGTCTGTGTGTGACGTCATTTCACGACATACACACAGACACTATACGGCACCTCTATAACATTGAAGTGAACCGACGGAGTCCGTCTGGTTCACTCAAACTGGAGGCTCCGTCACTGTGTACTGCGCATGTGCATAGACATGCGCAGTACACAGCTTACCTGGGGAGGGGTGGCCATTTTTTTGAAGTCCCTGCAGGAGGAAGGAGAACAGGGGAGGAGAGAGACCGCACAGTGAGTGGGCAGGAGAATTCTGTGCAGCTCTCCCCCCCCCCCCCAGCGTCGGACTAGGCATCCGCCCCCACTAACCTTGCAGCAGACCGCAGACCAGCCAGGACGGTCCCCCCCAGTATAGTTACAGGGCCGGAGTGAGCTTCGGGCACGGAAAGGCTGTAATACACCCTCCCGGAAGCTCACAGCTGCAGCCCCTCGGTGCCTGCATTCTCTCCTGCTCGGCGGCCATGTGACATTGCGCTGCAGAGCAGGAGAGAATGCAGGCACCGAGGGGCTGCAGCTGTGAGCTTCCGGGAGGGTGTATTACAGCCTTTCCGTGCCCGAAGCTCACTCCGGCCCTGTAACTATACTGGGGGGGGCCGTCCTGGCTGGTCTGCGGTCTGCTGCAAGGTTAGTGGGGGCGGACGCCTAGCTCACTCCGGCCCCGTAACGGGGGACCAGCCTGCCTCTACTGCGCTTCTCCCTGTGCCCCACATCAGCTTCCCCCCCCCATCACCCCAGCCTCTCTCCCCCCTGTCACCCCAGCATCTCTCCCCCCTGTCACCCCAGCCTCTCTCCCCCCTGTCACCCCAGCCTCTCTCCCCCTGTCACCCCAGCATCTCTCCCCGGTCACCCTAGCATCTCTCCCCCCTGTCACCCTAGCATCTCTCCCCCCTGTCACCCCAGCATCTCTCCCCCCTGTCACCCCAGCATCTCTCCCCCCTGTCACCCCAGCATCTCTCCCCCCTGTCACCCCAGCCTCTCCCTACTGTCACCCCAGCATCTCTCTCCCCTGTCACCCCAGCATCTCTCACCCCCGTCACCCCAGCCTCTCCCCACTGTCATCCCAGCCTCTCCCCCCGTCACCCCAGCATCTCTCCCACTGTCACCCCAGCATCTCTCCCCACTGTCACCCCAGCATCTCTCCCCACTGTCACCCCAGCCTCTCCCCACTGTCACCCCAGCATCTCTCCCCACTGTCACCCCAGCCTCCCTCCCCCCTGCCACATCAGCTTCTCCCTGTCACCCCAGTGTGCCTACCCCCCCCCCTACCCCCAGCTTCTTCGCTGCCCTACCTGTGTAATGTCTGACATCAGAGAGCAATAGCCTGTACTCTCCTCTGTGTGTGTGTGTGTGTGTGTGTATATATATATATATATACTGTATATATATGATAGTACAGGATATTGCTCGCTGGTATCCGCAGTGTCACACATTACACAGGTAGAGGAGGTGTATGTATATGTATATATATAGATAGATAGATATAGAAAGGTAGAAAACTGCAGCACTCCGGATAAATTCAAAAGAATGTGGTTTTTATTTTCACCCAAAAACTTGCGACGTTCCGCTGAGAGCTTTATTAAGCAGTGTGTCAGCGAGAGAAACGTCGCAAGTTTTTGGGTGAAAATAAAAACCACATTCTTTTGAATTTATCCGGAGTGCTGCGGTTTTCTACCTTTCGATAAGTTTGGCACGACTGGTCCCTTGTGCTTACCGCTCGACACCAACCTGTATTACATTTGTGGAGTGCTGCAGGACTTTGCCCACTTATATATATGTATATATATATATATATATATATATATATATATATATACACACACCTCCTCTACCTGTGTAACGTGTGACACTGCTGATACCAGAGAACAATAGCCTGTACTCTCCTGTATATATATATATATATATATATATATATATATTCAGTGGTACCTTGGTTTAAGAATAACTTGGATTAAGAGTGTTTTGGTTTAAGAGCTCAGTTTTTCAAAATTGTGACTTGGTGTAAGAGCATTGCTTTGGTGTAAGAGCTCCCTGTACTGGGTGGGAGCGCGAGTGGAGGAGGGGCATGGTCTGCATAGCGGGGTCTACAGCCCTGTACTCTGACCCAGGAAGTCTCCCTCACCTTCCAAATCATAGCAGATCCACTTCAGGCTGGGGCTTACATCAGGGGACAGGACTGTGGAGGTAATCTCTCCATAGCTGTAACCCCTCCCTCCCCGGACAGAGAGCGCTGCATGTATGTGTCCCCATCTGTCCTGCTCATTCCTTCATGCTCCCTGCAGTCTCTGTCCGCCCTTGTGTTTCTCATCCTTTCCATTACTGTACAGTAACGTATAATATCACAGATTCTGCTGTTTCTGAATGTTTGTTTAATCTGTTTTACATGTTATTCAGAATAATAATTTATTTTTGGGGTGTGGAACCAATTGTCTGCATTTCTATGATTTCTTATGGGAAAATTTGCTTTGGTTTAAGAGTGGATTGGGATTACAAGCGCCGTCCCGGAACAAATTATGCTCCTAATCCAAGGCACCACTGTATGTATATATATATATATATATATATATATATATATATATATATATATATACACACACACACACACCACCTCTACCTGTGTAATGTGTGACACTACTGACGCCAGAGAGCATTAGCCTGTACATACATACGTGTATATATATATATATATATATATATATATATATACATATACACACACATACACACACCTCCTCTACCTATGTGCATGCGGATGATGGGTAGTGAGAAGTGAGTGAGGTGAGTGTGGGCGAGCTGTGTGCAGGTTTAGGTGTATTAGGAGGTTCTGCAGCAGCTGAGGTGCATTATGAAAGGCTAGGGACATGCTTCTTCTATGTGTACTGCTGTGCAGACAACAACAAAATGGCGCTGCCCAGCAGTACACATAGTATCACCTTTCCCCTCTTTGTTCTCCTGTGAAAAGAGGAGGGAGGTGATGATGTCACAGCAGTTGAACAGGGACTGCCTCTTCTTTTCAGCATCCAGCTTTCAGGCTGCTTTTACCAGCAGTTTCCTGGTGGAGCTCCCCCTGGTGGCCATCACTGGGAAATAGGAAAAATTAGATTGTTAATTTTTCATATTTCCTTACATGTAAAAAAAAAGAAAAACATCTAAATTAACAAAAAAACAAAAAACAAATTCAGTTTTAACACTTTCAAATTTTTTTTTTACTTTGCGACACATTCCCTTTAAAGGGGAACAATTAGCAAGTTAGACGAATCTAACCTTCTGATATGTGCCTACTGCATAGGAGGCGCTGAGGAGGAAGGTATGTCTCTTACCTTCCTCCTCTGCGCCGTTTCGGTGAAGTTAGTAGTTTGCTCCACAGTCCTGCACTGCCTGCCCCCATAGCACTGTCCCGCCCCTCTCTAATTATTAATCAATTGAGCAGGACCGCCGGGGGGGTTGGCCTGATTGGTTCTATGAGGACGGGCAGTGCTCCTAACGTTCTTACTGGATCACAAAGCAAATTACTAAATGCACAGAGAAATACATTCCTCCTCAGCGTCTCCTATGCAGTAGGAAGACATCAGCAGGTTAGATTCGTCTGACCTGCTCACAGGTCAGTATAAATACAAAAAAAGCCTGGAAACTGAGTGCTTAAATGTCTTTAGGATTTCTAAGTTCAGCAGGCTCTTATGTAATTTACATTTAAAAAATTCTATATTTGAATTATATTTGGTTTTAATCAAGTAACAAAAGACATTTGACTTTCACACTATACAGGAATTCTGAGGTCCAAAGCCGAAGAAATCTGTGGGGAAATCGCTGCAAGTGCCTCACTTGGGGTATTTGACAAACTGACACTGATATGTGGAGTGTCAAATTCAGCTTGTCAAATACACTTAGTGCCACACCTAAGTCTCTGCCTCTTCTTACAGCCATAGAAATCTGAAAGAAAATGAAAAATGTCTATGACAATGGTAAATCTGTATACATGACCTTACCCTTATCAAGAATATAAAGTGCTGTGACACTATAGAAGAATAACAGTAGAAAAATTTACAATGTCCCAATCACATTACACATCATAGCAAAATCACTTTTTTTTAAGATTTCTAACATGGACCCAATTTACTCATATGGCCTGAATGTAATCGGTAATTAAGAAAGGTCAGGTCTTTTCCTGCATATATACTAGTTTTAACTCGGACTCACAGTTTCACTTGTATTTGTACATTTAGATACATTGCTACATATTGAAATGCCTATATATGCAAATTCTCATATGTCTGTTTGGGTGACCTGTCACTATATTCTAAGGGGATTTGAAGAATAACTGTTATTGCACAGTGCATCTGTGGGTAATGGTATATGATTAAAGTTTATCTTGTTGTAATCTAAAAGGGTTTACAAATGGGTAGATTTACAGGCAGTAGTCGCCTGCCCATTCCCGTGATCGGTGGGGGCCTCAGTGGTCAAATTGCACTTATTATATATTTATCACCTATTCTGTACCATATGTATTATAGTGCACTCATATCCATCTTCTGGCTAGTATTTGGAGTTATCCTATGGCATATCCTAAAACATATTCCCACAATGCAATTCACTGAACTGTATTCTGGAAAATTGTATATTCTCCTACATCAGATTTATATGCAGTAGCTGATATAAAGGCTATAACTTCAGAGTACAAATGAATAGAGGTCTGCATAGTAATGGAACTAGAAAATGGACTTAAGCCAGCAGAAATTAAGTACTAGGTGATAGTAAGCTATAATACATACTGTAAGCTATCATCAGCACAATACATGTATTAGGAGTTACATTAATATATATATAACTATATTATGTAACTACTTAATGGAATAACCCTCATTATGGCAAAGTGATCGTAGGGCCAGCCGTATATACAATGTACAATGTGGTGACTGGCACTTAAAATCATATGAAATATGTTACATTAAATAAGGTAATTACATGTATTTCTAAGTATTTATAGAAGCTTAAGGTTGACCTGTGGTTCTCGATCGGTTGCCCGCAACCAGAACAGTCCTATACACTTGCATTTTAGGTCTGTCTCTGTTACATGGCAAAGAGCCAGGAGAGAACGCGCCCAGCATGTCCTTTTCCTTGCTGTTTCTGGCGATTGGTCACCAAGATAACCAGACAGATCAAAACTTTTGATATGTCTCTATGATATGAAAATGTTTTTCTTAAAGTGACAGTGCCCATTTAAGATTGCGGCCCATTTAGCACAATACAAAAATAATGTCTGGGATATATTTGTAAACTGTAAGAAAATACTATATTTGTTGTTGTTTTGGTTTTTTTACTTGCTAATTCAAATAAACATAGTGTACCCATAGTATTATCTATACAGGGACCAATTGTACTAAGTGCAATAGAAATCTCCATTCCACTACATTTTAAAGAGTCAGCTAACAAAGTCTGTGAAAATCATGATATATCATCATTGTACATACTTCAAGATTGTTAAAACTGTACATGCCTGTATAAATAAAAACACCATAAAGAAATTGCCATACCATATACTCCTGTTATCATAGTTTAGATATCTTTTTTTGTCTAATCTATGTAAAGAGAATTCAACAAATCCTAAAGTTGCTATCACACCCCAGCAACGTAACGTCTAGTTACTACTCACCTCTTTATCCTCTTGATAATAATGCTGTGTATCATCATAGGCTGGTGAAAGATGGGCACCATGAATAACATGAGAGATGGTGCACTACTTTGGTAGAAGATAAAATTATGGTTCAAGTCAATAGAAGCAGCTAAAATAGAAATGTCATTGAAGAATTATACTGCTATAAGTATGTATGAGCATTAGAATAAGACTGTAAATAATAGGAAAGATACTGCAGGAATGAGTATACAGGAAGAAAGGTGAGGCGGCAGGAAATCCAGGTCTAGGCATACTGCAGGCAAGACTCCTTTGATGATCCGAGACCTGAGTGCATCTACTGCACTAAGACCTCTTGTTAAGAAGGGTACAGCGTTTCTTTAAGAGGAAGCTGACAAAGAGGAAGATAAGTTTGAGGTTTGCTAGCAGGAAATATCTGGAAGAAAAATGACAACATAATATCTAAGTTGCACAACTTGTTGTCCAGTTTATGGTAAGGGCGAGGGTAGAGGTATTGCACAGTGTGACATGTCACTTCAGGACTTGTTATTAGGCTGAGAATACCTGTACTGTACATTGTCACATTCAATCGCTTATCTTATCTACTGCATGATCTTTGAGGTGTTTAACTTCATTTATAGTATTCAGATGACTGTTCTTCAAAAGTCATGCAACTTGCTGAATGAAGTCTTTTTCAGTATGTTTTTTTTTTCTGATTCCCTCCTATATATACATGCCCAGCACAAATGACATTTCTGGCAGTGGCTCACCTTCTCTGGGTATAGCAGACCTCCCTATATGCGAACATGGCCAATCCTATGATCTTTTATGTGAATTGGCACTCTTAGGCCTCATGCAAACAATGCCTTTCCTGCTACTCAGTGTTATGGAGTCATAATACAGCACTGCGCATGAGGACTAAAGGGACATTCACACGTTCCACGATTACAGTTCCTGCACAGAAGATGTGATACAGACTGGCATGTGGAACATCATAATGAATCATGAGGCCAGTAGTTCCACGTTCCAGTTCTAATTATCTCAATATTTATTCAGGCAATTAAATGATGTTAACAAATAAAAATGCTGGAATTGCTATATTTAACCCTTTCTGGACCGGGATAATTTTAGTTTTTGCATTCTCGTTTTTTCCTCCTTGTGCTTAAAAGGCCATAGCACTTGCATTTTTACACCTACAGACCCACATGAGCCCTTATTTTTTGCGTCACTAATTGTACTTTGCAATGAAAGGCTGAATTTTTGCATAAAATATGCTGCGAAACCAGAAAAAATTATATGCGCGCCGAAATAAAAAAAAACAAAAAAAAAACACGCAATTCTTTTTTTTTGGGGTGGGGGGGGCTTAATTTTTATGCCGTGTGTCCTATGGAAAAACTGACATGTTATATATGTTCCTCAAGTCAGTATGATTACAACGATATGTAACATGTATAACTTTTATTTTATGTGATGGCTTGTAAAAAATTCAAACCATTGTTAACAAATATATGTTCCTTAAAATCGCTCTATTCCAAGGCTTATAGCGCTTTTATCCTTTCGTCTATGGGGCTGTGTGAGGTGTCATTTTTTATTTTTATTTATAAAATGGGAAAGGGGGGCTGAATCTGACTTTTAATAGGGGAGGGGGCTTTTTTTTAACAACACTTTTTTTTTTTACTATACTAGAAGCCCCCCTGGGGAACTTCTAGTATATGCACACTGATCTCTCATTGAGATCTATGCTGTACAGTTATACAGCATAGATCGATGACATCAGTGTTCTATTGCTTTTGGCTGCCGAGCCGGGATCAGTGCCATTTAAGCGCAAACCCCGGCCGACACCAGACACGGAGATCGCTCCTTCGTGACAACGTCACGGGGGAGCGATCTCCCCACTAGACCCCAGGGAATCGGCTGCAGAAAGTCTTCAGATGCAGCTGTCAACTTTGACAGCTGCATCTGAAGACTTAATTAGCGGGCACGGCGATCAGACCGTGCCCGCTAATAGCCGCGGTCCCAGGCTACATGCCGCACCATGTTACGTCCTTGTGCGGGAAGGAGTTAATTGATATAAGAATAAATGGAAAAAAGCTATGAAAAAGTCAAATGTACATCACATTGGTACCAAGAAAGACTACGGTTTCCCCCAAAAAATCAAGCCTCCACACAACTCTGTAAGGACAAGGAAAAATAAAGTTAAGGTTCTTAGAATGTAGCAACACAATTTTTTTAAAGAAAATGTTTTAGTTGCGTGAAAGAAGCTTAAAAAAAATAATGTTTATGATCATTAATTCAGGCCGTAGTATTACAGCAACAGCCATGGTTTAGCTTGGCCATTTAACTGTTCACTAAAGAGCAGCCGTTGTTAGTAAGTGGGAACATAGCCTCAATTTGGTATCACTGTAATGTAAGTGACTCAGAAAAAAATTAGGATGTAATTTTACTGCACTGGAAACGAAAGTCGCCCTGTGTAATAGGGGCTTTATACGTATTGAGAACTAAAAAAAAAAAATAGCCAATGTTACACCATTCTCTGGCCGCCGAACCGGGCGAACCGGCCAAGGTTCGGGTCCATATAAACCTAAACTATCGGCTTCTGATTCCCGCTGTCGGCCCGCTCCGTGGAGAGGGTGGATACAGCCTGAGGACCACCTAGAAAACTGGGATACAGCCTATGGCTATGGCTATATCCCAGTTTTCCAGGCGGTCCTCAAGGTTGTATCCACCTTCTCCACGGAGCGGGCAGACAGCGGGAATCAGAAGCCGATAGTTCCGGTGCCCACGAACCTGAACCTCGGCCGGTTCGCTCATCCCTACCAACAACTCAAGGGTCACTCTGGCGGAGCTTCAAATATCTTGTGTGCAAATGGGAGAAACTTCCAGAAGACCAACCTCCAGCAAACTAGGCTGTATGGCAGAGTGGCCAGAAATAATTTGCTCCTCAATAAACCAACTGGAGTTTGGAGAAAAAAAACAACACAGTGCGGCTCATCTCCTGCCCAATATCATCCCTAGAGGGAAGCATGGTGGTGGCAGGATCAGGCTGTGGAGGTGTTTTTCAGCACCTGTAACAGAAAGACTGGTCAGGGATATGGGAAAACTAAATGGAGCACATTATAGTGATTTTTTAAAACTTGATCCAGAGTGCTCTGAACCTCAGACTGGGTCAAAGTCTCACCTTCCAAAATGACCCTAAGTACATAGACAAAACAGTACAGAAGCGGCTCAAATGAACAATTTGGGGAGACCTGAATATGAGGTTCACCAATGTTCACCATCGAACTTGACAGAGCTTGATCTGCAGAGAAGAATGGCAAAAAAAATTTTGTGTGTGTGTTTCAGTAAAGTGAAAGGGTCTGAAGACTTCCTAAATGCATTATATGCACCTGTGCATATTTGCATACAAAACATCAGCCATTGAGAGCTGTTTAAATCCTTTTTTTGCCAAATATTTACCAGTAAAGTCATTAGGTATAATGCTGTACACCTATGGACATTTTCCCCTTACTTATAATTACAAATTCTCTGCCATCATGACAGATTCCCATTGTATGTGCCCTTACGTGAGTCATATTTGTCACAACTATTGCCCTGGTTTATATAATTACAGCAAAACCACAGCAGTTTTTCCAATGTTGACCATCTGTTAGAAAACAATACTGTGCAATAAAGTTTTATAGTGTGGTATCTGAGCTACCTAAAAAGTCTGTCAGCTGCTTGCAGTTTATTGTCAGCAGATTAAAATATTCTGGAGTAAAACTTTAAGTATTATATGCAAGATGTCTCTGCTGCATTTTCAAAGTTTAGGAAAGCAAAAGGCTTAGACCTGGCTTTATGAAATTCACCAAAGGAAAGTAAAACAGTTTATTTAAAGCCATCTGTTTTGTGAGTTCTTTAAGGGTATGGACTTTACTCCTGTCAAACAATATTCTTCATCAAGCTGGATTTTCGAAGAGAAATTGGCAGATTAGCTTTGTAGAACTGACAATGACCACACAACCTTGGCACACCACTGTACATGGAAAACTACCATCTTAGTGTAGTATCACACCCCTCACACTAGACCATGAACATGATGCTTCCAAACAATACCCATATATGCTGCAACGTGTAAGCCATGCAACTCTGACTTCAGCTGGAAGCCTACAAAGTTAGGGCTAGCAGAAGAGTCCTTGTACAAATATAACCTCTTCTGACTAGATAAATCTCCACCTCACAGCTCCTGAAATGCCACGTGGTACTATGACAGCAACAACTCACTCAAACTTGGATCAAGTTAGATTTTAGTAACTGGAACTGTATGTAGATTCTCTGGAAAAGTCAGGGCTAGGTTAATTTGCTTCATAAAAAAGCAATGGAAGAAATGTGGCTCCTGAACAAGGCCTAAGTTTCTTGTCCTTACATGACCTAGCAGGAGACAGACAGGCTTGATGGCTCACACCTCTCTGGCAGGGCCAGCCTATAATTGGAATGATCTGGCCCTCTGGGGAGAGGGCCCTATTCCGCCCGACAATTATCGTTCGCATAATCGTTACTGATTAACGATCTCAAACTACCGCTATTGCGAAAGACCTGAAAATGTTCACTCATTTCCATGGAACGATAATCGTTATTTATTATCGTATTTGTGATCGTTTTTTCTCAGCTATTGCGTTGGTATCTACTGCGAACGACCGAACGACTTCTTATTCAATGCGAACGTTTTGCGAACGAGCAATGATAAAAATAGGTCCAGGTCTTATAAAGCGATGAACGATTTCTCGTTCGGTCGTTAATCGTTAACTGCATTTTAAACATACGATTATCGTTTGGTTTCGAACAATTTAACGATAATCTGAACGATAATCGTCCGGTGGAATAGGGCCCAGAGACTCCTGCTTCAAAACCTTCCATTAGCTTCAAGTAGAAGCTAATCTGAGGAAAGGTCCTGCGACCAAAGTTCCATGCATCCTTTACACCAAGGGTAGGGAACCAGGCATGATGGGAATTTCCTCAGATTAGCTTCTAGCAAAGTTTCATGCATCCTTTACACCAGGGGTAGGGTACCTTTGGCCCTCCAGGTGTTGCAAAACAACAATTCCCATCATGCCTGGACAGCCAAAGCTTTTTGCAACACCTGGAGGGACAAAGGTTCCCTGCCCCTGGTGTAAAGGATGCATGAAACTTTGCTAGAAGCTAATCTGAGGAAATTCCCATCATGCCTGGTTCCCTTCCCCTGGTGTAAAGGATGCATGGAACTTTGGTAGAAGCTAATCTAAGGAAATTTCCACCATGCCTGGACAGCCAAAGCTAAAGCTTTAGCTGTTCAGGCATGATGGGAATTGTCATTTTGCAATAGCTGGAGGGCTGAAGGTTCCCTACCTCTGGTGTAAAGGATGCATGGAACTTTAGTCGCATGACCTTACCACAGATTAGTTTCTACTAGAAGCTAATGGGCCAAGGGCCTGAAGATTCCCCATCCCTGCTTTACACCATATGTGCCATTACAGATAAGTACTTAACCCTTATAACACTAGAGTGATTGATAAATTGGCAGTTTAACAGATAATATGACTATACATGTTAGACTCATCATATCCTGACAAAGATTCAGTCATCCATCCACTTGAGACAACTGCAGTTGGGACATGGGTACCAGGACAATAGACATATAGGGGGGGATTTATCAAACCTTGTATAAAGGAATAGTGGTGCAGTTGCCCAGAGCAACCAATCAGATTCCAACTTTCATTTCCTTTTTTTTTTTAAATGAATGCTCAAATCTGATTGGTTGCTATGGGCAACTGCTCCACTATTCCTTTATACAAGACTTGATAAATCTGCCCAATAGTCCTGTTTCTGGTTTCCATTACAACTGACTGTTCCTAGTCTGATTATTTAGATACAAGGATATTGGCTGATGAACTATAATCTAAAGAAGTTTAAACTACTCACGAATATGTTCTTCAAAAAAATAAATAAATAACCATGACCAAGAGTTCTGCAAAAATTCACAAAATACAATGATTTGGTGGATTTGAAAAAAATTCACTCTGACTGAAACTGTGTCTCATGATTGAGGTTTAGCAATAGCTGAAGTACAGAAGGTGACATAACTTCTATCTTACACTTATAGACATCTCAGAAATGTGGCAACTTCTTCTCAGTATTTTACACTCTCATTTATATGTCAGTAACTTGACTCACCAGAGACTATGTATAACGGACAAGGCAATTCTTTAAACACCAGCGGGCGATAATGGAGTTTTTCTGTGCAGGGTGGAAGCAGATAAAAATATAATGAAACAGCCGTTGATCTGCTTAACCCCTTCATTGCACAGCTTATCACATGGCTGCAAGATTACTGCAGCTTTCTGAGTAACACATTTCTTATAAAAGGAACTGTAGTCTTTCTAATTCCATGATGACTTCTTAAAGGAGAACTCTGTTCGGGATAGAATAGGTGAAAACAATAGCATCCACTTATCCCCCCTGCCCCACCGCCACTCTGGTCCCCAGTACCCAGACGTGACTCCCGACATGATATGGAAGACCCCACTCGGTATGAGGACCAGGAAGCGACCAGGGACCAGAGTGGCCGTATGCAGGTGGCAGCGCTAGAGCCACGTAGGTAAGTTGATGTTATTGTTTATAACCCTTCCCCTCCCCAGTCGTTTTGTAAAGATGGGTCTCGGGAGAATTTCTTCTTTGAGAGACCTTATTCTATTACAATATTGTATGTTGTTATGGCCTATGAAGTAAGCTGGTACTGTTGTCCTGTTCAACCCTGAAGTGGGGCCCGGCTATCTAATGACTCCTGATCTAATGTCTGGGATCGAGAGAATCTTCTTATCCCTGATGTTTTTCTCTTTATTTGTTACATTTAAGGGTAATACAAGAGGGACTGGAGTACACCTAGCAGTCAGGCCTGGAGTACCTCTAGGAGTCAGGCCTGGAGACCTAAGAAGGGATCTTGAACTGTCCAATGCTATAGAGAGAAAAAGACATGGCCAAACATCCACATGCTATACACTGGTCATCTTATTCTGAAAAAAAGCGCACTCATCTCTTCAATGTTCATGATTTATGTGGGCACTTATCCTGAATAGTATAGTACTAAGCGGTGAACACCATCATCACAACAACAGTGCCCAGGGTGCGACCCAGTAGTATGGCAACTCCACTGCTGCTAGACTCAGCTCCATAACTCTGGGCCACCCTACAGACACATCACCACAGTAATGTGAACAGCTGACTAAGACCATCTTTCCATGTGCTCCCAGACTAAAGGCCCTATTCCACGGAACAATTATTGGCCGTATTCGGCCGGTATCAGGCGTTACTGCCGATAATTGTCCTGTGGAATAGAAGGCAACGATCAGTTGACATCGTTCATGTCGGCTGATCGTTTTGTCTTCTGTCTTTCAAACCTGTTGAAAGACAAACGACTGAGATAGCAGCGTTCTGCTGCCACCGCCCCGTGGAATAGGAGCGGCGGCAGCAGACCGTCACTACCCCTATGGGCTGCCCGGACAATCTAGCGATCACCCGGGCAGCCCCCCTGCAGCTCCTCGCGGCCACCCCTGGACTCACCCGCTCGCTGTCATCGCATGTAATAGGGAACGAGCACTGACAGCACTCGTTTGCTCCTCTCGTCGGCCCATGGAATAGGGGCTTAAAGTGTCACTGTCGTGAATTTTTTTTTTGCAGAAATCAATAGTCCAGGCGATTTTAAGAAACTTTGTAATTGGGTTTATTATCCGAAAAATGCATTTTTATCATGAAAAAGCAGTTTGAAGCTCTCCCCCCTGTCTTCATTGTTCTCCTATGGAGAGAGCTAAAGAAAAGACCAAAACGGGACAACAAAGAGTTAATCTACAAATCCCTCACTCCTTATCTGTTCTGACCATCACCAGTGACCAGTCTGAGCTCGGATTACAGCTGTCACCCAGCTCCGTGCCTGTAATCCTCTGTTATCTGCTTTCTGCTGCCGGCTAACTCCCTCCTTCCTCCTCCCCCCTCCCCTCTCCCTAGAGCAGACAGGGGACGTCTCCTGCAACAAGTCACAATTTTCAGATTTTTCAGAGTGGATGAAAAAGAGGAAGGAGGGGGGGACCTGGGAAAAGGCTTTTTACATGCAGATAATGGCAGATTTGGCTAATAAACCCAATTACAAAGTTTCTTAAAATCGCCTGGACTATTGATTTCTGCAAAAAAAAAAAATACGACAGTGACTCTTTAAGAGAAGGTACAGTATTGACCCTTATGCAATCTTCTGCTAATTAAAAACTCCAGAACATTCTGTAATCTTAGCTATATTTTAGGGCACACTAGATCATAGTGATTCAGAGCACAAGTGTGAAACTGACACGTAAAACAGTAATTTCTTAATTGTATTATAAAAAAGGTATAATAAAAGGGCTAAAAAATGATGCAAGAAATATAAAAAAAATACAATTATTATAAAGATTTATTTTGCACACATTACACAAAAGCCAAAAACTTTAAGAGTTTTTCCAATTTAAACTTACTTGTCCCCTATCCACAGGGACTGACCGCCGTGCCCCCAGGCATCTCTAGATCAGCACCCTGACTTGTTATGAACAGAGACGCAGGTCGACGCACCTTTCGTTCTCTATAGAGCCACCAGAGAAAGCGGAGTACAGCTTGCTCCACAGAGACAAAGGAGCCGGGCCACTGATCAAGAAATCCCCAGGGGAACACGGAGGTCATTTGATTTCACATATGTCCCTTATACGGTGGATAGGGGACAAGTAAGTTTAAATAGGAAAACCCCTTTAAACTCATTTGGCATCCACACAAACAGAATTAAAAAAAAGCCTAAAATGAGGGAATTCTAATTTTTCATGCTATGTATCCTCTTATAGATTTTGGATTGGAACCCAGAAGGCAATAATTTAAACAACTAAACCACACATTGGAGCCTAACAGTCATATCAACATCGAATATTCCTAATCTATTTAGTGGTGACAAAATTCACCATAACTGATTGGCTGGGCCCACTAAAATCATACGGTATTATATCATCCTATCTGTCTAATCCATAAAAGTACTACGGCCAAAAATAATAATTGGGTATTTAGCTATTAACAGAAAGAAGCATTAGTACATTTGAAGTAACTTCAGGTAAGGAATTAGTTAACAACAGTGGTGCAATGTCCTGTAAACCGTTAATTCAGTTTCTAAATGTCCTTTTCTTGTTCTTGCTCTGTATTTCCTCACTATTTGCAAACACTGAGAAGTCAGTTAATGTTGAAAAACTGCACAAAATAACTTCCTCTTTATGTGAAATTATATGTTAAATGTTCAAACTGTGGATGCATCTAAAATGCAGGTCATAACTTCATTTATTTACATGCATGTGTATCGGTACTTTAAAAGAAAAGCATATATATATATATATATATATATATATATATATATGTGTGTGTGTGTGTGTGTTAGTGAAAGAGGTGTAGGTATAGAGACTAGTTAAGATACTATCTATTTAAACAAGCATTAAATGTTACTATTGTTAAAAAAAAATGCCATGTCATGGAAACATATATAGCCAGAATATCCAACAGTCAATGTATTAAAGAAAGTGAGAGCTCAAGCCAGTATTGAATTTCTGGGGCGCAACCAAGTGTCCACTTAAAAAGTCAAAAGGAGAAGGAAAAAGGGCACATACAACAATGGTGCACAAACACCTAAATAATGATAAACATAATAACTTTCATTAAACAATAATTAGACAGCACACTCAAAAAATTAAAAGCATTTAAAAAAAACCGATAAGGATACACCACAAATTGGGCCACCAACCTGAAATAAACATCATGTCCAAGGTGTTACACAATGCACGTCACATACCTTAAAGTGTCAAAATACAAAGTGCAATATGCAGAGTGCAATGTGCAATAAGGCTACGTTCACACGTAGCAAAACTACCGGAATTCCGCAGCGGAATGCCGTTAGCCTCACTCTCATAATGGGAGTCTATGGGAGGCGCGCACTGTTGTTCTCACAGCGTCTCTCCGCGCTGAAGAATGAACATGTTCATTCTTCAGCGCGGGGAGAGCAGCAGCCTCCCAGAGACTCCCATTATGAGAGGTAGGCTAGCAGCATTCCGCGGCGGACAATTCCGGCGGAATTGCAGTAGTTTTGCTACTTGTGAACGTAGCCTAAAGATAAATAACACTATGTAACACAATAATAATAATATTGTTATATTGCAATTGCTTATGTCTAAACAAATTAAAAATTGCTTACATTCATCATAAACTTCACTTTTGTGACCACGTCAACGAAAATTTGGAATTTTTATTATGGAAACAGACGATTTTGCATCTTCTCATTTATACAGTCAGACTAATGGTACTTTTACACGGGACGATTGATCGTTCGTTTTTGCACGATAACGGTCGAATTCGAACCATAATCGTACGTGTAAACGCAGCGAACGATCAAACGACCAGCAAAAAATCGTTCATTTTGATCTTTTAACATGTTCTTAAATCATCGTTGATCGTGAGCAAAAAATTTGCAGATCGTTCCGTGTAAACATTCTTTCAACGATTTCACCTATGTGTGAGATAGGCTTAAACGATCGCAAAACGAACGCATAGCGAATTTTCCGTACAATGTATCGTTCCGTCTAAACGCTGATCGTTATAAAAAAAACATCGTTCATTCAAAATCGTTAATTGTGCGATCGGGCCAATTATCGCACCGTGTAAAAGTACCATAAGGGCCCTATTCCACCGGATGATTATCGTTCGCATAATCCTTAACGATTAACAATCTCAAACGACCGCTATTGTGAAAGACCTGAAAACGTTCACTCATTTCCATGGAACGATAATCGTTACTTATGATCGTATTTGCGATCGTTTTTTTCTTCGCTATTTCTTCGCTATTGCGTTCGTATCTACTGCGAACGACCGAACGACATCTTATTCAATGCGAATGATTTGCGAACGTTTGGGAATGAGCAACGATAAAAATAGGTCCAGGTCTTATAAAGCAATCAGCGATTTCTCGTTCAGTAGTTAATCGTTAACTGCATTTCAACCGAACGATTATCATGTAGATTCGAACGATTTAACGATAATCTGAATGATAATTGTCCGGTAGAATAGGGCCCTAAGAACACTATAAGCATTGCAAATTTACACAGATTACTAAAAACTCTTTTTCCAAGATTTACCACCATACTACAAATCAAATTCACGAATCAATCCCCAAATCTAGTCGCCCATCATGTTCTCATTATATTGTCCTTGGTAACAGCGTTCAAAGTTTATAATGTCCTGGTGTAAGCGCTCCTTGCTCCTCTGAATAAGCTCCCATGTTCTCTTTGAACTTATCAAGATGCGCATCAAGGATAAGGATTTTGAGAGGCATCCTGCAGCCCACTGCAGCATAGTTCTTTATCAGAGTCTGGACCAGTTGTACATAGCCGCGAACCACTGCGACAAAACTGTTCCAAGCCTCTCCTTCCTATTCAGCTTCTTGAGAAATTTACCGCACTCTATGATCTTCTTGATTTGTGTTCCGACAAAGACACCAGCTTCAGACAGCTTAGGGAAAAGATCTTGGAGGTAATTGAAAGCTGTCGACTCCTTATCTAGAGCCCTGACAAATTGTTTTATGAGCCGCAACTTGATGTGTAGTGGTGGCATCAGTACCTTGTGTGGGTCCACCAGTGGCTCCCACTTTACATTGTTCTTCCCCACAGTGAACTCTGGTCGCTGAGGCCAGTCCCGCCAGTGGTAGCGCGCTTTAGTATCCTGGCTGTCCCAAAGGCAAATAAAGCAAGGATACTTAGTAAAACCACCTCGGAGGCCCATCAGGAATGACACCATTTTGAAATCTCCAATAACTTCCCAGCCGTACTCATCATACTTCAAGGCACCTAGCAACAATTTGACACTGGTGTATTCCTCATTCAAGTGCACCAAGTGAGCTACAGGAAGAGATGGATACTTGTTCCCATTCTGAAGCAGCATGGCTTTGAGGCTCTTGCATGAGCTGTCTATGAAGAGACGCCACTCATTCGGGTTACAGGTGATACCTATAGGCTCGAATAGACCCGCCACATTTTTGCAGAAGCTCAGTCGGTCTTGATGACTGAGAAGGTGGAAAAAAATTGGTGACGCTTCCTCTGACCTGTGACTTGGGCACTTTCATCTAATAAGTTCCATTGCTTGAGCCTTGATGTCAGAAGTTCAGCATTGGACTTGATGAGACCAAGGTCTCTGATCAGATCGTCGGGGTCTTTTTGGTTAGGGTAGTATGGCTTCCGCTCCTCATCTGCACATGAAGAGAAATTGTGACCTTCAACATGTTCCTGGGTGTCTAACCTGCTGCTTTCTTCTGAAGGTGGTGTTGCTCTATCTGGAGGTGTTGGTACAGGAAGTTCAGAGCAGTGTGGTACTGGGGCAATAGATAAAGGAATGTCAGGATGTGTTGCATTTTTGCCAGTGCGACGCTTGGAAGGGTCCACCATGCACAAGTACTGCAAATAAGAACTGCAGAAGAACTGCAAATAAAAATGGTCCATCTTTATTCAATGCAGTATCAAAGTACAAGAGTGTACTGAGGATTCAGCAGAGCAAGACTGATCACCAGGTAGCAGAGTAACACACAATATATACATTTGAAGGCAGTGGTCCTTCCTAAGCTCCTCCTGTAATGAGTGTGGGATGAAGTGTGAATACTTTCGTTATCAGAATCTGAATAGAGAATGAATTCACACCTGTCTGTCTAGGTCAATTCCCCTTTGTCTGTGATGGCTGTTGCCCACTTACTATGCAATCCCAATCAATTAGATCATGTATCTCCATCTCTCAGGAAGGGCTATAGTGGCCCTATATAACTGTAGTTATTCAGCTACCTACAATTCTGTACAGTCCCAGAAAGTTCTAGATAAATCTGGGCAGTTCTAGAAACTTCTTGATAGTTCTCACAATTCCAGAAGCTTCATAAGTATATTGAAATATGGCGAATATCCTTAAAATAGATCAATTTCAAAATATCATTGTGCTGACCACAAATGCAAAGTTTACAGGGAATAATAACTTTTCTATTCATTTAGGGTACAAACAATGAGGAAAACACACTTAACAACTGGGAACAAAAAATTTTGGAAAATTGTTACAATGTGTAATCAATGGATAGCAATATACAACATCAAATTTATTAATAATTCTAAAGTAGTAGTAAACCAGCATAAAGGGAAATGAGTGCATAAATCAACAAACAAATTATAAAAAAAATATAACAGCAAAGCTAAGGAGACCAAAAAAAATGCAATATCACTCTCCAGTCATGATGTGGGGCTTCTTAGGATCGGACCCTAAGTTACCCTCTTGTGACTTCGTCCAAATGTCCAACAGCATCCAGGGGAGTAAAAAGTTTAGCTTTATCCAACTACATGTAAGCTCATGTGTACTTTTCCTTTAGTACCTGTTTATATCAGAAGACCCCTATGTGTACTTGGACATTTAATCTCTCCTGGATGCTGTTGGAAACTATGGCTGTATACGTTTAGAAGCCTGCCATTGAGATTGCTATGCTCTCTGGTGTGCAGTATATCTACAGTATAATCTACAGATGAGCAAACCAAGCCTCCCGAACCAAGCTATGTACCGAACTTTGCACAAAAGTTAGGTTCGCCACTGAACCAGGCTTTTTGCAAAGATCAGACTAAGGCTAGGTTCACACTGCGTTTTTGCAAGCCGTTTTTTTCATCCGTTTTTTTTTGCAAAAAACGGATGCATTTGTGTGCATTTGTTTTGATCCGTTTTTTCATTGACTTCCATTAAAAAAATAACGGATGAAAATCTTTTTTTTTACGGACACAAAAACGTAGCTGACACTATTTTTGTGCCTGTTAAAAAAAACTTTTTGATCTGTTTTTTTTTTTTTTTTTTTATAATGGAAGTCAATGGAAAAGCAGATCAAAACGGATGCACACAAATGCATCCGGGTTTTTTTTCAGCCGTTTTTTGCAAAAAACGGATGAAAAATACGGATTGAAAAACGCAGTGTGAACCTAGCCTAAGTTTGAAAAGATGATACCTGTACATTAAAAAAAAGATTCTCACCTGGCCGCGGTCCCCATGTGTCCTTCTCTGGGTCTCCGGTATCTTCAGCCACCTCCTGCCCATTCAGCCAATCACTGACTAAGATGGGACAGTGCCCAGCCAATGATTGGCTGAGCAGGCTGTCACTCTTGTCTCTAAAGTGAAAGTCTGCCCGTGTCATTATCCCATCTCAGTCAGTGATTGGCTGAATAGGATTTTGGCATCTGCAGGGACCAGAGAAGAAGGACACCCGGGGAACACGGACTGGTAAGTATAGGTGAGTGAATGTTTTGAACTGCAGTAAAACAGCTAAATGCCTGCCATATTGTATTTGTTTTAGTGGAGCTTGTTTAACCCCTTAGTGACCGCCGATACGGCTTTTTACGGCGGTCACTAAGGGTCCTTATTCTGCTGCCATCAGCTTTTTACGGCGATGGCAGAGAATAAGGCTGCGGGGCCGGGACGGCCCCCACCCCATCCCCCCGGCTACCGGAGGTAGCTGAGGGGTTGGGGCAGTGTGTGGGGTCCGTCCCGGCCCCCCCCCCCCCCCCCTAACCGACGATCGCCGCTATTAACGTTATAGCGGCGGCTGTCGGTAAAGGGGATTACCGGTGCTGCCGCCGCCTTTCATCTCCCCCGCCGTGAATCTACGGCGGGCGGAGATGGAATAAGTGTCCCCCAGACCTCAGATCAGCCCCCCCTAGTAGGGCGATCACTAACCCCCCTCCCCCGGCGGCCATCATTTCCAAGATGGCCGCCGCCATCGCTGTGAACCGACTAATGTCGGTTCACAGCGATGGAAAAGTTAAAATGAATGAAAGCCCCATGCTCTCCGCCACCGGAGGTAGCGGAGAGCATGGGGCAGTCATCGGGGACCCCCCTGTTGGGTCCCGGTACAAGCGATCAGCGGTATATACTATATACCGCTGATCGCTTGTACCATGTGCTCCTGGCACTTTTTATCCCCTGTCACCATGAATGATTGGTGACAGGGGATAAAAAGTGATGTCCCCCCACCCCCCAAGTCGCCCCCCACCTCCCCTGTCACCACCGTCCCCCAGTCACCCCCCCTTCCCCATATACTCACCTGATCCTGGAGCTCCTTCCTCCTCGACGTCCTGGCTGGTTATGAAGTGCGCATGCGCTTCACAACCAGCCAACTCTGAAAATTTAAAGTGACAGAGACCAATTTGGTCTCTGTCACTGAACTATGATTACTGAGATAGAAAATATCACAGTAATCATAGTAATACAGTGAAAATGAATATGTAAAGTACAAAAAGTGACAAACATACAAAAAAATAAAACACACACTTTTTATTATAGTAATAATTGCAGTTTACTCCCAAATTACCCCTAACCCCTCCCCAGATTACCCGTAACCACCGCACGTTGCCCGTAACCACCGCACGTTGCCCGTAACCACCGCACGTTGCCCGTAACCACCGCAAATTGCCAGTGACCCCCTCCCGATTGCCCGTAACCACCCCAAATTACATGTACCCACCCCAGATTACCTATAAGCACTTCAGTTTATCAGTAACAATCCCAGATTGTCTGAAACCCTTCCAGGTTGCACATAACCCCCCCAGGTTCCCCGTAATCATGCCAGATTACATGTAACCCCCCCAGATTGCACATAACCACCGCGCGTTGCCTCTGACCATGCCACGATGCCTCTGACCACGCCACGATGCCTCTGACCACCGCACGTCGCCTCTGACCACCCCACGTCGCCTCTGACCACCCCACGTCGCCTCTGACCACCACACGTCGCCTCTGACCACCACAGGTCGCCTCTGACCACCACACGTCGCCTCTGACCACCCCAAATTGCCATTGACCCCCTCCAGATTGCGGTGCCCATGCCAGATTACAGGTATCCACCCCAGATTGCCTATAAGAACTTCAGTTTATCCGTAACCACCCCACATTGCCCGTAACCACCCCACGTTGCCCGTAACCACCCCAGATTGTCAGTAAGCACTGCAGGTTGCCCGTAACCACCCCACGTTGCCCGTAACCACCCCAGATTGTCTGTAAGCACTGCAGGTTGCTCGTAACCACCCCACATTGCCCGTATTTACCCCAGATTGTCTGTAAGCACTGCAGGTTGCCCGTAACCACCCCACGTTTCCCGTAACCATCCCAGATTGTCTGTAAGCACAGCAGGTTGCCCGTAACCAGCCCACGTTGCCTGTAACCAGCCCACGTTGCCTGTAACCACCCCACGTTGCCGTAACCACAGCAGGTTGCCCGTGACCACCACACGTTGCCCGTAACCACCCCACGTTGCCCGTAACCACCCTACGTTGCCGTAACCACAGCAGGTTGCCCGTGACCACCCCATGTTGTCCGTAACCACCCCAGATTACCTGTAACCACCTCAGGTTGCCCATAACCACTCCTGGTTGCCCGTAACCACCCCACATTACCTGTAATCTCATTTTTTTTATTTTATTTTAGTAACTGCGCTATTCTAATAACTATTACTAGCTGCGGTTTTGCTCCTGTAAATTGGCGCTCCTTCCCTTCTGAGCCCTGCTGTGTGCCCATACAGTGGTTTATGCCCACATATGGGGTACAGTTGTACTCAGGAGAACCTGCGTTACAGATTTTGGGGTACATTTTCTCCCCTGTTCCTCGTCAAATTGAGAAATTTCAAACTAAACCAACATATTATTGGAAAAATTCGAGTTTTTCATTTTTACTGGCCAATTTTGAATACTTTCCTCTAATACCTGTGGGGTAAAAATGGTCACCACACCCCAAGATGAATTCTTTGAGGGGTGCACTTTCCAAAATGGGTTGACTTTTGGGGGGAATCTATTCTGCTGACACTACAGGGGCTCTGCAAACGCACCTGGCGCTCAGAAACTTCTTCAGAAAAATCTGCACTGAAAATGCTAATTGGCGCTCCTTCCCTTCTGAGCCCGGCTGTGTGCCCATGCAGTGGTTTATGCCCACATATGGGGTACCGTTCTACTCAGGAGAACCTGCTTTACATATATTGGGGTGACATTTCTCTCCTGTTCCTCGTGAAATTGAGAAATTTCAAACTAAAGGAACATATTATTGGAAAAAATCGAGTTTTTCATTTTTACTGTCTACTTTTGAATACTTTCCTTAAAGACCTGTGGGGTCAAAATGCTCACCACACCCCAAAATAAATTCTTTGAGGGGTGCACTTTCCAAAATGGGGTGACTTATTGGGAGATTTTACTCTGCAGACACTACAGGGGCTCTGCAAACGCACCTGGCGCTCGGAAACTTCTTCAGCAAAATCTGCATTGAAAAAGCTAATTGGCGCTCCTTTCCTTCTGAGCCCTCCTGTGTGCCCATGCAGTGGTATATGCCCACATATGAGGTACCTTTTCACTTAGGAGAACCTGCGTTACAAATTTTGGGGTACTTTTTTCCTCTTGTTCCTCATAAAATTTCAAACTAAAAGAACATAATATTGGAAAAATTTGAGTTTTTCATTTTTACTGTCTACTTTTGAATACTTTCCTCTAATACCTGTGGGGTCAAAATAGTCACCACACACCAAGATGAATACTTTAAGGGGTGCACTTTCCAAAATGGAGTGACTTATGGCGAGATTTTACTCCGCTGGCACTACAGGGCCTCTGCAAACGCACCTGTCGCTCGGAAACTTCTGCAGCAAAATCTGCATTGAAAAAGCTAATTGGCGCTCCTTCCCTTCTGAGCCCTCCTGTGTGCCCATACAGTGGTTTACGCCCACATATGGGGTACCATTGTACTCAGGAGAACCTGCGTTACAAATTTTGGGGTACTTTTTTCCTCTTGTTCCTCGTGAAATTGAGAAATTTCAAACTAAACGAACATATTATTGGAAGAATTTGAGTTTTTCATTTTTACTGTCTTCTTTTGAATACTTTCCTGTAATACCTGTGGGGTCAAAATGGTCACCACACACCAAGATGAATTCTTTGAGGGGTGCACTTTCCAAAATGGGGTGACTTATGGGGGTTTTTCTCTCTGCTGACACTATAGGGGCACTGCAAACGCACCTGGCGCTCAGAAACTTCTTCAGCAAAATTTGCATTGGAAAAGCTAATTGGCGCTCCCTTCCTTCTGAGCCCTGCTGTGTGCCCATACAGTAGTTTACGCCCACATATGGGGTACCGTTGTACTCAAGAGAACCTGCATTACAAATTTTGGGGTGCTTTTTTTCTCATATTCCTTTTGAAAATGAGAAACTTTAATCTAAACGTATATATTATTGGAAAATTGAAATTTTCCATTTTTTTACTGCCTAATTGTGAATACTTTCCTTCAGCCCCTGTAGGGTTAAAATGCTCATTATACCCCTAGATTAATTCTTTAAGGTGTGTAGTTTCCAAAATGGGGTCACTTATGGGGGTTTTCAGGATACCAGACTTCTAAATCCATTTAAAAAAAGAACTGGTCCCTAAAAAAATCAGTTTCACGAAAATGTGATAATTTGCTGATAAATTTCTAATCCCCATAACACCCTAAAAAAGTAAAATATGTTTACCAAATTATGCCAGAATAAAGAAGACATATTGGTAATGTGACTTAGTAACTAATTTATGTGCTACGACTTTCTTTTTTTAGAAGCAGAGAATTTCAAAGTTCATAAAATGCTATTTTTTTAATTTTTCATGATATTTTGATGTTTTTCACAAAAAACACACAAAGTAGTGACCAAATTTTGCCACTAACATAAAGTGCCATATGTCACGAAAAAACAATCTCAGAATCGCTAGCATACGTTAAAGCATCACTGAGCTATAAGAGCATAAAGTGAGACAGGTCAGATTTTGAAAAATTAGCCTGGTCATTAAGGCCCAAACTAGCTGCAGCACGAAGGGGTTAAACTTTGGTTTGGACCTGCCAAACCAAACTTTTTAAAGGTTTGCTCATCTCTAGTAAATACTGTACCTAGCCACATGGGCCCAGATATATTAAAGAAGGTAAACAACTGTAGGCGCTAATGTAAACTGCCACAGCAACCAATCACAGCTCCTCTTTCATTTCCCCAGAGCTAAAGGCTGAGCTGTGATTGGTTCCCGTGGGCAGTTTACATCAGTGTCTATTTTACCCATCATGGATTTCAATTTGGTGCTATTGAACCCCCTCTATTTTGGTTATATCCTAAAGGGAACCAATCACGGCAAATATGCCCCTAATGATAAGGAAACGTGCTGGTACATCACCCAGCACGTTTCCCAAACATACCCCTGTACCCTTCGTGCCCTCCTTGTTTACGCCGTAATCTTACATTTCTGAAGTCCTACGCTGTGTGGTAATTAGGTGTAAGTAGTCACAGTGGCTGTATGTAGTCACGGTCCTGGGCAGTTGTGAGCGCTGTAATCACACCCAGAGGGGCGTGATTGAAAGACCTGCCCGATGCCTGCATTCCATGTCGGCGGCGTGGCGGCATGGCGGCATCTTTAGCACGCCGCGCTTGCGCAGTACGGAAGGAGATGTCAGCGGAGCGCAGGTCTTTTAATCACGCCCCTCTGGGCGTGATTACATCGCTCACAACCGCCCAGGACTGTGACTACATACACCCACTGTGACTACTTACACCTAATTACCATACAGCGTGGGACTTCAGAAATGTAAGATTACGGCATAAACAAGGAGGGCACGAAGGGTACAGGGGTATGTTTGGGAAGCATGCTGGGTGATGTACCAGCACATTTCCTTATCATTAGGGGCATATTCAGCGTTATTGGTTCCCTTTATTAGGTTTTTGGTCTAGACGCTTACCTGCCGAGCTAAAGATCCAGCTACTTTATGTATTTATTTTGTGAATACATTTGGAGATTTGTCTCAATGTGTACTTAGTTTTTCTTAGGATTCTTAGACAATGGAGTTGTTTTTTTATAATGTCCTTTATTGTAAGTGTAAATGTTTTATTATGGAAAACATTTTATTGTTGTTTGCTGCTGTACAAAGGTTTCTATTTAACATAACACAGAATTCTATCATATTTTTCATATCATGTTTTGACTTTTAACCCCTTCAGGATCGGTCCGGATAGTGCCTTAAGGACCAGAGCCTATTTTTGAAATCTGACCAGTCTATTCTGAGTCTTCTCGTGACATATTGTACTTTGGGTTAGTGCAAATTTTGGTTGATATCTGTACAATTTATTTGTTAAAAATGGCAATTTTTCCATTAAAAAAAATTACAAAAATAGCATTTTTCTCATTTTAGGCTATGTTCACACTCTGTAAGTGAATCTGGTAGACACAAAAGGGGAATATAGCAGTCACATACTTTGGCAAGTTTAATGAAATTTCCAAGCTTATTCAAAGCTTCTGGAGTCATAATGAGGAGGTTTGCTTAATGTCCTTGATATTGTAAGCGCAGTTTCACCATTGACAATGCCATAATGAATAATTCTTTCTTGTGCTCATGTCCACAGGTCTTACTAATCTTTAGGGCCACTACAGACATATTCGCCACTGATTTACCACTCATTCTTTCTTTAGGTTTTCTCAAAGAAGGTCTCCAAAACAGCCTCTATAAATGGAAAGGGTTTTAAATGAGCATATCCAGACCTGCATATATACCTGTAACCCATCGATTATGGAAGATGATTGGCACAAGTCACTTCTGCATGTTGTCATAAACTCAGCAGGTTTATGACTTGTCCCATTGTACCTCTTTTTTTTTTTTTTTTTTTCGGTGAGCATGATATTCATGATGTTGTTCAGTTTTACTGAAACAATTAAAAAGGTAAAAGGTGATTTTTTTTCTGACTCTGAACCCTGCCACTTTGAAAGCACCAAAAGCTTAACTTCAGGCTCATCATTACTAGAGATGAGCGAATATGATTCGATCGAGATGGTATTCGATCGAATATTGCGGTATTCGAAAGATTCACATTCAATCGAATAGTGTGGCGATCTTCGAGTAGGGAGAGATAGGTTTTTAGTAGTCTTTTGGTCAGGCAGGCTTACTACAGAACCCAAAAGTCAGTTTAAGGGTTAAAGGGGTTATCCAGCGCTACAAAAACATGGCCACTTTTCCCCCTACTGTTGTCTCCAGTTTGGGTGGAGTTGTGAAACTCAGTTCCATTGAAGTAAATGGAGCTTAATTGCAAACTGCACCTAAACTGGAGACAACAGTAGGGGAAAAAGTGGCCATGTTTTTGTAGCGCTGGATAACCCCTTTAAGATCCAGCGAAAAAGTCATCTCTGAATCCAAAGCACTTCTCAGTGCTAAGACATAGCAGCAGCAGGTGTATTCATCCCAGTACCCTGTGTGTACAAGTGACTCATAGTGTCCCTGGTGTAGCCCACTGAGGGCATGTTATATATACTGTTCCAGTAGCCCACTAAGGGCATGTGATACATACTGTTCCAGTAGCCCACTAAGGGCATGTGATACATACTGTTTCAGTAGCCCACTAAGGGCACGAGATACATACTGTTACAGAAGCCCACTAAGGGCACGTGATACATACTGTTCCAGAAGCCCACTAAGGGCACGTAATGCATACTGTTCTAGTAGCCTACAGCAGGCATGTGATGTATACTGTTCCAGTAGCCCACTAAGGGCACGTGATACATACTGTTCCTGATGCCCACTAAGGGCATGTGATACATACCGTTCCAGTAGCCCACTAAGGGCATGTGATACATACTGTTCCAAAAGCCCACTAAGGGCATGTGATCATACTGTTTTAGTAGCCCACAGTGGGCACATGATGCATACTGTTCCAGTAGCCCACTCTACGGACGCACATGGAATCATGTATGAAACGCTGCGCAAGAAATACGAACGAAATGTGTGAACATTGCCGTAAGCGTTCGCAAATATTTTTCCTTCGCAACTGTGGAGAGTGGCATTATACTGTGATTTTGGGGTGTTGGGTGCACCCAGGCATGCTCCCCCTAATGTCCCAGTGTCATTCCGGAGGTGTTGGCATCATCTAGGGAGGTTTTATGGGGGACTTGGTGACCTCCAAGTGGTTGAATTTGGATTTCCAAGTGCCGAGAATTTTTTTCCCCATAGACTATAATGGGATCGAATAGTTCGAATAGTCAAATCTCGGTGCCAATTCGATTTGAATTCTCAAAACTCAAATATTTCACTACTCGCTCATCTCTAATCATTACCACATATCTAATCCAACATGTGTTCCAACTCGAGTACTCTCTGGGTGGCACACTCCAATGGGTCTCAAATTAAGAACACACAAAAACACAAAAAAGATCCTTTTATACAGGCTGATGGGAAAAATGATGAGTTTGACCTTGATGATCAGTGTTCTTTTAATGAGATTTTACAGCTATCTCCTTTTTATATAACTATATCTTATTTGTCTAGTATCTAATCAATTCCCTATCTATCCACCATGCTTCCACCATTTCAAGTAAGGGCAGTGCTAACAGCACAAGGTCCTGCAATTTGGCAGAGTGCCCATGTTTAGTTGTGGTATCATCACCATGACAACCACAGATGCTGTATGCAGTGCAGTCACTGACAGTTACAGAGCTATTGTAAGACATGTAAGGCACGTTGTGTTAGTGCAGTGTAGTAACTATATGTGTCCCCCTTTTGGTCATCCAAAATGTTGGGAGGTAGGTGCTGGTTTTAGAGCTGCTCTCACATATCTATAACTTTTTATTTAGTGTTCTTAGTGTCATCATAAGCTGCCTGCAGATTCACAAGTGTTTTTAATTACTTATACAGTGAAGCATTGCCAAAGGGTTAATGCTTCAGCCCACTGTGGGCACCTGTAGTAACCATGGCAACCACTCACTGTGAGGACAATCACTTATGTCATAATGAAGGATCCATAAAAGAAAGATATGCTGCCTGGATCAGTGCCATCTTGGATGCACAAGAGGACCTTGAGCTTGACTACTTTACTCTTCACTACTTCAAGTAATTTGGAGGTTCTAGTAGCCTGCTTTAGATTACCCCTTTAACCAAGTCTCCACCTTCTAGAGAGGTGCACTTGGATCTGTTACTTCCACCTAGCTGCTAAAAAGGTCATAGGTAGGGATGGTCCGAATCTGCTGAGGTTCGGGTTCATACGAACCCGAACTCTCTGCAATGATTTCCGCTGTCTGCCCGCTCCGTGGAGAGGGTGGATACAGCGGGAGGACCGCTTGGAAAACTGGGATACAGCCATGGCCATAGGCTGTATCCCAGTTTTCCAGGAGGTCCTCCCGCTGTATCCACCCGCTGCACGGAGCGGCCAGAGAGCGGGAATCTGATGCCGAGCGTTCGGGTTCATACGAACCCGAACCTCGGCAGGTTCGGACCATCCTTAGTCATACGTATGCGAGCCACATGTCCCTCACATGCGGTGCAGTATATTTATAGTCTATTTTGTCATGCTATTGTCTGTAAATCAGATGAGTTGTGCAAATTCTTAACCACTTAAGGACGGAGCCAATTTTTGTTTTTGCGTTTTCGTTTTTTCCTGTTTTTTTTTGTGTTTAAAAGGCCATAGCACTTGCATTTTTTCACCTAGAAACCCAGATGAGCCCTTACTTTTTGCGTCACTAATTATACTTTGCAAAGACCGACTTAATTTTGGCATAAAATATGCTGCGAAACCAGAAAAAAATTATATGTGCAGTGAAATTGAAAAATAAACGCAATTTTTTCTTTTTTCGTTTTTACGCTGTTTGTCCTATGGAAAAACTGACATGTTATACATGTTCCTCAAGTTGGTATGATTACAATGATATGCAACTTGCATATTATTTGATGGTTTTTAAAAAATAAAACCTTCTACGCCAAAAAAAGTTCCCTAAAATTGCTCTATTCCCAGGCTTATAACGCTTTTATCCTTGGGTCTATGGGGCTGTGTGAGGTGTAATTTTTTGCACCATGATGTGTTCTTTCTATTGGTACCTTGTTTGCGTATATACGACTTTTTGATCCCTTTTTATTACAATTTTTCTGGATTTGATGGGACCAAAAATGCAACTTTTCGCTTACGCCGTTTACAAGCAATTCTGAGCAATTATGCATGCGGCAATACCAAACATGTTTATTTATTTATTTATTTTTATATATAAAAATGGAAAAGGGGGGTGATTCAAACTTTTATAAGGGGAGGGTTTTTTTTATTAATGGAAACACTTTTTTTCTTTCACTTTCACTTTAATTTGAAGGGGGACTTCTAATACAGCTACACTGATATCTCATAGAGATCAGTGTAGTTGTATAATACAGCACCGATCAATGAGATCGGTGCTCTATTGCTATGGTCTGCTGCAGGCCAATACAATAGAATAGAAGGGTTTTCCCCCCTCCGCGATCGCATCGTGGGGAGGGGGGGGGGGAGATCCGCCACTAGACACCAGGGATGGGCTGCATTTAACACTGTTAGATGCAGCTGTCATGTTTGACAGCTGCATCCAATGGTGTTAATTAGAGGGAGCAGCAATCAGACCACTCCTGCTAATAGCCGTGGTTTGGCGGGATGATTGACAGGCAGAGAGGCCAGTAAGGAACCTCTCTGCCTGTCAATCATCCCCTCTGATCGCGCTGACAGGCAGAGCGCAGTGACTAGATACGAGCGGGGAGCCGCCCACCATGACTACTTCCCTGCTTGTATCTAGTCACGAGCCGGGGAATAAAAGTCATTTTCTCCATTATAAAGCACCTGCTGCGGCCGTGGCCGGTACGTGTCGGGGCCGCTCCAGGTGCTTTATACAATGCTCAAGGAAACCATATCAGCTCAAACGGGCTGATTGGTTCCCTTTAAGCCTAAAGCTGGCCCTGATTACACTATATATACTATAGCATGGAGAGGGTACCAGTTTGTATGGTGACAACTATTCTTGCCTAAGTAATTTCTCCAATGCAATAGAAGTTGTTCTCTCGTGGGATGGAAAATTTCCCTTTTGCTGTGCATGAGGAAGAGCAATCTGTTTCATACAGAGTTGTAAATCTCAATTATTTATTTTATAGAAATAAATTCAATAATAAGGTACTCTGGGCTGAAGGGCTTTTTTTTTTTTACTATGGCCAGGGAGGATGTGGATGAAAGCAACAATGTCCACTTACCTCCCCATTTCCAGCGCTGGAACCTGGGAGCTGAGTGGACGTTGTTGCTTTCCTCCACCCCTTCACTGGCTGTAGTACCCCTTTAACATCAAAGTTGAAGGTAGTTATAAATAGAAGTAAATCCTGAACTCATAAGCACTGAGATATTTTTAGTGATACAAATAGATTTTTCCACGCTGTGAATAGAAACTTCTCTGTAACATGGGAAAGATCATATCTTTCAATTAGCCTATGTTGATTTTTCTCAGACAACAGTAAAGTATTTTTAGCACTAAAACTGTGAAAAATACTACATAACTGTGTTTTGAAAATTGAGGTATTCTCCTCAGTCACAGCTGGTAGACAAAACAATCATTTATTATCATGAAATTATTCTGATTTTCCATATCCTTACATATGCATGACACGTATTATGGCTGTGATTCTGGAAACATACACAGTTCTGCTGTCGGAATTTAATCCCCATATGGATTCTGCCGGCTTTGACTTTCCTATTGAAGTGAATTGGAAAAACTTGCAGAGAATGTGCAACAAATCTGCAGTGAGTGAACATTCCCTAAGATAAAATAATGTGTACTGTTCTATTTTTGTGTTCAATGGTGGCTGTACGGATCCATGTGCAGTGAGCTTCCCCTAGTGGTGAACTCAGGCATCCCAAATTTTATTAAGTAACTCTACTGCACTATATATTGAAATAGAGGTATCAGGGGGAAAAAGTTGCAATCTCAATAAAGAACTACTTAAAAGGATCTTTCCGATTTTTTTTTTCTTAATTTTGATCATTGGGGGCCTGACACTTGCAATATACAGTGAACAGAAACAGTAGCAGTACATTGTTTAGTTGTTATGTTGGGTAAGTGCAAATAAGCTCCAGTTCACTTCAATAGGAGCTGAGCTGCAGTAACCTAAAATATTGATTCTAGCTCTGTTTACTGTGTATTATGGGAGTGCTAAAGCGCTGATAAGGCAGATGATCAGAAGAAGTGCTGGATGTTGGCATCCCACAGTTCTGATGTTGATAACAACAAAAAAAAAACTTTAAGGGTATATTCACACGGGCGGGCTCGCAGCGAGATTCTCGCTGCGAGCCCGGCAGGTCCTGGCAGTTCCCATACACTACATACTTGCTGCGGTCTAAACGACCGCAGCGAGTATGTAATTATACCGCCCTTAACCCCTTCTGCTCCCCCGCTGTAAGCATACTTTACCTCCGGCGTCCTGCTCTCCTGTCCAGCCAATCAGTGTGTTGCCCAGCCGCAGCCACTGATTGGCCGGGCGGGAGAGCAGGACGCCGGACCCGTGCAGCAAGGACAGGTAAAGTATGCTTACAGCTGGGGAGCAGAAGGGGTTAAGGGCGGTATAATTACATACTCGCTGCGGTCGTTTAGACCGCAGCAAGTATGTAGTGTATGGGAACTGCCAGGACCTGCCGGGCTCGCAGCAAGAATCTCGCTGCGAGCCCGCCCGTGTGAATATACCCTAAGGGTGCCTTCACGCGTAACGACTCGCATCGCAAATCTCGCTGAAGGTTTTGCAGTGAGACCCGCTACGAGCTAAGGTCCTGGCAGTTCCAAGTAACTACATACTTACAGTGGTCTGTGAGTATGTAATGCAGCCGCCTACTTAACCCTTCAATCCGCTGCCGTCCGGTTCCCGCTCCGCAGCATATATACATTACCTGTCTCTTGCTGCACGGGGTCCCGGTGTCCTGCTCTGCCGGCCAGATTGGCTGGGCGGCAGAGCAGGACGCCGGGACCTCGTCCAGCAGAAGACAGGTAATGTTTATTCCCTGCGGAGCGGGAGCTGGGCGGGAGCGGATGAAGGGGTTAAGGTGGCGGCTGCATTACATACTCGCAGCGGTCTTTCAGACCACTGTGAGTATGTAGTTACTTGGACCTGCCAGGACCTCGGCTCGCTGCAAAACTCGTTACGCGTTAAGAGTCGTTAAGAGTCGTTACGTGTAAAGGCACCCTAAGCTGCACTTTAAACTGCTCCTTTAACTCATTCACTCCATCTGAAACCAAGACGATTACCTAAAAAATTTAGTTACCGTTTGTCCAAAATTCCTAAACGTGCTGTAAAGAAAAGAGATTTGGGGGGGGGGGCTCATTCTTCAATTGGAAACCCCTGTTTTCTGATTTTAAATGCTATGGTTCAGTTGTTTTGTATAATACTGTTTGAATGAAGGCCAGCCATAGCTGTTTATTATGTTTATTTAGCTGTTTGTTTATTTAGATTTTAATTTTATATTATTTTCCAGCTGAAATGTATCCCTTTAAGGGTATGTTCACACTGAGCAAATCCCGCCATGCTCAGTGTCCCACTGTAAGTGAATGAGAGGGTGCGCGCGCTCCTCCCCTGTTGTCGAGCGGCGGCTGAGGAGGAGCATGCGCTCTCCCATAGACGGGCTATGGGACACTGAGACAGGCGGGATTCCACAGCGGAAAGTTCTGCCACGGATATCTCCCTGTTTTACTCAGTGTGATCATACCCTTATGTAATAATCACCACCTTGTAATGCTTGTTCATGAATCCTGGGTAAAATTATGACAAGGTGGTGTAAGATACACAGAATAGAGAACCCTTTAAAGCACTGTTCTTTATTTTTAGTGTAAAATAACAGACGTCATTTAGCTGTCTGGCCTACCCTTTTTGGATGTGGCTCACTTAAAAACGGTGACAAAAGAAAAACTGTGTATAAACAACTAATAAAAAACATCTTCTGTTTTCAGCCTTTTCTCTATTTTTGACGTGTGAACATAGCCTATATTTATATGGAAAATGCTAGCTGCAAATGTCAGTTTCATCCACTAGAGGGAAGTAAGCTCACAAGTTCTGGGAATAATATACACAGAAAACAAAAAAGAAACACTGCCTGACGAATGTCGCTAATACTGAAGTACTGTAACTTAAAGTTTTAGCAGGTCCACAGCATTTAGAGATATTAGATTATATTGTATAGATCTATAATACTGTTACATATGGATACATTTTTACAACTGTAAATAATTTTTATTCAAAGCTCTATGGTCTCTTTTATTGACACATAGACCTAGGTAATCCTTAAAGAGGATGTACCACCAGGTACATCCTCTTTAACCTGAACCCACTAATCGCACGGCGCCGGCATGGAGAAGCCGGTGCCGCGGTCCGTTTTTCGGACCGAGGCCCGGTTCCCGTGCACGGCGCCTTTCTATCCAGTGGGAGGCAATTCCCTCCCCTGTATGACGCGGCTCCATTCATTCTAAGGCAGCCGTGTCACACAGGAGAGGGAATTCCCCCCCACTGGGGGCGGCCCGGCCGGCCTCCAGTGCTTGAGCACCGGCCGGTTCCAGTGCATAGAATGGCGCCGTGCACGGGAACCGGGCCTCGGTCCAAAAAAACAGACCGCGGCACCGGCTTCCCCATGCCGGCGCTGTTCGATCAGTGGGTTCTGGTTAAAGAAGATGTACCAGGTGGTACATCCTCTTTAAGCAAATTAACAATACTGCTTCTCTGGCTGGATTCATTACCGTTCTGCCCTCTGTGACACCTATATGCCAAGGTGCCACTGTATACCTGGATATACAAACATGGGCCCCACTAACAAAAGTAGACAATTAGGACCTATGTTTAGGTGATTTCCTGCATATACTGTATATGTATATTTAAAAGCATGGAACACTACAAGTTTCAGTCCAAGTAAATATACGTATACGTTCAGATAATGACATGAATGTAGTCACTAGTTAAGGCCATTAAAATCTATGGGGTCTGGGCCTTCATTTGCACATAGATGATGCCCACAGGGAGGAAGGTAATGACAGTATAAGGCAGTTGGGGTTAGGGACGATTCTTACTTTTCTGCTGCCGAGGCGAGAACTGAAATAGGGGTCTCCAAAACTATTAAGGTCCTTGACTTTAGAGTACACGATAGAGTGGTGTCTGTATGCTGGTGTACACGTGATGGTGTGTGCAAATAACTTGATCCAGACACAAAGGTATTCCCATACACATACAGACTCCGCACAGGGTAGTGATAAGTGTACACAGTTTTTGGATTGAGTATTTGGGGTTAGGACATATTTCCACTGAGTAGCTTTTGTAGCTGAAGAAGTTTAGCTTATACCATACACCATGAGCACTTTATTGTTACTATGAGTTATACATATGGTCCAGAAAACTCTACGGTGCAGCTGTCTCCGTATAGAACAGATATCCTCTCAGCATGGGCCAGAGACAATCCTTGGGTAATATGCATTCTAAATTCCAGTGGTGCCTTGATTCACGGCAACCAATCCAAAGCTGACTCAGGATGGAATTACCAACTTGGAACAGAAATAAACTTCTCTGGCAAAACCAAGGCTAGCTAACTGTGCATTGCTGGCAGGGAAACACACTGGACTTCACCCACACATCCCACTTCCACCCTGGTCTAGCCAGTAAAGCGGCTAGCCTGCCCCCAATGCATACATCCTCCTCTTCTCCCATCTGTGTTCTAGTTTGCCTCCACAGGTTGTCTGGTATTGCAACGCTGGGCCGCACAACTGCACTCTGGCCAATCAGAAGGCAGAAGTGTCTGGCCAATAAGGTCTGGCACCCAGTTGACCAATTGGAGGCTGCCATTTCTGTTGGATCTTCCAAGTAAGTAGGGACAGTGAGTGAGAGCTGGAAAGCACTGATAGACAGGATTAAAGCGTAACTATAAAATATTTTGACCTTTCAGTTTTAGTTAGCTTAGGTCATGATAAGACTTTTTTGCAATATACATTAATAACCTAAAATGAACAGTTTTTTAAATACATAAGGCTGATTATGCCCTTATAGCCCTCTCTGGCTCTGAGTTATTTCTGCATTCCTGCTGGACACGCCCCCTCCCTGGAGATCCGTCCTGAGTGTACGGACTCTGACAGGAGGATCAGATAACAGCCCTGACACAGAGAGAAACAGAAACAAAACCTCCTCCCCCCTCCTAGCAGCAGGTTCTCCCCCCTCCCCTCACAGAGGTCACTAAGCAGAGCTGAGGGTGTTGTGTGTGAGGAGCAGCGCAGGGGAAGAGCTGGATGGAGGGACAAGTGTATCCAATGCCACCATCACTCCAATGTACTGCATGAGGGAGAGTGGGTGAGGCACTGAGGGGAGGACTACAAGTCCCAGCACAACACAGCTGTAGTCCTTCCATAGTACATATAACACTCACTATCAGATATCTGCAGCAGGTGCTCCGACCTCCATGGCTGACATTATCCTACAGTGTTATGAGAGCAGATGACTGTGTCTAATCCCACTGTGTGTGATAACATCTGCTGGGGCTCTGTATCTAATCTTACATTGTGAGGCTGGGTTCACACTATGTATATTTCAGGCAGTATTTGGTCCTCATGTCAGGTCCTCATAGCAACCAAAACCAGGAGTGGATTGAAAACACAAAAAGGATCTGTTCACACAATGTTGAAATTGAGTGGATGGCCGCCATATAACAGTAAATAACGGCCATTATTTCAATACCACAGCCGTTGTTTTAAAATAACAGCAAATATTTGCCATTAAATGATGGCCATCCACTCAATTACAACATTATGTGAACAGATCCTTTCTGTGTTTTCAATCCACTCCTGGTTTTGGTTGCTATACAGCCTCACAAATACAGCCTCAAATATACATAGTGTGAACCCAGCCTAATACTGTATGCTGGGGCTGTATCTAATCCTGCTATGTGTGATACATCTGCTAAGGTGCTGCTCAGTGAATGGAAGGACGCAGCCAGGGAGATAGGCCACGCCCACTTTCTCTCAGCCAGAAGAAAAATTCATTTATTCTTCTGAGCCAAACAACTGGTGATATCTCAGTGAGCGTACACGCTATCAACACAGTTTAGGGCTCTTTTTAAAGGGTAAGACGTGGGCTTTTTATTTGAGGAATTTCATTTTTTGGCTACTGAAATTATAGTTACGCTTTAAGAGCCATTGGCTTCCCACCCTGCCGATGACTTTTGTGACCGCAGGCAGCATTCTGCTTCTGGCCACAAGAGCCCGTTCCCTCCCCCAGCGCTCCAGTGCACGAGTGATGTCACTCGTGTGCTTAGAACAGGGAGAAGTAGCAGAAACTGGATGTTTGCTTAAGGGGCTAACAGGGGGATTCCTTTATTGGACCAGGGGGGACTACCAGGGGAGATGCGTACATGGTGTGTGTGTGTGTGGGGGGGGCTAATTACCAAGGGAGATGACTATATAGGAGGAGGGAGTAACTACCTGGGGAGATGAGGGGGGCTAACTACAAGGGAAGAAGCCTGCAGGAGGGGGCTTACTACCACAGGAGATTACTACATAAGGACAGGGGCTAACTACCAAGGTAGATTATCTACCAGGTGGATGTCTCACAGTGGTGTTGGTGGTGGTGGTGGTGTTCTAACTACTAGGGTGGATTACTTACAGGGGCATACTAGTGTACTGGTGGGCTTACTACTGGGTGATTACTTACAGGGGGATGCCTACCTACCAGGGAGACTACCTGTGGAGGAATTACCTACATGGGGAGGCTACCCGCAGAAGGAGTCCTAACTACTATATAGATAACTATTACTGACAACTACCCTGACTACTATACAAGGAGAACAGTAGGGTCTATGGTGATACAGAGGGGGCCAACTACTATATAGAGGAATAGAGGGGGCCCTGACTACTATACAAGGGGAACAGAGGGAGCTGAAGGCGCAAACTGTGCAATACGAACGTGGAGGTTGATTATGGTACATGAGTAAGGAGCCTGAAATGTTTTTCTGGCATTTCTCAATCAAAAGTTTGTTATGGGGCCCAGCCATCTCTACTTGTGCTTCTGGGGTAGAAGCCTGTCTGAAGGAAGGTCATGGGACTCAATCCTCATATACTTTTACACTGTCCACCAGTGGTGACAGTACACAGAATTTTAACCTTTGCATGAAATAACTCTATGCCCTATGGAAAAAGTCTAACATATGAGATAGGTTTAACACACAATACCCAAACAGGATTTGATTATCAAGATACTTCTGACAGCCATACTACAAGCTTTATACCACAGCGGCTGTTAGATGGGTAGCAGGGCACCGGCATCCCATTTTCACAGTTTGTTCGCAATGTGAACCATGTAAGATACAGACTTTACAGCAAGCCAATGATGAGTAGTTTAATAAAGTTCTCTTTGCTCTTGCCTTGTTTATTCCAGAATATTAGTGGATAATCTGAGTTGTTGTTACCACAGCCAACAACTAAATGAGAGACCAAATATTTACATCCATTATAAACAGTTTAAGGTCTTGTGCTGAGGAGTGTTCAGTTCTTCCTAGACAGTCCTAAGTACTAGATTCCAGATATAACTGAATTAAAAAGCTGTGAATCCTTTCTGAATCTGTGTAAAGACAGGTTAAAAGGTAGTGATGAGAGTACTTACCAAACGTCTGGGTTCAGCCCTAGGTCTGCATTCAACTTCTCAGAGTATTTGGGTTTAGGCGAACCCAAATGTTTGGTAAATTTGCTCATTACTAGTTAGAGGTTTTTGCTATAGTTCAGGGTTGTAGCTCGGGTGGAGAAGAACTGGCAGGACAATGGACTTGGTGCCAAGGCAGCATTAATAAGTCTCTTTACTTGCATGTTCAAAAAGAGTTACTCTTGACCATGTCTCTGTACCTTAGCACATCTAGACACTCAGAACTATGCGTATTTTTCCAGGCTCAAATATCAGACTTTCAGCAACGATTTGCCTGTACAGACTGCCAATCTGCAGGACCTATTTTTTTCATGTACTACTCCAACAGCCCCTTCATGTGAACGGACATAGTGTAATGCTTCTCTTCTCTTGTGGTGCACCATAGGGAAATTGAATACTTAAAGTGACACTGTCACCCCCTTTGTGCATTCTGACATCTCTACACAAGTGTAAAGGGTAAATTTTTATCGTTTTTCATACCTTATTTCATATCATACATCATGGTGTTTGTTCAAGTAAAAAGTGTCCTTTTATCAACCGCAGATTGTATTAAGTGGACGTGGCCTCGCGGCATTAGTGCCACTTAGCCCTGCCCCCTTGATGCCTATTGGTTGGCCGACATAAAGGGGGTGGGGTCTAGACCTTTAAGCCAGCCTGTTCCAATGGCGAGGGGGCAGGGCCAACTGTGGGGGGCTAAGTGGCACTTAACACAATCTGCAGTTGATAAAAGATGACTTTTTACTTGAACAAGCACCATGACGTATGATATAAAATAAGGTAGGAAAACCGCTTAATTTACCCTTTACACCTGTGTACAGATGTCAATGCAAAAAGGGGGTGACAGTGTCACTTTAATATTAGGTCTCCCAAAAAAATTACAGCTACTTTCTGGAGAAGCCACATAAGGACACTATAGGAGTTTTGTGTGTGTGTGTGTGTATTTTTATCAAGGCCACCAACCAGGGGCGTAGCTAATGTCTCTTGGGCCCTGGTGCAAGAGGTCAACTTGGGCCCCCCCTTTCTCAATGCTATTGGTATATATATATATATATATATATATATATATATACATATATATATATATATCTCAAGACTGATATTACCAATAATATTATCACCATACATATTACCGCCATACTGTTACTAACCAAATCCTGTTTACTGAGACCAATATTGCCAATATTACCAGTACACAAGGGGAGATATTACCGCCACACCACAACCATCACCACCATATTATTACTCACCAAATCCAGTATACTAAATCCAATAAAACCCAGTACCAGATAACAAGTAACAAATAATTCCACCACATGCTGACTAATACCACCACATACTGACTAACACCACCGCTGCTACTGAATAAAATTCTCTGTACATAGACCAATATCACTTCATACAGTCATATAGAGGTGGATGCACTGTACACAGGATACACCATATAAATTACAGTGCAGTTATATCAAGTGACTCACAGGGGACGTCTTCTCTGATCGGAGTTCTTCCCTTTTCATCTTCCCCATCTGTCCTGGGCCATTATGAGAACTTCTCCGAGCAACAAATCCACAGAATCTGCCAGACAAACATATTAGGCTCCTTACACTGACACCATCCTCATCTCTCTACACACTGCACATCTGTACTGTCCCCTTTACACACTCATTTTTAAGGTAGCCTTGACACTATGTGACCCCCCCCTTACAGTACATGCCCCCCTCTGTGCATGCCCTATTGTATACACCCCCCGTGTAGTCCACCTTATAGATGCCCCCCCAATGTTTCCCCCTTATAGATGCCCCCCCCTGTGTTGTCCCTCTTATAGACCCCCCCATGTTATCCCCCATATAGATGGCCCCCCATTTTATCCCCCTTACAGATGCCCCCATGTTGTCCCCTCCTTCTGCCCCTTCATCACCATACTACTACACTTTTCATCCTCCTGCCCCTCTATCATCATACTACTACCCCTTTCATCCTCCTGCCCCTTTATCATCATACTACTACCCCTTTCATCCTCCTGCCCCTCCATCATCATACCACTACACCCCTTCATCTTCCTGCCCTTTCATCATCATACCACTACACCCCCATCATCCTCTTGTTCCTTAATAATCATACCCCTACACCCCTCATCATCCTCTTGTTCCTTCATCATCATACCACTACACCGCCTATCATCCTCTTGTTCCTTAATCATACCATTACATCCCCCATCATCCTCTTGTTCCTTCATCATCATACCACTACAACCCCCATTTTTCTCTTGTTCCTTCATCATCATACCACTACACCCTCCATCATCCTCTTGTTTCTTAATCATCATACCACTACACCCATCATCATCCTCTTGTTCCTTAATCATCATACCACTACACCCCTCACCATCCTCTTTTTCCTTCATCATCATACCACTACACCCCCATAGTCCTCTTGTTCCTTCATCATCATACCACTGCACTCCTCATCATCCTCTTGTTCCTTCATCATCATACCACTGCGCCCCTATCATCCTCTTATTCCTTCATCATACCACTACACCCCTCATCATCTTCTTGTTCCTTAATCATCATACCACTACACCCCTCATCATCCTCTTGTTCCATCATCATACCACTACACCCCATCATCCTCTTGTTCCTTCAGCATCATACCACTACACCCCCCCATAGTCCTCTTGTTCCTTCATCATTATACCACTATACCCCTCATCATCCTCTTGTTCCTTCATCATCCTACCACTACACTCCTCATCATCCTCTTGTTCCTTCATCATACCACTACACCCCCATCATCCTCTTGTTCCTTCATCATTATACCCCTACACCCCTCATCATCCTCTTGTTCCTTCATTATACCACTACACCCCTCACCATCCTCTTGTTCCATCATCATCATCATACCACTACACCCCTCATTATCCTCTTGTTCCATCATCATACCACTACACCCCCCATCATGCCCTTTAAAACAAAAAAAAATCTATACTCACCTGTATAGTTTCTCTAGTCTTCTAGTCACGCGCGCTGGCGGGCTTCCCGTGGCAGGGGGTGGGGCTTCCTGTGGTGGGGGGGCTTCCCACGGCGGGGGTCGGGGCTTCTCGGGACCTGTTTTTTTGCCCACGAGATGCTCCCAGCCCGCAAGTCAGCCGGGGGCCCGTCCCAGCCTGCCTCTTGTGATCGCAAGCAAAACATTGCTTGCCGTCACAAGAAGGAGTGGGAGGGGAGCAGTACAGTGGCATGGGGGGGCCTAGCGGCGACCGTTGCGACCGTGGTAGCTACGCCACTGCCACCAACTTGTTCAAAAGCCATGTTCACATATGGCAAAACAGCGGCCTTTCTGTGACACGACCATGTTACATTACGGCCGCTGTCTGAAATGTATAACTCCCACTTCTTTTTAATTGGAATTACAGTGGTACCTTGGTTTAAGAGTAACTTGGTTTAAGAACGTTTTGGTTTAAGAGCTCACAGTTTTTTAAAATTGTGACTTGGTTTAAGAGTATTGCTTTGGTTTAAAGGGGTTATCCAGCGTGGGGGCTATTTTTAGATGTGGCCGGGGAGGAGGTGGCTGAAAGAAAAGACGTCCACTCACCTCCCCGGATCCCGCCTCCTTCACCGAGTGGCTGAGCGGACCTGAGACGTCACGTCTCTGGCCCGCGTCAGACACCCGGAAGTGACCGGGAACCGGGCACCGGAGCGTCGCGATGCGGGACCCGCCGCTGGAACCGGGGAGGTGAGTAGACGTCTTTTCTTTCAGCCACCTCCTCCCCGGCCACATCTAAAAATAGCCCCCACGCTGGATAACCCCTTTAAGAACTCCCTGTACTGGGTTGGAGGGTGAGTGGAGGAGGGGCATAGTCTATATAGTGGGGTCTACAGCACTGTACTCTGACCCAGGAAGTCTCCCTCACCTTCCAAATCATAGCAGATCCACTTCAGGCTGGGGCTTACATCAGGGGACAGGACTGTGGAGGTAATCTCTCCATACCTGTTACCCCTCACTCCCTGGACAGAGAGTGCTGCATGTATGTGCCCACATCTGCCCTGCTCATTCCTTCATGCTTCCTGCAGTCTCTGTCAGTCCTTGTGTTTCCTATCCTCTTCATTACTGTACAGTAACTTATAATATCACATATTCTGCTGTTTCTGAATGTTTGTTTCATCTGTTTTACATGTTATTCAGAATAATAAATCATTATTTTTGGGGTGTGGAACCAATTGTCTGCATATCAGTGATTTCTTATGGGAACATTTGCTTTGGTTTAAGAGCGGATTTGGATTACAAGCATAGTGCCGGAACGAATTATGCTCATAATCCAAGGCACCAGTTAGCCATAGCAGATTATGTAAAGTATGGCTGGATTCGCCTAACTTGCTGATAGTTCCCCTTTAATTAAAAAACTTTTTGGGTAGCTTCACATACAACAGATCCACAGCGGATTTTATGCTGCAAATTTGCAGCTAAATCCGCTGCGGATCCCTTGTCCTTCATTTTGAATGAGAAGACATACTCACATGCGAGTATGTAAATACCGCCCGTTAGGCCCTGCTGGCCAGAGCATACATTACCTGCTCCACGCTTCGGCTTGCTTCAGGGGATCCCGCTTAGCCTTTGTGCTAAATATCGAGATCCACTTGTTTAAAACATTTTCTTTTAATACTGATTAAGGCCATGTTCACATGCTGTAGGAGACCGGCCATTCTGTGACCCGGCAAGATCACGGAACGGCCAGCTCTGAAAAGATCATCCTGGACGGTACTGAAGTACCGGCCGGATGATCTTTTTGGCCGCAGTGTTCTGATGCGGGCGCATCTGTGCGCCCCTACATCAGAACTCCCCACAGCACACCATGGAGCGAGGGGCCGGAGCCACTTGCTTTATAGTATGCACTGACATGGTTTTCTGCGGCCGCAGAAAACTGACATGTCAGATGTTTGCAGTGCTGGGAGAGATCCCAGCTGGAGCGTACACTATGGGCCACATGTATCATCCCGCGAACGGATGATTTTCACCGGAAAGTGACGATTTGCGTATTTTTTTATACGCAAATGGCCGATCTGCGAATAAAATATTCGCAAATCGGCACTTTCCGACGAGTACGCCAGGGGGGCGGAAAGGGGGCGGAAAGGGGGCGTGTAGTGGGCGGAACGGAGGGCGCGGACTCAGAGTCCGCGCTATTTACCATCCGTTCCGCCCAAATATACGCCAAAAACCTACTCCAGTCCTCAGCTGGCGTAGGTTTTCGGCGGTGCGCACCGGCGCGCACGGGATTTATGTAGAGGCAGTCTGCCTCTACATAAATCTCCGTAGCGCCGGAGCTGCGGGGGCATTTTTAAGTCCGGCGTAAAAAACGCCGGACTTAATAAATGCCCCCCTATGTGTATACGCTCCGGCCAGGATTCCTAGGCAGAAATGGATGTATATTTCTGTATAAATCACGGCCGTTGTACAATGGCCATGGTTTTACGAAAATATACGTCGTGTGAACATAGCCTTTTACTGCATGACTGAATCCTGATAGTGCCATGATTTATCGTTCTACGGGTACATTAGGCTTCATAAGAATGTCTTCTTATTATCACTTACATTTATGAGAAGAGAACCTGAGCCTCTGCTTCAGCTCTGACCTTTACTGCACTGCATTGTACCTCCCCAACTATAAACACAAGCCTTGGCTTTATATAAAATGAGCGATGAGTGTTAGAGAGGTCTACCTGTGTGGGGGATCTGGTTAGTGTTCAACGCAGACCTGTGGGTAAGACTGTATTCAGCACTTGGATTTGCTTTGATTTCATGCTGTAGCACAGTAAGAAAAGTTACAAAGGGCAAACAATGGAAACTATTTCTCTGTTTACATTGGGGAGAATGGATGAGAATGAGAGTCCTGTGAAGTGTTCAGCTCAGGAATACAGGGATCCTACTATTGATATCAGTCAAGGAATTATAAGAAGCTTTACCTATTATTTTTTTTACCAAAAAGCATTCATTACTGCTATGTATGTCTGTATGTCTTATAGAGATGAGCACAACTTTAGTCAGAACGTTTTTCACTTCAATACCGGTGGCGCAAAGGGGTTGGATGCAGCCCTAGGGAGTCCAGGAAAACATGGACACAGCCATGATCTAAGGAGTGTGCTCAGTCTATACCTATGTTACATATATATGTATGTAAATAAACACCCTATATCTTATAAAGAAAAAAACTATTCATAGAGATAAAAAGTTAAGATATCCATACAAGGATTTGTGTATCCGCATACCAAATTAAGCATGTCAGAGTCTCAATATATACCTCAGCGAATGATAACCACACACATATATCAGTAGATGACAATTAAATAATATAAATGAATGCATGGCCTAATTTATGAAAGAGCTTATTCTCAAGTTCTGTGAAACTCGGAACCAATGGCCGGGTAAGTGGTGTAGTGGACTGTATCCCTGTACGGCATCATGTATCAATATGATGCTGGGAGTGGGGAAAGTGTTTAACCCCTTAAGAACAGAGCCAATTAGCATTTTTGCACTTCCGTTTTTTTCCTCCTTGAGCTTAAAAGGCCATAGCAGTTGCGTTTTTTCACCTAGAAACCCACATGAGCCCGTATTTTTTGCGCCACTAAGTGTACTTTGCAATGACAGGCTGAATTTTTTCATAAAGTACACTGCAAAACCAAAAAAAAATTCAATATGTGGCGAAATTGTAAAAACAAATTTTTATTTGGGTCGTATTTGTTTTTACGCCGTTCACCCAGTGGTAAAACTGACTTGTTATATATGTTCCTCACGTCGTTATGATTACAACGATATGTAACTTGTATAACTTTTATTTTATTTGATGGCTTGTAAAAAATTCAAACCATTGTTAACAAATATATGTTCCTTAAAATCGCTCTATTCCCATGCTTATAGCGCTGTTATCCTTTAGTGTATGGGGCTATTTGAGGTGTCATTTTTTGCACCATGATGTGTTCTTTCTATCGGTACCTTGATTGCGCATATGCAACTTTTTGATCGCTTTTTATTACAATTTTTCTGGATTTGATGTGACCAAAAATGCGCAATTTTGCACCCTGGAATTTTTTTGCGTTTATGCCGTTTACCGTGCGAGATCAGGAATGTTATAAATAAGTATTTTGGGCAATTTCGCATGCGGCGATACCAAACATGTTTATTTATTTATTTTTATTTATAACATGGGGAAAGGGGGGGATCCAAACTTTAATTAGGGGAGGTTTTTTTATTATTATTAATAGCACTTGTTTTTTGTTTTTTTTACACTTATACTAGAAGCCCTTCCTGGGGGACTTCTAGTATAAGTATACTGATCTCTCATTGAGATCTATGCAGTAAAGTTATACAGCATAGATCAATGAGATGAGGAGCCATTACGGTGCAGACCCGGGCCGGGTAAGGAATCAAGGATCGCCACGCGACCCCGCTCTGAACTCCCTGAGGCGACTGCAGGGCATAAATATACGCCTGCAGTATTTAAGGGGTTAAAGGAGAAGTTTACCCAAAAATGTTTTCTTTCAAACCAACTGGTGATAGAAAGTGCCAGAGATTTGTAATTTACTTTGATTAAAAAATCTTAAATCTTCCAATACCTATCAACTGCTGAATGTCCTGCTGGAAGTGGTATTATTTCCAGTCTGGGAAACAGGAGAGGTTTTCTATGGGGATATGCTACTGCTCTGGGCAGTGTCTGACATGGACAGAGGTGGCAGCAGAGATCACTCTGTCATACTTAAAATAATACACCATTTCTTGCAGTACATACAGCAGCTGATAAGTACTGGAAGACTTGATGTTTTTTAATGAAAGTAAATTACAAATGTATGGCACTTTCAGGCACCAGTTGATTGGAAAGAATTTTTTGGAGGGGTGAACTACCTCTTTAAATCTTTTTGGCACTGTAATGATACAGCAGCACTGTTCATTCTTTGGACTGACAATTGAATCCAGCCGTGCATAGAATGGAGTCTAGGACACGGGTGGAGATGCACATGCTGCAGTCCACAAGCGGCGTATTCTGCAACGGATTTTCCGTCAATTTTACAAAGTGTGCACATACCTCATCACAGGTAAATGCAAACTCTGTTTATTTCACCACCGCCGCCCGATCACCCCGCCGCGTTGCCCCCCCCCCCCCCCCCCCCGACCATACATCAGCCGCCGCCCGACCCCAACCACAACCACAACCCCCTCCCCCCTACACGGACAACGGGACAGGGCTGCCAGCCGCCCAATCATCTTGCCGCCCCCCCCCCCCCCCAGACATCAGCTCGCCGCCGCCCCTGCTGGCAAGTGATGATGGGAGTTGTACTTTTTTCCAAATATTTTTATTAGATTTTTCAAATTTTATCTATAACAATACAGTTACATATCAAAGGAAGACATAAATAGGATACAATATAGTAAGTTTGAAAACAATTTTGCTATAAAAAACAATAGAATCTAAAGAACAAAAATTAATGCTCTACAGGATCGAAAGAAATGTAGATTAAAAGAATCTCTATCTTTAATATAATTAAGGAACTCTGAGTACTCCTAGGGTGCCCCTTGCCTCCGTCGTCTGATACCAAACAGTATTACAAAAGTGTTTCATAACAGCTTCCCTCTCCTCCTGCGACATAACCTTTATGAGAAAAAATTTCCATTTTTTAATGAAATTTTTTGTGGAAACATCTTAGTTGCGGATTGCATCCAGCATTTCCCAATGAAGCGTTTCTTTAAGCGAGGTTGTTAGCTCAGAAATAGTGGGAAGTGTGTCAGAGATCCAGTGGTTTAGTAAGCCTTTTAAGGCTAATAACAGAGTAAGATGAATACATTTTGAGGCTATAGGTTTTTCAGAGGGATCTCCATCCCCGGCCACCACAACATGAAAAACATAACTGAGTAGAGTTAGAGGTATGAATTCATTCCATGTATTCTGAATAAAGGTTTGTACTAATTGCCAGTATGTCTGAATTTGAGAACAAGACCAAACACAGCGTAATAAATCTGCGCTAGGTTCTTTACATTTTGGACAATATGTCAAGAAATCCTCTGGCATGGTGGAGTAAGAAAAGTTAAAGCGATAATTGCCTTATGGAGTAGCCGGAAGTGGATTTCCCTCAATTTCACACTGGGAGTGGCTGCAGTAACATATCGGATGCTATTTAGCAATTTTTGTTCCAAATTATCTGTTTGTATTTCTGCAGCCCATTTCCGAAGAAAAGGGGGAGGAGATTTGTGTAAAGAATCAACACATATCCTACGGTATATTTGTGAAAGAGATAAGGTGGGAGAAGAATTGGAGCATAGAAAATCAAAATCATTCGTTTTTTCTGCCTTTGAACAAGATTTAACTCTATTAATAGCATAAGAACACAGTTGTTCAAATAAAACCTGGTGATGAGGAGGGATATCATACATGTCTCTAAATTTTTCCCAAGATAACAACTCTCCCTTATCTGAGTCCAATAAGTTACTTAAGTGAGTGATTTGTTTTTGTTTCCATACCATATAGTCAGGATTGATGTTACCATATAGAAAGAGGGGATTGTCCCATAATGGGAAAAACCTAGAAAGACTAAATGGGAGTTTATACAATTTTCTTAAAGCTTTCCATGTGGCAACGGTATTAGCGATAATAACATTGTGTTTTAAATGTGAGGGTAGTTCTGAAATAGAGAAGTGAAGAAGCGAAGCCAAAGGCCAAGGAGAAGAAAGAGCAGACTCCAAGGAATAATTAGAAAAGAAAGAAGTACCGTTAATCCAGTCTCTGATGTGTCTGAAAATGGAGGCCAAATTATAGAATCTGATATTAGGTAATTGAGCACCACCTTTATGTTTGGGGAGGCTGAGAGTATCATATGCTATTCTTGGTCTTTTTGACCTCCAAATAAATTTGGTAAAGGCTGATCTGAGTCGAGAAATATCCTTATGTTTTAGTAGTAAGGGGATCATTTGTAAGGGATACAATAATTTAGCAAATGACATCATCTTAATAAGATGAATACGGCCTAAGATTGAAAGGGGTAAATTTTTCCATCAAGTTCTTGTTCTATTTTTTGGAAGATTGGGATATAATTTAATGAGTAGAGAGAAGAAGGGGTATGTCCAATTTTAATTCCTAAATATAAAAGGTGTTGTTTTGCTATACCTATACCTTCAGGGTAAATATGGGGAGCCAAGTGTGGTATTAAAGGGGTATTCCCCCCAAAATTATTTTTGCATTAATATGTTGCCCACCCGTAGCTTTCCATCTTTCCAATATAAACTTATTATGGATTCTGCACAGTTTTGCTGCTATCTAGATGCATTCACCCCTCCACCAAATGCAGAGAATCATCAGCTCTCAGTCCAACCCTGACACGCTCCCTGCTTCTGGCTCCCACCCTCCGAGACGGCATCACGTGTCCTCAGTCTCTTCAATGGGCTGGGTTATCGCTTGTACCCCGGTCCACTGAAGAGAGGGAGGATAGTGAGACAGTCACAGCTGCTGCTGCTGTTCACTGTCTGCCTCACTAAGAGCACCCAGAGCTCACCCGCCCCGCACCCTGTATCCCCCCCACCCCCCGCAGCTCACCCGTTGGCCTGTGAGTGCAGCCCCCCCTCCCCACCCCCCAAAGCGATCTCCCGGCGACCCCCGTCCCCCTCCCTACAGCCCGATCTCCAGGTGCCCCCCCCCCAGTATAGCCTGCAGCCACCCTCCATCAGCGATCCCTCCCCCCTGCGTCTCACCAGGCGGAAGCTGTGGCTTTCCCAGTTCTTGCAGAACTACAGCTCCCAGCATGCTCAGCCTTCTCTCCGTGCATGCAGGGAGTTGTAGTTCTGCCCGAGCCGGGAGAGCCGGCCTGTAAGTGCATGTGATCCCAACCATGTAATGCCGCCTGCCGACTGCCCCCACCGTGTAACGCCGCCTGCCCCAACCATGTAACCCGGCCGCCCGCATCGCCACCTCCGCGCTGTGCGGAGGTGGCGATGCGGGCGGCCGGGTTACATGGTTACGGGTTATTTATTAAATGTTGATATACTTTTTGGAGAGTTGGAACCAGATCAGTATTTAGAACTTTATAAAATTCTCCACTAAATCCATCTGGCCCTGGTGTTTTATTATTATGAAGGGAAGATATTGTTTTAGAAATATCCTCAGGAGAGATGGGGGCATTTAATGATGCCAGAGAAGATTCATCCAATTTGGGAAGATTTAGAGACTGGAGAAACTGTTGACCCGCTAAAGGATCTATAAGATCAGAAGAGTAAAGGGATCGGTCAAATTTTTGAAGAATATTAGAAATAGTTTTTGGATCAGAATGTAATAAACCATTATGATCTTTCATATTTTTGATATGGGAAATAGGGCGTTTACTCTTTGCTAAGTTAGCTAATAATTTTCCTGTTTTATTACCATATTTATAAAGACGAGAAAAATAGTGATCTTTATATAAATTATTAAGTTTTTCTTGAGCTAATTCAAATTCCTTTTTTGCTATACACCAAAGGGATTTATTTTGTTCAGAAGGTAAAGATAAGAAGGTAGTGTATGCATTACGAAGTTTAGTAGTAAGAGTATTGTAAGAGGTGGTCGCTTCTTTTTTACGTGCAGAGAGATAAGAGATTATATTGCCTCTTAGTACAGCTTTGGCAGTTTCCCAGAACAGTATAGGAGTTGTGGTATGTTGCGAATTAGTGGCGCAAAACCACCATTTTTTAAGAAGATTTTTGAAGACTTCATCTGAAGCTAAAACTGCTGGGAATCTCCAAATAATGTCTGTTCCTTTAGGGTAAGAATCACGTAGGGTTAAAGTAATCGGAGAATGGTCAGATATAACCATATAATTTATGACAGAGTCATCTAGTAGGCTCAAGGCTCCCTGTGAGACTAACATACAGTCAAGTCTGGACCAAGCCATCTGAGAATGTGAGAAAAAAGAAAATTCTCTTTCTTCAGGATGAAGATGACGCCAGGAATCCACTAGATGAGTACTAGATAACAAATTTGTTAAAAATAATTCAGGAGGAGGAGAATTCCTTGTCAGAGGAGTGGAACGTTTCCTATCTTCATGCGGGTGTAAAACTGTATTGAGGTCACCTCCTACTATTATTTTGGATTCACCATCTTGAAGAAGGGACGATTCTAAGTGTTGGAAAAATGGAGCTCGCCTGTTATTAGGGCCATAAACATTATATAAGCTTATATGTCTAGATGGAGTATCCAAAACCATGTGGTGAAATCTCCCTTCTGAGTCTGAGGTTTGAGAAACAATAGAGTGGACAAAATTTCTATGAATAAGAGTTGCCACACCACGCTTCCTATTTAGAGCAGGAGATCCAAAGACTTCACCAACCCAAAACCTTTTCATTCTAACATAATCTGATTCAGACAAATGAGATTCCTGTAATAACGCTACATCCGCTCCCAGTCTTCTAAGGTGTTTAAGGATGAGCGCTCTTTTGGAAGGAGAGCGCAAACCTTTTACATTCCAAGAAACCATTTTCATAAAAGCCAGGAGCGGATGAAGTGATAAGAGGCAGGCACCCCAAGAGCACACAGCAGTAGTAGGGATAAGAAAAATATAGATGAGAGATTCACGTTACAATTACACCTGAGAGCATAAAAACTGAAAAAAAAACCTTACATAATATATACAGAGAGCAGTATAGCAATAATATTGCAATATATCTAAATCTTACAACTAAATAAGCGAAAGAAAGTTGGTATAAGACTTCTCTTTTTTCACACAGAAACATACGGAGTATTCGCTCACTCCGAGCGGGCATATAGCCTGGTGAGAAAATAGAAAGATACAAGAAAAAGAAGAAATAGAAAACAAATAGAAACATGGCGAGAGAACGTAACTCGCTAATATCAATAATACTACATAGCAATATCTCTTCCTATACATTTTCCTATTCAAGCAGGATTTGTACAAGTAAACAAATGCCATGACTAATTTGGTAAAGGAAAACTCTTTCTTTAGGGTATATTCACACGAACGGGCTCGCAGCGAGATTCTCGCTGCGAGCCCGGCAGGTCCTGGCAGTTCCCACACACTACATACTTGCTGCGGTCTAAACGACCGCAGCGAGTATGTAATTCTGCCTCCCTTAACCCCTTCTGCTCCCGCCCAGCTCCCCCGCTGTAAGCATACTTTACCTGTCCTTGCTGCACGGGTCCGCCGTCCTGCTCTCCCGTCCGGCCAATCAGTGGCTGCGGCTGGGCAACACACTAATTGGCCGGACAGGAGAGCAGGACGCCGGACCCGTGCAGCAAGGACAGGTAATGTATGCTTACAGCGGGGGATCCGGGCGGGAGCAGAAGGGGTTAAGGGAGGCAGAATTACATACTCGCTGCGGTCGTTTAGACCGCAGCAAGTATGTAGTGTATGGGAACTGCCAGGACCTGCCGGGCTCGCAGCGAGAATCCCACTGCGAGCCCGTTCGTGTGAATAAACCCTTGGGCCCAGGTGAAACCTTAAGAAGTCATAGTAGAATAGGCGGAGCATAAGTAAAGGGAGAAAATGATGGAATATAAAGGAATAGGAGATATAAATAAATATCTGAAGTAAGATGATGACTCTTGTAAGACATGTTAGTCAGTATAGTTCATCACTCCATATCTGCTGAAGGAGATGTAGGACTATCAAGACGTCGTCTCTTGTTCTTATCCCCAGGAGGAGTAGCAGAACTCTAGGAGAGACTCTAGGAGAGACGAAGCTTCTTCAGGGGTCTGGTATACACTGGTAGATCCATCTGATTTGAAGACTTTTAGAATAGCAGGGAAGAGGAGTGCAAATCTTATTTGCTGCTGTACTAGAGCCGTACATATTGGTGCAAATGCTTTTCGTTTTTGGACTACTGTAGCAGATTAGTCATTGAATATCAGAATTTTGTGACCTCTTATAAGAACTTCAGTTTTCATTGAATGCCTGTAAAATAGCAGCTTTATCTGCATAATTAAGATATTTGACTATCACTTGTCTCGGTTTGTTAGTAGTCGCCTTTTTGGAAGGGGTTAAAGTGTTTGCTGTAGGGCCTATACCAGAGGTCTCAAACTCGCAGGCCCTCCAGCTGTTGCCAAACTACAATTCCCATCATGCCTGGACAGCCAAAGCTAAAGCTTTGGCTGTCCAGGCATGATGGGAATTGTAGTTTGGCAACAGCTGGAGGGCCGCGAGTTTGAGACTCCTGGCCTATACGATGTGCCCTTTCTACTTGACAAGAGCCTTGTAAACCTATGGTCTGTGGTAATTCTGAGGTACAGATGATGGATAATTGTGACAATGCTATGCTTTCAGGCAGACCTATTATGCGAAGGTTACTCCGTCTTGATCTATTTTCTAGATCATCTGTCTTGTCCCTTAATGTTGCAGTAAGTTTCATAGTTGTTTGTAGCTTAGATTTAGTCGTGGCTAGTTCATCCTCCACTAACCCTAGGCGCTCTTCTAATTCATGTATTTGGGAGGTATGATGAGAAATGTCTCCCTGTATAGCAGATAGTGAGGTCATTATAGTGGCTTCCAAGGAAGCAGTAATGTCTGGTATTATTATTTTGGCCACTTCTATGGCTAGTGATTTACAGGAAATAGACAGTTTAGGAAAAAAAGATTCAGTGTTGGGGTCATTTGTGACCATTTCAGAAGAAGTAGGAGGTGAATGATTTATATTTCTGTCTCCTGTGGTGATGTGCTGCGCTGCTGTGTGAGGAGACACAGCCATCTTGGATTTTGTTTTTTCCCTCTGTGGGAGAGGTATAGAGGAAGAGGGGGCTCTGTGTTGCTTCCCAGCGCGCTGCTGTTGTTTCTCCATGTCCCTAACGGGTAGAGAAGTATACCAGGTGCTCTGGTATTTACCGTGGTAGCGGGTAACAGCTGGGAGCCGAGTCTATAGCGAGTTACTGTGGGAGCTCCTTCACAGTGCTGCCATCCTGTGCGCGCTGGAACTGGAAGTCGGAGTTGTACTTCTGCAGCCTGTGGCCATCCAGGTTACAGAAGTACAACTCCCATCATGCCCTTGCTGGCAAGTCATGATGGGAGTTGTACTTCTGCAGCCTGTGGCCATCCAGGTTCCAGAAGTACAACTCCCACCATGCCCCTGCTGACAAGTCATGATGGGAGTTGTACTTCTGCAGCCTGTGGCCATCCAGGTACACTAGGGGCTGTCTGGTTACCTGTGATGTATGTTGGCATACTAGACCATATTGAGAACACCTTTTTTTTTTCTCTCATCAGGAAATCCTGAAGGTTTTTCCTGATGGTTTCCTGATGGTAAAAACGTATTACTGTCAGGAAATCCTGATACTATCCTGATGACATTTGAGGCCTCCTGATCAGGATTTCCTGACAGTAAAAACTGACACGGAAGTGTGAATGGGGCCTAAGACTGCCTTTTATTATGAATTAAAGAAAGTTTGCATCTACTGGTGAATGTGGTGATTGATACCTATTATGCTACGTTTACACGGAACGATTATCGGGCGAATTTTCACGATAACGATCGAATTCAAACGATAATCGTACGTGTAAACGCTGCAAACGATTGATAAATCGTTCATTTTGATCTTTTAACATGTTCTTAAATCGTCGTTCGCAAAAAATTCGTTGATCGTTCCGTGTAAACAGTCGTTCACTGATTTTACCTATGTGTGAGATAGGCTTAAGCGATCGCAAAACGATCGCAAAACGAATTTTCTGTACGATATATCGTTCCATCTAAACACTGATCGTTATAAAAAAAAATTGTTACTTCGAAATCGTTTATCGTACAATCGGGCTAATTATCGCTCCGTGTAAACTTAGCATTAGTCTGACTAAAGCAGAGCACTGCCCTTTTGCTATTACATTTATCTGCTGTTTGATGCACAATCTGCACAGTCTGCTTCTTTCTTTTATAATATTATTCTTTTAGCTATATGCTATTATAATCAGGTAGTGCTATGTATTCATGAAGCTCCTAGATGTCTCATCTGCTCTGCTGGGCCTACTTACATTTGTTATCAAGACAGACAAGTTCTGTTCTACATCTGAATACTATGACAGTAAACATCTTGCTACATGAAATCACATACATCACAAGGTGAAAGAAAAGTCAGGAAATTAAAGGGGTTTTCCAACTTCTTGATTTTATTTTTCCCCAATGCCTTAAGGGAACAAGAGGAGTAATACTTCCCTTTAGCAATTTCCTGCCCCTCTTGTGACAATGCTTCCTTTATCCCCCACCAGAGATGCGTGGCCACTGCAGCCATCCAACAGTGACTCACTATGGTGGACATGTGTAGTCATACCACAGCATTGTAGTCCAATGAAGAGGAAGTGGAGTGGGGAAGTGTGAGTATGGAAACAGCAGGGGATTGGTAATTTGTTTATTTTTTGAGAATTTTATGGCTATAAGAAAAACCAAGGGCACATCACTTAAACACATTCAAAGAGGTACTCCAGAGACTTATACACATGAGACCTTATGGTGCCTTTATACAGAGACAGTTATCTGACAGATTTTTGAAGCCAAAGCCAGGAAAGATTGAGAATTCTCCTCTTTTCAAATCCATTCCTGGCTTTGGCTTCAAAAATCTGTCAGCACCCTAAATTGGTCAATAATCCAGAGGAAGTATGCAGAGACAGCACGTCCAGATGAATGTGAGTTTAATACACAGCAGTGCAACGTTTTGGCTCAACAGAAGCCTTTTTCAAGCAGTAATACTTTTTCTGCTTTTTTTTTTCTTTTTCTTTTTTTTTTAATGTTTCAATAATTTTTATTAACAAAGTTTTTCATACAAAGTTTTTGACAAAAAGGAGTGGCAGATTATTAGTGATGTGATTGGCATAGGTAAAAAAAAAATGGTGCAAGTAAGCACTCAGCCAAATGCAAAAAATGCCACTGACACTTTTAGATAGCTGTTAGGTCAAGGAGACACATAGGGAGACATGTATCATGTGGCGTATCTTTTTTGTTCGGCGGAAAGAGACGTTTTGCGAATATTTTATCCGCAAATCGGCCGTTTTGCGAATAAAATATTCGCAAATCGGCTCCGGCGGGTACGCCAGGGGGGCGGGGAGGGTGTGTGGAGGGGGCGGAATGGAGGGGGGCGCGGACTCATAGTCCACGTGATTCAGCATTTTTTTCACTTAAAGATACGCCGAAAACCTACTCCAGCCCTCAGCTGGCGTAGGTTTTCAGCTGTGCGCACGGGATTTATGTAGAGGCAGTCCGCCTCTACATAAATCCCCGTAGCGCCGGAGATGCTGGGACATTTTTAAGTCCGGCGTAAAAAACGTCGGACTTAATAAATGTCCCCCATAGTACTTTTCGGAGATGAGTGAAAGTGAGGCACTTCATTAGCTTGGCAGTTGGTTTATCAGCTGGCTGCCTTTGAACTCCATGCTGCTCCCGGTGCTTGTAAGGGTATGTCTATTGTTTCAGAGGGCGGCGGAATCGGCGCGGCCATAGAGTGGTGTCTATGCCGGAACTTATCTGCGCGGATTCCGTAGTGTGAACCTACCCTTAGGGTGGGTTCACACTTCGGAATTCTCGTGGATAAACTCCGCGGAATTCCGTCGGCTGTCCGCAGTGCGCCTTTCCGCCGGCTCCATAGACACCATTCTATGGGCCGGCGTGTTCCGCTATCCCCCGAAAGAACTGACATGTCACTTCTTTCGGCGGATAGCGGAATACGCCGGCCCATAGAATGGTGTCTATGGAGCCGGGGGAAAGGCGCACGGAAAGCCGACGGAGTTCCGCGGAGTTTATCCACGAGAATTCCGTAGTGTGAACCCACCCTAAGGGTACAAACACACACACCGTATATGCAGCAGATACGCAGCAGATACGCAGCAGATTTGCAGCAGATTTGATGCTGTATTCAGTTATTTAGATCTAATCTGCTGCGTATCTGCTGCGTTTTGCAGCAGTAAATACGCTGCGTATACGCTGTGTGTGTTTGTACCCTAAAGCTGGATTCAGTCCTGGGAAACTTCCCAGCTTCCCAGTATTTCATCTAGCTTTTTCAGGCACCTGGAGTGGAACGGAGTTCAAAGGCAGTCGGCTGATAAGCCAACTGCCGAGCTAATGTTCACTTCTTTAATACTGTAAATTCCCTCATCTTTTGTCCATTTCATATATCCATTTCTGCTTCCAGAATGTAGAAAAATACTTTTATTCTTCAGGAAAAACTGATGGAGAGGTGTTTCCAAACTCCTGCAGCAAGCTGGAATGCCTCCTACCTACCCCTCCCATACCTGACAATGCTTAATTGACAGTCAGCTGATAGCTGATCTCCAAGCAGAGTCAGGGATTACAGCCCTGAGAAGATCAGGAGCTCGGAAAAGCCTCTCTGACACTTTTAACTGGAAAAGCTCTGGAAACACAGACATATTTATGAAAGGTACCATATGTCTCCTTGCTATAACAGCTATTTAAGAGTGTCAGCAGTTGGGAACTGGATCTAGAGATGGCATTTCTTGGGTTAATGTGACAATAAGTGTGGAGGATTGCTTCAGGCCATCTGATGTAAACACTTTGCCATTGTCTGCTGCTGACATCTTCATAATTTGAAAAGTTAAAGGGCTTGTGTTAAGTTGGAGTAGTCCCAGTGATTATCTGATCCTTCTGTTTCTCATTGCAGAGAACCTAAGAGTGCAGACAGATTTTTTTAAGCCAAAGCAAGGAGTGGATTTGAGAAGAGGAGAAATCTCAGTCTTTCCTTTGTGAACTGTTTATAGTCTGTTCCTGGCTTTGGCTTCAAAAACTGTCAAATAAGTCTCTCTGTGTAAAGGCATGTTCATGAGTGTGTACATTGTGGCCCAAAAATGGCGCACAAAATAGAACTATAACGCACACTATATTGAGGCTTCATAGTTTTGGGTGAGGTTCAATTTATTCTACTTTGAAATGCACAGATCAACTCCATCAAAAACATGGGAAAATTTACTATACAAGAGTCTCATTTGGCATCTTATGGTGTGTTTAGACAGAGAAATTTATCTGACAGATTTTTGAAGCCAAAGCCAGGAACAGACTATAAACAGAACAACTGATAAAGGAAAGACTGCGACTTTTCCTCTTCTTAAATCCATTACTGGCTTTGGCTTCAAGAATCTGTCAGATAAATCTCTGTGTAAATATACCATTACCCCAGCGGCCTTATGTTTCTGACTGCCAGTATCTTGATAAAAAAAAAGTGAAGACGTCCTGCAGGCAGTAAGGGACTTGTCTGCAGTCTGAATTATTTTGAGGCCGATCTGGGGGTCTGAATTCATTTTGGGGTCCTCATATCTGAATTGTTAGGAGGTCTGATCAGGGCAGTGAAATTATTGGGAGGACGGGCCTAAGGTCTAAATCAATTCAGTGAATGTCAGCTATTATTTCCCTGACTTCCTCTCTGATGACCCAGCCTTAGTTCCCGAACACGTAATCGTCCCGGTAGAAATGCGTTCCGGTGACTTCAGCTGCTACAATCAGGTCACTGATGATTAGTATATCATTTACTTAGTATCATAGCCATGGAATGAAGTGACTTCAAGGTTCAGTCTTAACCTATGGAATGTGTCAGGAAGCCCTGCCCGCTAGATGAGAGGGCTCTGCATACTTCACATGTGAAGGCATTTCCTGACTATACTTAATGCAAAGAACCTTCTTTCATTGACTTAAATAAAGATTAAAGAGTAGAATTCAGTCACCATGTGTATATACGTCAGACTGAACTGCGTCAGTGTACACTACATTTATTCTGTAAAGGTGGGTATTATTAGGCTATATATCCAGCTTCTGACCTCCTTTTTATTGTGTAAGAATATACATGTGTTAATACTGTATATAACTACTTTGCACAGTTAAATGAGAGCTGGCAGTACCCCGAGCATAGGCTGTTCACTTGTGTACAGAGTTATTGTATTGCTAATTTATTTAATATCTAAGATGAGAAAAAACATAGCTACCTTCTTGCAAAAAAAAGAACCACCTATGATCTCTGGTTGTGTGTGGTATTACAATTCAGCTCCATTCACTTTAATGGAACTGAGCTGCAAAATCACATCCAAACTGAGGAGAAGAGCGCGGCTGTTTATGGAAGAAAGTGGCCATGTTTTTTGTAAGACTGGATAACCCCTTTCAATGACCTATTTATTAAATCTGATCTGTTTCACTTTATGCGGTTATAGCTCTGTGATGCTTTAAAGTGTCACTGTCGTGAATTTTTTTTTTTTGCAGAAATCAATAGTCCAGGCGATTTTAAGAAACTTTGTAATTGGGTTTATTATCCGAAAAATGCATTTTTATCATGAAAAAGCAGTTTGAAGCTCTCCCCCCTGTCTTCATTGTTCTCCTATGGAGAGAGCTAAAGAAAAGACCAAAACAGGACAACAAAGAGTTAATCTACAAATCCCTCACGGGATATCTCCTGTGACAGTCACCAGTGACCTGTCTGAGCTCAGATTACAGCTGTCACCCAGCTCCGTGCCTGTAATCCTCTGTTATCTGCTTTCTGCTGCCGGCTAACTCCCTCCTTCCTCCTCCCCCCTCCCCTCTCCCTAGAACAGACAGGGTACGTCTCCTGCAACAAGTCACAATTTTCAGATTTTTCAGAGTGGATGAAAAAGAGGAAGGAGGGGGGGACCTGGGAAAAGGCTTTTTACATGCAGATAATGGCAGATTTGGCTAATAAACCCAATTACAAAGTTTCTTAAAATCGCCTGGACTATTGATTTCTGCAAAAAAAAAAAAAAAATATGACAGTGACTCTTTAACTTATCTAAGCTATTCTGAGACTTTTTTTTTTTCATTACATATTGTACTTTAGTTTAGCAGTAAATTTTGTCCAATATCCTTATGATTTTCTTGTGAAAAATGCCCACAAATCAAATGAAAAACGTTAGCATTTTTCCAACTTTCCAATTTTTGCGGTCACCATGCAGGTTAAATCATTTGAAAATGTTATACACATATATGAGATATGTATTTTTTTTCTACATGTATTATTTGCATTGGGGAGCCGCATGTAGCCGGGGACTGTGGCTATTAGCGGGCACGGTGATCGGACTACATCAAAAAATCAGATGCAGCTGTCAAAGTTGACAGCTGCATCTGATTACTGGTGTCTAGTGGGGTTGTCCACACGTCTGTACCAGCCAGGTGTCTGCACCGTAATGGTGCTGATCCCGGCTTGGCACTCGAATGCTTTCGCCTGCAGCAGCCGGAAACAATCCAGTGCCTATCTCATTGATCTATGCTGTATAGCTATACAGCATAGATCTCAATGAGAGATCAGTGTGCATATACTAGAAATCCCCCAGGGGGAATAACCCTAACCCCAGGGGGGTTTCTAGTATAAGTGTAAAAAAAAAAATAAAATTAGGGCTCATGTGGATTTCTAGGTGAAAAATTGCAAGTGCTATGGCCTTTTAAGCACAAGGAGGAAAAAACAAAACCGCAAAAATCGAAATTGGCTCGGTCCTTAAGGGGTTAAACACACATTAAATGATGTGTGAACATTATGTTTGTTTATAGTTTGGTCAGGCATGTAAGGTATGAAAGAAGTAATAGCACAATTAGCATTAGAAATCTACTAACATGCCACAAGAGGCAGCAAAGCTCTAGACTCCCATAGGATGCACATGTATGTTTCTCAAAGAAATAAGTCTTCTTGCAGAAACCTTTAGGGTCAGTCTGCTTAAAGCGACTCTGTACCCACAATCTGACCCTCCCAAACCACTTGTACCTTCGGATAGCTGTTTTCAATCCAAGATCAGTCCTGGGGTCCGTTCGGCAGGTGATGCAGTTATTGTCCAAAAAACAACTTTTAAACTTACAGCCCCGTGCCCTACGGGAGTATCTGTGCCCTAACTTTACACCACCCCTCCGTCCCTCCTCCCCAACCTCTTCATCATTAGGAATGCCACTGGAACATTTTCTCAATGCTGAAAATTTGCACAGGTGTCTTAAAGTGACTGTACCACCAGGCACTGGAGGCGGGCCGACCCACCCTTAGTGGGAAGAAACTTCAGCCCCTCCATGATGTGGCTACCTCTTGTTGGCTTGCACTCCACCCATGTCCTGAGGGTGCTATAAAAAGAGATCATTTGGCTGCTATCTGTCCAATTGTAGGCTTATTAAAGCCCGTGAAAGGCCTTTGCTAGTGTGAAAATGCTAGAGTAGGGACCATGTCTTGAGGTCTTAACTTGGCGACATGGTACACTCTGTTTGATCAAATAGTTTGCTAAGATCCTCACTTTTTAATATCTACAGAACAGGGGTTTACCATGTGTACGCTGGGAGGAGTATATATGGTGAGCCCCTGCACCTGTGGGTTGCTGTTGCACCTTCTGTTTACTTATCTGTGCAGACAACGTCCGTCATTTTATACACTGTGTGCATTGAATGTCCATCATTCCATTGACTTCAGTGCATTGCTTTGCGGCCATAACGAACATCTTTTTTTATTTTTATTTTTTTTACGTTGTGGGAACATGGCCATAGAGTGTGTATGTGTGTGTGCGCTTTGGTCTCCAAAATCTGTCAGATAAATCTCTGTGTAAAAGGACCCTTACACGTTACCTAATTCCAGTATGTACCTTTGCCATGTATTGTCTCTTAGGGCCCTATTACACCAGCAGATATCTGACAGATTTTTGCATCCAAAACCAGGAATGGATTTAAAATTGGGAAAAATGTCAGTGTTTCCTTTATGACCTGTTCTCTGTTTATAGTCTGTTTCTGTCTTTGGCTGCAAAATTCTGTCAGATATCTTCTGGTGTAATAGGACCCCTACTCTTCAGAGCCCTAAGGGAGTTGTACATTGTTGTGACCTTGTAATTGCTGTTCTGTGTGTAGTGCTATGAATCCTACTACAAGGAAACTGTATTATGCAGACAGGTAGTCTATGATTTTATATTTAAGCAGAAGAAAAAAATAACTGAATAATTCTGGAACAGATTCCAAACATTACACTCAAATGTTACTGACAGATGGAACCTTTATAACTTCGCTTAAAAAGCTTTTAACAATCCAATAAAATGGATATTTCTCTGTTAATTTGGCACAGTAAATATCGACTTCAAAGTCTGTATAAAGCGGCCAAACACAGCCTATAAATAACATAAATGACTACTTTGTGACATGCGACCCTGCACGTGCGGTACTGAGGAGTATACAGACGTTTGCACCTGAACGATCTACTGTGGTAAGTATGCTTCTTTTTTTTTCTTCATTGCAGCCCCACCGTGATCTTGCTCAAAGCTCTCATTGGGGGTCTTGGCTAAATATATTATTCTTTCTCTAGGGTTTCACATTTTTCTGACTCAAAGATTTCCTTCCACAGCTGTCCAATCATTGACATTGATAGGACGTTTTTACTATCACAAGATGAGGCAAAGGAGTAACTGACTAAGGTGTGAACTACCCCCTCCACTGTGAACAAGTGTGAAAACATAGGGGGAGATTTATCAAACATGGTGAAAATAGGACTTTCCATCATAATTTATGTTTTTTATGGTATATCAGGTAAGCAGGGAGTAGACTGGCAAAAAGTTGCATGTTTTTGTGCAAACCAGACAAATTGCACAAAAATTTGCAACTTTTTGTCATCTTAGCTTTTACACACACGGAATCCGCCCTTGCGGGCCACAGAGCTGCGGAACGGGTTTTCCATCGCCATTCCATAGAGTGCATGTATACTTACTTGGCAGCACATGGGCATAGTGTGGTACAATGTGGACACAACATGGCACTCTGTGCTAGGTTTTATGGCACAAAATAACACACACTGGACAAAGCAGTATATATAAAGCATGGCACTAAATTGACTCTCTACACATTTTCTGTTTACTCAGTATAATAACCCTTAGAGGACCGGGCCAATTAAAATTTTAGCGTTTTCTTTTTTTCCTCCATAAAACTTGCCATATTACTTGCATTTTTTTCACCTAGAAACCCACATGAGCCCTTATTTTTGCGCTACTAATTGTACTTTTCAATGACAGGCTGAATTAATGCAAAAAGTACACTGCGAAACCAGAAAAAAATTCAATATGTGGTAAAATTGAAAAAAAAAAAAACACTTTTTTTTTTTTTGTTTGTTTGGGGGGTTTTGTTTTTACGCCGTTCGCCCTGGGGTAAAACTGTCTTGTTATATATGTTCCGTTACGATTACAACGATATGTAACATGTATAACTTTTTTTTATTGTATTTGATGGGCTGTGTGAGGTGTCATTTTTTTGCGCCATGATGTGTTCTTTCTATCGGTACCTTGATTGCGCATATGCGACTTTTTGATCGCTTTTTATTAAAATTTTTCGGGATTTGATGCGACCAAAATCGAGCAATTTTGCACTTTGGGATTTTTCTGCGCTTACGCCGTTTACTGTGCAAGATCAGGGATAAAAAAAATTTATAATTACGCTCGCGGCAATATAAAACATGTTTATTTATTTTTATTTATAACATGGGAAAAGGGGAGGGGGATTTTATTAATAATAGTTAATTAATAACCCCTGGGGTTAGGGTTATTCCCCCTGGGGGACTTCTAGGATATGCACACTGATCTCTCATTGAGATCTATGCAGTATAGTTATACTGCATAGATCGATGAGCTAGGCATTCTATTGCTTTCGGCTGCTGCAGCCAAAAGCAATAGGGTACCGAGCCGGGATCAGTGCCATTATGGCGCAGACCCCGGCCCAGGTCAGAAGCAGTGATCGCCCCTCTGCCATTGCGTGGTGGGGGTGATTCACCCCACTAGACACCAGGTAATGGCTGCAGTAAGTGTTCAGATGCAGCTGTCAACTTTGACAGCTGCATCTAAATACTTAATTAGCGGGCACGGCGATCGGACCGTGCCCACTAATAGCGGCGGTCCCGGGCTACAATCGGCACCCGGGACCGCGGCCCCGCTCAGGTACGTACAGGTACGCCCTGGATCGTCTAGGGGTTAAAGGGTTATCCAGCAATAATTCCTCTTAAATCAACTGGTTTCAGAGAGTTAAAGTTATAAAGAGTTTTAAATAGAAGTAATATACAAATAGAAGTAATATACAAATCTAAAGTCTTCTCATACTTATCAGCTGCTCTATGTCCTGCAGGAAATGTTTTCTTTTCAGTCTCACACAGTTCTCTCTGTTGACATTTCTGTCCAGAGCAGTAGAAGTTTTCTATGGGGATTTGTTACTGCTCTGGACAGTTCCTGTCTCGGACAGAGGTGGCAACAGAGAGCACTGTGTCAGACTGAAAAGAACACTTCCTGCAGGACATACAGCAGATGATACGTATGGGAAGACTTGAGATTTTTAAATTAAAGTAAATAAAAATCTATATAACTTTCTGCTGGAAAACCCCTTTAAATAGATTCTGAAAGATACTTTGTGGGCATGCCATGTCTCCTTTGGGCAGTGGCCCGGCGGACAAGGTAAGAGCATGTCCTACTACTTAACCCCTTATGTACTGCAGTGTGTAAGTGACCCAATGTTTACTTGCTGCAACACAAAATAAGTGTTAAGAAGCAGAAGACAGAGATCTCTGCTTCACTGCTCTGATAATCTCTGACCTCTGTTCTCCATTTGGCATTTAAGTAGGAAAGGGAAATGTGCAGAGCTCCGTTCAGAGGTCAGGGGTTATCAGTGCACCAGCAGTAAAGCGCATATATATGCGCAGTGCTTTGTGTTGTGCGTAGGGGTCCCATGAATCCTAGCTACGCCCCTTCCAGTTATCCTGCACTAGATGAGCAAATTTACTGTAAAATCAAATCGCTTCAATAGCTCGGCAATCAGCTTATCAGCCTGTTGCCTTTGAAGTCTGTGCCACTCTTCCCCAGTTGCCTGGAAAAGCTGGATCCAGTCCTTGGAAACTTTTCCCAGGACTGGATGCAGCTTTTCCCGGCACCTGGAGCAGCACAGACTTCAAAGGCAATCGGCTGCCGCGATAACAAAGCAATACACTTAGTTTTTACTGTAAATTCGCTCATCTCTACTAATAAGTCCTCTTTCTACATTAGCATTTACTGTGATAACCAAGTAATATAAGACGCATTGCCTCTTCATAACAGAAGCAGATGTGACTAATAACAGAGACAGTATAGCACCAGTCCTGTGGCTAATAGCAGAGACAGTAGAGCACCAGTCCTATGGTGACAGAGGCAGAAGAAGAGAAATCCTATGGCTGACAGCAGAATCAGGCTCTGTACACTGCACTGACCTGCATGGATACACCCAACCCTCTTCCTGTGTTTCATCTCGGTGATTCTGTTACTAGAGACCAGTTGAACCTAACAGCCAGCAGTGAACTGCAGGGGCAGGGAGACTTCTAGAGGCTGAAACTTTATAGACCATTGGTGCTCTACTCTTTATCCGTCACAGCTTTGCTGCCCTACTCAAATTCAGTGACCTCTCATGTTATGTTATGCCTTGGTGATCTGTTCAATTACTATCAGCCTAGTTCTCAGGGGTGTAGCTAGGATTCATGGGGCCCCATAGCAAAAAACTTAGAGCCCTTATGGTTAAATACATAGGTGCAGAAGCAGACTACCTTCTACTTAATCCCTTATGTACTGCAGTGTGTAAGTGACCCAATGTTCACTTACATGCTGTCACACAAAAAAAAAAAGCAAAAGCGATGGAGATCTCTGCTTCACTGCTCATGCACTGATAACCCTTGACCTCTGCATGGGGCTGCAGAGAACAGAGGTCAGGGGTTATCAGAATAGTGAAGCAGAGATCTCCTTGTCTTGTGCTTGTTAACTTTTTTTTTTTTTTTTGTGTTGCAGCATGTAAGAGAACACTTGGGTCACTTACATACTGCAGTAGATAAGGGGTTAAGCAGAAGGACACAGGATGGCTCTTATCTTCCCTGTGCATCCCTGGGCCCCAAACCCCCATGGGCCCCATAGCAACTGCCTACCCAGCCTCTATGGTAGCTACGCAACTGCTAGTTCTGTCTTCTGGATCAAACTTGTAGCCTTCGCAGAACTTGTTGGAGACCTATTCATGTAGCATCACTGTGGATTTCTATTCCTCTAATAAAGTCATCCCTATAATCCTCTCTAAGATACAAGTGGCTGCAAAAAGCTGAACACATACAGTTAGTGCAGGTACAACGTATAGGGGAGGCATACAGGGCTAAAGAATATATAATAGTGGCTTATCAGTAGTGCTGAGCGAACATGTTCGTATGTTTATACAAACATGGCACTAATTGTTCGTGTTCACCAATCAAAAACAATTTGTTTGATGATCGGAATGGTTATAACAATCATTTTTGAACACATTCGAACATGCGAATGTTTATCTTGTGATGTATGCAACTGCGCAATTTATGCTTTGCACCTGATGATCTATACGCATATGCGTAACTCTAGATTGAGATACGCTTCACACCTGATATTCTGAACTCATGTGCCTTTGTGAATGTTTGACGAACATGAACCGATGACGATTGTTTTGTTTTTTTTTGTTTTTTTTTTATGTTCGTGCTCAGGATCCAAATCGAACATCGGGATATTCGCTCCTCACTATTTATCAACACACAGCAAGATACTGTATTACTAACAATTTGATGAATACCTGTGTCTTCTGTAGCTTTAGTAAACATACATGTAGGGAGACAGGAATTCCGACCATGGCTGACAACCTATTGGACTAAAGCACTTCGGATAAGGGACATGTGCCCTGCTCTAGAGGGGAACAGTGCTATATACTGTGAGCAGGTTGTCTGGCTGGTGACGATGGAAGACAATGATCAGGAAGCGTCTGCATGTTTTCTTTTTCCTACAGCTGTTGAGGTAAACAGTGCACATCCAGGATCTATCTGTTGCTTTCTATATTTCTCTACTGTTATTTACATTGTTTTCCGCTATAGTTTTCCTTGATCATTTCCCCTACTCCAGCCAGTAAGCTTCGGCTTTAGCTACCAAAACCCAGGTGGTGCTTGTTTTTGCCCTATTTCCAGGAACTAGTGTCTATACAGCCTCAATCTTTCTTCTGCACCTGGTGGTCAATAACATCTGGTTCTATCCCTCTAGCACAGGGATAGGGAACCTTGGCTCTCCAGCTGTTGCAAAACTACAACTCCCATCATGCCTTGACAGCCAAAGCTAAATCTTTGGCTGTCCTGGCATGATGGAAATTGTAGTTTTGCAACAGCGGGAGAGCCAAGGTTCCCAGCCCCTGCTGTATCATTCATAGAATAGTCCTGAATCCATATTATAGTCTTTCATGCTTCTCATTGAATGCCACATACTGTGCTTTTGCTATGATGTGATAGTGACTTCACTTTATTTCATCTGTTGCATCACAACAAACAAACTTCAAATCCTAGTTGAACAGATCATTTTCTTGTTTGAGCTTTTGAACTGTAAGGATTTGGCAAAGGAACACGCATGTCCCAGTCGTTTAGCAAAAAAAACTATGCTAGTTGGAGTGTTGCATGTAATGCAATTTAAATGAGTGGCATGCTATGCATATAGCAGAGATGACAATGGCTCAATTTCTTTTTAGGATTGCAGCATACTGGTGTGTGTTAGTGGCAATGGTTAACAAGTTGCAGTTTTGTATAGTGTATGTAATTTCCATTATGGTGCGTTTACACGAAACGATAATTGGCCCGATCGTACGATTAACGATGTCGGAGTAACGTTTTTTTTTTTCATAACGATCAGCGTTTAGACGGTACGATATATCGTACGAAAAAATTGTTTTGCGATCGCGCGCCCGCAGCCCGGCCCCCCGCTCATCCGCAGTCCGGCCCCACGGTCAACCGCAGCCCCCTGCGCTGCCCCGATCGCCACCCCCGCTGCTTCGATCACCCCCCTCCCACCTCCCCGTCGCGAGCATACATTACCTCCTCCGCATAGCAGGTCTTCGAAATCCCCGACTCCCCTCTTCAGTGCATTGATTGGCTGAAGAGGTGGGCCGGGAATTTCAAACGGCTCCTCTTCAGCACTGATTGGCTGAAGAGGAGCCGTTTGAAATTCCCGGCTCCCCTCTTCAGCCAATCAATGCACTGAAGAGGGGAGTCGGGGATTTCGAACACCTGCTACGCGGAGCAGGTAAGGTATGCTCGCGGCCGGGGCAGCTGGGGCAATCGGAGCGGCGGTGGCGATCGGAGCTTTGTCATATTCTGCACCAAATTTTATCCCATTCTGTGCCAAAACTTTGTTTCTGCCCAGGAAGCCCTTTAGTGGCAAGCACAGCCAATGTTGAAGAGATATTTCATATATATATATATATATATATATATATATATATATATATATATATATTATAATTTTATTTTATTTTTATTTTTTTATTTTTTTAACTCTAACAAAGGTAAAAATGTATTTAAAGACACCCCCCTCATTTTCTATTACCAGCCAGATGCAAACTAAGTAATAACCACCTGGGTGGGAAGAGCCCTTTATATTGCCCATTTCCAGCCTAATAATGCCAGTCTGTTACCATCCCAGGCATAGACCACCATTTTCCATGGTCAGTCACTCCCAGAATCCCTGTGGAAGCGGGTACTGGAGTAATAAGAAGGGGATTAGTGTTATATGATTTATGGGCTAACGCTAAACTCTTTCAGTTAGCATCCACTATTAAGCGACATGTAATAATAATTAAAAAAAAAAAACTTTTATTGACATAACATCCCTAAGACTCCTCAATAACCGTTTTAATAAATAAAAGAAAACTGTGCTTATTGCCATGGGGTTTCCCAGACAGAAGTTGGGCAAGTTCACTCATCTCTAGTCCGAACTAATCTGTACATCCTGAACTCAAGGCCGTATCACTGAGTAGCAGTGCTGCTCTGTCACATCAGTGAGAGGTGCTTTTACCGCAAATGATCACATTCCTGAGAAAATTTATTTTATATGTACTTTCCATTAGAGATGATGGAACCAGATTAGTTTTGTCTTGTACAAAGCAAAACTGATCTGTGCTCGTATACCTCAGGCTGCCGGCTTTGTGCGGGGAAGTATACAGCCATAGCTATATCTGTGTTTTCCAAACGGTCCCCGGGCGGTATCTTCCCTCTGCCAGCAGCCTGAGGGATACGAGCACAGATCAGTTTTGCTTCGTACAAAGCAAAACGAATCTGTGTTAGTCATCTCTACTTTCCATGATGAATATATATAAACCTGGATCAGCAAAACAACCAGACAGCCATAAATAAAGTGGATTCTGATTATAAAGTGAATTGGGTGAGAGGTGAAGCCTACATTTTTTACTGTTCTGCTAAGAGCTTTTACTAGAGCCAGAAAAGTTTGTATTGAGTAGTTTCACACATAGCTAACGTCAATGTAATTCCAAGACAGATTTCAGCAAAGGTATGTGGGTGACATTTGTCAGGAATATTTGCAATAGATGTATACAGGCAGATAGAAAGGGTGCATAAGTGAGGGAGGTGCAGTCTGTGAGAGGGGAAAGTGAACCTGTAAGAAAAGGGAGTCTGTGAAGGCCTATAAGAATTTGTCTTTGATTAAGAAGGTAGCAATCTGCTATTGCCGGGGCTGACAGGAGCAGAGAGAGAGCAGCTAGGGAAGTGGCAGCTGCAGAGGAGCGGAACAGTTAAGTATAAAACATTATGTCCCCCTCAGCCTTGACCAAATAGTACATGCATAGCAACAGACCTTGTTATACTGCCGGACGGCGTTTGACACGTTCCTGCAGCCGATACTGCTCCATCGGCTGTAGGAACATTATTTTTTACAATTGAATTCCCAGCACCTTTTGGGTGTGCCTGCAAATCAATATGCCATTGACTACAATGTAAAGTATGGCCACCGACCGCACTTTACTTTGTGTGAACAGCTATCGTTGATGTTCATTTTTTTTTTAACACCCGTACTAAAGAACAGATTTTAAAATAACGATGTCAGCACACAGCGGACTGCATTGCATTGAATTCAATGCAATGCCGCCACTGCAGAAAAGAACGGACGCTGATTTCATTACAATCAGCATCCGTTCTTTTCTAAAAAAAAAAACTGCATCTAATTTTTTATTTTTTCACAAAATGAACTTATTTTGCCACTTATTTTGATACTGGTAACAAGATATGGCAGTCACTGATGCCCTCAAAATAGTGTGTAGATTTATTTTAATCTACAAGCATGATACAAGATGGCCTGATAGATTTTAAGCTTCAAAGTATATAACTATCCATGTACAATTCGGGCACACATTTGCATACAAAATACATAGATTTATTTTAAGTTAGAAATACTTAAATACTAGATAGATTTTTATACAGAATGAGGTAGAAGATGATCGGAGGGCGCTATACCATGTGGTATAGCGTACGTGACAGCTGCTTACGCATGCGAAACAGCTGTCACGTACGCTATACCGCATGGTGCTGGCGTCTGCATCGCCGGAGAAAATGGAATGATTTTAAGATATTTGAAATAAAGTCAAGTTTTATGGTGAGTGCCCTCTGATCATCTTCTTCCTCATTTTGTATCATGATTTTGTATCATGATCGTATCTTCTGTTATTTGGGAGGAGCACCCCAATCACTGATATTTGGCAAGTCTACAGTAAAGAGGCACAATAATTAGACTGTGTTCACATATGCGATAGTGCCGATCACTGTGTCTATGTTTGGAAACAGATTTTTATGTTACATTGTCTATATAGATTATTAGAGTTTTGCCTACAACATAGATAAATGTTATGGTAAAAGTTAAATAAAGTTTGTGAACCCTTCAGAATTATTTTATATTTCTGCGTAATTTTGACCTAAAACTACATCAGAGTTTGTGAAGTGATATCACATGCATAATTTCGATGAAAGGAATTTTTTTTAGTTGTTGTTACTATATAGATGGGATGCATAGAATTTAGTTTTAAAGTTAGATAGATGATACATTCGATTTATTAGATATATGAAAAAAATATATTAAGATCTGATATCACGTGCAGTTTGAAACTCTCCTTCTGTCGTGTAGCTGGTAAATCCCTCATCTATGTTCCAGTAAGTGTTTCTCTCCGATTCGGAGACATTGCTTTGCTGTACCCAGCTGGCTGAGCCCTGGTATGTCTTCCAGGCTGAGAGATGTGAGGCAGGACAAGTTCTGCCTCCTATATGAATGTCCTTATTTAGTCAGCCTGTGAGGTGGAGCAGTTCTCTCCATTCTCAGCTCAGTCAGATATCAGCCCATGTTAACTCTGTGTGTCCTCACTGCAGGCTGACAGACATGAGTGCAAGGATTTAACCTACACAATCACCATTCCCAAGAAGCCAGAGACTGTGACTCCTCTGGATGTGATACCAGGATAATGTGTGTCCCCGGATGAACGAGCAGGATGAAAATGACCCCTCAGCAGAAAGTGCCTAGCAAGGACCTGGGGTCGTGGCTTCAGGAAGGAGGGAAGGTAGGTATTGCCATTCCTTATTGTTAACCAGGTGGCAAAGATGCAAACTGTATAAAGGCTACACATGCGACTGTGTGGAATCTGTTCTGCTATCTGATGTCCTATCACTTACCCTTATCACATACATGTTGTGGACTTTCAGGTGGGTGACAGTAGCATCGTCTTAGTTTGCATATATGACACCTATAGCTAAACATTCCCATTACCATCCATTCTGATGAATAAACAATTTGCATATCCTATTGTCTATAAAAAAACACTTCATTTAATTGTTAAAGGGTAACTAGGATCAATATTGTGCACCTGTCACATCCATCTGAGTATTGAGCAAACGTATCAGTGAATACCAAACACCGTATTTATCACCAGATTACAGACCACACGTTTCTGTCTTCTTCTTTTTTTTTTTTTTTTTTTTTCCTTTCCTCAAAAAGTAAGGAACTTGTGGCAGACTTCCCCTTCTTGTTAAGTTTGGTTTATGTCATGTATTGCCAATGTAGTGGATACCAACGTTTCACAACAAAGCTGAAAATATTATAAAACTATTGCCACTTTATACACTAGCTGCTGTGTGGCGGTGTGATTATTTTCATATCTTTTTACAGGTTTGTGGCTTTGTCATAAATTCATCATTACCAACATAATGGTTACATGTCGTATCAAAGAAAAATGTGCAGCGTGCCATTGTCAAAAAACAAGTGTTCTGCAACACTTAACACTGAGCCTCTGGATGCATTGTATACATTAAAGTGTATATATAATAAATTCCTATCATTCAACTAGTCTTTATGGTAGCATTGGGAGTCCAGATGCTGAGACCCTCCACTGATCCCTAGAACAGAGGCTGTCACACTTTTCTGGTCCATTTGAGAGATGGTCACTAGCCAGAAGCTGAAGGCAGGAATATGTGCACAGAAATACCCCGTAATGCTAGCGCTATATGATTGTGATCATGTGTAGGAGAGAAGGATGTGATTGTTTAAGATGCATGATCGTGTTGGATGACTTCAATATACGTTTTTATTGCTATGTTTGACTTGGAATATGTTGCATGGGGCTGGGTTAGAGCCAAGAGCCCATACAGAACTCAGGTTTTGGCTACAATTTTTTTTGGGGGGGGCGCTTTTTTATTTTTTATTTTTTAGAAGTAGTTTAAGAATGAATAGATTTAGTATTTGATGGCTTTTTGGATATTGGTATTTAAAGGTAATATTATATAGAAAATATGGCCGTATAGATGTTTTACAGGACTCCCTAGGGCTGCATCCAACTTCAGCAGCCACCTCTAATCATGGAAGGGTTCGGACCAATCTGAGCATGCTCAAAGTTTGTTCAACACTAAATATAATGTCATGTTATTAGAACGTGAACCATTTTTTAAAACCGTGTTTATGCATTCGGCGTGTTAAAAAAAAAGTTTCATTATAAGGTATGGACAGCTTTAACATAAAAAAAAAATGTTTTTGCATATGTGAGTGGTTATCTTAAAAAGGTGCACTAAAATTCAGGCGGCAGTCTTCATTTCTTCATCTTCAGACCATCTGATTTGCAGTTTGTAATCTGCTCCTAGTTTGACATCTCTCATATGGGCATGTAAGGTGGAAAAAAATCACCTTTTTGTCATCTTGGCGGTTAGTTTATGGTTACTTATCACAAATTGTGGACAATGGTTACCATAATTTTCAGCAAGGGGCATTTGGTGGTTTGGTTATTCTATCAGTTGTATGCTGTGCCCAGCATTGCCTTGTGCCATTCTCAAGGGTGGAGAAGTGACTATGCTATCAGCCACTGTGTGAATAATGTCGCATGTAGGCGAGCAGCAGTGTTCAGCTCATGTTGGGGACCTGAAAGAGAATAAGAAAGGACAGCAATGACACCAGCTCTCACAGCTTTAAGGGCCTGCTAAGAGGGCAACCCTATTTGAAGCCTGGGGGAGAGAACATTGTGAAAATGTCTTCTGTGTAAAATAGCCTCATGTTAGGTAAGGGATCCAACAAGAGAGAGCTGCAGAAATGGGACATTTGTATATTGTTCGGATTGTTGAAGCTGAGTGCTTTTCCTGTCTGAGAGAAGAAAAAGTAAAAATTCAGTTCACATTGCTACCAGCTCCTGCCTATTCTGTATCGTTGCACTTGTTGTGACCGTCCGATCATTTGGCCAGATATACTACATTTTTGTCAACTATGTGTGTTCTTTGTATCCAGGATACTGCAGCCTTTGCTAGCTCTCCTATATAAGCACATCATCATCTCATGTAAGTCATTATGTGTGATTTCTTCTCTTCCACTCCAAAAGCTTGGTAGTGTCCATGACACTTGCCTATGTGTTCTCCGTTATCTCTATACAGATACTCCACCTTTGTGATAACCCCCTTGCATTTCAAAGTGACAAGTGTATCCTTTGCCATGTATACCATACCCCAATCCTTGCTATTATCTCTTAAACTCAGAGACAGGATGGGGCAAGCAGAAGGAGCCATGAGCAGGTTAGACGATGAATGAGCAATCGCTCGCTTATCGGCTGGTGGAATCTGCGGCAGATAGTGTTATTGGCTGCATGTCTCTCTGTCTAAACAGAGGATGTTCAGCTGATAAATGGCTGCATGAACTATACAGAGATGTGTAAAGGAAATGCAGAAGAGCACCAATCTATCTGATCTGCGCTAGTTTGTGGCCAGATCAAGCAGTGTGAAAGGGCCTTAGGGGTTGGTAAAGGAATGTGAATATGCCTGAAGTAAAGATACAGTATATCTATCCTCTTATAAGAATAAAGGAAACAACATAAGGGCAGACTAGATGGACCTGGTGGTCTTTTTCTGCCTTTACTCTTCTATGTTCTTACATACATGATTGGTACAGTTCATTTCCTCCCCTGCCCTGTACATTGATATCTGCACGGGCACTGAGAATGCCTACATTCTTATTCTATAGAAGTCATTAGGTCCTTCTTTGTTCCAATTGGATAAAATAGTGTAAATCTACCCTCCAGAATAAGTGAGACCATATTGGAAGATATTGTATGAATTTTAGATTTTTATTTTTAAAAAAATTTTGTTTTATTTAAAGTGCATTCATGTGAGCTCTGTCAGTCTGTAATGCTTGGGTGATGCCAAACCAACAGATTTCTAGAATTATTTCTTTGAATCCTATCTAAATAAAAGTCTTATGTGGGCCCCAAGGAAGCCGTACAATTGATTATGGGGCTTCCTGCCATTCATCTGCTTCCAGCTGCAGACCTGATATTCCTAAAGCTCTTCCTGCCATGTCTGGACGGTGAACGTTCCAGATGATCCCAAAATTCCAGATGAAAATGTTTGAAGCTATTTTGTGCATCTCTTGTAGATCACATCTTGTGTGAGGGAAGAGTTCGGATCCTTTGTATACATTGTTAATAGTCTTCTTTTGTGAGTACTGAAGGTACGTGAGATCTCTAGTTATAGAACTTGATATAGCCCGTATAGGTAAACATCCTACATAGGTTTGATGAAAGAAATGAGATATGAAGACATGATTGGCCAATTACATCTTTGAGAACATAAATTTTTAAGGCTGTAGGATTGGGATTACTGAACTTCCTTCTATGACTATACCTATATAGATTGACTGTTGGCCAAATGGACATGTAATTTTTTATGTAACGATGATAAGCAGTTGGTTTGGAACACTATTACTTGAGTGGTGTAACAAAATCCAACTAGTTTCTTTTTTTTTTCCCTCAATGACACTGAGGAAAAGTCTTTATAACACACTAATGGGGCACATTGAATTTTGCTCCAGTGGAAAAAATGTTTTCAAATCAACTGGTTTCAGAAAGCTATACAGATTTGTAAATTAATTCTTCTATTTTAAAAAAATATATATCTCAAATCCAATACTTCCAGTACTTATCAGCTGCTATGCGCCCTGCAGAAAGTGGTGTACTCTTTCTAGACTGTAACAGTGATCTCTGCTGCCACCTCTGTCCATGATGGGAACTCTCCAGAGCAGGAAAGGTTTTCCATGGGGATTTGCTATTGCTCTGACAGAGGTGGCAGCACCTTGTCATACTGGAAAGAATACTCCACTTCCTGCAGGATGTACAGTTTTACAACTGAATAACTTCCTGACACCATTGATTTGGGGGAGAAAAATCTCTGGAATTTACAGTTTACAGAAAGATAACATGTATAAAAGAAACAGTTTATCACCCAAAATTGTATCGAGCGTATCAGTCTACTATTCTTATATCAATATTAAAGGGGTTGTCCGGCGAAAAAAATTATTCACAGAATAACACACATTAAAAAGTTATACAACTTTGTAATGTATGTTATGTCTGTGAATGGCCCCCTTCCCCGTGTTTCCCCCCACCCACGCTAGACCCGGAAGTGTGGTGCATTATACTCACCGCATGTCGTGTCGTCCACGGTCTCCGATCGTCAGCAGTGACGTCTTCTTCGTAAGTTCGGCGGATCTTCCCGAGTGCCGGCCGCCCTCTGCAGCGTCATCCGAAGCTCAGCCGCGATTGGCTGAGCATAACTGTGCTCAGCCAATCGCGGCTGAGCAGCTGATGACGTGGCCGCGTCATCAGCCGCTCAGCCGCGATTGGCTGAGCACAGTTATGCTCAGCCAATCGCGGCTGAGCGGCTGATGACGCGGCCACGTCATCAGCTGCTCAGCCGCGATTGGCTGAGCACAGTTATGCTCAGCCAATCGCGGCTGAGCTTCGGATGACGCTGCAGAGGGCGGCCAGCACTCGGGAAGATCCGCTGGCCTCCCGAAGAAGACGTCACTGCTGAGGATCGGAGACCGTGGTCGGCACGTGACAGGTAATGTATAGCGCACCACACTTCCGGGTACACGGGTGGGGGTGGTGGGACACGGGGAAGGGGGCCATTCACAGACATAACATACATTACAAAGTTGTATAACTTTGTAATGTGTGTTATTCTGTGAATAATTTTTTTCGCCGGACAACCCCTTTAATACTGTGTGTCATTGTCAAACAGATTGAGACACTGCCGGGAGCAGAGTGATGGTATAAAGAAAGGTCAAATGTCATGTTTTTGAGGTGCGACTTTTCCATAATGGAGAACATGGGAAACAATCTGCCTTTTATCATGGAAGTAAAACCATAAAAATATACGAAAATAACAAGGACAGGGATTTTTATTTATGTATTTTTTTTATCAAACCCTGTTAAATAAAAAAAAAAAGTGCTTTTGTTAATTTGCAAATCCCCTCTTCCCCCCTCCCTCCCCCAGTGTTTAGATTCTGTGTAACCCCACTGGTTTTGCTGCTCCGCAAAGGCATACAGTACTTTATTGACACTGAAAAGTGCTTGACACATTCATATAACGTTTGTTTTAGACACAATGGGGGGTATTTATCATTACTTCACCTCTGGCATACGCCAAGGAGAAGATACAGATTTGCCCCTTCTCCCTGGCGTATGCCTGCCATATCCCGTATCCTCTGCTCGCCAAATGGGCAGGCGGGAGGAGGCATGGTCCTAACCTGCTCCTCATTTATCATGATTTACATCATGATCGAAATCCAGGTGTAGATTTGATGCGGCGGGGGCAGGGTCAGGTGTGAATTTGTCCAGGGGAAAGAGGGCGGGGACAGTCTTGATAAATAACACCCCCCCATTAACTTTAAAGCATGATGATATTCTAGATGTATTGTCCTCAGCAACCTTCTGAAGAGAATTAAAAATGAAAGTTGATGTTATATACTTTAATTACCCAAATAAAAAGCCTATAATTTTGTGTACCTTGGATATAACTCATGTAAATAATCTACAAAACACCAATGCAATGGGCCCAGATGGCATCTACCATAGAGTCCTAAAGACGCTGATCTGTGATTGCATTCTGGGAACAGAACAAAACAAATTTTTGGTAGTTTCAAAACTGGGATAGATAGGTAAGTAATGCTATATGCTTCTGCAGAAGTTTCATTTTTTTAATCTCTACCTGGAGTTTCCCTTTAAGCCAAGGCTGAATAGAGCTGATAGAAAAGTTAGTGAAAATTGGCCTTAACCCTCGGATAGTTTAGAGGATTTGTGGTTGTGGCTGAAGGATGAATATTAGAGGGTTGTTAATGGAGTGTATTCTAAGCAGAGACTGGTTACAAATGGTGACCACAAGGGTCTGTTTTGGGACCTGTTCTTTTTGAAGGAGATATCCAGAGAGCAGAAAAAGTCCTTCCTCTTCTGCTTTTCGGTGCTACACTTCTCCCCTATTCCCATCAGTGCTGATAACATTTGCGAACAACTTGGGGGGGGGGGGGAAGAGTATGTTACTGATGCTGCGGCCATTGCATGCTGGCAAAAACAAGCCCGCATGCAATGTCCAATAGCTAACCAATGTGTTTAGTTCAATAGACTGTAATGAAGTGAATAAGCAGAATTATATTAACAGACACACAATCCTAGATCGCATCAGGTCTTAGGCATAAGACCCATTGCAATCTGTAACTTTTTGCATATCTGATGACATGTCAAAAGTTACTCCAAATGATAGTAGCACTTTAAATAAGGATCAGGTATGAAGTGTTTTAATACGCGATTTTAATGAATTATAGTTTGACAACATGCTGTTTGTCTGCTGAAGCATGGCATCCCACTCTTGTTGAAGGGCCCTAAGGTCATTGAGGTTCTGGGATACAGAGTTATGAGCCTCTACAGTGACTTTGTAGAAGAGACCAGGAGGGAGCCTAGTCAGCCAGTGTGTTCCCCTCTGTATGGAAAGCGGAGGTGGAAGCAGGCAGTACAGGCGGGGTGTCTCACGTAATTAGGAGCCACAGAAATAGGGATTTATTTGCAACGCGTTTCGGCCCACTAAAATAAATACAGGGGCCTTTTTCAAGCAACTAGATGCTTGAAAAAGGCCCCTGTATTTATTTTAGTGGGCCGAAACGTGTTGCAAATAAATCCCTATTTCCAATAGTGCGGGGTCTGTGGCTCCTAATTACGTGAGACACCCCGCCTGTACTGCCTGCTTCCACCTGCGCTTTCCATACAGAGGGGAACACACTGGCTGACTAGGCTCCCTCCTGGTCTCTTCTACATTGTTTTCTACACCACACCTTTGGAGTGGTGCCCCCGGATGAGCTGCGGTGGCCTTGAGCACTACATATGCTTCATAGAGTTGTGCCTATATCTTTGCACAACTCTACCAGGTGAGTAGTGATATCTCCACACCACACTTGAATTAAGCATTGAATTTTAATACTACACCAGAAAGCGCCCCTGTCTTCTTTTTGTGTCTACAGTGACTTAGCTGATCCAATAGGTTTTCTACCATATTCAGGTCTGGAGAAAGGGCAGGTTCCTCCATTTCAGGTCCCCTAGTCTCCAGCAGCTGTTCCCTATGATACCACCTCGATGAGCTGTAGCATTGTCATCCACGAAGATGAAATTAGGCCTGTTCATGCAGAGGGGAAATTGTGTTATTCAACTAGTATAGGTTTGTCATTATACTGTGGTATCCCACCACGGGTGTTGCTAGTCTGTACACCCCTTGCAAAAGCCTGTACTCAAAGTAAAGTGGTAATGAAGTTATGCCTACGTTTTGCCACTAGTATGTATCTCTTCCTTTTCTCCACCTATCTCTATCCTCTTCTTTTTCTACACTTTCTCCTCCACCACTCACAGGAGTTATTTCATACCCTGTAAGAAGTTGGCACATGGAGAGAGGAAGCACCCACCCACACTTAGTCAGTCTTATTCAAGTCTAGATAGAGAGAGGAATCAAGACAAGACGGTCCCTGCTGTAGTCCAGCTGGGCTCTGGCTCTGCCAGGTCCCCTGTCAGGGACAAGAGAACAAGTCTAGTGTAGTCTAGTCTGGAGTGTGGTAGTGGACAGATGCACATGGGAGACACAGAGACTCTTTCTTTTCAAGCAACACTTCTTCAAACTATGCAGTGCTAAACCACTCGAGAGAGGACAAGTTAGGGATCATCTCAACCCACGCCGTGAACATCTCTAAAGGTGCAGGACAGTATCCTAAAGCTAGAGGAACTGATCTGGATAGAGAAAATTTGCTACAAGCCTACGTACTCTATCTCGCAGCGCAGGTGTAACCAGTTAATCTTGACCACCTTGCTCAACTCTGGTAACCAGGACTGGGGCTTGTGTCACCTTGTTAGGACAGGTCCCTTGACACTGCAGGGCAATAAGCGGTATCACAACAAAGGTCAAAACACGGACACAAGTATTCTTCTAAAGTTCCGGCAGAGCACATTTCTAAACTGGGTTGGGACTTTCACAACCTATTCCTCTCCACTACTCTGAACTCTCACGCCCTACTCCTTTCCACTATCCTGAAATCTCTACTCTTCTCAGCACGCAACCAAGTCGGCACTATTAGTCTACCTCGGAAGCTCTCAGCACAGATTCTGTCCAGTCAAGTCAGAAGTCTATTGTCAGCTGGTGTATTAAGTGTTTCTTCAGTAAAGAAGAGTTTATTTATGATAACGGGACTCGGTGGTTATTGCTCATGCACCTAAACAGTAGTAGTGGGTCATCTCCCTTTTTGTGAGTGGCAGTGCTGACAGTCCAGGTGGGTCACAACTCCACTCCAGACCACCGTCATAAGCCCAGCCCAGCAGGTCACCGACCACAGGGGAAAGGGTATAGCCAGCCATCCTAAAATAAACGGTGGTGTGCCTCCATACCTGTTTGCCCAAACGGCACTGGCGTCACTACAACCTACCATCTGGCTGAGCTATACTCTGACTAACCACCACAGTAGTGGCATCATACAGCACCATCTAGCAAGTGACCGGTCGAGCACACACCACAGTACCATTCACAAAGTGTAGGGCAGTTGTGTATGACTAGACACACCTGCTCACACTGTAACACCACCAGCACCAAAGGCTCATTGTGTTGCATAGCCCAGGGAGCATCTACAGTGGATGAGGGACAAGTGGGCCTCAGTGCTGCTCACTAATGAAAGTTAAATAAAACTAAGCAGAAATTATGTCTGCCAATGATGTTGGAGATGTCAAGGAGAGTGCCAGTGTTGCCACCAGATGAGCCTGGTGTTAGTTACATCACAGATACGGGTTCTCTTGTGGATTGTTTGCTTTCAGGTCTGGGGGAAATTTAAGGAAGGATAGCAATGCGGGACGCTTTGTGCCCTGTAACATGGCTGACTGTTTGATGTTACCTCAGGGAGTGCTATACCTACAACTGCAAGACATTCCTCTAGTGTGTTTTTACCCTGGATTAAAAAGCCCTTACATTCTGATATCAGTTGGGTTCAGAGTACAGTAACTAAAATTAAATATAGTTTATACCCCGGTTGAACTATGAATAGAAATGTATAGGACTGCCGGATATGGCCAAACACTGTAACCGGGTATCAGTCTAATAGTGTGACAGAACTTATTTTCAGCCTTGATACTTGGATGACCCAAAACTAAATTCAAAAATCTGAGCAAAGAAACTGGTTTACCTGAATTGACGTTATGTAAAAAATGTATTTTATTTTAGATATTATTTATTTTTTTACAAGTTTAATCCAGAATGTTTAATAATCAACTTCCCGATAACCTGGTATCAGATGTATGGGTATGAAATCGAAAGGTAAAGGCACAGTGAGCTGTGAGGACTACTATATTCCATTCAGCATATGGGCCCCTCCAATAAGAAAAGTCTCTATGCATGTCATTTCCATAAGGCTAGGAACAGTCCCATTAGACATAAGGACTCTCATATGCAACTTTATACTTGCATACATTCTTATTTTTACTGAAAAGTTGTGACTTCTCTCAACCAAGTGTATGACAGAAGGATGCCCATTTGGAATCCGTTTGCTCATAGTCTTTGGGCACATTGGTGAACATGTTGGGAGATTTTCCTGCCGAACACACCCTGCGCTTTATAAAAGCAATGTGAATTAAGCCTCGCATGTCAGAAGATTTCTATCACTGCAGGTACAATAGGCCCAGGTGAATGCTTCTTTGTTTAAAGAAATGAAATAGAACTTGATGAATTTTCTTGACAATTTTGCCTCCAGTTGGGAAATCTGAAAATTGATAAATAAGAAATCTGAAAATTGATAAATAAGTTCCTGGGCCAAGCACCAGCAAACCGCGTAAGTAATGGGACTCGTGTTTCCATGTTTTGTCCGGAATGCTGGGTTACTAACACACAGCATCAGTTGTACAAGGTGATGCTCATAAGTGGTAAGGAATCAGCAGCATGTTCTAATGAAGTCCAGATGCTGGGAGCTATGTTTATTCAAGGGATAACTCTCAGTGCCAAGCTGCAAACAATTGTATTACATTACGGTAAACACTATCCCCTCGATAAGAAAGACCAAACCACAGCCAACATGATTTAAACCGTTAACAGAAACCACAATCCACTGATACTGACTGCAGCATTTGTGCCATTATGTGGTTATGATTCAGAATCTGAGGTTCACAGACAACAAACCCCAAAGGCTGTAGACAGAGCAACTTGTGAGTAAGGTGCTTTTAAGGCTTCTGAATTTGCAATTCACTGTGGAAGGACTGTGCAGTAGAGCGCTCTAAGGGCCAGTTCCTACGGAGTAAAGCTGACTGAATCCCGCTAGCCTCTGTGTCATACTGGCAGTCTATGTACCTAGAAGACCTGGGAATATAATGGCACCGTACACGGGAACCAGGCCGCTGTTCAAAAAAGGCCCATGCCTACGCCGTTCTATCCATGTGCAAACTTAAAGCGAATGTACAATCAGTACCTTCGTTTGAAGTTTTGCACATGGATAGAACTAAGCATGTGGGCTGTCTTCAGTGGCAAATTAGTCATTACTGGTGGAAAAAATCCTGTGTAATCACACCTCTCTAGGAGTGTCAGCATTCAGAGACAGACTCTCTGTGACACTGTTGGCTCCTGTAGTGAGAATCCCGCCCAGAAAAGTGTGATTACAGCTAGTTTTTTCCATCAGCGGGGACTACTTCACCACCGAGGACTTCCCACATGTCTAGTAAAGTAAAATTTACATTTACAAAGTTGATTTTCAGGGGATTTGTGTAACGCTGATAGCACTGTTTGCAAACATAAGTACACTCTATCTGCCCTATTAGACAGTACGTATAGCAGTGAAGACTATTTGATTCCTTTTAAGCTTACCATCATGGCGATGGGCTGAGCTGCTGTGATAATGTTTATACAATCAATAGTTAGCAACAGAGATTTCTTCACTCCAGCAACTCCAAATCAACAGGGGATGTGAAATAAAGCATGATACTGGATCTGGATTTTAAGAAAGTATAGCTTTGTTTCTGGGGCAGTCTTGGCATTTCTGGGGCCCCAAGCAAAGTTATGTCTGGCCCCACCCCCCCTCGACAAGCGTTCCAAAACAATAGACCGCTGTGTGTTGCCCCCAGCAGTATATACCCATTGTGTGCTACCGCCAGTAATATATACTCCTTTTGTGCTGCCCACAATAGTATATACCCCTTGTGTCCTGCCCCCAGTAGTATATACCGCTTGTTTGCTTCCCCCAGTAGTATATAGACCCCTGTGTGTTCCCCCAGTTATATATAGCCCCCCCGTGTGCTCCCCCAGAAGTATATAGACCTCCTGTGTGCTGCTCCAGTTGTATATAGACCCCCTGTGTGCTGCCCCCAGTTGTATATACCCCCTGTGTGCTCCCCCCAGTTGTATATACCCCCTGTGTGCTCCCCCACTAGTATATAGGCCCCCTGTGTGCTCCCTCAGGGGTATTTAGCCCCCCTGTGTGCTCCCCCACTTGGATATAGACCTCCTGTGTGCTCCCCCACTTGGATATAGACCCCTGTGTGCTCCTCCAGTAGTATATAAACCCCCTGTGTGGTTCCCCCAGTAGTATATAGACACCCTGTGTGCCCCACCAGTATTATATAGACCCCTTGTGTGCTGCCCCAGTAGTATACAGACCCCTGTGTGCTCCCCCAGTTATATATAGACCACCTGTGTGCCTCACAAGTAGTATATAGACCCCCTGTATGTTCCCTCAGTAGTATATAGACCCCCTGTGTGCCCCACCAGTAGTATATAGACCCCTGTGTGGTCCCCCATTAGTATATAGCCGCCCTGTGTGCTCCCCTACTTGGATATAGACCTCCTGTGTGCTCTCCAAGTTGTATATAGACCCCATTCTGCTGCCCCAAGTAGTATATAGACCCCCTGTGTGCTGCCCCCAGTAGTATATAGACCCCTCTGTGAAGCCCCAGTAGTCTATAGCCCCCCTGTGTGCTCCCCCTGTTATATAGCCCCCCTGTGTGCTCCCCCCATTTATAAAGACCCCCGATGTGCGCTGCCCCAGTTAAACAGACCCCTGTGTGCTCCCCCTCCCATATAGTATATAACACAATAAAACAAACACTTATACTCACCTGGGTCCGGGCGTCTCCTCTTCTCTTCACTCTTGTGGCCGCAGGAAGAATTTTCCCTGCGATCACAAGAGGCCGCACTCCCCTTGTCCTGGCGCCGATGCTCCAGTGATGTCACTGGAGCGCCGGCACCACAAGGACAAAGCTGCCACTTGTGACCGCAGGGAAAACCATTCCTGCGGCCACAAGAGTGACTGACTAGAAGGGGGCCAATGTCTCCCGCCCTGTCAGTGCTGCTGCATGTAACTATGAGCGCTCATTACGAGTGCTCATAGTTACAGTTCAGATGGCAGCAGCGAGCGGGGCAGCGGCCCTGTCCAGCGGTCTTGAGCACAAGAGCAATCTAAATTAAATCAGTGTTGCACACCTCTCGCTGGTTGGTGCTCAGTGGGTTATGGTTCTTCAACCATGTATACTCAATTGTAGAGAAATCCACGGCACTCAGTATTATGCAGAAGTGATAGTTTATTTTACAGTGATAGACATAAAGTGTATACTCCGACCAATATAAAGTATTATGTAATGGAGACCATATATAAAGCAAAGCAAGCTTTCGGCCCTTCCCGGACCTTCCTCAGGCTAATGGATCTCTGTAAGGAATGGATACGGTATGAATAAAAGATACACAGGATATCTGGGGTATACACAAACAGAAATAAATGGACATGGGACGAACTAAAACAATGAAGACATAAGGGCATATTTACATGGGTATTATAGTCGTATGTAGAGGAAGAAATCTATGACAGCTAGCATTAAGCAAATGAGCTGCAAGGAGTAACTAGAGCAAACATAGTATGGATACAAGGATAATGTGGAATAAAGTGGAGAGTGAAACAACGGAGGCTGGTAACTGGTATACATGTATGAGAAGTGATGAGTACAGAGGGAAAACAATACAGGGAAGTAATGGGTACAGGGGGAAGACACTACAGGGAAGTGTTGAGTCCAGAGGGAAAGCAATATAGAGAAGCAGTGAGTACAGAGGGGAAATAGGGAAAATAAAGCCGGGTTGAACAGTGGGGAACCGAAGACATAGCTATGTCAGGGGGGAATGGCAGGGATCACAAAAATACCTATAGCAATAGCAAATAGCAAATAGCAAAATAGCAAATAGCAAACAATAATGATAGCAAAAATGACAGTCAGGAGAAGATATAGTCATAGAGGGATGGGGATGTAGGGCTGGGGAGCGCCGCTCAGTAAGCCCAACTTACCGCACATGTGGGACTGGTAGGAGTCAGGTGGAGTGTGGGCTGTGGCGGCCGTGCGTGCTTAAAAAGCCGCACTTCCGGGGTCACGCGGTCGTGCGTCCAGTCACGTGACTCCGCGTCACGTCACGTGATGGCGCACTCGCAGCGTCATAGGGGGAAGGACGGGACTGGAGATGGGGGCGGGTATGTGGGATGATGCGAGTGTGGTCACGTGATGGCGCATCCTGTCACGTGACCGCGCGTCATAGTATATGACGGCGCGTTCAAGATGCAGGGAGGAGGGGCAAGAAAAGGAGGCGGGATATACAGTGATGTGATAGGTAACTGGACTAAGGGAAAAAGTATGGGCAAAAGGGAATATGTAAGGAAAATGTATGTAGACGCAATAAACCTGTATAGATGGGGATATATGTAGGTATGAGGATAAACTAGCGTGGAAAATATATAGGAGAAATGAAATAAGTGGAGATAAGGAGTCATATGATGCATGGGTTCCTATATGAATAGGGCTAATAGTGTGGTATATACTAAGCAATAAGATGTATATGGGTGGAGATGTAAAGAAGGGAGAAGAACATAGTGGGATAAAGAGGGGGGGAAAAACATGAAATAGTATGGGAAAAAACAACACAAGGAGACAATAGACAGGCGGACAAGGAATGGACATAGACGGTTACCATAGTTACCATATCAGTATACATGATGAAATCAAAGGAAAATAATACAATATGTCCAGATATCTAAATGTTGTATACTCTGTCATATGCTCTATTTAAACCTTGTGGCTCAATGGTTTGTAATGTGTGTATCCAGAAAGCTTCTCTCCGTTTAAGAAGTTCCACCCTATTGCCCCCTCTCCTGGGTTGTTCGACATGTTCAAGGACCTGGAAGCGCAATTGGGCTATGGTATGGCCCATTGTGTGGAAATGTGCAGGGATGGGGAGTAGTAGGTTCTTGCAGCGTATGGTAGACTTGTGTTTGGAGATGCGGTCTCGGATACGCTGTGTGGTTTCACCAACGTATCCGAGGCCGCAGGGGCATTTGATCAGGTACACCACAAAGTTAGAATCACAAGTGTGGTAACCTTGTATCGAGAATCGTTTGCCTGTAAGGGGATGTGAAAAATGCTCGCCCCTGGTGATGGCTGAGCACTGTGCACACCGAAGACAAGGGAATGTACCCTTCTTGGGGGGACCCAAGAAGCGTTGTCTTTTCGTGTTGAAGCTACCAACATCTGCACGTACCAGATGGTCTCTCAGATTTCTCTCCCGTTTGTGACAAACCCTGGGGGGGACTGGAATTCCTCGACCTTAGGAAAAGCATTTCTCAAGATGGGCCAATGTTTGCGAATTATACCCACTAACTTGGGGCTACTGGGGTGATATTTATGTACAAAGGGTAGGCGTGGTGCATTGCGGGTCTCGGGTCTAGGGGAGGATGTTGTGTTGGAAAGGACCCTATCGGGGTAGCCGCGTTCTCGGAATTGAGCACAAGAGCAGGCCGTGGGGGGCCCCCCTGAATGTTGGGGGCCCCAAGCGATCGCTTGGGGTGCTTGGTGCCAAAGACCGCCACTGCTTTGTTTTAGGGCGAATGTACCATCACCAATCTTAAAGAAAATTTTTGCAGTACCTGCTTGGCGCCTGCGTGGGGATCCCAGTGGCACGGTCCTTTTTTCGAAATGTTGCTGGTTACCTCGCTCGGCTCGGTTTTTGCTTGAGCACTGACACGGCTTGGATTCCTGGGGGCGGGCCCTGCTTAATTCTAATGTAGATGTCACCAAGGGAAGGGGTTATCCTTTCACCAGGGTGCGCTGGGTCAGCCCCCAGTGCTTCCAGCTGGTACTGATGCTGTAATTGTAAATGGCAAACATGCTTTTTTTTTTTTTTTATTATAACGACAGGTACAATTTTAACACTATCATGAAATATAGACATGCATGATGGGGTTGAGGGTTATTACAGACCTGCAAATAGCTAATTTTGTTTTCTGTCAGCTGCTAATTTTCTCTGCCATGGGCATATTCATATTGTGTGTTTGGCTCTTATTTTTAGCTCTAAAATAATGACCCATTTTTGTGCAAAATCTGGTGGATCATAAAAATTGGCATCTGAGAATACCGGGCACAAAAAATTCCCAACTTTTAATTGTCAATTTTGGCATGCCAATTCATTTTTTAAAACAATAGTTGAAAAATAGATAAAAATTACCTGACGTTTTCAGGGTTGTGTTGTTTTTTTTTTTTGTTTGTTTGCTTTTTAACCATGAACATTTTTCATAGTTTCATGGGCATTTTAAGGCTAAAAAGAAAGAAAAACTGCCAATTTTACTGTGTCTGTGTTGTATAGGAAATAATTCAAATGCAATGCATCTAGTATCACTTTGGCTCATACTAGATGGTCCTAATGGGTTCACCTTTTCCTGGTAACATCTATAACCCCTGATTAGGCATATAGAAAGGAGTGCACTGTGAGTTCTTGGACACATGATGGGAAAAATGAAGTACCAAACATAAAATAGGAGCAGGTCCAGCATCCCAGCAAGGAATTTCCAAGTAACCATCTTAGAGTCAGCAGAACCTTGATGTGTAGCTGTATTTGATGTAGTGAATTGCAACATTGTGCCCGCAGGCTGCAAACAAGGCAGTGTTCATTCTGTGCATATATAAAGAGGCAATTCATTCAGTAATTGTAAGGAAAATATATTATTGTCTTACTCTCCTTTATAAGTACTGTGGAAAGTATTGTGTTATATGCATGACCATTTTCTGTTTTTAACTAATTGTTTTACTTGGTTTACTTGAAAAAGATTTACCTGTAGTCAAAATAGTGCCACAAAAGAAAACTAGAGTAGTTGTCATAGAAGCCGATCAGATTTCAGCTTTCATATTTCGGGGGATTTTGAAATATAAAATTCTGGTTGGTTGCTGTCGACTACTAGTAAACTTCACTTTTACACTTGCTGAATTCTTCTCCGGCTTAGCTGGCTGTTTCTATGCAATTTGCATAAAGTAACATTCATTGACATCAATTAAGCTTATGTAACCAAAGTAGCAACTTGAGTTGTGATGCTTACATTAAAGGGATCTGCTCATCCTCAGATCAAGGGCGGTGTAGCTCTTGGGGTTATGCTGTTTTTGCAACTCCTGTTAATGTCAATATGTTCAGCCTCCTGCAGCAACTACAGTCCAGGTAGGGGAGGAGGGGTTTGAGTTCTTGATCCGAAGATAGGTGCAGTTCCAAGAGGTGGGATCAACATTAGCATCCCAAATACAAATAGAGCTGATGTTAAAGTGACTCTGTACCCACAATCTGACCCCCCCCAAACCACTTGTACCGTCAAATGCTTTTAATCCAAGATTTCATGGGGTCCGTTCGGCAGGTGATGCAGTTATTGTCCTAGAAAAGAACTTTTAGACTTGCAGCCCTGTGTCAAATTGGCGTCGCCTATAGTGTCTGTGCCCTAGGCTTGGGACGCCCCTCTGTCCCTCCTGTCCGCCATCTTCAACATTAGGAACAGCCCTGGGTAGGATTTCTCCTATTCATCACTTATCTGAACACTGCACAGGTGCCTTTAACGATCCAGCACATGTGCAGTGTTCACACAGGTGATGATCAGGAGAAATCCTGCCTGGGGGCATTCCTAATAGTGAAAAGGGTGGGGAGGAGGGACAGAGGTGCGTTGCAGACCTGAGGCACAGACTCTCTAGGGCACGCCAATTTGACACAGGGCTGCAAGTTTAAAAGTTGTTTTGTAGGACAATAACTGCATCACCCGCCAAATGGACCCCAGGACAGATCTCAAATTATTAGATTAAATTAAAAGCAGCTATCTGGCGGTACAAGCGGTTTGGGGGGGGGGGGGGGGGCAGATTACAGAGTCGCTTTAACTCTTAAAGATGATGAGAGCTACACAAACTAGGTAGGGATGGTCCGAAACTGCCGAGGTTCGGGTTCGTATGAACCCGAACGCTCGGCATCAGATTCCCGCTGTCTGCCTGCTCCGTGGAGCGGGTGGATACAGCGGGAGGACCGCCTGGAAAACTGGGATACAGCCTATGGTTATGGCTGTATCCCAGTTTTCCAGGCGGTCCTCCCGCTGTATCCACCCTCTCCACGGAGTGGGCAGACAGCGGGAATCATTACCGAGAGTTCGGGTTCGTACGAACCCGAACCGAACTCTGTTCAGACCATCCCTACAACTAGGTAAAACAGTATGCTCAGCTGCTTTGACCTTCCTGACCACCTGTGGTTGGCCCAGTCAGGCCAGAAGGTCCTAGTTCTAGTGCTAGGTATGGGTCCCAGAGGTGGTATATTTCACAGATGTGAATACTCCTTTAATAGTTACCAGCATTTAAGAACAAAAATTAGTTTTTATACATAAGCTTCATATGTAGTTTGTCATCTGCCATCTGGGCACATGCTTATTATTACACAAATTCCTCATGTTGCAATATTAATTGGATGCAGGATGACAATTGTAAAACTAGTGGGAAACTAGTTATTGGCTCCAAAGCCCCCATAATAATAATAATAATAATAATAATAATAAAATTGCGGAAAATAAGCAGATACCAAATACAAATAAAGGAAGTCCTCATCTATGATGTAAAAGGTTTTTTGTTTTTTTTTGTTTTTTTGTTAAAGGGAAAATAACAGCAGGTAAGAAAAATCTAACCTGCTGCTATGTTTTTATAGCGCAGGGATTCTGACTACTAAAGTAACTTTGTTACCTTCATCAGCTGCTCCTTCATCAGCTCCTCCTTTTTATTCATATTCTAAGGAGGGTGTTTGGTCTGGGGGTGGTATATTACGCTATAATGCCCCGGTCCACCTACCTACCGTCTCTTGATAAATATTTACTTGGCACTCCATGTAACTCCAGGACACTCATAACTGCAGAGTGCTACATGTATATTGAGGGATAAGGATTTCTTGGATTTCTTTTTTTTTTTTTAAATCTGTGTTTCAATCTGGCAACCAGAAAATAGCACCAGGGAGACCTACATTTTGTACTATTTTTCTTGGCTTCGGAGACTCATGTGAGATTACATACACTACAAGTGGTGGGAGGTAAGATATGGTTTTACAATCAGTGACTCCCAGCCAGATCCTGGTTCTTACAGTACACAGAAAATAATTCTATTTCATTTTGTTGAATAAAGATTTTGCCAAAGTTATCCTCAATGTTATTAATGTGCCCAGAACCACGTAAATCACTGCTGGAAGTGGATTTATTATGATGTAGATAATTACAATATACAAGAAAGTCTGTTAGGGACTGTGTGATGGCTTTACAACTCTTACCTAACAGCCTGGCATGTAGGATTTTAAAGGTGCTTTTATACAGACAGATTTATCTGACAGATTATTAAAGCCAAAGCCAGGAATGGATTTGAAAGGAGGAGAAATCTCAGTGTTTCCTTTATGAGCTGTTCTCTGTTTATAGTCTGTTCCTGGCTTTGGCTTCAATAATCTCTCAGATAAATCTGTGTGTGTAAAAGGACCCCTACTCTTGCATCCTATTTTAGCATGCACACTGATGACCTTCACTACGCTTCAACATTGAGTCAATAGGAAGCCTTTACCTAGAAAGACCACTAAAGACGTGGCCATTTACCTTGAGACGGACACAAATTTGCTTTTCACAAAGTTTACTGCTTCATTGTTTTTAGATCTTTTAGTGAAATGTTTTTTATAGTATACTAAGGTATAAGTGTTTCATTTTAGTTTAGAAGTTTATGCTAAGACTCAATATTTATTTCTTTTTATTTTGTCTGCAAACCCCCCTGGCATGCTTGATATCGTCTTCTGGGCCAAATCCTCACTGATGTGTAATCTGTGTTTGGAGTTTATCACAGTTTCTGTGTTTTGCTTCCGCCCGATTGACCATAGGTTTTCAATGGGATTGAGATATGGTGAGTTAGCTGGTCATGGACGTAGAATGTCAATGTTTTGTTCACTAATCCGCTTAGTTATGGTGCCTTAAATAAGTTTAAGGTTACAAACACACTTGGCGGGTCTGCAGCGAGTCTCCATGCTGCGTTTTTGCAGGGTGACTCGCTGCAGATCCCGGCCCTATACTTTTAATGGCAGACAAACACGCAGCAGGGATGTACATCCCTGCTGCGAGTTTGTTTGCAGCCCACCCCATTAACCCCCCGGCCGCCGGAGCTGATACTTCACCTGATCCCGGCTCCAGCGGTTCCCGATGTCTTCAGCAAGGCGGAGCGGGGACCAGGTGAGGTATATGCTCCAGCCAGCCGCCCGCAGCCCCGGCCGCCCGATCACACGCCCCCCCCGCAGCACCGATCGCACGCTCCCCCCCCCCGCAGCACCGATTGCTCGCACCGATTGATCGGTGCTGCGGGGGGGGGGGGGCGATCGGGCGGCCGGGGCTGCGGGCGGCTGGCTGGAGCATATACTTCACCTGGTCCCCGCTACGGCTTGCTGAAGACATCGGGAACCGCCGGAGCCGGGATCAGGTGAAGTATCAGCTCCGGCAGCCGGGGGGTTAATGGGGTGGGCTGCAAACAAACTCGCAGCAGGGATGTACATCCCTGCTGCGTGTTTGTCTGCCATTAAAAGTATAGGGCCGGGATCTGCAGCGAGTCTCGCTGCAAAAACGCAGCATGAAGACTCGCTGCAGACCCGCCAAGTGTGTTTGTAACCTAAGGGAGGCCTTGATGCTTTTTTTGAACAATATAATATTACAATTTATGGGCATTAGATTTCCGGTGATACGTTGATCCAGGGATTGTTCTGGTTTCCCTAGGTTGAACCTGATGGACTCTTGTCTTCTTTCAACCTTATTTACTATGTTACTATGTTACTATATCACTCTGGACATTGTTCATTATCTGTTGAAGAATATATAGATACTATAAAAGAAAATAAGTTTACCCCCTTCCTCTGCAGTCCGATCCCCAGTACTTCCTGCAGATTGTCAGTCTGTCCTTAATGATGCTGTTAGAGTAGTGTTTTTTTTTTCCTGCCCTTCTTGACACCGTCCCAGCCTCTTAAAAAGCCTTCACCTCACTGTGTGTGCAGATGTACTAACACCTGTCTGTTGCCATTCCTAAGCAAGCTCTGCACTGCTGAAGCAATCAAGTAACCTCCAGATGGCTTTGGCACTTACTGGACTTCCTTGTATGTCTTGGAGCCTTCTTCACAGAAATTGAACCTATAAAGTTCTTGATGATCTGATAAATCTTACAAGCAGCAGTGTCCATGCCCATGAAGCCCTTTTGATGCAAAACCCATAATAATTTCTCAACGTGTTTCTTTTGGAGGAAGCTATGGTTAACAGAAAAAGACAATGACGTCCCCCTTTTAAAGCCACCAGTCTGCTCGTATAATTCAGTTAGCATGACATAGTGACATCAGCTGCCTTGGCCTGAATAACACTTTCCCTTGAGCCAACAAGAATATCGCTGAAATAATGTAAATTATATAATGTTTTAAGTTTGTTGAATATTCAATGTGTTTGTCGATTATATATTTGTATATTTCAATTTTTTTTTTAATTAACTTAATTTAATTTAATTTAACCAAATTATAGACAAGGTACATGTGGACACATTTGTACATGTATGCACACATGCAGCTTGCACTTGCACTCAGATGTCTTCCTCCCCAAAATGTGTGTCTTGATTTAACTCTCTTACAAACATATGATTTTTCAAAGCGTATATGCTACATTTGACTACGGGTGATTGCCAGATGTGAGTAAGTTAACTATGTAATATGTTGCAATTTAGTACTGAATTAGTATCATGAGAAATTGGAATCCTTAACCAAATTCAAGGAAAGGCTAGGATAGAGACATCTTCATGCACACTCTCATTTGCTGTCTTTGCTAGTGAAGCATAATGATAATATCTGGTAGCCCCAGCACCTATGCCACATGTTAGAGCACAACTCCTGTAGAAGCGAATTCCGTTTAACCCCTCACTGCATACACAATACCTGGTGGACAAGTAGGTTTTTCACAGTCCCAGCCAGGAACCAAGTACCATGTTAGGCTAGCACAGAGCCATGGCTTCAGTGGAAAATGTTTATGTGATCTTAGAAACGGAATGTGTGTAGGTACAGGTAAGTGCAACTTAGGCATACTCAAGTCAGATTGTTTGGTATTCAAATACTGTTGGCTGAAGAAATTATATGTATCCCTAGGAAGTCTGGCAAAACATGGATTTAGTCATAGGCTGCATACAACATCATCAGCCACTGGTATTCAAATGCTGAATGATGCGAGCTGAGCATGCTCTAGTTGTGTTCATCTCTACTGGTTAGGAGGGGAGTTAGGTTGGAGACAATTAATTATTTAGTATTAATAACTCCATTTTGGTGGCTTTCACTCAGTGTTCTTAAGAACAGATAAAACTAAAAAATAGTTGAGTGGATTTTTACCTACATAACAGTATTCAGAGACTTGCCTACCCCCCCCCCCCCTCCCCTTCCCTTTTTTTCTGTTGTATTGAACATTGTGCTTAGGACTAAAAGAAATAAACTGCTGAACAGAAATAAATGAGTGTTGTACTGTGCTCAAGTAAGATTGTATAACACTGTCTCGTATGATGTAAAACTCTGCCAAAGGCAGAAGTGGTTAAACGAATGGCATTTGTCCGCAAGGCTGCTGGATATAGGAAGCAGATGTTTTCATCAGGAAACTGTGTGGTTGCTCATGTGTACTGTATTACTGTATGTGCCGTCAAATATGGGTATGTCCTTATGTATGTATCGGTCTATTCATGTGTTCACAAGGATATTAAAGAGTTAAATAGGCACTGCCATTAAAAAAAACTTTTGATATGTCAACCAGGAGAAGTCTGTACTCATGCATTCACTCTTATCTCTGTGTCAGACAGTTTTTTAATACAAGTCTATGGCGTCTATCTAGGTCACGGATACAGAGGAGGGAGAGGAGGCAGTGTGGTTTTCTCCCTGATCATTCTTCTGATCAGGCTGGGTGTCAGGATATAGGACTGGAGGACACAAGACAGGTGGGGCCCTGGCACTGACACCGCCCTGCTGGACCTGCCTGCTTACCACAACTGCCCTAAGTGGCAGCGGATAACTGAGCAACAGTCCCTGGTCTGAACAAGTGTAACACAAAATGCGGACAATAACCCAGGGTCTATGCAGTACAAAATCTGAGTCAAAAGCCAAGCCAGAAATCTGGAAACCAGGAATACAATCAGGATACAAACGCTAGGTCTAGGGACACTCAGGTACTGAGGCTCTATCGCAGGTAAGGAAGGACACACAGGGGAGGATATTTATGAAGGCTGGAGTGCCAAACCTCTATGCAAAGCTGACTGGCAATGACAGCCGCCAGTCAGTGAATGAAAATACATTACACCTGGGCCGATGGGCTGGGGGAGGGAAGCAACAACAAAAGCGATGCCACCATGTCTCTAGCAACCGGCCGGAACGGTCACCAGGGATGCCATTGGCGCTTTACTTGCAATCGGTCATGTTCTTCGGTATACGCTTACGGGAGGCCTGACACTGGGTCCGAACATTCCGACCTTAATCAATAAAAATTTTGATACGCGACCTATCATATATTTTTTAAATGACATTTAATTTGACATCTAATTTGGCATCTAATAATATCCAGCAAGTCTACAACTCAAATTGTGGAATTGCCAAACTGAAGAAAAAACTTATGTATGTGGTAGTGCTGTTCCAGCTCAGTCCACACTGCTTATTATAGTGCTTAAAAAAGCTTCTTCTTCCTTCTTTCTTCTTTCTTCCTTCTTCTTCTTTCTTCTTTCTTCTTTCTTCTTCCTTCTTCCTCCCCCTCCTCCCGAACCGCTTTGCGCACAGACTCCGTTCAAACTTCGTTTCGAAGCCCTCGTTTTAATCGGATTTGTTGTTTTTAAGAAATAGTGGCCACACGCTAACAGCCAATCACAGCACATATGCAAATAGCTGAAATATAGCAGCCAATAGGAACTCTAAGGTCTTGTCAGGCATGTATCACACCATCCACAGTCACATGTCCAGTATTGGCCAATAGAAGATGTAATATATGGAAGGTCCTTAACGATTTTGTCTCACTGACATGAGTAAGATTGTCATGGTAACCGAGCAATGATCTTTACCATTATAAGTAGCAGAGTTCAGTCAGTAAAATAGCAAAGCGCAGGCAGCCATGTAGCAGGGACGTTACCCAAGCCGCTCTTAAAGGGACGTTACTCAAGCCGCTCTTAATTGGACGGTACCCAAGTTGCTCTTAAAGGGACCCAAGTCGCTCTAAATGGGTACCTTTAAGAGCGACCTGGGTCTCTATAAGAGTGATCTGGGTCCCTTTAAGAGCGAAGGGACCCATGTCGCTCTTAAAGAGACCCAGTTCGCTCCTAAAGGGACCCATGTAGCTCTTAAAGGGATGGGACCCAAGTCGCTCTTAAAGGGATGGCACCCAGGATTAAAGTTAAAAGGAAGTCACTGGTAAACGGGCGCTCTTTTCAAGCACTATGTATTTCCCTGGAAATGAAAATCTAGTTTTCATTATTTTTATACTAAGATTTCTTATTTTCAGTTCCCCCCCCCCCCACACACACACTTTTTTACTTCCCCCCTCAATGCAGAGAATGTGAAACATTTACAACTTAGGATTTACAATTTGTGGCAAAAAACATCTATTTGCTTTTTGTTTTCTCCACCATGTCCATCAAAGGCAAAAGCCATTTACATTTGATCGTCAGGATTACCTTGCCAAGCACCGCAGCCTCTTCAATGTTTACCAGCAGTGTTACCTGCATCCCCATACTTAAATAGAAGCAGTTAAAAGGAACTGACTCATTGCTGCGGTATGGCGATACAGGTATGAGCATGGATAAACTTTTGAAGAGGCTGCGGCACAAATGTCATATCCTCTTCAAACAGCTGATTAGCAGGAATTCTGGGAGATGGATCCTGAGAATAGGCCATATATTTTATAAGGTAGGATAACCTTAAAATGCAACACTGTGTACCAAAATAGCACCAGAATTTTGCCACAAGAATCTGAAGCTAATTAAGCTAACTAATTGAGGTGTAAATTTAGACTAGACAGTCTGAGGATGCACTAAATTTATCAAACAGATTGAGCCAAGTGATAAATCTGGCACCTTCTTGGAGTGTCTAGTCTAAAGTCCCCCCATACACATCTAAAATGCTATATTTTTTTCCATCCAGAAAGCATTTTAGGCCATCATAGAAGAAGCTTTAGTTATAAAATTGTCAGAGTTGCTGAAAGAAAATTCTTTTCTATTTCAGTAATTGTGTCAGTGATTATTTATGCAGATAATTCAATTGGAAAGACAATGCAAACTCCACAGTTACTCGCGCATTAAGACTGGTTACTTATGGGCAGCTTACTATTATGGAGTACAAGCACAACAGTAAACTAGGGATGACTTTCATCTTCAAGGAGAGCTCCCATTGTCTGTGTTACTAGTTTTATTATAACAATGTCGTAAATGTGGTTGGCAAAAATTGAACATTTGGATCTCATTCACACGCCTGTAGGATTGTCCATAGCCACGGACCCACGTCTACAGACTGCATTACGCATGTGCCATCTGCAAATCATGGATGAAAGGGAAACTGTGCAGCAACTGGGGTCTGTACTTGGGCCTTACATGATATAACAAGATCAATTTAGGAGGCTGTCCCTATAGGACAGTTCCTTTCCTTATTTCCTAATAAAGTAAATTGATGTTATAGAGAGAAGGTTCCTAACTAGAGATGATCAAGCATTCTCCTGTCTCATTCCTCAGCATTGGAATAATGGTGGCTGAAGAAGTTGACTGCAGCCGTGTGAAGTCTGGAAAAACATAGATATGGCCTATGACTGTATCCATGTTTTCCGGGCAGCCTTAGGGCTGCATTCAACTTTTTCAACCACCGGTAATCAAATGCTGAAGATCAAACTTGAGCGTGGTCGAGCTATACTGATCTCTGTTCCTTCCTCTACTAGACTTGGAGCAACAATGATATTAATGGTTTCCCATTCATTTAAAGGGGTTATTTAGCGCTACAAAAACATGGCCACTTTTCCCCCTACTCTTGTCTCCAGATTGGGTGGGGTTTAAAACTCAGTTCTATTGAAGTAAAGGAGCTTAATTGCAAACCACATCTGAACGGGAGACAAGAGAGGGGGAAAAGTGGCCATGTTTTTGTAGCGCTGGATAACCCCTTTAAATGAATGTTGTGTATGCAAAGCTCACATAAGAGGAGGAGTTTTTCATGTGGAACAACCCTTTCCAGTTTACTGTACAATTTATATAATGTATATGACTTAATGAATCACTGCCACTGTTCCGGTAGAATGGAATGAGAGTTGTCTCTTACTACAATAACATTAAGCAGACCGTTCAGTTTACTGGAAATGTGGAGTCTCGGGAGGTTCACCACCTTCAGTGCTTTTTCCATTGCTTTTCCTTTGAGCTTCAGTTCTGTCACTGAAACTCTTAACGCTAACAGAATCCTTTAAATAATAGCTTGGTATGGCCAACCATGACGGATGGACCAAGCCACGTAATAACAATTTATTTCTCTAGTCAGAGCTCCATTTAGAATAGCCATTGTTTTATGACCATCACAACTTTAATCATTATTTTTAAGAGAACCTGTAACTAACACCCCCTCCCCGCAAATTATATGATTAGATGGCTTAGCGTGTCCTCCCATTCCCGAGATATGCAGGTTTACAGTTTGACAGGAACAATTTTTAAAGCAACTCTGATCCCCCCCCCCCCCCCCCAAAAAAAAAAAAAACCACTTGTACCTTCAGATAGCTGCTTTTAATCCAAGATCTGTCCTGGGGTCTGTTCAGCAGGTAATGCAGTTATTGTCCTAAAAAACAACTTTTAAACTTGCAGCCCTGTGCCCAACAGGCGTGGCCTAGATTATGTACACATTAGGCTGGCACAACCTCTCTGTCCCTCCTCCCCACCCTCCTCATCATTAGGAATGCTCCAGGCAGATTGTCTCCTATTCCCCACCTGTGTTAGCACGGCACATGGGCTGGATTGTTAAGGCACCTATGCACCTATGTTCAGACAGGAAAAAATGTTTCAGTGGCATTCCTAATGATGAAAAGGGAGGAGGGACTGAGGGGTGGTGCAAAGTAAGGGCACAGATATTCTAAGCCACGCCCGTTGGACACGGGGCTGCAAGTTTAAAAGTTGTTTTTTAGGACAATAACTGCATCACCTGCTGAACGGACCACAAGACAGACCTTGGATTAAAAGCAGCTATCTGAAGGTACAAGTGGTTTGGGGGGTCAGATTGCGGCTACAGAGTCGCTTTAAATAATGGAACTGAATATCAAATAATAGGCATTATTTTACACTCATGGGTGTGAAAGTTTTACATTGGGGTGCCCATAGATTTCTGCAGGTCGGGATACTCTTATACTGATCAACATCCACAGAGCACAAAAACGTCACAAGCACCAAAGGACATAAAGCTGAAATGTTCTCAACGTAGTTTTAAAGTTTCACATGCAACTACTTTAGATATACTAGTGATGATTTACTGTGGGAAATTCATGCAGGCATTTCTCCTTGTTAGTGCGGCTTCCAAAAAATAAAAACATTTAAAAAAGCCTAAGATGTCAAAGTGACCATTTCAGAGGTCAAGACTGGAATCTTTGTTTTACGTCATTTTAAAAGCCAATGTTAAGGCAAATACAGAAGAGGGATCTATTTATACAGCTTTTATATTGTATATTACCTTGTTTCCCAGTCTACAGTGGATGTTTAACTGTAAGTGATGTATTAGATTCCTTCTCCACTAGCGATAAGAAATAAATCATAAAGGGAACTTCAAGGACAGCATTTTTACCCACAGTCAAAAATAAATAATCTTTATGGCAGATGTTCAGTTTTAGGCTATGTTCACACACTGTATTTTTGCTCAGTATTTTGCAACTCAAACCAGGAGTGGATTGAAAACACAGGCTTTGTTTGCACACTATTGAACTTTAGTGGATGGCCGTTATTAAATGCCAAATAACCTCCCTTATTTCAAAAGAACTGCCTATGTTTTCAATTATTTGCCATTAAATGGTGACCATCCACTAGATGTCAACAGTGTGTGAAATCTGTTGTGATTCCTGGCACTGTCAGTTTGAATAGGTTAACATACTCGCAGCAGAATTTTCATCCTGGTGCGAGTATGTAAACGCAGTCCCCTTTAACCCTCCGCAGCCTGAAAAATACTTTACCGGTACACGCTCCTGCCTGTTCTGTGGCTCCCAGTTCCCTGACGTCCCATTCAGCCAATCAGCCCGCTGTCCCGCTGCAGCCGCTAATCGGCTGAGTGGGATGCCAGCGAGCCTGGAGTCACAGAAGCCCACCCTTTGGGTATGTCCACAGTACGGAATCCCAGCGGATCACCCGCCACAAATTCAGCAGCTCGGCCCTGCTTGAATCTTTGCTGGTCCCATAGGCTTTATACTTTGGTTTGGCAGATTCCGCCGTCGGCCTGGAGAATGAACCCGCTCATTCTTCGGCCAGACAGCGAAATCTACCAAACCATCTGCCGGGATTCCATAGTGTGGACATCCCCTTACATTTACAAATCTACTGTAAAAATGGAGTGCCATAGACTTTAATAGTAATCAGTATCACTCTGTGAAATCTGCTGCATTATGGTGCATGTGAACCCTTAAAGGTAAGCATTTCTGGTTCTGTGCCCAGGTTTATTGTTAGGGTACAAACCCACACACCGTATACGCAGCAAATACGCAACAAATACGCAACAAATACGCAGCAAATACGCAGCAGTTTGATGGTGAAGATTTAATGCTGAGTTCAGTTATTTAGATCTAATCTGCTGCGTTTTTGTTGCGTATTTGTTGCGTTTTTGCTGCGTATTCGCTGCGTATCGCAGCAGTAAATACGCTGTGTATACGGTGTGTGGGTTTATACCCTTAATATTCATTACTTGGTTATATAGCAAATGTGGAAAATGGTTATGTTCAACCATAGGGAAGGGAGAGGATGTGAGTAAAGGAAGTAAAAAGATGGAACATCTTGGTACACTATGTTTTATCATCTTCTATGTAGATGTAGATGACAATTTGGCTGTTTGCACATCTGAGGACTTGAAATGAACATGGCTTATTAAAGGGGTTATCCAGAAATAGAAAAACCATAGCTACTTTCTTGCATAAAGTACCACACCTGTATAGTACAACACCTGTCACAGCACCACAACTACAAAATCCCACCCAAGCTGAGGACAAGAGTCATGGTCTTTGTAAAAGAAAGGCATTATGTTTTTCTGTCTGGATAAACCCCTTCAAGATATTGTGCTACTGGAAGTTGAGGCTGATTATACAGACCCCAAAGATCATACTGTACATTATTACTGTTACATATCAGAGACTTACATGAATACACCTGGTTTAAAATATCAATGTTTGGGTGTGGCTTTGCAGCTCCGTTCCATTACAGTAAATGTAGTTGTACTGCAATACCACACACAACCTGAGGACAGGAGTGGTGCTGTTTTTGCAAAAAAGGTGCTTTTTCTAATCCTAAAAGAATGTGATCATTATTATTTATTATTATTATTATTATTATTATTATTATTATTATTATTATTGTTGTTGTTATTATTATTACTATTTTTTTTATTATTATTATTGTATTACAGTACAGATCTAACAGCATCCACACACCCCTATGTAATAGTCCTTTTACACATACAGATAAATTGCTTAATCACTTGTTTAGCAAATGACTAGTGGCCATTTTTTTCCTTTTGAACAATAAGAGTTTAGACAAGAAGATCTATTTTCACTATTAAAAGTCGTTAATGCGATCGTAATTGCGTTCATATATATTCTGTCAAGATTTGTAATTGCGTTCGTATCTATATACTGTGAACGATGCGTGTTTTCGCTGTAAGACTTTAGAAGGAATACCAATGATTTTTGTTCATAGTTTAATCATTGCTGCATGTACATCAGAAGATTATCACTTAAATTCAAACGATTTTACAATTTTTTGGCATATAAAAACCTGAGCATGCTTGAGGTTTGCTCATCTCTAGTACTAACTACAGGTTGCCGGGAATACCCCGTAGGACCTGCTGTTTTGAGGATGCTGTGACCTAGTCATCTGTTCATCACAATTTTCAGAGTCATGCACTCTTGCCTGTTTTTCCTGCTTGAATATTCAGTTACCACCTCTTGATCGTTTAATTGGATAATCTATGTTATTCACGTCACCAGTCAGTGGTCTTAATATTATGGCCGATCGTTGTGTACTTGTTTTACGTTTATGCTTTTATTTTAGAGTATCTGATTACGGTATAATATTTCTTTTACGGAAGACTTTCCAAGTACAGTGTATTGAAAACAAGTCAACTGGATGTTGCTTTAATCCATAAATGGGTTTGAAATGAACAATATTAGACATTTTGGTGCCAAGAAATACAGATCTAGAGCTGGCAGTTCACTGATGGATAATGTACAGTTACAGCGGTCCAGGCAGAGACAAGCGGGGAAACTCTGACTTGTTGCCTTGGAAACATAACACAGAGACGGAGTTGTTGATGAAGCTGTCCAAGTGACAGGTTTGAAGTTGAAGCCCAGTCAAAGCCAACGTCCGTTACCCAATATGGCCTCACTGGAGGGAACAACTCCCAGTTTGGAATGACTCAATACGAGGTCTTAAAAGTTAAAGGGAATGCGTGATTTGAGACTGCACCGACTGCCGAAGAGATTCTGATCGCCGGCTCTCAGGATTTATAACTCTTTAATAAGCCCACAGAGACAGTCTAGCATTATATGAAACTGATTGTAAAGGGCGAAAACATTAAATGTTATAAATATAGAATTACAGACTACTGAGGTTTTCCATTAGTCCATGCAATGTTCATTTTATGTCAGATATGACCACTAGAGGCAGTATCATCTTAAAGGAGTCCGGCGGTTTTTAAAACTTGTTAGTGGGCAGGAGCAGAGGGACGATAATAAACAATCACTACTTACTTCTCCCTGTGCCCCTGAAGTGCCAAGTTACAGGCTCCAGGACCCCCACCAAAAGGCATCTTCTCCCAGGTTCCAATGTTGTTGCGAGTCCGGGGAAGGGTACGCCTGGCCCAACTGATGAATTCAAGTTTGCTGCCCAGCCATCACTGGCTCCTCACTTTTTTTCAGGACCCTCCACACCAATTTCCCATCTTGTACACAACTGTCTGTCCTATTCTTTCCTTAAGTGATTTGTATACAGAACTTCAGAACCACAAATAGAACCAGAATGTCCCAAAAATAATAAGGCCAAACAGATGCAATGGTGCTGTCATGAGAACTGCAGTTGGGCTAGGACACATGTGGAATCGGCCTAATGGTACACTATGTAGATTACCTCTGTTATGGAACACAGGGTAGGTTGTCTCTGTTATGGGGTACTATGCGCTTTGTATCTATTAAAGGGGTTGTCAAGCGCTACAAAAGCATGGCCACTTTCTTCCAGAGACAGCACCACTCCAATTTGTCTGGGGTTTGGTAACTTGGTTACATTGAAGTGAATGGAGCTTAATTGCAAACCACACCTTAAATCAAGACAAGAGTGGTGCTGTCTCTGGAAGAAAGTGGCCAAGCTTTTGTAGCGCTGGATAACCCCTTTAACTGGGCACTATGCACTCCATGTCTTTGATATGGAGTAATATGCACTCTGAAGGTTACCTTGGTTATGTGGTTTTATGCAGTCTTTTCATTTAATATTTGGCTCTAAGCACTCTGTGTCTCTGTTACTATCCATGCTGTCTCCCTGTTATGGGGTAATATACACTCTGCAGGCTTTGGCTGAAATAGGACGCTATGTGTCCCTGTTATGGGGCACTATGTGCTTCATATCTGTAAAAATGGGGCACTATGGGGTATTATGCACTCTGTGTTTTTGTTACTATGCACTCCATATCTCTGTTATGGGATAGTATACACTCTTCAGGCTATGTCTGATATGGGGCACTATATATGTGTGATATGGGGTATTATGCACTTTGTGTTTTTGTTACTATGCACTCCATATCTCTGTTATGGGATAGTATACACTCTTCAGGCTGTCTGATATGGGGCACTATATATTTGGGATATGGGGTATTATGCACTCTGTGTTTTTGTTACTACGCACTCCATATCTCTGTTATGGGGTAGTATACACTCTTCAGGCTATGTCTGATATGGGGTATTATGCACTTTGTGTTTTTGTTACTATGCACTCCATATCTCTGTTATGGGGTAGTATACACTCTTCAGGCTATGCAGGGCCGGCTCCAGGTTTTCGCGGGCCCTTGGGCGAATTAGCCTCAGCGGGCCCCTTTGTGGAGCAAATCATGTGGCCACAGCACTGAAATCTTCCGGCATCTTATCAGCTCTTTCCTTTCTTGATAGGCAGAAGAGAAAGGCAATGACTTTTTGTCCTTTAAATCATAACACCGCATTTAACTATATGTGTTCCTCATGAGCACATACAGTAAAAGGCTGACACCGGCAAGGGGTCCACTACAGCCAATGCATATTTATTTTGCAGACAGCATTTACGAGTGCAGTGTTCAGTGGGCAACCTGCCTGTGTGGGCCTGGGAGTGGCTGCCCCTTGCTCCCTCCAAATTTCGGTACTGCCATAGACAGAAGGTTTGTCAGGCTCCCATACTGATGGTGCCCTGCCTCCCCGCTCTGCAGTGTCACTCACCCCAGAGGCTGAAGGCAGATTTCGGGGAGTGGGACTAACTGTCTGGGAGAAGCAGTGACTACACCGCTCTCCCGTTCCCTGTGCAGTGTTGCTTGCGTGGGTTACCAGCACATAAACCTCACAATATGTCTACAACATACACTACATAATATCTACAACATACACTATATGTATATCCTACAATACATACAGCAGTCATTGCATGAAGTATATGTACAGCCCACATTACACACACTATATATACTGTATACACCCCACAATACATACATTATACATACAGTATACGCCCCACAATACATACACTATATATACTGTATACACCCCACAATACATACACTATATATACTGTATACACCCCACAATACATACACTATATATACTGTATACACCCCACAATACATACACTATTATACATATAATATACACCCAACAATACATACACTATACACCCCACAATACATTATACATATGTATACACCCCACAATACATACACTATATATACTGTATACACCCCACAATACATACAGTATATACCCCACAATACATCCTTTATACATACACTATACATATAATATATACCCCACAATACATCCTTTATACATACAGTATACACCCCACAATGCATACACTATATATACTGTATACACCCCACAATACATACATTATATATACTGTATACACCCCACAATACATACATTATACATACAGTATACACCCCACAATACATACACTATATATATATATATACTGTATACACCCCACAATACACACACTATACTGTATACACCCCACAATACATCCTTTATATATACAGTATACACCCCACAATACATACACTATATATACTGTATACACCCCACAATACATACACTCTACATACAACATACACCCACAATAAATACAGCATACATTGCATGCACTCTATACAGAAGAGCATACATTATACTATATACACTACAGTACATATAACATACACTACACATTATTATACACACCACTATATGTTTCAGCCCTGGTGCTCCCCAGTGCTTGAATGGTGGAGGACCTGGATCATGTGACTGTGTCACAAAAAGTCCTGCACCTTCCTTGTACAGTGTAGTAAGTATGCACACATGCAGTGGCTTTGCTGTGTATTTCTACCAAAATCGGGCCAAAACTTCAGTGTATAAAAACATTGCTTATGTGAGGTGTCCTGGGTACCATGGACACACTGACCTGCAGCTGGTGGATGTGAAGTATGCCCGCTATCCTGCCCCTTCCTCTTTCACAGGTATTGTGATGCAGCCATCCCGTGCTGCTTCTGTGTGAGCCTTCAGCATGCAGTAGCAGGATCACATACAGGCTGTGGTCTCTGCTTCATGGCAGGCTTGCGGGGAAACAGTGTATTAACACCTAGAGTCACCACAGGAGAGTGTGACTAACTACACAGGTCCTCTTTAGTCCCTGCAGCCCAGCCAAATCTCCCTCCGGTCGTTCTATCTATCTTAGCCAGCAGACGAGCAATACCCCTGCTGGGCCCCTAGAGGCGCTGTGGGCCCCGGCACTTGCCCTAGTCAGCCGGGTGCTGACGCCGGCCCTGAGGCTATGTCTGATAGGGGGCACTATGCCCTCTGTCCCTGAGATATCATAGTAGCTTCTTTGTTACAATGACTCCAATTGATGTAGCTCCAAGTAGCTTATTGGTGATTTTATTATTGAATTTGTAATAGCTATAACTTGACTATTTAAAGAATAACTTAAATTTACTAACTATATTTTTTGTCTTTCAGAAAATGAGGGCCTCCGTACAAAGACGACGCTCTTCTTCTGCCATAACCCGGGCCCTGGGTAGAACAAAGCCTCATCCCAGGTACAGGGTTTACTAGAATACATAGATCTTTCTAAAGCATCATTACATAAAGAGCTGCTGATGGTATATGGTTTAACAGTTACACTCACATTTATGCTTTAAAACAATCATGAGCTATTTAATAGCCAGTTTTGCATTTTCCATTGAGGATGTCTATCTGGATAATGGACAATGTCATGTTAGGGCACAGGGACGAGTTCTGGAGAATTGGATTGCTTTCCTGGGTCTCATGGAAAATGATGGCTGCCCTGGGGAGACAAGGACAGTTTTTAGTTACATAGCTTTGATAAACATGGCCTAATTTTTCACCATTTTTATAACAGATCTGCTTTATGTCTATATCCAGTCAGTGATCTAATAGAGAATCTATTTGGTTTCATCACAAGGAAAGATAATTCCCCTCTGTAGAAGAATTACAGAGCGGCGACAGGCAGCTGAAAGTCTTTTCATTCTGTTTATCAGTCGGCTTTTGTATAAATGATTCCTCGTGGTGTTTATTTCGAGGTTAAGAGTTTCTTTGGAGAACCAATAGTCGGACACATGATTTTGATATCTTATTACAGTGTCGTGCTGGCTCATTCTTCATATGCAATGTGACTTCCAACCATTGACATGTTTTGTGTATTGTGAAACTGGTAATGATTGATTGTCTTAGAAAAATACAAGAGAAGTGGGGGATAATGTATATAATGTATTACAGCTTACATCTGTTATAGAAGTACATTATTATGTCCCACACTTCCATCAGCTCTACTCTACATAGTGTTGAGCGAGCACTAAAATGCTTGAGTGCTCAACTCAATGTCTAAAATCAAAAGGACGATAGGAGACTTGAGCATCTAACCAGGTGCCCCCTGTTCGTCAGGACGGAGGGTGCCTAGTAAACCTATTGCATTTTTCCAGTTTCAAGTTTCTGTAAGACACAAAGACTTTCAGCTTAATCACATCATTGAGAAAATGAAAACATGCAGATATTATGACTCTCGGAGCTTAACATGAACAATATATAGTACTTATGTGTTGCAAAAAATTACTGCATCTGTTCCATTCTGCAGAAATCCATGCACACACTGCACAAACCACACCATTCACATGCATGGAATGTATACTTCATTAGCATTTTTGCTATGAATTTGCTATGCATAAATATATTCCCTTAAAGAAGAAGTCCTACCAAATTCAAAAAATGGAGGAAGGCAGAGGACTGCAGGAAAATAATATACAATGTAAACTCACCCATCTTCGTGCCTCTGTAGAGCTGCTGCGGGGTCCCACTGACGGTCGCAGGATGTCACTTACTGCTGGACACAGGCTAAGTCATGTACGCTGCTCTTCCAGCTGCAATGTCATGGCCCAGGTGAGCAATTACCCACTGAGCCAGTCAGTTATCCCACCCCAGTCACTGATTGGTTGAAAAGGCAATTACTCAGCCGGGTACGAGACGTTGCAGCTGGAAGAGCTGCAGGACTCTTGCGGCTGTCAGTTGGACCAGATAACAATGCTACAGGGAACGCAAGTTTACCTTGTTTAAAATTTTCTCACACCCCTCTGCCTTCCTGTCATTTATGGATTTTTGTGGGACTTCACTTTAAGGCTGGGTTCACACTACGTATATTTCAGTCAGTATTGTGGTCCTCATATTGCAACCAAAACCAGGAGTGGATTAAAAACACAGAAAGGATATGATCACACTGGTGAAATTGAGTGGATGGCCGCCATATAACAGTAAATAACTGCCATTATTTCAATAAAACAGCCGTTGTTTTAAAATAACAGCAAATATTTGCCATTAAATGGCGGCCATCCACTCAATTTCAACATTGTGTGAACAGATCCTTTCTGTGTTTTTAATCCACTCCTGGTTTTGGTTGCAATATGAGGACCACAATACTGACTGACATATACGTAGTGTGAACCCAGCCTTTAAGTGGTTAGTTGCTAGGGATATCACACTAAAGGAGGAGTGTAACTGCATAGAGACAAGTTATATCTGTATTTGTTGTCAGACTTTAGTTCCATGGGAGTTACTATGACAGACTCCGGCAGTAGATGTAAGGAGGAAAAATGGCTGATGTGATCATCATGCGACTGTGGCGGTCTAATAACGCATGTCTATGAGCTTTGTTTCATTCCCAAGGGCATGTGGCTGCAAGCTTCACTACCTGCTCATTCTAGTAATCAGTCAGGATAAAACCTTTTTTTCTTTGACAGTTATACCTTAAACTCAATTTTCCTAAATATTCCTCCACATAAGTTGAGGGCTAATGGTATAGATTGGCCAAAACTCTGTTCACATATATGCATTTTGGGTTCTGTCATAAAGAGAAACCATGACAACACGCTAGATCCATCAAGCAATAAGACACTTGTGTGGTGTACTTATAGGAGAAGTCTGGTGAAAATTTTTAATAAACTATTTTATTGCCCCCCAAAAGTTATACAAATCACCAATATACACTTATTACGGGAAATGCTTATAAAGTGCTTTTTCTCTGCACGTACTACTACATCAAGGCTTTACTTCCTGAATAAAATGGTAATGTCACTTCCTGGATAACATGGTGATGTTACGACCCGACTCCCAGAGCTGTGCGGGCTGTGGCTGCTGGAGAGGATGATGGCAGGGGGACACTGAGGGACACAGGACACTGGAGGGACACTGAGCATCCCTCTGCCATCATCCTCACACAGCTCTGGGAGTTCTGGGAGTCGTGACATCACCATTTTATCCAGGAAGTGAAACCTTGATGCAGTAGTAAGTGCAGGGGAAAAAGCATTTTCTGTGGTGATTTGTCTAATATTTTGGGGGCAAAACAATACCTTAATAAAAAAATTTGTGGGACTTCACCTTTATTCCTCTGTTATAGGTGTCATAAAAAAAAATAGGAAAAGGGGGGTCCATATGGCTTGCACTGATTTGTGCACCATAATTTTGGCATTAAGTTGTGGCATAAACCAACTAATGGTTGATGTAAACTTACAGTATAAGCCCCTATGATAAATCTTGTGCGTTTTTAAACTGTCTAGTCTACATTGACGCCATCTAAAATTAGCAAGTATGAGTAAACATTATTCTCAATAAGCAAATGGAATTTTTAATTTTATTGCTAGATAGAAAAAGATTAATTATTTCTAAGCAATAAAATACAGAGACATTCCACGCCCGGTGTGCCATATCCGTCTGTTCATGACACGCCTAGATGCAAGATGCCATATTTAGTACTAGTATGAGACAGGCCTTCAGAAGAAGCATGGGAAGCTAGGTGTGTTCAAGGACAGTGGAAGGTCAAATGGATAGAGCCACAGATAAGGTTACTTACAAAAAGTATGAAGGAGACTGTTATTTTCCTGTTGTTTCTGTATCACACTCTGAAGGATACAGGGCTCCTGGCATCCTGTTGGGTTTCCTGTAGAAATTCTGTTCTGATAGAATCTATCTTATAATCTCTTGTTTTTGCCAACTCTGGTTTTAGAACAGAAGCAGCATCTTAAATGTGCCCGGTTTCCCTGTGTACCATGTAGTAAATATGGAAGACTGCCCATTCTTTGTGCTGTTCCCGTGAACCTTCCTTGAAAACGATCCGATCCTACCTTTTTCCTGCAAAAATTCTTTGATACTAAGACCTTTGACCTTTTGTTCTGGTCTTTTCCAAAATTTGTGGCTTTTCGTTTGTGGAGATATTTATTTATGCAATGGAAACATTTAGCAGGTTGTGCCAGGATGTACTCGAGAGATTATAAGACACTTCATTCATCTGCTCCTCAAAATAGATGCCTTAGTGGGATGGTTGATGACATGGAAATGTTAGCACGGAGAAGCTAAATGTTACTTGTCTATGTACAGTATTTGCAAGTACAAATAAGACCCTGAATACGGTTGGTCGCTGAGGCCAATGTCGCTGGAATTTTGGAGACTTTAGCCGCCTTTGAAACTAAGTGAGTTGAGTTTAGAAATAGATTTTGTAGGTCAATGCAATAGGAGACATACCATTTTTGCACTCTAAAATTGCTTAGGGCTATGGTAAGGCGGACCACTATAACTTTAAAAGCAGCTTCTTGGTATAACATCGCATGTAAGACTTTTATGGTTCACAATTACTAAGGATTTATAAAAAGACATAAAATCTATGTGAAACCAAAGGGATAACGTCAAAAAAGCATGTGGAGATTTGCCTTTAGGTCAGTGTCTGACACTGATCAGCAGCTTTAGAAAATGACTAAGGGTCCTATTAAACAGTGGGGTAAATTTATCAAGGGCTTTACACCTATTTTTTGGTGAATAATTGGATTTTTCACCCATTTTTGGTCTAGGTTCTATTTATGAACCAGTATTTAACTGGGGAATATTTTTTAGATGCAACTTTTTTTAATCTGCCTAAAAGTTCGCATAATCCGGGATTAGAGCCCAATTTATCATTTGCAACAGGTGCAGGCTTACTTCTGGTCAGTACCAGGTGAATATGCTTTTGCAATTTTGCATCTTTTTGCTTTAATTCATTCACTATGGCAGTGCTACATTTTAATGAATCAGTCACAAGATATTGAACAAAATACACACTGATCCTCATTAGCATAGTTGCTTTTTTGAGAATGACACAAATCCTTCTCTATAATACATGGAACAATAGTCGTTAGTTAAGATCTTTACAATAGTTTTACACTGAAAGATTTGCAAAGGATTAACAAGCGATTTAACATCGATTTTATTGTCATCTCAAAAGGTGCGACCTACAGGATGCTGCTGAGCTCCACCATATGAAGTGGAGCTTGGTAGTGTCATATTAATTGGAAATGCTTTTCCACAAGTACTATGAAGGAGTCCACAGATCCCCAGGAGACCAAACTATGGAACCCAATTGGGGAGACCCTGATATGGTGTGTTACAAATGTGTAAATACTGTTTAAGATACATGTAGTAGAATATGTTTATTACTTCTGTTGGATTTAGCCTAACTAAGTCTGACTGTCAACATACAGTATATGAGATCCATTTACGAAGATGATGATGATTAATATTATTAACACTTTGCCTGGTAGACGCACCCTACTATAGCGGTTCAGGCATCAATGTTTTTACTGATCATATTTAGGCCTTTGTACGATACAGTGGCATAGTAAAATAAATACTTTTAAAAAAGGAGCTCTGGCCATAAGAGCTTACATTCTATAAAGAATGGTAGTAGACAAGGGAATACCGACAGCCTATATAAGTGACAAGAGATCTTACAAACCTGCATCTATTTTGTACTTTTGGAATCGTGCTGCAGCGTTGGGTTGTCCTTTTGTGGACAAGCTTGTTTATCAATAGGAAAGTTTCTTCTTCTTCTTTCCCTTCCTATATTGCAAAAACTCCGGTTTCCTTATTTTGTCAACGTTGTGTGCGTTAGGGTACGTTCACATGGAACTCTAACGCCCTAACTCAGATTCTGCCATCTGCCCAAAAAATATGGAATGGGCGGAATTTCTAACGGAGGCCACCCTGCGGAATCCTCTTGAAGGGTCTGTGTGGATTCCGTAGTGTGAAGGTACCCTTAATGTTAAAAGAAACCTCTCGCGTAGAAATTGTCATCCTACCTGTGGACATCATGTTATAGAGCAGAAGGAGCTGAGCAGATGGATATACAGTATAGCTTTATACCAAAAGCTCCAAGACTTCTAGTAATTTATTTATGTAAATCTCTACTCATTCTGGGCTAAATATTCAAGTAGGCGGTCGTATTTAGTGATTGACAGCCCACTCTATATTTAGTGTTTAGAATTAATTTAAGGACTGACACGGAGTATTGAAAATAAACTGAGAAAATAAAGTCAGGTTGTTCTTAGAGACGCTCTAGAACTTTTCAGAAATGTACTGCTTGCATTTCCCAGTTGTCCCAAGCATTTCCTAAGGGGACTCTAGAGAGGAATCTGTTCTTCATTGCCACTCATGTCCCACCCTGCTGTGGAATGATGTTGTGCCCAGCACAGTGCTATGACAATTCATATGGCTTCTCAGCTAGAAGAGGAGACACACGAGCAGCTGTTCTTTTATATATAATCTTCTGTATAGGATATACATTCATTCTCTATCACTAAACCTAGATGTGAAGGCTCAAAATAAACAAGAGATAATTTGTCAGTTTGCAGAATTTTCTGCATGTTCCTCAAACAGTTCTGCAAAACTTCTGCGAAGAAAGAAGTCAATTTGTAATGTGTTTCTATATGATCAGCTGAGAGGTGGGACTTAGGGCCGGGGCCTAACAACTTTTGTATCCTCTGTAGAACAACCAGAGGAAGGAGGCGTCTGCTGAGACCAGTAACTGTACAGCAGGTATAGGGAACCTGTGGTCCTACAGCTGTTGGAAAACTCCAAATCCCATAGTACCCTTGCTTTACAGCAAAACAATATAATTATAATTGTAATATGAGACTAGCTAGGATCAAAAGAGATATATCAATAGAGATGGGATTTTTTTTGTATGTTTTCTTTTTTTATTGTTCCTGCGTATCTGTCATGACATCTAAAACATAAAAAAAAAACTAGCAAATATATAATGCAACATTATATATGTTTTCTGAGTCCCTGACCATTTTTATTATGTTCATCCAGTGGTCTGTTTTATGCCTTATTTTACTGCTCATGCTTGTGCATGTCACTGTGAGCCCGGGAAGCAGGCCTTTTTTATTTTTATTTTTTTATAAGTTTACTTATTTGCAGTAGTGCACGGCTTTTTTTTTATATAGAAAACATGCAAAAATATAAATTAAGTAAATGGCAAAGATGTAGTATATCACCTCCTCTGCTTATTTAAAATTATTTATTGTTAATGGTAGTGCCCATTTAAGGCAAATCTGTAGCTTCCTGACCGCTTACCAAGCTGGTTAAAACATACCTTTGTTGCCAGTGTCTGTGTTTTTATTTTAATTAAAAAAAATAATTATTATTTGTGCTGCGAATGGTGTCAAAGAAGCGTAGCCTAATAATTCCTGGACCCTAATCTAGGGTACACCTACACCTCACTGTCCTGTATGTAGAGTGTATGTGGCTGATTATGCAGGAGGCGGGCATATGCACTATGAGGCGCAGTGGCGCTAGGCTCTAGGGAATAATAGGCTACGCCTCTTAGACTCCATTTCCCAGCCCAAATAAAAGTGTTTTTTATCAAAATAAAAGCACAGACATAGGCAACAAAGGTATGTTCCGAAAGCTTTCATTGATATCCATCCAGTTTTGCCATCAACTCATTAGGCAGTCAGAGGGTCACAGATTCACTTTAACTAGACACCAGTCTACTACTATATATTAAAATAAATGCTCAAAACACTAATGCTATCTGCTTCTTCCAGCGAGATCAGTCTACTTCCTGCAAATTCCGGCAATGGACTACTTCTAGGAGCTTTCTGCAGCCCCAACAACATGTTCATCCTCAGAGAAAAAGTTCACCTATCAAGCGGTTGGCGGACACAAGAGAGACATCTGTTCTTATTCAGTGATTCCCTGATTATCGCCAAGTCAAAGTGAGCACTTCTGAGCACTCAAACAAAATATTGTTCCTTAAATGTTAATACCTGCACAATACATGTGTGAATGGTTATTTCAGTGATTGATTGATTTTTTATTTTTTTTTATAACGTAGTAGAGGTGCTTCAAAAGTAATAAACGATACTTACCTGTCCTGATCCCCCACAGCCCTCACTGCTTTCTGTTACATGTCAACCCTGAAGAAAATACTAATAAAGCCATTCAGTGACTGAGGGTATTGGGGCAGGTAAGTGGGTTTATTTTCATATATAAAAACTATAAACAAATATAAAGTCATTTTGCATCATATCGATATTTTTAGCATAGTCTCTTTTTTGGGGTTGTTGTAGTACAGGAAGGATCATAATAGCTGTACTGGGGCCAATCATACTGTATGCTGTTCATTGTGGTATATCAGCACACCGCATAAGCAGTCACATGCATCACTGGGCCCAGTGCAGAACAGCCTCTTTTTTTTTTCCAATGTGAGTATCCGTTACAGAGCCTATATTTTATGGATTTATAGAAAATGCCAGACCAGATGAAATTTAATCACAGTGGGGGGCACTAACATAATGCTTGTAAGCACTAGGATTCTTTGAGCTTACCAAACCTCTCTTGCATTTTCACTGGGATTTTTTGCCTCCTTCGGCTCCAGGTTGCAACTGAGATAACCACTAAGGTGTCCTTGACCTAATGGGGACCCAACTCTCCCCGCTGAATGGTATTGGCAAAGACACCATCCCTTCTCCCCCCCATGGATAGCCAAGTACAGTGCAGTGCTCAGCTATCTCCGACAGCTCCAAAGAGAATAAATGGAGCCTGTGGCAAGTCAGCTTTCTGTGGATAGGGAATAAGTTTTTACTTGCTGGAATTCTGCTTTAGGCTATGTTCACACACACAGTATTTATGCTCAGTATTTTACACCCAAAACCAGGAGTGGACTAAAAACACAGAAAGGCTATGTTCACACACTGCTGAAATTTGGTGAATCACTGCCATTTAATGGAAAATAACTGCTGTTATTTTAAACAAATGGCCATTGTTTTGAAATAACAGCCATTATTGGCCATTCAATGACGGCCATCAAATTAATTTCCACAGTGTGCAAACATAGCCTTTCTGTGTTTTGAGTCCACTCCTGGATTTGGTTGCAAAATACTGAGCAAAAATACTGTGTGTGAACATAGCCTAAATCTCAATGACATATTTGAGTAGTTATCTGACATATACTATATCACAGGAACACCTAATATATTTTGTTTCATTACATATAATTAATCAACCTTTTATTTCTAAGTATTCTCTCTATTCACTTCTTCCCTCCCAGGTCATCTAGCATGAAGCTGAAGAAGCAAGTTCGTCTGAGTGAGATGTGGATCTCGATATCCCTCGGAGAAGTATCTGAAAAAAAACATTGCCCTGAAGACTCCTTTGTAATTGGCTGGCCCACAACAAACTATGTTGTCACATTCAGGTACGGTCTTTTTTTTTTTTTTTTATAAAGGAAATACTCATAGGTGGAGGGTTTTCATTCACCTTTAAAAACCACAAATATTATGTGTCTATTTATAATAAAAAATAAAAAAAACCTTGGAAATCTGTTTGAGCCTGCCCGATACCATAGGAATGTGCTGTATTCTCTTACTCATACTCATAAATTTCTCAGCTTTAGTGAGGGAATTCCTATCACCTTGATGCTGTTTCCCTGGATTAGCCGTTGTGTCAGAATATATTCAGATCTGATCTCGCCAAATATTAGAGACATCTGTTTAATTTGTTATAAACAATTTTAAAATATTGCAACTATATTGTTCATTTTATAAAATTTGGATAATATATATAGAATATATTTAAAAAAAAATATTGAAAAAGACATGTTATTTGCTCTTCCAATTAAAAAAAAAAAAACTCTGGGAAGGTTCACACAAATGTTACTAAGATTGCTAGCATAAGCATAAGTACATCAGATTTTACTGGAAAGGTTCCAAGGTCATATGTAAAGGAAAAGATCCAGAACAGCCCTTCTTTGTAAAACACAAGGAAAGCAGATTACTGAAACTTATAAACAAATGCTGCAAATTCTTTGGCTTAAAGGTTTTAAAATGAGTTTTTTTTAAAAAAAAAACTTCCTACAGTGAGGCCAGATGGTACAGCTGGGCAGGTATATAATGCAGAATATATAAGCTCCGCAGATATAATTTCATCATTATTATTACTGAATATTCTTCATTGACACCTACATAAATCGTGTTGCTAAAGCGACTCTGTACCCACAATCTGCCCCCCCCCCCCCCCAAAAAGAAAAAAAAAAAACGCTTTTACTCTCAGCTGCTCTTAAACCGAGATCTGTCCTGGGGACCATTCGGCAGGCTAATGCAGCTATTGTCCTAAGAGACGATTTTTAAACTTGCAGCCTTGCGTCAAATTGGCATGGCCTAGAGTGTGTGTACCCTAGGCTTTCACCGCCTCAGTCCCTCCTCCTCGCCCTCTTCACCATTAGGAACGCCCCTGGGCAGGATTTCTCCTATTCTTCACTTGTCTGAACAATGCCTTAATGATCCAGCACATGTGCAGTGTTCAGACAGGTTAAAAATAGGAAAAATCCAGCCTGGGGTATTCCTAATGGTGAAGAGGGCGGGGAGGAGGGATGGAGAGGGGTCGCAAGCCTAGAGTACGGACATTCTAGGCCACGCCAACTTGACACAGTGCTGAAAGTTTAAAGTAGTTTTTTAGGACAATAACTGCATCACCTGCCGAACAAACTCCAGGACAGATCTAAAAGCAGCTATCCGACAGTACACAAGGGGTTTGGGGGGGGGGGCAGATTGTGGGTACAGTTACTTTAAAGGGGTACTCGGGAGACTCTAATTTCTAATACATTGTTTTATAATATAACTTTTATTTTAAAAATTTATTGTTTTTTATTTACATATGAACTACCCCTGACTTGCAGCAGGGGAAGTTCATATGTAAATAAAACACTACCCGCTCTGCTGCCAACGACGTTTGCCTTTGGAACTGCAGGGCTATCCAAGCCCCACAGTTCCTAACCCCTTATATTGTTATTAATAAAGTCTAACAGATATTATATTTTAAAAAATTACGTTCTCTAGTGTAGTATGTAAATGGGGCAATCTTGTATGCCCTGGAGAACCTTGGGTAAAAAAATGGAAGTGTTTACAATATTTACAGAACCATGACAGCTTATATGTAATATTGGCATTATGTCCTGTATTTCCCATTGGAGATTTAAATATGATTACTACAAGCAATCATACGGACAATGAGTGGAACAACAGTGATCGCCACTCCATTCCAATGGGAGACTTGGGATCCCGATTTTTTTTTTTTATTTCCTGAACATACTGTAGAAAGGAAAAAAAGTTGTTGGTGGGATAACCCCTTTAAAACACATGGCAGTATTTCATAGTTACACACTGGAATGTCCTTCATTGCCTGATTATTTAACCCATTCTATAAATGCACAATATAACTAGCTTTTATAGGGTAATACTCCTCTATAAAGACTCTGGAGGCTAAGTCAGTGAAAAAACAACGTTTAGGTCAATGAAGATAAAGACAAAAGTAAAACTTGGCAAGACGTTTGATCTTGACATCAGGAGAAGGAAATCTAGACTGAACGTGGTGCTAAAATAGAAGCAGGAAGGGCAATTTGCTTATGTTGTGGATGGGAGGAAGGAACTGGGATATGATGTCTCTAAATGTGCCACTGGTACAAGCAGCACTTATTTCACTGCTGTCTGCATTGTTTTCTCTTCTAGTTCCTCCGAGACAAAGGAGAAGTGGCTTTCAACTCTGTGCTGGTAAGACTTTATTCCATCTTAACTCTATCATTACCAGAAAGAATATAATTACCCTGCTAAACTTTATTGTTAAGAGATGAACGGACTTTGAGAACGTTCTTTTCTTTTCATTCTAACTGTTCTTCAATTTCCAATGGTCAACACAGTGTAATGTTAGCGGTAGGTTTACCTACCTACATAAATAATTGACAGTACCACTCCGTATGACCAGTCCCATGGGTTGTTTTCCTTTAGTCTCCAGCTAAAGTTAATAACTTTGATTTATATTGTTTTTTTTCCCAGGCATATTAATGAAGTGAAGAAAGATGAATACCCCAGGACTATCCCTGTCAGTGTGTTGTACCTGGACGCAGACGAGCTCATGTCTGTAAGTAGCACTTATCTGCAGTGTGTCTTTGGTTATCTTTTACTGGGGGGCAGTTGTTTTGTGTCATCAATGGCCGTTCTGAATTGGCTGGCTCCTGCAGCTTTTATGTCTCATATTACAAATATACTGGTTAATAGGAGTACAGTACTGTAATATATACTGGTTATTTATTGGTGGTATTAACTGATTTACATGCACATGCACCAATCTCACATATTAGAACACAAGCTCGTTCTTCATTACCAATTCTCCATTTAGTCAGAAGGATGGTGTCTCGTTCATGTTGCTAAATAGAAGGTAAACAAGCCCCATGTATAGTTATATAAGCTCACATCTGGCAGGGAAGTAGGAGCTGCTGACTCTTCATTATTTTCTAGATCTACTGCAAACAATGCATAAAAAACAATGAGTTTCTGTTTTCTGCCCCCTTCTAAATGTAAAGGACAGTTAACGTGTATCTGTTAAGCTCATAGGTAAAAGTATTTCATGAAAAAGGGGTATTCTCAAGACAACCTTTAATTAAATATCCTTAATAATGTTGTAGAATTTTGTAATTCAATGTTATACAAAAATGCTATTTTGGTGTTACATAACTTTTATATGTTGAGTTGCAGCAGTAAGAGCTGACACAGAGCTCTCTGCTGCCACCAGTGTCTTTGTTGGGAACTGCATGGCTGCTATCTCTCTACTATTATTCAATATATTATAATGAATTTTTCCATTAGAATATACATTACACAGGAGGTGACTGCTGTTCGCTAGCAATCCCTTCTCTCCGCTAGAGCCTGCCGTGTGCACAGGGCTGTAATACACTCCATAGGAAAAGTCAGTGACTGGATACCTGAGAGGAAGTGGAGCCTCTGGAGCTACTGCCTGAGAATAGTGTACCTCGGAGTGAGAGATGGATCCTTTATTTGGAGCATTATTTAGGCCCCAACAAGTTAACAATAAGACTGACTGAAGTCTAAAAGAGAGTGTGAATGGAGGAAGATGGGATTATGTCCACAGATAACACCAGTCCATGGATCACTACTATATCATTACTGTATGAACTGACCACAGATGGACAGTTACATCATTGGATCCTCACTGGGGCTTCATTCTGGAAGCTGGCAGCTTATCCTACTATAAGTCTACACTGTGGCATACATTGCAGTCTTTAATCAGTGTGTTGTGGGTTCAGTGGTTAAAAAATGAACTCCAGCAATCTAACCTGAAGAAGACTGTAGTCCACTGCCGAAACATGTTGTGTCATATAGATATTGTAAAATCTACAGATTTGTCTTGAGGTGCTTGAGGGTTTAATTCTCCACCCCTGTAAGTAGTGCAATCTTTCTGCAGTCACTTACACATACGTTCATATTTGTGACTACGGCGGGATGTGAATCTACCTACAAATTCTGAGACCATGCATTGTCTAAAAGAGAAGCAAAAAATAAGCAAAATACAGTCTACGTTTTGAAGCATGCAGTTAGGGCTCACTCTTTTCCTCTACCTTCTGTTCTTATACTAGAATACCACAGTTACCGTATGTAACACCGATGATGCAGAAAAAGTGATTAAACAGGCGACTCAACAGCTCGCAATCCCTGTAAGTAGAATGAGAATAAACTGTATATGTCTTATAGAATGTAATGATGCTAGTTTCCAGTGTATATAGCTTATTCTGACAATGTTATGCCTTATGTTTTAGCGTTATATACTGTTAGACCCCACTACCCCTGTAATGCTGGAATCCCACAATGTGTCTGAGGCTGGGGTTGTAAAAGATCCTTATGTCTTTTAGTGGACCAGTCCCTGAAATGAATATTATATAAAGAGAAACTTTAGCATAGATAATACTTTACCTAATGACTTCAATACACAATATATTTTGGTTGAAATCCTGTTTTATTGTATTCTTACCAGGGCAGACCAAGTGACTACCATCTGTGGGTGATGTCTGCAAAGGACGAGTCTCTATATCCTCTGTTTGGTGAGAGCTACAGTATACCGAATGTCTGAGAAGGGTCTCTGGCCACCACATGTTATCTCATTACAATAAGATTGATGGCTATAAAGCTTCAGTTCTAGCAGACTTCCATATTATATTCATTACTCTTTTTATTAAGTTCTTTATGACCCATTGGGATTTACTTTTATTTGGATACATTGAACAATTTTTTATATGTGATGCTGCATCTTTCTGTAATGCAATAAAAATTAACAATGAAGGTAGCATGAAATAGTCACACCTATACTACTCAAACAATTGTGATAAGGGAACATGTTCGTATGTTTGTACGCCAATTGTTTGCCGATCACAAACCATTTATCCGATGATCGGAAGGGTTATAACGATAATTTTCAAACATTCAAACTTGTGAACGTACGCAACTGTGTATCTTATGCTTTGCGTCTGATAATCTGTACACATGTACGTACCTCTAGACCAAAACGTATGCAAGCGTGTAATTTACAATTTGCACCTGATAATCTGTACCCATGTGCGTAGACCGAAAAGTACACTTCTAATGTATGTTCGTTATTTGTTTGTAAATATTCAGCGAACACGAACCGATCACAATCCTTTTTTTTTATGTTCGTGTTCGGGATCCGAACCGAACGGAATGTTCGCTCCTCACTACTCAACAACAGTGTAATTGTTATTTTTATACCCCAGCAGGAGTTACAGAACATAACTAAATGTCCAATGGTTCTCTGTAGCCTTAGTGCATGACTATAGTCATCTAAATGTCAGTAAGGGTAAATGTCTCCAATATAACACACTAACAGGTCTCCAGATCTTATGTATATAAATAGAATGTACAATCAGAATGCCAATCCCATATGGCTGTATGCAAAAGTTGGCTGGAGTAATAACCTCTGTATGTGGGCCATATGTCTTTTCTCTTAACAGGTCATGAACAACCTTACAGCATTGCAATGAACTGCCTCAGGGAATCCATGGACATGCCCAGAGGAAGCAACAATAATATTCTGTTAGGTACAGAGAGTACAGAAGACTTGTGTCTTGAACAGTTCCCTCAGGAAAGACTCTGCCAGTTTTTAATTAAAATGAAGCCACAAGTTCCTCTGTACACGAGGAGGGGTAAGCATCTCAGGAACTAGTCATTCTTGCTTTCTCTAATCTCACAATGTTAAAGACACCACCATAAAAGTATTCTGTCTCTAGCAGTCCATTACTTTTTACTGTTTAGCCTCCATTTAGTTATTCATTTCTACTTTCATCTAAAAAAAAAACAAAAAAAAAAAAACTTTAAAATATTAATTCTAATAAGCTTTATCTATATATAGGACAACATAGTCCACAGCATTTCATTTGCAATAAAATGTAGAGGTAATAAAAATTATATAGAATTAGTAGACTGTAAACTCTGCAATCTGTATTTGTCTTTGTTTCGTTTTTTTTTTTTACTTAGAATCCACACAAAAGCACCACAGAAGGAAAAAGTCACTGATAGACTGGGCTTTGAGACGGACAGGGAGTACCACCTTAACTACAGCGGCTTCCCAGTCACCCCTCACCCCTCGCAAACTTTTTGGTCACTCCTTGTCATCAGTTTGTCATAACGGCAATCTACCCAAGCCTATAATGGTAAGGACTAAATTATTATAATTCCTATAGAGACTCAAGGACATAAGAAAAAAAAAGGTCTCTTCTACTAGCTGTGTTGGCACTTACAATAATAATGGTGCCCATTATTCTTTTAGCGCATAGACTGTTAACTGAACTGGGTCGTCACTAATGCTCAACTCTTAATGGGATGAACAGTACATAGACTGCAACAGTGTCCATAGATCAGGGAGCAGTCACCACTTCTTTCAACAGGGCTTGAACCTAATATTTATACACTAGTAGCACATCAGAAACTCTGATAGCTGAACTTTTTGATGTTGACACAATTCTTTTTAAGGGCCAAATCCATGTACGGTAGATAGAGCCTCTATAGTGTCATTCACCACCTCTACATGACTTGTGTCCGGCAATATATTTCAATTATATAGCAAAATTCTATGTGTTAAACGCCCAAATATGCCCCTATGAGAGGCATAAAGAGGTACAAATATACCACACAGATTCATAATATGGTGGTGTACATGATGCCTAACACAAGGAGATTTGGTCATAGCGGCAAGGTGTCATTTATAGTAAGTTGTTACCCATTGTCAAAGTATCTAAAGTTCTGTCTCCTTTCCTTAAAGGGAACCATTCACCCCGTGGCCCCCGGCAGAAACTGACATACAGTGACATAAAGGTCAATATACTTACCACATCGCTCCCGGTCCCGTCCCGGATCCCGTTGTTGACACGGAGAAATCGCTGATTCTTCCTCTCCCGCCCATTATGGTAATGAGCTGAGATGAGTCCAACGTCCATAGGAAACGACGGACGAGTCCAACTTATTCATGAGGTCCTCTTCTCGTCGCCGCCCATCCACGCCTCCTGGAACTTGATTGACGTCTTCAGTCTTCAGTCTTCTGACGAATTCCCGCGCAGGCGCCGTTGCGATGGTCTCATCACCTCTCTGCGCCTGCGCGGTAAACAGGATACGTGTTCGAGGCATTCGGCGCACGCGCAGTAAACAGTGAAGCTGCAGAGCGGCTTCAATTGTGAACTGCGCATGCGCCGAAAACGACTGTCACGGCACCTGTGCGGGATCCGGCGAGAAGAAAGAAGATGAGGAGGAAGAGGACCCGGCGTCAATCAAGTGTCGGAGGCGGGGAGAAGGCTGGACTTCGGACCCGGCGGCGCTCATTACCATAATGGGCGCGAGAAGAAGAATCGCCAATTTCTCCGTGTCAACAACGGGATTCGGGACGGGACCGGGAGCGATGTGGTAAGTATATTGACCTTTATGTCACTGTATGTCAGTTTCTGCCTGGGGCCAGGGGGTGAATGGTTCCCTTTAATCTCCTATTTGACACGCATTAGCACTTGAGTGGAAGAAAAAGGGGTGCACAGTAGATATCTGTCTCCTATGATACATAATAAAGATGTTTTACTCTTTAAATTATGATATAGGATGAGCTTGTCCCTGAGCTAGTGATTGTAGGTTAGCTGCAATGATGTCAGACACAGAAGGAAGAGGGGATATTGCATCCAAATATGTGTATAACACAGAGGCATTATAGAGGACATTATAGAGTAGTACTGAGCAGTCTAAGCACTGTGGTCATATACAGCACTCACTATAGTGTATAGGGGATTAGCGTTAGGTTGGGTGGTGGGTTACATGGGGGGGAGTGTTTTTTGGAGTGGGGGGGGGCGCTTATATATATATATATATATATAGGAAATCCTGGGTTGGTTCATGGACATCCGTTATTATGTACTGGGGCATGGTACGCAAGACCAACTCGAAAAAAATTGTTGCATGGTGTTTTTTTTTGGGCTTTATTTATGTATGGACGTTGTGTGGAATGCAACCAGACCAGGGGTCTAGTATAGTTATGTTAACTATTGTGCACAGGTGGGAGTATTATTAGGGTTATTATTATTAGTGGTGTTTAAGGAAAAATATCTAGTTTGCACATGTTATTACAGCGTTGTGATTAGTGAGAATGAGGCTGGACCAACCAATACATTTATGGACTTTGGGACTTGTATATATTGTACAGTTATGTTATTTATATTCTTGTTATGTTGTCTGTTGTTATTATTGTAATGTTTTATATTCTTAAATAACAGATCGACAGCACTAACTATAAGCTGCAGCCCTGTCTCTCTCTGCCTCTCTCCAGCCCTTCTCCCTCCTCCCTAGACTTCTTTTAAACGGATCCAGATTTTAACAATTTTTGCAAGAGGGTTTGATATATGGAGAAAGGGGTATTTCTGAAAAAAAAAATATATATATTACAGTTTCTTACATTTATTTGCACTGATTGACATAAAGTCTACTGAAAGTGTAATGCCAATTTAAGTCCCAATAAAAACTATGTAAAGCCAACAAATATTACCAGATACCACTGCCATAATTAGGACTGTATGCCTTATTGTTCCTCTGAATCCTGCAGGATATGCTTCTACTGTTATATGAAGAGGGACCGCACACTAGGGGGATTTTCAGGCGCTCAGCCAATGCCAAGACATGCAAGGAGCTTAAGGAGAAGTTGATCTCTGGGGATGAGGTCCATATGGATGGAGAATCTGTCTTTGTAGCAGCTGCAGTGATCACGGTATTTTACTGAAACATTGTAAAAACAATAGGCGTTCTGTGTATGTTGAGTCGCCAAGGAAAACAAATTCAGTGGTATATTACAGAGATGCTTTACACAAACATTCAGACAAATGCATGGGGAGCGAGCCGAAAGGCATCCCTCTCCTATTTCTGTGCTCACAGAGAGAATTGTACATAGTATACTTGTTCCTTTAGCGGTACTGATATTTTATACCAAATATTCTTTGAGCTTCTCTGAGTATGATATAAGATGAGTGGCCATAAGGCCCTGTTCACATCATATTGCCAATGCATCAGAGGTAAATACATTGGCATGATGGGAAAAAAAATGACATCTAGAAAATGGGGCAAACATTATTGCTAGTAGACTACCTTCTGCCAATATGCTAATATACCCCTCGTTTCTGGCTTAGTTCTCTGTATATACAGCATCTCTGGCCAATAGCTGGGTGGCATGGGTTTTAGACTGGCATCCTTCGATGAGACATTCATGGCTTATCCTAAGAATAGGTGATTAGTAACTAAGTCCTCAAAAGTCCCTCTTATTCGAAGTGTGCAGTAGGATACCCTTTGAAAATCTCAACAGGTCTGTAGTCTGCTTCTAAAGCGAACAATCTAGAAAACTGCCGGATGTCCTATTGGCTTAAATTTTAATACACTTACAATTTCAAGTTTATAGGGCTTCAGGCAGTTCCATATGATGCTTGCTTTAGGAGCAGACTACAGACCTGCTGGGATTTTGAAAGGGTATCCTACTGCCTACTCCAAATGGGAGGTACCCTTTAATAATGCCATTTGTATTTAGGATATTAGTGTTGAGTCTACTCTTTGTGTGGCATCAGGATAAGGTTGGGTTCAGTGCAGTATCCTGTATGTACACCACATCTCTCAGACTTCTTTAAACAGCTGCCAGAGAAGAAGCTTCCAGAACTATGAGCTGTTTATCGTATCTTTACGCACCATACTAGCTCACCGACAGCTACATTAAACAACCAGGAGGAATGCCACCTTCTCCATTGGGCTTTTAAACCATATGATGATAACTATAAGGATTTGATTGAATACGATGTTCTGCAATGCACTCAATTTCCTGTTGAGGTTTAGCTTTATCATAGAAGTATGCAAAACGGAGTTAATTAATCTTAGTCAGAAAAGTGACTTGTTTGACATCAGAGTTATGTGTATTCTCTGGTTCTCAGAAATAACTAGAGCTGCACTATTAGGATACATAAAATTACATGGTAATACAGTCATTTTTACCCCTGTAATCCTAAGAAGAAAAAAAGATTACGGCACTCACCCACTTACTTTATTGTGCAGAAAACACAATGATTACATGCAGGGAAGAAAATCAGAAATGATATCCGAGCATCCCAGCAGAAATCGTTTCGTGTACAGTTGCACAGTTGCACTCCCAGTGTATCTCACTCCCCTCCCTGTACATGTTTTGTGTGTTTTCTGCACAATTAAGTAAGAAGAAGAAGAATCTGGGTGAGTGCTCCAATACTTTTTCCTTGTTGAGATTATCGTAATGACTGTGGCTTTTTACTGAGCCATTCATTTTGTGCTACTCCCACTGACTGTGTTCTGTTCCACTGAGTATTATGCAGCAGTGACGGGTTTGCGTTTCTTTATATTTATTGCCTCTTTTTATACCTGTGTCTGATCACCTCTCTCCAAAAGAACTGACCATCATACCACATGTATATTTAATTTAGGATTTTCTACGCAATATTCCTGATAGTGTTCTATCCTCAGACATGCATGGACTTTGGATGGAGGTTGCAGATATTGAGGAACCTGAATGTAAAATTAAAGACATAAAAAGGTCAGTTAACATCATGAAACTATGGGGGGAATTCATTAAAGGAGAATTCCAGCAAAAAGTATTGTATTGCCCCCCAAAAGTTATACAAATCACCAATATACATTTATTACGGGAAACGCACATACAGTGCTGTTTTCCCAGCACTTACTATTGCATCAAGGCTTCACTTTCAGGATAAAATGGTGATGTCACGACCCAACTCCCAGAGCTGTGCGGGCTGTGGCTGCTGGAGAGGATGATGACAAAGGGACACTGAGGGACACAGGGCACTCCTGCCATCCTCCTCTCCAGCAGCCACAGCCCGCACAGCTCTAGGAGTCTGGTCGTGACATCACCATGTTATCTAGGAAGTGAAGCCTTGATGCAATAGTAAGTGCAAGGAAAAAAAGCTCTTTATAAGCATTTCCTATAATAAGTTTGTATTGGTCAATTGTATAACTTTTGGGGGGCAATACAACGCTTTAATAAAAATTTTTACCAGACTTCTCCTTTAAGTCTAGTGTTAATACGCTGATGTAACAACCCTGTCCGGGCACCAGATGGCAGAACTTTTCATCTCTCATAGTGGTTGTGCAGTGTCCCAGAACAGCCCTTCTCATGCTCGCACTTGTATTATAACCAGTTCTGTCCTGGAAAGCTATGGTCCACTGCAAACTGTGTGTATTGTGTTACCCTTCTCAGTATTCAGGTCTGCTATTCCATTCATTTATTGTATGTATATTCAGGTATCAGTGCCTAATAGGATTATGTCGCCCCCCAGTGTTCAAGTATGGTACTTCTCATGTATATTTCTCTGTATATGCCTAATGGTGTGATGATGCAATGGCTGGATGTCACGTGACTGTGCCCTGCTTCCATGGTAACTCCAATGGTCATTGAGCTTTGGCTGGGGTTACCATGTAACTTCCTGTTCTACCTCAGTCTATCTCCTGCCCTAGAGGGGATAGGGTGTGTTGCTCTGCTGTTCCTGTGCAGTCTAGTCTTGTCCTCCACCTTCAGGAGACAAGTTCTGTGTCTATCTCCTGCCCCATAGGGAATAGGTTGTGTGTTTGTCCTCTCTCCCTGCTAAGAGAGAGGCCTGCGTTTTGCTCTGCTGCTCCAGTCCACTGGCTGTGTTCCTGTCTCAAGTCTCAAGATTCTCATCTGGGTGTCGATTCTTCAGTCATTCTTCAGTTCCTCTCATCATCATCTTCTCTAATCATCAACAGCAAGTATTTTATTCAAGTCTCATTCCACCCAGCATCTCATCTTCAGTTTCACTACTACTCCCATCATTCAGCACGCTACTCTCACAGCCTATTGCAGCATCACCCATTACTCTGCTTTATTCAAGATTGCCTTATTCCTTCCTTACTGCATCCGGAGAGACTGTTGCTACTAGTTACCACCGTTACAATAAATATACAACTACCATTGTTTCTGAACCTTGGCATTGGTGTGATAATTGGTGCCCTGACTAAGGACAATGAAGAATCGCATGCCCAGTATTCCCGTATGGTCAGGAGCCCGGTGTCCAGCTGTATCACCCTCGTGCCTACACCGTGGCCACATTATCCTACAGCTGCCCCGGTTCCTGCCTGTTAGCACCATCTATACTGCGGAGTGGCCCCTAGGGGCCAGTGCATCGCAGTTGCCTTACCTAGGTCCTAACTGTGGCTCCAGGCACTCGGATAACCCCAGGACTTACAGTAAAAATATATATTGAGGGTAGCTTCACATGTAATGGATTTGCAGCGGATTTCACGCTGGCAGTTTGCAAATCCTGCTACTGTGATTTTCAATGGGGTTACATACCTGCAGCGGATTTTCGGGGTATGTAACATTGGTCCCTTTAACCCCCCGCTGCCCACAGCATACATCACCTGCTCAGCGCCGCGGCTGCATGTGAGGCTCCCGGCTCCCATTGGTTCCGCTCAACCAATCAGTGACTGCGGCGAGCCTCACATGCAGCCACTGCGCCGAGCCAGTAATATATGCTGTGAAGGGTTAAAGGGGCTGGCGTTACATACTCGCAGCTGAATGAAAATTCCACTGCGGGTATGTAACCCCATTGAAAATCACAGTATCAGGATTCGCAGTGTGAAATCCGCTGCAGATCCTTTACATGTGAAGCAACCCTGAAAGATTTTTTTTTTTCTGCTAATCAAATGCTGTCCTCATCTCTTTCTAATCACCAATTGTCTCTTGTAAGGTGTTTAATGATTTCCCTGCCCAACAACACTCAACAACACATGAATTAGATACATCAATAGCTGCTCAGAATAAAATATGAAAACCCATATCCAGACCCTGTGCTAGGTAGTGGTTTCCACTAAATCAGAAACTAGATAGTATAGAATTTCCTTAATAAAGAGAGAAGCAGCCGCAGCTAACCAGCCATGTATGCAAGAATACATGGACTTAAAGCCATGCCACAAATCGCTTAGTTTGGAAATTATTATCTTATGGTGAGTAGCATAGTGTTTGTTGTGCCCTCAAATGTCATCATTTCAGATCTACTAAGGGTTAGTATTAATTTGGCAACATTTTTCTGGAATGTGTTAAAGAGGACCTGTCACCCAGGATGACTGCGCCGAGCCCGCCCGATCCCCCGGTGGAGCCCTGGATACTTACCCTTTCCTGCAAGTCCCGCTCCTGGACCCAGTCCAGGGACGGAGATATTGCCACCCGAAGGTGAGCGTGCGCTGTATGCTAAGTACCTGAGATGAGTCCGATGCTCACAGAGAATGACTGGAGCAGTCGGACCGGGTCCAGGAGTGGGACTTGCAGGAAAGGGTAAGTATACGCGGCTCCAATGGGGGTCGGGTGGGCTCGGCGCTGTTATCCCAGGTGACAGGACAGGTCCCAGGACAAGTGGACGTAACCAGCATCTCATGCTCAGACCTTCCACCAGAGACTCTAGGATAGTGGTGGCACTAGACAGGAGGCAAGTGCCCCTGCCATTCCCTGCTGATATATTATATGCCTTCTTATAATGTTCTAGAGACATCCTAATGACAGGATTGTGACTTGTTTAACTGAAATGACAGTCTTCTATCTTTAGCTTGATGGACCAGCTTCCAGAAGCAAACTTCATTCTCCTGCAGCACTTGTTTGCTGTACTGAATCACATAGAAAAGAACTCCGAGGAGAATCAAATGACTGCGTCCAACCTTGCTGTCTGCATAGCTCCAAATATGTTATGGCTGCCTTCAGTCAGTGATCCCGAAGAGGAAAGCAAGTCAACGAAAAAGGTAAATGCAGAAGGCTTTGGCTCCAAATGTTTTATGGTGGATCCTGGGTGTGGGCTGTTTAGTTGTGTCTGTTGTCCTGAGAGGATGAAAAGGGGTGTGGGGGCTTCACTTGTTTATGGCTTTAAATGTCAGAATGATATGTTTGGTTATCTAGGATATGCAAATCAGCACTCACAGCATCTGGAGCCCCTATTACACAGGGTGACTGAGAGGAGCAAACAAGCGCTGTCAGCATTCGTTTGCTCCTCGTTCCCCACTCGTTGCCGCAGCTATTGCATACAGCAGCAGCAAGCAAGTGAACACAGGGGAGGCTGCAGGGAGGTGCGGAGGGGGGCTGCCCATACAGGATCGTCCGGGCAGCCCATAGCATATAGCAGCGGTCTGCTGCTGCGGCTCCTCTTCCACGAAGCTACGGCAGCAGATCGTTGCTATATTACTCATTTGTCTTTCAACATGTTGAAAGACAAACGACTGCAACGATCAGCTGACATCGTTCATGTCGGCTGATCGTTGCCTTCTATTACACAAGACGAATATCGGCCATAACGGCCGATATTGGCCAATAATCGTTTAGTGTAATAGGGCCTTTAGGAAAAGGTACCTTGAAAGGGTGGTGTGAGAGTTTCTTTGCATATTCGTCCCAAGAATTCTTAGTAAGGTATGAATGGCTTTTAAGTCTCCATACATCTTTATGACACTCTCCTTAATGGGAATCTGTCAGCTCCTGGGCCCTACATGAGGTTCTGACAGTGTGCTGTAGCTGGCAGTCCCCTAGTGAGCATGTTGCCTTTTTTGGAAATTTTTTGTGCAGCGGATTATGTACAATCTTAGGACTCCTACTGTAATGAAGAGTCAAAGAGGAGTTGTTCATGTCGCACTCTGGCATGCCTCACTACTCCTTTCTCCTCTCCCTTCTTCATGAATAATCAATGCTGCCCGGCCTCCTGTTCGCTCAGCTGTCAGATTGCAGATCAGTCCTCTGTTGGCCGTTTATGTCTGTAAGAAACACTCAGGTATATTTGAATCTCTTCTTACTAATGTGTTGGAGCTGTGGTCTAGGGGTAACTCACCTGTCTAGAGACCAGCCAGCAGTTCATTCTCTGGTTTGAATGCTCTGATGGAAGTTAAATAGAGGTCTTTTTTCTCATTATTGTATCATTTTTAAAGGGGTAGTGCGGCGGTAAACAATTATTCACAGAATAACACACATTACAAAGTTATACAACTTTGTAATGTATGTTATGTCTGTGAATGGCCCCCTTCCCCGTGTCCCACCACCCCCACCCGTGTACCCGGAAGTGTGGTGCGCTATACATACCTGTCACATGCCGACTCGTCTCCGATCTTCGTCTTCGCCCGAATCCCTCCGTCTGTCCTGAGTGCCGGCCGTCCTCTGCCGCGTCATCGGCTGCTCAGCCGCAATTGGCTGAGCATAACTGTGCTCAGTCAATCGCGGCTGAGCATCTGATGACGCTGAAGAGGGCGGCCGGGACTCGCTGACTGAAGATCAGAGACGAGTCGGCACGTGACAGGTATGTATAGCGCACCACACTTCCGGGTACACGGGTGGGGGTGGTGGGACACGGGGAAGGGGGCCATTCACAGACATTACATACATTACAAAGTTGTATAACTTTGTAATGTGTGTTATTCTGTGAATAATTTTTTACCGCCTCACTACCCCTTTAAGGCTATGCTCACACACCGCATTGTTTCTCATTATTTTGGTCAGTATTTTGCAACCAAAACCAGGAGTGGATTGAGAATGCAGAAAGGCTATGTTCTCACACTGTTGAAATTGAGCGGATAGCTGTCATTTAATAGCAAATATCGGACTTTGTTTTAAAATAACAGTAATTATTTGTCATTAAATGACGGCCATCCACTTAATTTCAATGTGAACATAGCCTTTCTGTGTTTTCAATCCAATTCTGCCTACAGAGGACTGATCTGCAATCAGAGACACTGCAATCAGAGACACGGGCTGACAGCCCGAAACGTTTCTTCTAGAAAAATCCATGCGCAGTGATGGAACATGGAGAGTAAAAACTTGGTTACTTGATAAAAGTCACAAATGAGCGTAATGAATCATCTGCTTACTATGCTTATCTTTCTGTATGTTTCATGGTGTATTTTCTGCAGCATCAAATCCGGATGTAAATAAAAGTACAATAAAAAGAAAATCTTGTTTTTCATAGAGAAACCACTGGTACTAGCCACATTCCCAATAGGGGTCACTGTGTCATTACAGATGCTGCGCAAGAATGGCTGTATCAGCCAGATAAGACGAGGGTGGGAAACTTTGTGTTCTCTACTTTTTGCCTAATACCTGACCATTTAATACCTGAGACATTGCTCAAAGGTGGCCATCTGCCAGCAACCCCAGCTTCACACGGAGTCTCCGGCACATTTACTAGTTCTTTCCGTCACTGAGGGAAATATTTCTAAAATTAGGATGTTTGGAATGCAAAAGATAGCAAATATACATAACAACTGCAGCGTGATCCCTGCCCTGTAATACAGTGTGAATATAGAATAAACACACAAAGTGAAGCTGATAAGAGACACAGTACTCTGGTTTTGTAAGTTTCCCTTTTCCATATTAAAGGGGTAGTTAAAAAAAAAAAATATTTTTTCAAATCAACAGATTTGTAATTTACGTCCATTGAAAAAAATCTCAAGTCTTCCAATACTTATCAGCTGCTGCAGGAGGTGGTGTATTTTTTCCGGTCTGACACAGTGCTCTCTGCTGCCACCTCTGCCACCTCTGTGTCAGGAACTGTCCAGAGCAGCCGCAAATCCCCATAGAAAATCTCTCATGCTTTTCAGACTGGAAAGAATACACCACTTCCCGCAGCTAATAAGTACCGGAAGAGTTGAGTTTTTTGAAAGAAGTAAATTACATATCTCTGGCACTTTCTGGCACCAGTTGATTTGAAAGATTTTTTTTTAAGTGGGAGGGAGCACGACTACCCCTTTAATATGGAAAAGAGAAATTTACAAAACCAGAGTACTGTGTCTCTTATCAGCAGTCCAGCCCCGCTTTGTGTGCTTATTCTACATTCACACTGTATTACAGGGCAGGGATCACGCTGCAGTTGTTATGTATATTTGCTATCTTGCATTCCAAACATCCTAATTTTAGAAATATTTCCCTCAGTGATGGAAAGAAATAGTAAATGTGCTGGAGACTCGGTGTGAAGCTGGGGTTGCTGGCAGATGGCCACCTTTGAACAGTACACTGTATATTTGGTCTGTCTGCACACTTTGTTCCTTTTTTTTAAAGATTTCCTTAATATTTAAATATTTAAACTCATTAAGAATAACTTTTGTTAATATCCTGCCAATGCAAAAATAGGGTGTATATGTGGAAGAAAGCATTATTCTCCCATGTGGGCTAGAAGTCTGGCTAAAATTACACTCAAGCTGTTTGGTGTAAAAAAAAAAATAAAGAAATCTAATTAGTAAAATCTCACTAAAGATGAGCGAATATGCAGCGAGCCGGGGTAATGGGAAGAGAGTGAGGGGAATGAGGAGTGGATGATGGTGATGGTAGTCTCTCCTGGTAGCGTGGCGCTGAGCTCCTCTGTGAGGGGATGCACTGAGGGCTGCAGGGGGAGAGTGTGCTATACCTGCAGGATGGCTGGAACTTGTCACGGTCACAGGTGGGCACGAGGGCTTCTGCAGGTACAGGGGGACTCTCTGGCGATTCCCTGGTATCACTCTCTCTTCTGTGGCTGCTGCAGCGGTTTCTGTAGGGGGGCTGCACCCGTGTGTAAGGTGGTCGGTGGTGTGGACCTGTAGTTCCCCCGGGGCCAACCCCAAAATACTGCTGCCCGGTAATATGGCCCTTGATGGTGGTGTGGTGCAGGTGGACCAGACAACAGGGAGACAAGGAGGGAGGCAGTGTAACAACTCCTTTACTGTTAGTCTTGCAGATGTTTTACAGTCCTTTGGTACACAGCGAAGACTACTGGCGGCTTTGACTGGGTTACTGTACTTGTGAGAGCCTGGTGGTGGTAGAGGGACGACCTGCCTTAGGTCCTGGTCTGCCAGTACGTGTGGGACGCTGGTGAGCACCGTGATCCTGTGGACTTCTCCCCAATGGTGCTTGAGTCTGCTTTTCCCTCCCTGTCTGCTAGGGAGCTTCCTGCTTAGGTTACTGGGCCGGGCCTTAGGCCACAACTTTCGGGTCCCAGAGGTATCCAGGGGTCCTAGTCAATCCTACCCCCCGAATGTCAGGAAGATGGGTGCCGAGGCCTAGGTTAACTCGGCTCCCTCTTACAGCCAAGTCTCTCCACTGGGTGTCTGTCTTTAGGATTCCCACTGACTGTATACGTGCTGCCCCTTTCCTGAGGAGCACCTGACAAACTGTCTCTCAAGGTCTCTCTTTCTCTCACCTCCAGCTGTTTGTTCTCTTGCTGCTCTGTGTAAGATCTTTCTCCTTGTTCCCATCAGCAGCTTCTCTCTCTGTGGTGATCTCCTGAGGTGATGTTATCCCCTCTACAGCTGGTGACTTGTCTCACTAGTCTCTTGTCTCAGCTAAGCTCTGCAACAGCCAGCCTTATATAGGGGGCCTATCTGCATAACCCCACCCCCTTCTAGCAACTTCCTAAGCTTACCACACTACCTAGAGCAGTTCCCACTAGGGACAGTAGATGTCGCTGTTGTGTAGTGTGCAGTGTAAGCATGTAACCCATCTCTGCCTGCCAGTTACAGGGTACAGAGAAATACACAGAATAGTTGCACATAAAACATGTTAACTCCTAAAATATATAATAACACTTGTTGACAGGTGCCATCCTCAGCCCAGCGACAGGAACCATGCTCTGGTATACTACAAATATACAGTAATAATGAAGCAAATCACTTTGTTAGTTCAGTATTTGACTTATAAGCTTGCTGCCTTTTAACTCTGTGACACTCCACTCCGGGTTCCGGGAAAAGCTGGAAAAATGGGAGAAGTTTCCCAGGACTGGATCCAACTTCTCCAGGCCCCTGTGGGGAGTGTACCAGAGAGTTAAAGGGCAGGCAGCTAATAAGCCGACTGCCGAGCGATTTGCTTTGTTATTACTGTATCTTCGCTCATCTCTAAACCTCATCAACATCCTCCCTCTTTGAGAAGACCACCTCCTTATTTCATGTGACAGATTTTTAGTCGACCATACATTAAGAAAAAAGGGTAGCCTGGCTCTATAGAAGACTACTTTTGAACACAATTTTTGGCGGTCTTATACATGTATTCTAGCTGACTTGCCTAATCTGGTTTCTTCATGCAGGTGGCTCTTCTGGTACAGTTTTTGATAGAAAATTATGAGCTCATTTTCGGACAAGATGCTGCATCTCTCTTCAGCAAACACAGAAAGCAAGAATTAGGAAGTGCAGACGATTTGTCAGGTAAATTGTTAGAAGTACTTTCATTATTTAAAAGAAATGCTAGAAAAATATTGTATATTGTAGTGTGAATGTGTTCCCAGTAGTTCACCTGTGCATCAAAGACCAGGGTCTCCTCTTAGACTTGCCCACACTAGTTCCTTAGTCCCAAGCTCTTTAATGAGTCGTCGTATAATATAACTTTATGGAGATCAGAGCTCCAGTTTTATAGCTCCTAATATCCGGTTACTATTCTAACAAAGTGTCTCCAGTTATAAATGAAATGTAATATGTGTTAGGTCTTACTAATTGAAGGCTCTGTGCCATATCAGTTATTGGGGACCTGTGGCTGTTCTCAGTTATAATCCCTGCCGTACCTCGTGCAGCATGCTGGAAATAACTTGCAAACATGTGGCTGTCCCAAATTTTTGACAGCTTATAAAGGCATTACTACTACAGTCCTAATAAAAAATAGGGCAAAGTGCTTTTTTACTACCAAGCTTTAACACATATCCATATGTATTTGTAGCTGTAGACTTCTTCTCAATGATTGAATTCTGGTTACATGCATTTGTGACTAATAGGGGCTTCAGAGCTTCTTTGGAAGCAACCCCTTTAGGATTTAATTTTAAGTCCACAAGCCTATGAAAATGAATTTCTTTAAAGGGGTTACTCTTGTCTCCAGTTCAGGAGTGGTTTGCAATAAAGCTCCATTCACTTCAGTGGAACAAAGTTGCAAAACCCTACCCAATCTGGAGACAGATTCCACTGTCTCTGGAAAAAAAAGTAGTCATGTTTTACGAACGCTGGATAACCCCTTTAACATATCAGTAAGGACCCCTTTTTTTTCATACAGAGCTCCAAATTCCCTAACATGGCAGCCAGTGATCATGACTAGAAGAAGGATGGGAGCTTATTATACACTGTGCGGACTGTTACCTATTGTACCCATTGTTACCCAAAATACCATTTAGCACCTAACCTCACTCTAATGAGGGCTGCAGGTACCCAGTATGTTCTAAAAGCATACCTGTGGTTTTAAAAGAATTTTAAAAACCTGCATGGTTTTTTACAACACAGGGGAGCGTGGGGCGCAATTTAGATTTACTGTATCTGCAAGGTGCATTGGTAGCATAGAAGATCATAGCCATTTGCTAATGATGATGAGTGGGGCAGAGGAATATATTCAGGAGGCAGCACTGTGTACATACTGAAAACACAAGTATTTTCCCAAGACCCAGCTACCCAGAACCTTGTAAGCAGTCAGAGATAAGAGGAAAGACATAATTTACCTTTCAGGCACAATGTGGACCCTCTAGAGGAGATAACCAGACTCAAGATGAATACACCATCTCTCAGCCCTTCATAGGACTAGCTAAACCCTTCCCCGACTTCCTGTGTTCTGTCTAGGTCAAGTGTGTCAAACTCAGGCCCCCCCAACTGATGCAAAACTACAATTTCTATTATGCCTGGACAGCCAAAGCTTTAGATTTTGCTGTCCTGGCATGATGGCTCTAACGTTGTCTGTGAGTTTAAACATACAGTCAGTTTACTTTACACTTTTCTTTTTAATTTGACCTGTTTTATAGGCATACACCTTATCCATGGACAAGATTCCTCAGATGAACTTGAATTTGCTTCTTCGGACTTGGAGAAGTCTGACACTAATTTAGTCAAAGATGATGTTATGTTTGATGAGTCTCTGCTCTTAGAGGAGAAAGAGGATTGGGATCTGTTTAGTGAAATTGCAGCCTGTTACCAGAGCAAAACTAAAATGGACATCTTGGAATGCTACAACAATGACTCACTAATCTGTAACGGATCTGGTTCGGCCTGCTTCCTAAGTCCAGCCAGAGACAGATGCTCTTCAGAACCAAGTGTATGTCTCAGTTCTCAGCATCCTGCCCAATACCATGAACCAGTTGCTCGCCAGTCTAGCTGTGATGCCACCATAATCCACAATCATATTGACTACATCAATCAGCTAAAGCAATTGCAGTTGGAAAGTCAGAAATTATTACATGAAGAGCATGGCTCTAACATGAAGAACACCCCATATGCCTTTTGGAAGTCAACTTGGGCAGGAAAAATAATGAAGGAAAGAAATCCACAAAAGATAAATGGTTCCAGCAGGTCAAGCATTTCAAGTCTTTCTTCTACTACCACTTCTCCTTCTGTCTCCTCCTTGAGTTCCTTAGATAGTGCTTTTTCTTATTGCTCAGAATCGTCTGCATTTAGTCCCAGTGATGTCACTTCTCTACCTTTTATGTTTGGGACCTCAGCCAGATTGCACACACTCTCCCCAGAAATCACCAAAAAGAAATTGAGAGAATGGCATATACCCATGAACACTCTCTTTGGTGGCACCTCTTGTGATCTAGACTCTTGGGAAATGCAGTGGGAAATGGATAATACAGTGAAAGAGAGTGATAAAGCCAATAATGAAGTCCCAGTTCATAGTGACATTCGAAGGGTTTGTTTGGACAAAGACCCAAAAGAAAATTTTAATTTCCCAGTAGAAGCCAAAGAAAGTGTAAAAGAATCAAGACTCAATTATTTCAGAGCTGATGCTGGTCCAGAAAATGGTCACTGTGTCCAGAAGGAAACCTCCGTTAAGCACATTGAGATTAGAAGGCAGGAGTCTTCCAATGATGATAGTCTTCAGCGTACAAGAGTGACTTTCTTTATGTCTCCTAATATCATGTCCGTGAAAAGCCTGACTGATCACAATCTAAATACAGATTCAAATAGTTCCGTTTTCCAAAGCACAAAATGCCAAATTCCACAGACTGTGTTCTATGGTCAAAACGCCCCACTTGTACTGCATTCGGTGTCTAGGAAGCAACACCCAGAGGTGGAGAAACCTTGCTGGCAAACACAACTGAAACATGTTCTTAACAGGGGCTCTATACGTGAGACAGTAACCAATAAGACATGTAAAGACCTTGCGGAAGCTGCCATAGAGAGTGAGATCATAACTAAGGAGCAGAATTTCAAAGAACCTCAAACAGAGGAGACCACCAGACACAATGTGCATGCTAAAAGCCACCACCCCAAGAGCATAACCTCCTTCAGCCAGAGCATTCGGGTAATATTACCATCTTCTGTTAAGAATACTGTGAGGGATTATTTCAAGCACACTGATGCTAAGACTTCCAGTACTTCACAAGAGGTGACTGTGGAACGTAATCCGACCCAGACTAAAACGGAGAACTGTGATTTACAGGGGACAGAAGAGCCAAAGGAGACAAAGGAACGCAGCTGTTTGGTCGAGGAATCTTTTGTGTAAATGGTTGACAAAAGCAAATGAATTTATGTTGTGTAAAGTAGAAAATATTACTGCCAAAGAAAATAATGTACAGAGATGAAGATGTGTACAATTCAGCTGTAGAAAGCAATCACTAGAGTGATAGGTTTACTGTACATATTTCATTGTTTAGAGTGTGAACAATGCATTAGGTTTTATTATTAGAAAATAATAAAAAGAGGTATTTCCTTTGTATTCTGAAGATGGTGAGGAAGCAGTGGTAGTGTAGCGCTCTGTTTTATCCCTGACAATCAGGTCAGTGAAGGGAACTACAGCGCATCCCAATTAAAGTGAACTGTTCCTTCCTCACGTGGGAGATCAAGACACTAAATTGTGTCTCCTTTATTCTCAGGATCGGAAGAGATTAGAGATGAGCGAACCAGGTTCGGGTTCAAGTCGATCCGAACCCGAATGATCGGCATTTGATTAGCGGGGGCTGCTGAACTTGGATAAAGCTCTAAGGTTGTCTTGAAAACATGGATACAGCCAATGACTATATCCATGATTTCCACATAGCCTTAGGGCTTTATCCAACTTTAGCAGCCACCGAATGCCGAAAGCTTGGGTTCGGATGGACTCGAGCATGCTCTCTAGAAGAGATCCCATAAGTCAAACCCCCACTGATAATAAAGTGACGACATATCCTAGCAGTATACTTACAAATGCACAAAGAGAGGGCGACCGAGAGATTACGGTCCAGGCCTGTCAATGTGACATTTTAGGGAATGGTCTCTTTCTCGAGTGATATGCCATCACTTCCTGAAATGCAAACACCTCTTGCTTTATTCTATTGTTTAAAAAGGACAATATTAGTATCTTTTCCTACCATTACTGTCACACACAGAAGTCCTCTCACAGGTCACAGGACAATTTTTTAACTGGGCAACATATCAGATTTTACCATGTGCATCAGTGGTTCCCATGCGGCGCTATTTTGTTTAGTAAAATGCCAGACAAACTGTACTGATCCCATTATAGGCAACAATGTCCACTGAGAAACACTGTATGTTTCTGTCATTATACTGTGGATACAGCAAGACCACTTGTTTTCCACTTGTAGCCAAGAAGGACTACAGCAATCCTTAACGCATAGAGTTTATGACTGCTATATGGCTCAGAGATGAACCAGAACCTTCTTACAACTGAGGTCAATATTGTAAAAACTAGTCCTCTTCAGGTACTCGACAAATATTTGGTCAGTGAAGAATGGACAATGTTGCTATTTATGTAGGTAGATTTGGTAAGCAGCTTCTAATCAGTATAATGCCACATGGGTGTAGTGTAGTAGGCGCATAGAGCTGCAGGAATTCAGGTTTTGCTGAGTGGTATCCTGTGTAGCCCCTTATGTTTGTGATAGTCTTGCATCTGATTGAATTTACCAAAATTTCTATTTTCCGTCTAATTTTTATAGTCCCTGAGAGAAAAACCTCTGTATCCCATCATATGAAATCTTTTAAGAAACAATGGTAAATAGGTCCTCCAATTGTGTGGAGCCCAAAGTGACTGCTATAGAATCAGAATCCTGATGACTCTCATCCACATTTACCCTGTCTGTGATGCAACTAGCAATCTGTGACTGTTAGTACAGGAGGAAGGAATAATGATCATAGTGTAAATGGGGAAAAAAAGTAATGTTGATAAAGGTTTGTGCAAGTTAATAAGAAAGAGGTTGCGAAAGAGTAATTTTTATAGAATGTTAAGGCCTTATGCATGTGATGAGAGGAGAGTACACGTAAAGTCGAAAGAAATGAAACACTGTAGAACACTTAAAACGGTTTGTCTGCAATAGAAAAAAAAACATTCATCATGTTTCTAATGGGCTGTCTCCGGAATTGGAGCCCATCATCTGAATAGCTATCAGCTGCAATACCAGACACTGGTAATGGGGAAAAAAGTAGAACGGTTTCCAGAAAAATACCAGGCCCCTTTTAAGAGTTCTGTACTGTGATGCAGGTGTTCCAAAATTATTGATACCTTGCTGGGGCCACTGATGAAAGAAAAACCTTACCCACCCCATTCCCTCAGAGCTCCTATTGTGGCTCCTTCCTGTCTCCCATTACTCTTCTCCATCTGCTTCTAAGATGAGAGGATGTAGCAAGACCTGTCCATTCAGCCATCATTGGCTGCGTCCAGTGATCGGCTGAGCTTGCAGGTCCTGCTCTGACCTCTCATCTCGGAAGCGGGCAGAGAGAAGTGGGAGACCAGAAGGTGCCACTATGGGAGCTTCAGCATAAACTGATGGGAATCGGGGTAGGTACGTTTCAGGCAAGTGATTTGTCATCAAAAAAAGTCCAGTGAAATCATGGGGTAACCAGAATTACTGTGAAATAATTTTAACCACAAATGTCTGGCTTTCAGGCACATGGACATATATACAGATATACATGTGTATGACAAACTTCAGTCCAAAATTTTCTTAAATAAGTAAGTTTACTGGTTGAGTTTAATGTGAGACAACAGTTGAGCCACTGACGGCCCTGCAAACATCATGTATTTAGTTTGTGGCTGAAACCACACCTGACATATAAGTCAATGTAGAGTCAAACTCTGCTGACTTGCATGTCATCCACATCCCGGCCTTGGCTCAGCCACAGTGCGGCCGCTATGTGAGAACCCAACCCTGAGGGAAAACATCAGTTGTGGCCAAAATTTAAAGCAGCTGAAGGGCATTCAGAGGAATGTTCTCCCTGTATGACCTGCAGGCAGTATGTATAACATGGTTGGTTATTACTACTTTATTGTTCTTTTATATTATAAAACTGCAAAAACACCCATCACCTTTCCTATACGCTTATTTCATTTGATCACATTTCACACTGTCCAGTCATAATGGATCAGACTTCCATCAACGTACAATAGATATAGGTTTCTTATGTTGTTCTAAATGTGGAGGATAACATACTGCAGAATTCAAACACCTTCTTGAAGTACCGTATTTGTAGAAGCCTCTAGAAGGATCTAAGACGATACAGGTGTAAATAACCTCCTCACGGATCCAGGTGTGTCTGGGTGTATATAAGGACAGTACTATTTATACTGAAGTTTATGTATATAGCTTTTCTTTTCGGGTTTTATGTGATGTTCACATTCTTTATTCCCCATCACAGTTGTATCTATTTTAATAAAGTGGAATGAATTCGTCACTAAGTCTCTGTATATCATTACTAATATTTATTATATTACCCTAATTATATTCTTAATATAAAGCAGAATATTCCAGATTAGTGAAGGCTAAAGCTACATTGCTTTCAAGAGGTACTCCAGCAAAAAGAAATACTTTTTTACATTATAATATAACTTTATTAAAGAAAATTTGATAGATTGATGAGTCTTTTAGTTATTTTTTTTTTTTATGCCACTGCCCCTCTGCTGCCACCACTGGCTTTGTAAGGAACTGCAGGGCTGCTAAAGCCCTGGTCCCAGCATAGTTACATATGCTGCATGCAGCATTAGCGACTCTGAGCCTCCCTAATATCTAACAGGTCTTAGAAAATATATCACTGGAGGTTTAGTACCCGAATTTAACACTGCATGCAGCACTACTAAAGATATGTACACGCTGCATTGGGAGCAGTTTCTGAACAGCCCTGCAGTTTCTGTTACAGCCAGTGGTGGCAGCAGAGGAGCAATGCCCCACTCACTGCTACCATTTAATATAAATTATATATATTATTTTTTTTCCCCTATAAAATAAAAAATATATATTATAATGTTATATAACTTGATTAAAGAAAAAATATTTTTGCTAGAATACACCTTTAGGTGCCCTCACAGTATTTTGGATTGAAAACGGAGAGAGGCTATGTTCACACGCTGTTGAAATTGAGTGGATGGCCGCCATTTTATGGCAAATAATTGCTGTTATTTAAAGACAATCAACGTTATTTGGCATTAAATTGACTCAAATTTAACAGTGTGTGCACATAGCCTTTCTGTGTTTTCAATCCACTCCTGGTTTTGGTTGCAAAATACTGTGTGGGAAGATAGCCTTAAAGGACAACTCCGGGCAAAATGTATTTTTTAATATGTTATCACATAAGGAAAGTTAGACAGATTTTTTATGTACACTAATTATGGGAAATGCACATAAAGTGCTATTTCCCTCAATTTAGTAGATCAGGCAGACTTCAATTTTTCTAAAAACCAGTGACGTCACAAACCGAACCAGAGCAGGGCTGGGTGTAATTCCTATGAAGCGTCCAGCAGGGGCGCAGTGTATGGAGAAATTACATAGTAAGAACAACTATCACAAGGGCCAGCAGCCCCATCCACGGCACATAGGATGGAGCTGCTGGCACTTGTGGTGCAGCTTCCCCCGTGCCAGCAGCCCCCCGGTGAACACCCCCACCACCTATAGACCCCCAAACTACCCCAATCAGAAGGGCCATCAGCCCCGTCCACGGCTCATAGGACGGGGCTGCTGACACTTGTAGTGCGGCTCCCACGGTGCCCCCCCCCCCTGAACAGCAGACCTCAGACCAGCGGACCCCACCCCCGCAAGGTGCCACCAGCCCCGTCCTAAGCGCCGTGGACGGGGCTGATGGCACTTCTGATAGGGGTAGTTTGGGGGTCTTTAGGTGGTGGGAGTGTTCACTTGGGGGCTGCTGCCACGGGGGCAGCTGCACCACAAGTGCCAGCAGCCTCATCCTATGTGTCGTGGATGGGGCTGCTGGCCCTTGTGATAGTTATTCTTACTATGTAATTACTCCATACACTGCGCCCCTGCTGGACGCTTCATAGGAATTACAAGTCTGCCTGATCTACTAAATTGAGGGAAATAGCACTTTATGTGCATTTCCCATAATTAGTGTATATTAGAAATTTGTCTAACTTTCCATAATTAATAACATATCAAAAAATAATTTTGGCCGGACTTCTCCTTTAAAGTGAATGCAACATCTCGGAAGACCATTTTTTCATTACCCTGTTGGTGCGGTCCATTTTTCAAAATGCTGCCTGGTTCTTGCTCTGTGCCATTTTCTTGTGCACTAGCCCAGCACCCACCAGTGTAATGATATCCCCTCCACTCAGTGACACAGCCAAGCTTGATTATGGTACAGTACATTTACTTTAGACACTGTATTACATTTGTCATGCTTTTACTACTCCACAGATTTAACATACTTGATAGGACTTTTTACTTGTATTTTTAGACATTTTTCCTCTTGTCTGTGGGCATGAAATTCTCATGGAGACTGTCAGGTATTCGTCCTGAGGAAAGACTGGCGTCTGCTGGAGTGCGGGATGTGTATTTACACAACGGGGGCACTTCCAAATACTTGCCATTACTTGGTACTTCTCATGACACAATGTTTTTGGAATGGGTCCAGGCCAAGTGGCCTATGTCTCCATATGGGATCTTTCTCCACTTTGCACCTTGGGAACAGAGCGGGAGTTAAAAAATAGCATGACCATGGCTCGGACATTCCAGGCAATGCAATGAAGGACCTTGTGTTCGGTGTGATATGTACATCAGTGACACCTCGGAAACTGAGTATGTGATGAAAAGTTCATAGATTAAAGATTTTATGCATTTCTGAGCAGAAGCCGGACATGTTCTCACATACTGAAGCCAACTGTTCCCATAACTCACTTATTATGTTACTTTTATAATATTTTTTTACATTATAAACAGACTTTTTGCAGCTTTTATGCAGTGCAGGTTACGTTCCCTATGAGAGTATGCACACTATTTCAAGGACAAATCCAGTAGTTTTAGGTGGTCATACTGACAACATAGCACATTCTAACTTAGGTTGGTTTAGGGTTTGCAATGAATTACTGAGGCTTTTTTCTCACTATGTTTTCGTATTGTCCTGCCAGTGAACATGTCAGGGGATTCTACAATGCAGCTATGACAGATGTCACTTAGTGGTATCCATAATCCACAATTTATGCAGTAAATATTTACTATATCCTGCTTTATGGGATAGCAAAGATATCAAAGAACCAGAATCCCTGACAGAAATTTCCCATATGGAGGGCAAAATTGCACATGTTTCACCTCCATTGGGTGATTGGGGTCTATGACTATGTTTTCTGTATGTGTTGGAAGATTTTGAAGTGGTGTGAAAGAAGCCTTAGTAATTCCTTTTAGATATCTGTTGCCTAAAGTGACTTGGTTGATAAAGTAGTGAATGTGTGCGGTGTAGGTAAGGACAGTGCACTTATAACTTTTTTCATATAAATAGCTACAATATGGTTTATAGGGGGAACTCTTTTACCTTCACTATGAATCTATATGCATTAAGCTCCCCCTAGTGGCAGCATAAAGAATCTTATCGGTTCAGTATATGGCCACCTAGGTTTAGTGAGGAATGCCCAGTGTTCTTTATCTATACTGTAGGGTATATACCAGCCCTAGAAAATACTTTACAGACATGTACAGTGCTGTGCAAACATTTTAAGCAGTCGTAGAAAAGATACTGCAAAGTAAGAATGCTTTCAAAAGCAAACTATTAAAAGGTTTATTATTATCAATTAACAAAATGCAAAGTGAATAAACAGAAATCTAAATCGGATCAGTATTTGGTGTGACCGTCCTCTGTCATCAGAACAACACAATTTCTTCTAGGTAACTTATATACAATGTATGAAGGAACTCAGCAGAGAGGTTGTTCCAAACACTTTGGAGAAGTAAGCCCAGGTCTTCTGTGGATGTCGCTGCTCAGATCCTTGTCTTCATGTAACCCCTGACAATGAAGAGGCAGAGAAGGGGGGCTCCCTGGTGCAGAACACAAGTAGGGAAGTAGCCAAAGTGACTGCTAATCCCTAGAGATGAGCGCCTGCTTGGATCCATCTGAGCCTGAGCGTGCAGCATTTGATAAGCGGTGACTGAAGAAGTTGGATGCAGCCCTAAAGCTGTCTGGAAAACATGGATGGCTCTTGAGGAGATAGAAGATGTTGTTTTATTTTCAGTCTGACACAGTGCTCTCAGCTGACATCTCTGAGACAGGAACTTTATAGACAAGGAGAGGCTTTCTATGGAAGTATATAGGAAGACTTGAGATTTTCTAATAGAAGTAAATTACAAATCTATATAACTTTCTGACACCAGTTGATTTGAAAGAAAAATATTTTCGCTGAACAACCCCTTTAATCCACCATTTGCTATGGGGATCATTTATTATAGAAGATGGTGCAGAGTTCAGCTACAATACGTGTCAGTGTCGTGTGTGTTTTTCAGCCATCCCAACCATGGTGACAGCTCTCTTTGAAGCTGTAAGTGGAACAAGATTCGGCACAGGCAGAAGCAGACGACAGAGTCGCACACAGAGTTGTGGGAACATTTCTTTGCCTTGTTTTATTTTCATAGCTGAGATTTATTCTCGGCCGAGATCACAGCTGACAACATGCATTACTGCGGTCACAGAATGATTGCAGATGAGATGTAAAAGGAAAATAAATCCATCAACCATTTTTTATGAATATTGTTCACATCAGAAGATATTTGCCAGCTAGTGCATTGGTATACATGTGAAAACTATGACTAAACCAAACTAGTAATATACCCTCCAAATGAAAATACAGTAATTAAATAAAATGGAAATAACCACATACTGTACAATAGTAAAAAGCGATTTTTACCAATGTTTTCCATTATAGCTACTGTAATATGAAAAAATAAAGTAACAGTGCATCTTTTTGGAAGGTCCCAGTGGAGTGACTCTGTTTCTTCACAGCCTCCTTTTTCAGGAATTTTGCTTTCCCAGCTGTTGCAAAACTTCATTTGTTTTGCAACAGCTAGAGGGGAAAAGGTTTCCTATCCCTGAATTAGGGGAACTCCAGCGATGATGTGGTGACCCAGGGGTGCTAGGTAGTATTAGCAAGGGCTGATGGGACGGTACCGCTGCGGCACTCGTAACGGGGCTCGAAGTCACAGACTTTTCAATATAACAGACTGAAGTGCGTTTTTGATAAGTTCAGCGTTTTGCGTGTGAGAGGAAGTTATGCCAGTGTTTCCCTTTAAGACTGATGCTTAGCAGTTTAGGTGAATAATACCTGACTTGCAAAAGTCTCTTGTGAGGTTTTTAATAAAAGGCACAGTCTTACAACCTTGCCTACAGTTGTGTGGCTTAAATATAGAAGAAGGCTATGAAGTTCAGTCTAATACTGGAGAGATCACAGACTGCCAGAGCCAGTAGTACAGGCCCCAGGGTTGCACGACTAAGCAGAGCTAGTTCCTCATGATTACCCAAAAAGACCAAGCAGGAGACAGTTGGGCTCATGGCCTAATTGCACTTTTCCAAACCATAAGTCCTTATTCAGACTTGAGATACTTAGATAGCAATAATCCCCCACAGCGTAGAGAGGTCAGATTCCCTCTTTAGCAGTAGTTACCCCTGTAGTGCTCTAACAGGTCATAGCCTGGCTGGCTGGAACTTGAAAAAAGAACAAAAGCACAGTCTTTAAGTTACTTAGGCACCTGGCCAAAGGGCCAGGCCCTGGAAAGGACTCCCTCAGGAACTCTGCTCTCTGGTGGTTGTCTGCTCAGTAACTAAATTAAACCAGAAAAAAACAAGTTTGTCTCCATGCCAACTTGTAGGCTAGGGCTGGGACCTACAGTATCTTCTATTGGTGACAATGCACACACATTTGGCACGACCTCCAGCTACCATGTGCTGCCTTCAGTAATTTCTCTCTCCTTTCTGGCAATCACAACTTAGGTAAAGCAACTCTATACTCACAATCTGACCCCTCCAAACCGCTTGTACCTTCGGATAGCTGATTTTAATCCAAGATCTGTCCTGGGGTCCGTTTGGCAGGTGATGCAGTTATTGTCTTAAAAAACAACTTTTAAACTTGCAGCCCGATGGGCGGGGCCTAGATTGTGTATGCATTAGGCTGGCACAACCTCTCTGTCCCTCCTCCCCGCCCTCCTCATCATTAGGAATGCCCCAGGCAGATTGTCTCCTATTCCCCACCTGTGTCATCCCGGCACATGGGCTGGATCATTAAGGCACCTGTGCAATGTTCAGACAGGAAAAAATGTTCCAGTGGCATTTCTAATGATGAAGAGGGTGGGAAGGAGGGACAGAGGGGTGGTGCAAAGTTAGGACACAGATATTCTAAGCCACACCAATGGACACAGGGCTGCAAGTTTAAAAGTTGTTTTTTAGGACAATAACTGCATCACCTGCCGAACAGACCCCAGGACAGATCTTGGATTAAAAGCAGCTATCCGAAGGTTGAAGTGGTTTGGGGAGTCAGATTGTGGGTACAGAGTCGCTTTAAGAAAAGGCAGGGCCGGATTAAGATTGGTGGAGGCCCCGGGTGACAATCCCCCCCCCCCAAAAAAAAAACAAAAAAAATAACTATACCACGATCTATACAGATAACTGCTTACTGTAGGTGAATTAGCACAGACCCCTCCTCACTCCTGGCTGTATGGCTCAGCATTCTCTTCTGTTATGCACGTGGTCACTAGAGGCTGCAGTACAGGGGAAGATGCAAGGCCCTAGAGACAGGAGCGGGGGGGGGTGGACTAAGTATCAGAGTGTATTCCCACATTGTGTTTGTGTTAATAATGCAATGTGAGAACACAGCACTTTCTGCGCGCTCTTGCCCACTGTGTTAGGGCCCTATTACATGGCCTGATATCCTGGATAAGCAGCACCGTTCTGCTAGGGTTCGAGCTGGTGGGGGCCCCTAAGTGGTGGAGGCCCCGGGGCACATGCCCCTGGTGCCCTCCCTTTAATCCGGCCCTGAGAAAAGGCCATTCAAAAATTTGGAGAAGATTCACAAGGAGTAGACTACTGCTGGAGTCAGTGCTTCAAGAGCCACCAGACACAGGGGTATCCAGGACATGGGCTACAAGTGTCACATTCCATGTGCCAAGCCACTCATGACCAATAGAGAACACCAGCAGCGTCTTACCTGGACCAAGGAGAAAAAGAACTGGACTGTTGCTAGGTGTTGTTTTCAGATGAAAGTAAATATAGTTATATTTCTTTTGGAAATCTCGGTCCCAGCGTCTGGAGGAAGAGTGGAGAGGCTGTACACAATCCAAGCTGCTTGAGGTCTAGTGTGAAGTTTCCACAATCAGTGATGGTTTGGGGAGCCATGTCATCTGCTGGTGTAGGTTCACTGTGTTTTATCAAGATCAAAGTTAGCGCAGCCGTCTACCAGGAAATATTAGGGCACTTCATGCTTCCCTCTACTGACAGCATGATTTGGCACCTGTCCACACAGCCAAAAGTACCAATACCTGGTTTACAAACTACAGCATCACTGTGTTTGATTGGCCAGCAAACTTGCCAGACCTTAACCCCATAGAGAATTTATCGGGTATTGTCAAGAGGAAGATGAAAGACACCAGACCCAACAATGCAGACGAGCTGAAGGCCGCTATCAAAGCAACCTGGGCTTCAATAAGACCTCTGCAGTGCCATCTGCTGGTCGCCTCCATGCCACATTAATGCAGTCACTCATGCAAAAGGTGCCCCTACCAAGTATTGAGGGCATTTACTGTACAGACTTTTCATTTGGCCAACATTTCTTTTAATAATGTTCTTATTAATTGCCATCCACTTTTATACTTCACAGCAATTTCAGGTCTGTTTTTCAGGCAGAAATTGGTACTTTCTGTGAAAAAGGAAAATGCACTGGCAACCTGAGACCATGGACAAGAATGTTCAGAGGCCAAATGACCGCTTTAACAATGTACAACATTGGCTGAACTGGATGCATATACAGTATACATTTTTTTTTTTCAGCCTTACAAACTATGTAACAATTGTAACAAGCAATTGCCCACCCATCATCCACACACTATGCACAATCACTTGAGACACCATTAACATACACAAACACACATTACTAACACACACACTTACTGGCACACTTATAATATAGATATAAAAAAAGGTTTATTTTATAGACACGAAGTCGATCTGACCTCTTTATCAAGTGTCATACATTGATAAATAGCTTTTTAACATATACTGTATATACATGTGTATATATGTTATAGCTGTTACTCTATGTATGACATTTCATAAAGAGGTCAGATCTACGTTGAAGGGCGTCTTGTCTGAAATTATATATATATATATATATATATATATATATATATATATATATAATATATATATATTAACTTTCTTTTCCCTTTGAACTGTGCCCGTCCTTACCTGTACTGGAGACTGGAGTGGAGGAAATTTGTCTGACATTTTATTATCCCTAGAGGATCGTACAGCAGTGGCTGCGGTTCAGCATTGATAGTATCCATGGGAAGAGAAATTTCGGTCTCCAGCTTCTTAAAAGAATCAAAATTTTATTTAAGCGTCATCATTTAAAATCTCAGGTTAAAAGCACGCCGACGCGTTGCGAGGTAGACACCTCTTAATCATGTCTACCTCGCAACGCGTCGGCGTGCTTTTAACCTGAGATTTTAAATGATGACGCTTAAATAAAATTTTGATTCTTTTAAGAAGCTGGAGACCGAAATTTCTCTTCCCCTATATTCCACACGGGACACGGCCCGCAATATAGGTCTATCGTGCTTCTAATTCCGGAGAGCCTCAATATAACCATTACTGAGGTATGGAGAGCTGATACTACTTTGTTGCAGTGTTCCTTCTATTGATAGTATCCACCCTTGGTCTTGCCCAACCTACCAAGGTGAGAGTTCTCATCTTACACTCACCAAGAGAGTCTTTATGATTCGCTGTAGAGCGCTGTTTATTATTTTTTCACAAACGGTCACTTACTAACACACACTTCCTGACACACTCTGACATACACACATTACTGGATGACTGACACACACAGCACAGCTCAGTCTTCTTGCTCTTCCTCTCTGCCGGACTGATCTCCACACTGTAAGGTTGAGGTCCTGCTCCTTCTCTGTCTTCTGATGTTCAGCCCTCTCACCCTGCACAGTGAGCTGGCTGAACATTAGAGCACTGGGTTCCTCTTTGAGCCTCTAGAGGCGCTGTGGGCCTACCCTGTGATATTTACCATTTTAGGTTAGTATGTCCTGAGGTTTCCCAATACTTGTCTAGGCTTTATCATCTGAACATAGTTAAAGGTCTATTCATTTATGCATGATTTCTTGTTGTGTCCTTTCACTTATATGTACAAGTATCAGAAATGTTAGCTTGTGGATAACCTAAGATAACACCACAGTCTTCAGAAATTTGTCCATACAAGTAAGTGTTGGGTAGCTGGCAAAGCCTGACTGAAAACTGCTATACTTTCCAATAACCACTAGATGGAGCCTCTGAATCCCTCAACCTGAAATATGTGTTTCTCCATAATAACAGCTCTGTAGTGTCACCACCAGGAAATGGCTGCCACTACCATAGTTTCTATTAGAGGTAATGTGAATCTGTCTGCTGCAGGTTCCAATCTGCTGACAGTTAGATAGCTGTTAGGGCAGGGAGGCACATGGTACCTTTCATATATCAGTCTGTGCTTCTAGAATGTAGAAAAATGTTTTCAGGACCAGCTTTAGGCTTTGTGGGACCCGGTGCAACATTGCCCTCTGGTGCCCTCCCGCAGCTTCCCCTTACAGTGAATTCCAAGTGTGTTTAGTTATAGTGATACATGCCCCCATAGGCTCCGTTCACACTATGGAATCAGTATGGAAAAGAATTGATATGGCAATTCTTTAAGCGGAGAGCTGGGTGCACAAGCCCTCCCGATTAAGCACAAAACCGTAGTGTGAACTGAGCCATATACAGCAAGAAAGACTTTCCGTTCAGACTGCTGGGTGACAACACTGTTGTGCCACAATGCCACAATAACCTAATACTGCATGATAGATACACACTTGATATCGCTGATGCATACTGGGTGTTGTTACCCAGCTTTCCCAGGCCGCCATATCTGCCCAGGTCCCCAATTCTCAGGTTACAAAATTACCAGTCTAATTTGTTACCCAGAAAAAGCTGGATACAAATCCCCAGGAAGCTGTAGATGACATATCTACCATGTTTTGCTAAAACTGCAAAATTCTTAATCTACCTAGTTAGGCAGATTTACTTTTCATGGTCCCAGGAAAGTTGGGTCTGCAAGAGTTGCCTCAACAAGTGTAAATTAACAGTTGCACCAATGCTATATAGCACTGCTTCTCAATTCTAGACAGTTTTATCTGACAGATTTTTGAAGCCAAAGACAGGAATGGATTTGAAAAGAGGCTAAATCTTAGTTTTTCCTTTATGCCTTGTTCTCTGTTTATAGTCTGTTCCTGGCTTTGGCTTCAAAGATCTGTCACATAAATCTCTCTGTGTAAACGGACCATAAGAAAACCTGTGCTAATACCTGATTCACTGAGTATAATTACATCACCTGTGAACTACTAAGAAAATCCTCAAAACATGACCTGTTGATGAGCCATGTGGGCTGAAATTTTGAAGCACTGCTATATAGCATACATATATACAGATAAAGGTGTGACATGTCCTAAGTAGAGATGATCTAGGTAATAGGCTGAATCCCAGAATTCCAGGCGGTACCCGGGCTGTCTCCTCCTTTCCCACGGACTGGGAAGGCATTCGGAATGAAATGCGGAAGGTTCAACAAGGTTTGAGTTCGATAGAACCTGAGATTTTCCGATGTTCGATCATCTAGTCCTAAGCAGCCTCCTTCCTGGGGCACAGTCCATGGGGGTATTGAAGTGAATGGACTCTATTTCCCCATTCTTTCCCTGAATTTACAGTTTAAATGGCAAGCTCATAGAGAGTTATCAGCCAATCCCCAGCTGAAGATGGAATAAAGGAGATATTTCTTTGGCGGGCAGGTGTCTGGCGTTATGACTCTACAATTCTTGATGGACCACCAACTCCCCAATAAAATGAATTAAACCAAAGAACACAAAATAAATACACAAAAACTGTAATCAGGTGTCAAATGGTCAAAATTTTATTTAAAATCACATGACACTGAAAAGGCAGATCCTTGACTCACGAAGGGTAGGGGAGTGTAAATGAGTCAAGCTCAAGGTCCTCTGGTGGATCCATGCGGCGTATCTTTCTTTTATGGAACCTTCTTTATGACATAAGCAATTGTCCTCACAGTTCATGCTTGCCATGGTTACTACAGGTGCCCACAGTCATATAAAGCATTAACCCTTTAATGTAGTGGAAATATGCTTTACTACAGATGTCATTAAACACACTTATGACCAAGCAAGCAGCACTAATTAAAAAGCTTAGTGACCACACAGGTACTGTAGCTGTAGATGTGATATTCCCGGAACTGGCCCTATAACCAGCACATACCTCCCAACTTTTTGGATGACCAAAGAGAGAAACTACACTGCAACAACACAACCTGCACACGTCCTATAGCAGCTCTGTAACTGTCAGTGACTGCACTGCATACGGCGTCTGTGGTTGTCATAGTGATGCTGCCGCAACTTAACATGGCTGTTCTGCAGGACCTTGTGCTGTTAGATGATCAATAAATAAAAAGATGTATGGAAAAAAAACTACAGCACTTAGAAAAAGGAAAAATAGGATGCCCACACACCTGGTCCCACAAGGAGTAAATTATTTATGTAGAGAAAATGAGTGCAGCACTCAAAAAATATTGAAAAAAGACTAGATGAAGTAATTTTCCCATAGGACACAGCATAAATCGTTTCAGTCTTTCAACCATGCATAGTGACTTCCATAAAAAAAAAAAGAAAAGAAAAAAACAAAAAAAACGATCAAAACGGATAAATTTTTCTTTTTTTTTTAGTGTACACAAAACCATTTACAAACGGATACATTAAACGGACTGCAAAAATGCAGTGTGAACCCAGTCTGCCTATCATTTGTTAGTGACACTTGACACTATAAAACTAACAGCTTATGATGCTAATTCCTATTCTATGAACATTTCCATCATGGAGACCAAATTTTCCCCAGATCCTAATAACCAAATACATGGATGACTCCCCAGCACTCGTATACAAATACAACTACCCCTAATCGAGCCATGTTTATAGCATGTTGTCTAGATTGCCGATCATCGCTCTGCTCTAAAAGCAGTGGTCTGGCTAATATACATATATATAACTACAATATAGCTTTCTCTCTCTAGACATCAAGCCGGTAACAATAGGAGGGATAGAGCAGAAATTTCAGAAGGTAGAAGCAAGTTTGCTAAATTAATATATTTTCAAAAATATTTAACTTGACGTGCCCAACAAGTATAACTGTGTTAGTTGAGATCGGAATACCCCTTTATTAAGTGATGTCTGTCAGAAGAATGAGCACAATAAGGGTCAGGTGGCTTTACTGCAGAAACATATAATACAATGTCAATACATACATTTAGATTTGTCATACACATATAGGATAAGAGTGCATAGTATAATAATAAACTTGTCTCCTGGTTCACGTTCAGTCTTTTACTATCTTTTACTAGTCTTTCAAATCGTCATTCCAAACTGTAGAGAATGGTCAACTAGAATGCAGAACACTACCACAGTACCATGAGTCCTTGTCCAAATCAGCTCTAACCAAGCAGGCCATAATGACCTAAAACAGGGTTAGCACCACCGTGTCTCCAAGAACAGAACAAAAGAACTCTTGAGAAAGAAGAACACCAAAGACAGGTATTGCATACATCTAATTATGAGCACCAGCAAGTATTGCCTGTTAGTTATTGTTTGCTCTGTTTTTCAACCTGATCTCTTCTGGCATCGGATATATCTCTTGGAACTCGAACTGTCAGTCCGTCGATGGCTTTTGTCATGCAAATCTGGCATCCAAGGCGTGACCTATAAAACATGAAGCATTATAAAAGTTAACATAGTTATAAAATGTTCAAAAAAAAAAGTTAACATACATCTAATTTTCCCTAGGTTTCCAATTGTTTGCCAGCAGAGATGTACAGGCTTTGGACATTTTAAGTGGGCCAGGATCCTGTGGCAACATTTATATCTTCATTTTTATGTTCAAAGTTTTTACATTATAAGGCTGGGTTCAGACTACGGAATTCTCGCAGATAAATTCCGCCGATTTCCATTGCCTGTACGCGTTCACGGCCGTGTGCCTCTCTGCCCGTGCCAGAGACACTATTCTATGCACGGGCGGATTCCACATTCCGCCAAAAGAATTGACACGTCAATTCTTTCAGCGTATAGCGGAATCAGCCAGCGGAGAGGCGCGCGGCCATGAGCGCGTTTTAGCAACGGAATTCTGCAGAATTTATCCGCCAGAATTCCGTAGTCTGAATCCACCCTAAAACTTGTATTTGATTTGCTGCCTGTTCTTTATGCATGGCCAAACAACAGAGCCAATCTGCACCAAATGTGGTACATAGGTAAATCAGACACTTGAGAAGGTTTTACACTGTGTTTCAGCTCTCTAGCACCTACTGACCTCAAGATATTCTTAGTACTCCTCTCCTCTCACATGTTCTGTGGCTCCTCAGCTTGTTTTTACCTGTTTGACAACAAGGGCTTATGGCAACAATGACTCTAGCTTTATCCAACAGTGGAAGATGTTGCCTTCAAACAGGCAGTTATGTAAACTGAAAGTTAGGGTCACTCTCATTCACCACAGGGTACAATGTGGACATACATTGGCAGGACATCAAATTTCTGAGTGATATTTCTGCCATTTTTCTGTGCTCGCTGTGAATTGCACCTATACTGAATGTATGCATTCTCATAAATAGAAATGCTTTTAGACCAATCACGCCTCTAAAAGGGAACCCTGCTCTTTGGATGAAAGTGCATGTCACAAATAGTGATTTTCCTGCAGGTTCCTGTGGGAAAGTAGGGGAGGATTATACACCTAATTTTTCCCCAAGAAGAGAAAGAAGTTATTGAAGGAAAAGAAGTATTATACCAAGCCAATCACTTAATCTGCCTTAGAAGTGACATAGCTACATAGACATAGAGGTCGACTGAGCTTCACTGTTCAGGCAGTGCAGCCTTATAGAAAGCCATCCATATGTTCAGACTAACTAAAGCCATTTTGCTTCAAATCATCTGAGCTATATGAATATGTATAACAGGCTTCTTTCTTCTTCCTTCACTCTCCACATATTTAGAGCTTGTGAGGTAGCTACATCTAGTGTGGGCCAATCCAGGCACAATGATTTAGATAAGGATGATGGAAAAGAAAGTAGAAGATTGGTGGTTCCCTTGGTGGACACGATGGACGAATCTCTCTTTTCACTAAAGGATCCTTTAGAGAAAAACGAGGTTCGTCCACCAGGTCCACTGAGGGTTCAGCGCCAAGGGAACCTCCAATCTTCTACTTTCTTCTCCACTATGGTAAATAGTTTACTTTGTCAGATATATTGGCTTCATATCAGTTGCAAATCAGGTTTACAACCATACACAAAGGGCAAACAGTTGAAATCAACCTGTGCAAACCAAAGTAAAGGCTCTATTCCATGAAACAATTATCGTCCGTACTTGACCGATTACCAGCAGTTCCAGCCCTTAATCGTTTGGTGTAATAGCAACTATTGTGCGGACATGCACAGTCTCTTCCCCGCTATACTGTGTATGTCCACAATAGCCTTGAACGTATTGCCATTCAGTATTTTGTCATTGTTATGAAAGATGGACATAATTTCTTACGTAGTGTCAACCTAGCCCAGAATTGTACACATGAAGATATACTGATATACCAATGAAGATATACTGTATATGCATAGAGTTCAATAAATCTATAAGAACATACGTGTTGGTCAATCCAAAAGCCAAATCCAGCATGTCCATCTCCTCATCTGTAACAGAACCGAGCTGGTCAAAGACTTTCTGATCAAATATGAGGTGACAAGTGGAACAAGCTAGAGTCCCCTCACAGGCACCTGAGGGAACAAAGGATGAAGACAACATATTTATACAGTTTATCTATTAAATTCCTCCAAAAACCTCTGTCCTCCTGTTGTGTGTGGTATTACAACTCAACTTTATTTACTTCAATGGAACTAATTTTCAATACCACTCAAAAACTGAGGACAGAAATGGCGCTGTTTCTGGAGAAAAAAAAACAACTATTATTTTTTTCTAATCCTGGAAACCCTTATGGTGTATGCTGTAGAGTCAACAATAATACAATTTTAGAATTGTACTTAAAGTAATTGTTCTACTGCCAGTGGCACTACATTCTTTGGAAAACTAAAATACTTTAAAGGGGTTGTCCAGTGAAAACCTTTTTCTTTCAAATCAACTGATATCAGAAAGTTACAGTATATAGATTTGCAATTTACTTCTATTAAAAAATCCCAAGTCTTCCCATACCTTTAAGCTACTATATGTCCTACAGGAAATCTTGTTTTATTTTCAGTCTGACACAGCGCTCTCTGTCTCGGTTTTCTATAAATCCCCATACTCTGCACAGTTCCTGTCTCGGCCAGAGATGTCAGCAGAGAGCACTGTGTCAGACTGAAAATAAAACATTTCCTGCAGGACATACAGCAGCTAATAGGTATGGGAAGACTTAAGATTTTTTAATAGAAGTAAATTACAAATCTATATAACTTTCTAACACCAGTTAATTTGAAAGAAAAAGATTTTCACTGGACAACCCCTTTAAACTCACCGAAGCCTTCAATATTCAGGTGGTGGCGGATGACCACGTCCAGTAGACTGTCCCCTTCTTTAGCTGTGGCTGTCAGAGTTTCACCCTCACGGTTGATGAAATGAACAGTCAAGTCTTCTGAACTTCTGCAAAAGAGATGTGAATAAAGCCTGTAAAATACTCAGTTTCTTCTATTGTGACCACAAACCTGTACTGCAGGGATCCATAGAGTATGCTTTGTTCCAGTTCCCAATTACTTCAATGGAGAATGTAATAAAAAAAGTATGTGGATTTTGAAAAACTGAGCTAAGAAGCAGCACTGGAAAAAAAAGTGACATTACCTCTTATTTCAGTGATTTAAAAAAAAAATACATACACAAATACCGGTTTAGCGCTAAAGTAGTCACACTAGTGCGTAATGCTCCAGGATACTGTCAATATCCAGCATTGTTGTCAACAACTCTTGTATACAACGTATCTGAGCTCCACTTCTTTACAACTCGTGTGAGCATAATGAGTAAGGAAGCTGCGCCTTCCGAAACATTGTGCAACAGGGGAAAGGACGCCTAGCCTCCAGCTATCTCCAGTGCCTGTTTACACGCAGCCTAAGGCCCTGTTCACACAGAGCAAGAACGGCAAAATTCCGCGGCAGAATTGATACCGTGTCATATTGATACTCTGTGGGAGGTGCGCGCTGCATCTCTCGGCGCTGAAGAATGAACATGAAGCGCGGGGAGAGGAACTCCAATAGAGTGTCATTATGACATGGAGGCTGCCGGCATTCCGCAGCAGACGATTCCGCCGTTTTTCTTTTTCTTTGTGAAGGGGGCCTAACCTGTACAACTGAAAGAAATAAAGACAAGTCGTTTGAAGACTACAATACGTGAGTGGACTTTCTTTATTAGTTACGCTCACATGAGTTGTATTGAAGTGGAGCTTGGATACGTTTTTTTTTTTTTTACTTTTCCAGTAAAGTCAATGGGAGCTGGGAGCTCATGCTTTTTGGGGGGCTTCTTTTGCCTGTGTAAACAGACCCTAGAGCTGTATTTGTTATTAGTCAAAATGACAATCTATATTTTGTTGTATAGTATAGAAGTTATAACAGCCTGCTCAATAAACCCGATTAAATACATTGTGGGGCAGATTAATCAATAGCTGCCAATTTTTGCACGACAAAATTTCCCTGGGTTGGTGACTCTGGATCTATCAGCCTAATACTGTAATTGCGGCGAAAATGTTAATACATTTTCTGCAAGGGGAGGCCACACCACCGCTTGCATAATACCGTGCCCCCTTCCTGCCCACATGGCAAATGTTGTGCAAGGGGAGGACAAGTAGTACTGGCTGGGTTAAACATCTCAGACAGGGGCAGTTCTGTGACACGGCCGTATCACAGAACGGCTGCTGTTTTACCACATCTGAACATGGCCTTAAAGTAAAAATTATCTAACATAGAACAGAGATTGCAAACTGGAAATTCCCTGAAACAATGAAAGCCTTACACCCTGAAACAAAGAACACACATAAACACTTCAAATTAACCTCACTTCACTCCTTAAAATCACACCTTGCCCTGGTATCTCATAGGGCTCAAAAGAAATGCCATTTTCTCCCATAAGAGAGCATCAAGAAACCATATATACTATAAACTCTACTAACACATTGACTTTCAAACTAAAAAAAAACTCAAGGGATCAATTTCTACAATGTGGTCTATTGTTGTTTATAGCTCTGATCATTGCATGGAAAAATGCAAAGATTTAACAAATTGTTAAGTTTTTCCATGATTGTGTAGTAATCATTTGACTGCACTGTGTGACTATCGGCCTTAAAGGGGTATTCCAGGGAAAGATAACTTTAGGGGAAAAGTAGGAGATCGGGGGGTCCTCGACCTCTAATCCCCCTGGCAATCTCCGTATCGGACCCACCGGCTCTGTTACGAATAGAGCCCCGAGTCGGCACACGACCCGCAGCTCTATTCATTCCTATGGAGTGTCAGAAAGAGCTGAGTTCGCTGGAATAGTGATGTACTCGGCTCTTTCCGTTGCTCTATAGGAATAAATAGATTTGCGGGTCACGTCGGAAGGGTCCGATACGGAGATCGCCGTGGGGTTCAGGGGTCAGACCCCCGCGATCTACCCCTTTAAGGTTGTCTCACTGTAAATGAAAGCCGATCTTGTAGATTAGTCCTCGGTTACAGAGCCTGTTACAAGGCTTGAGCATCACATCCCCTATGACAGTAGGGATGTGAACCCAACAAGGAATAATTCTATTTAAGAAGTAAAAAGGCCAAACCAACCACGAATGAGCATTTTCTTAATCATCTTCTGATTGCTAGTCCTGTTACATAGGAAGATGTAGGGCTATTTGTTCAATATTCCCCACATATATAATAGGGCCCGAAGTCTATATAGTCGGAGTTAGGGATTGATGCATATTGCCCCTATATGCTTAGGGACACTAAGAATTTTCTTACCTTCATCCTTAGCGCCATTTTCATCAAATCTTTTGTTTAATCTATATGTAAATTAGACAGTTTGGTGCATTAGGGGCGGGATTACCTATTACATCTGCCCACTCCTCCTCATGAACATTTATTTTGTGCTATGCAGTGATGAGTGCCAGAGTGACGTGACTTCAGAGTGCCACCTTAATATTCATGAGAAGGTAGCTAGTGCATGGAGCAGATTGGTACATTGAGGGCTGTAGTTCTGCCCCAAGTGCACCAAACCACTTAATTTACATATTCATTAAATTATTACAAACTTAGTTAAAGGAAAGGCATAAAAAACGAAAAAATGGGGAGCAATCTATTTTCTAGCAACCAACATTTAACCTTGATATCATTGAAGTAAGTGGGTTACTCACGTCTCGGAGGGGAGATTGGTAAAACTCCCCCCTCCCCCGCCACCAGGAAATCTCGTAGCTGCAATACAGCCAGTCGGTGTTGCACTTCTCAGTGAGGGACAACTTTATTCCTTGTCCAAAGCTTATCGGAATACCCAGTTCCTTCACGCGTTGGGCAAGGAATAAAGTAGCTGCAGAGTATGCCAGAAGACTCAATAGGCTGTGCATAGAAGATCTGGGGAGAAATCCTGTCCTTCACTGAGAAGTGCAACACCGACTGGCTGTATTGCAGCTACAAGAATACGGGAATTTGACCAATCTTTTTATTACATTTTTTCTGCCCAATTTTGCACTTTTGAATTTTTTTGCGCTTACGCCATTTATTGTGCGAGATCAGTAATGTGATTAATTAATAGTTCGGGCGATTACGCACGCGGCAATAGCAAACATGTTGATTTATTTATTTACTTTTATTTAAAACATGGGAAAAGAGGGGTGATTCAAACTTTTATTAGGGGAGGGGGCTTTTTACTAATAACAATCCTTTTTTTTTTTTTTTTACACATATACTAGAAGCACCCCTGGGGGACTTCTAGTATATACACTTTGATCTCTCATTGAAATCTTTGCTGTATACTTATACAGCAAAGATCAATGAGATCGGCACTCGTTTGCTTTCGGCTGCTGCAGCCGAAAACAAACGAGTGCCGAGCCGGGTCGGTGCCATCTTGGAGTGGACCCCGGCCGGCACCACACACGGTCCCTGACAACATCCCGGAGGAGCGATCTCCCCCACTAGACACCAGGGAACGGCTGCCTCCGGTAATCGGAGGCAGCTGTCAACTTTGACAGCTGCCTCCGATTACCTGATTATAGCCGCGGTCCCGGGCTACATGCGGCACCCGGGATAGTGGTGGTTCAGAGCGGGGTCGCCGCGCGGCCCTGCTCTGAACACCTCCTGGGGACATATGATGTACGGGTACGTCATATATCCCTAAGAGGTTAAATGAGAAGTCCAGCGAAAATTTTTATTAAAGTACTGTATTGTCCCCCAAAAGTAATACCAAATAAATCACCAATATACACTTATTAAGGGAAATGCTTATAAAGTGCTTTTTCCCTGTACTTACTACTGCATCAAGGCTTCACTTTCTAGACAAAATGGTGATGTCACGACCCGAATCCCAGAGCTGTGAGGGCTGTGGCAGCTGGAGAGGATGATGGCAGGGGGATGCTGAGTGTCCCTCCAGTGCCCCGTGCCCCTCAGTGTCCTCCTGCCATCATCCTCTCCAGCAGCCACAGCCGGCACAGCTCTGGGAGTCGGGGTGTGACATCACCATTTTATCCAGGAAGTGACATCACCATTTTTATTCAGGAAGTGAAGCCTTGATGCAGTCGTAGGTGCAGGGGGGGGGGGGGAAGCACTTTATGTGCATTTCCCATAATAAGTGTATGTTGTAATTTGTATAACTTTTGGGGGGCAATACAATACTTTAATAAAAATTTTCGCCGGACTTCTCCTTTAGGAAATTGACCTTCATTCTCAACATTCAGTGTGCTATGGAAACATTACAGCAGGCTAAAGTCTTCTAACCTGCTGTTAGTTTCCCTTTAAGGCCCTTCGTAGACTCCATTCATCATTTAGCGATGAATTGTAGAAGGTCAATGACCATTGTTATCATTTCGGGAGGACCTTGAAACTCTTCACATCTGAGAAGTTTAACTGCAGTCTGACAGCCTGACCTCTTGGTGTATTGCTGTAACCCTGAATTTTTCTCATCTGTAATAGGCATGTTGATTGAAGACAAGATAAAATATATTACATAGGATTGAATGTAAGTATGAAAAAAATCATAAACATAGTCTGCTCGTGTCTACATTGGTTCTGATTTATACTGGCATATGTTTTATTTAAGGAATAAAAAAGCATAGACACCCACAGCAGCGACCATAAATATGATGTGAATCGCATCTACATCTGACAATTATAAAGGAGAAAGAGTTCATAGGAATGGTCATTCCTTATTACTAAAGGACAAGCAACCAGGCGATAAACAAGCAAACTCCCAATCATCATTATCAGCCGCACATTGTTCAGTGTAAACAGGGGATGTGCGGCCGACAGTAATGAATTTAGAGGGCCGCAGCACCATTGTTTGGACATCCTCTCACTCTATTCTGACAAGGAAATTGGGTCCCGATTTACTCCCGAACATGAGGAGGATCTTGGCAACACAAAGAGCCAGAGGCCCAGAAAAGCCAGGATATCCCCGAGTAACAAATAAAACGTAACTTTTAATATATGAATGGTAAAAAATTGTAGTGTAAGAATGTGAAATTAAAAACACTCAAACCACAGTCCAATCAACATATATCTGAGGAGGATCAGCAATGAGATCACTTGTGGTCAGATAGTTATCCCCTATCCTGAGGATAGGAAGTAACTTGTAATCATGGGACAGCCTCTCTAAATCCCTTTTGGATGGGCCAAGCAGGAGCCGACAACGAAGGCCGATCTCAGTGATCAGCACCTGAATGGCCCATTTAAACGAGCCTATATACTGGTCCCTCACCTAGTGTATTTAAATTAAGGGGGCAGATCAGTGAAACTGCTGCCCCAGCATGCACCCTGTGCTGGGTACCAGTGGCCCCAGCTGTGCTGTAAGGATTTAATATGGTAAATGAAAAGGCTTTAGTCATTAGAAGAACATAAGAAAGTGATAGCACAACATTTATGTAAAGAAGCATTATTTCTTCATAGACAGACAAAATCAATGCCAAATGCCAGACCGTTAGTCCAGGACTGCAGGCAGCTTTGGTAAATGATGATGCAATATGGTTAAAGTAAAACTTATATCTACGTACATAAAATAAATGCCATTTTCTTGATGGCAAAAGTAGAGTAATTCTTATAGGGCTGATATGGTTTATATGCACAGAAATGCAGCATGAAAGAGTGAGCAAATATTTTCCTATCAGGTAGATGACAGGGAGCATTGCTATTGCAGTAGTATCCAAAGTTTTTAACTAAACATTTATACAAGTATGGGGGTAGGAGTATACATGTCTGACTATCATAAAACACTCATAATAACTGAAATACCACATACTTAGACAAACTTCTCTCCAACATACATCAGTCTTGATTTGTCATTAACAAAGTGCTACAGGCAAAACATATATATCTAGATGTTATGTAAGAAGGCATCAATCCGGTTGTCAATGGAATGAAGACTTTTGTTATGGTCAACTTATGTTCAATTCCACCTGGCCACCATTTTGGCCTTTTGAAATTCCTTGAGTGCATAATAATTTTATGGTTCAGTAAAAGTGGTTAAGGCCACGTTCACATGTCAGTTTTTTTAGTCAAAAGTGCATTGCTTCCGTGTTTCAGACCCAGTCCTAGTTTTGGCTGCAAATACTGATATAACATACAGACTTAAATACTAATATACATGTCATTTTGGCTTAGTGCGAAGGAATCCTCTGTACCGGAGTATGTGCACACTACAGAATCCCGGCTGATGACCTGCCGCAGATTCCGCAGCTCGTACCTGCTCACGGACGCTGGCAGCCGTGCGTATCTCCGCTGGTCCCACATAGGCTTTATTCTATGGTTTGCTAGATTACGCCATTCAGAAGAATAAGCAGCGGAGATGTGTGCGGCTGTCAGCGTCCGTGAGCGGGTACGAGCTGCGGAATCTGCGGCAGGTGATCAGCCGGGATTCTGTAATGTGGACATACCCTTACTGACAGATTCTGAAGATTTCTCTCTCATTGTTTAGTAGGATTTATTTTTATCTTCTCTTTCAATAAATTAAAAAACAAGTTTATAACCCTAAAGTTGAGGAGCCCTTTCCATGTACGTCCTACTATAATCTACCTTATTAGTGTAACTGTAGAAGACAAATAAGCAGATGCTTGTCTTAATAAACATAAAATAACTACACATGCTTCTGCACCAGTTTTCTCAGTCCTTACCTGGTGTTGGATTTTGCATCTTGGCATTTGGCAGAAGTAGTGAAGCTCCTCAGGTAGCCAGTGACTAGTGTCTGTGTTGATGCGTAACTCTTCGAACACGTAGGAGCATGAAGTCTGCTCAGAAAGCTCCGCGAGAGTATTAAGGCAGAATGAGCCATGTTCACAGGGCAGAAATCCTGGCTGAAGGTTGTCTCAGCAACTGACTGAAATGTAAGATATAAAGGCATATTAGTCAGACAGAGCCATCCCACCAGGGGTGTCACCCTGTGTAGGATACACACACACTAGTCTGCAGAAGCCTGTGCATCCTCTATGTGCACACCAACATCTAGCTGCAGTGTAAATATAGTGTAATTCATATGCTTGTATACAGCATGTATCACTATTAACCTTGAACATAAAAAGCATACACAATGTTACAGAGCTATGCTACATGCCTGAAAAGAAGCTTTAAACCTTCATTTATGTTAGTATCCACGACAGAGAAAATTCACCCCCTTACCTGTGCCCAAAATGATACTTTGGCAATTCTCTACATGCGCCATGCCACACCACACGTTCGTTGCTACAGAACTGTTTAGGGGTTATTGGTCAATGGATAAAAGTGATAGCCTAGTGATGGGCAGAAAAGGAACGTTCACAGAATGTGGAAGCCCAAAGGTGTCTTTCTGTTTCTCAAAACCAATCAATAGAATAACAGGGAGAAACTGAGGAGTAGAGGGATTGTGACCTGCTGCCCCTGAGACACAGTACATGTGTCCATAGGATGTGGATCATTACATGCTGGCAAATAGAGATAGGCGCAGCTAGAGCATGCTCAAGTCTGATCGTTTGGCGCTTGATTAACAGTGGCTGAAGAAGTTGGATCAGGGGCGGATTAACTTTACCATAGGCCCTGGGCTGTTCACCAAGCCTGCCCCCCCACCCCCACAGTAACTGAGGCAACACTAGCCTGGCGTTCATAGTACAGGACAGATAATGTCATGATGTCCTGATTTGTGCAAAATTGTCATAAAAAAACAGTGATTTTTTTTCAAATCATGGCGGAAGTGTAGCCAGGAGACAGTACACCACTGAAAGTATAAGTCTTTTTGGGTGGTCTTGGGCCCCCCAGGAGCTCAGGGCCCCGGGCTGCCGCCCGAAACGCCCCTATTATAATCCACTACTGAGTTGGATGCAGCCCTAGGGAAGTCTGGGAAAAATGGATATAGCGTAATGGCTTCTCTGTTATTTGTTGCTGTTTCTGTGATGTAGATACATAAGAAGCCAGACCAACATCTATAGATGACAGCAAAAGAACAGGTACAGGTGAGTATCTTCTGCTTGGTGTGGGGTAGCTGTTTCCAGGGGAGCACACTGGTGCATTTTAATGAATTTCAATAGACACAGTATGCAGTATGGTTAACATAAGGCAGCACAGTGTATATTATAATTAATTTTAGGGGCCATAGCTTGTGGCACTATTATATTCAGTGGCACAGAGTGCAGAGCTGTTGTCTTCAGAGGCCACAGTAAGACAAGCTGTTGGTCACACTGGACAACAGATTTTTCCAAAAGTTTTGTTTCCTTTAAAATGAGGTGATTATATTAAACTTATTTGAGCTAAGTGGAAAAATAATTTCGGATAGTCTGTAACATGTAACATGAAATTTTACTGCAAAGCATTTAAATGTTACCCACTGCATTGGTTCTACTGAAGCAGAAGTGTTTGCTGCTGATTTTTGTTAGTGCTTAACATCTAGTGCATCATGTACAAGTGTCCAGCAATAGTCAACTAGCGCTGATGGATTCCAGGGAAGAATTCCAAATGTGAATGCAGAACATTTTTAATAACATGTTTCACTTTGTCACTTTGTAAGCCTAGGACCACACTGTGTTTTTGCATCTCTTTCTCTGTATCCATTTTAGTATGTTTATTTTTAACATACAGACGTGGTCAACCATGTCTTTGTGTATATAAGTTGCCATCAGTTTTACTTATTTTTTTTATAGTGTAAGTCAATAAAAAAAACTGCAATAGCAGCATCAGTAGGGTCAGCACAGCTCCGATGCCGACAGTTGAGACGGGTCCCAGGTTATCTGGGCTGCACCTGTTTCAGCCCAGGATGTAACGGTATGTCTCTGAGAAACGCACCACAAAAAGAAAGGAACAGAAGGACTATGTCCACATTTCTGAATGGGTTAAATATATGTGTTAAATGGACAGCAAAAACACATGTTTGGCACTAGCCTAAGCTTCAAGGAGGTTGTCAACCAATTTGTAGTTTGGTGCTCGATAGTTCCCAAGAAAATTCCCTAAATATCTTGATGTGATTTTTATGCAATTTTCTCAGTCCCCAGTTGTCAAAAACTGTGTTAAGTCATGTTGGCGGCTTCAAAAGACAGGAAACTTTTGTAACAGGTGACAACACATGCCGTACTTAAAGTCTAGAAGCCAGTTACTCTACATTTGCTTTAGACAAACTCCCAGACTAAGTCATTCAGTTTGGGCTGTGATAGAAGCTTTGGATCAATAGACATACATGGCTCAAAGTCTGAATCAGTGGCCTGACCCATGGACTTCAAAATCTTTATCGAATGCCTCCTCTAAGCTCTCTGTCTCTGGTGGCTTTGGTACTGGAAAAGTTTTCATCCTGTGGCACTGGTCTCATAGCTGAAGGCTGATTGGCATATGCTATAGATTTTTTATTCTTAGCAGAGAAACCAGACCCATTGGTAGGACAGAAGTAACAGTTGGTCAAATGATCCTTCTGTTCCTGCCAGATCCTTGGGACAGCAATCATCACTGACTTGTGAGAACCTCTCAGCCAACATTTAAGACTAAATGTTCATCTTGAGCAGATTTGAGATGCCTGGGATTTGTCTTGATCACCAATCTTGCATCCAACTCTACACAAATGTAACATAAGGTATTGCAACTGTTCTGGTGTAGTGACCGGGTACAGGCCCCAAAGTCTTTATTGCACCTGAGTAAGGTAACTCACTCGGGTTCACACAGGTGGGATAAAGTTTCCACTGCAGTTAGTGTTTTTCCCACTAGGCGTCACTAAAGCAGTCATTAAAGTAAACTGTTCTATTCTTGTTCTAAGTACTGGACTCTGGCCTATTCTTGCACACTTGCACCTACACACATTTACACCTCGGTTAAAACTTTTTAATGCTGGCGGTGCACCAAACTGTGTAGGTGCTACACCACTCTATGCTACAGTGACAAGTGCCCAAGTCACCCTAGACCCACTCGGCTACCTCACCATCATACTAGCCGACCCGGCAATGAAACCCACACCGTCTGTTGCCCAATTGCCGCGCTGACACTGTCGAGACATTTTAGCTAGATCAGATGGTACTTTAGTAGTTTATAGATGCTTAAATTTGAAATAACTTGCAGAATCTTTACAAGCAGATTTTACAGCCTCTGCAGCAGCGTCCAGACACGTCTAGGTGTGCCTAGTAAGTAACAATTCCACTGAAGTTTTGCAACTTCAGTGTATTGCGAAGAACTCATGGACAGCCTGAAAATATGAAAAATAAAGACACTCAAACAGAAGGTTCCGAATAGTGGTACATGCGGGGAGGTCCGGCAGCCCATAGATCATAGTGGCGGACTGCTGCCGCCGCTGCTATTCCACAGAGCGATGGCAGCAGATCACTGCTATCACAGTAGTTTGTTTTTCAACATGTGTGAAAGACAAAGGACTGCAATGATCAGCCAATATGAACGATGTCAGCTGATCGTTGCCTTTAGAGATGAGCGAGTACTAAAATGCTAGGGTGCTCGATACTCAAGAAGAATATTTCCCAATGCTCGGGTGCTCGTTTCAAGTAACGAACCCCATTGAAGTCAATGGGAAACTCAGCATTTTTGCAGGGGACCAACGCTCTGAACAGGGAACCTCAGAAAACACCACAGAAATGGACAGGAAACAGCAGGGGCAGCATGCATGGACGCCTCTGAGGCTGGCTAATCCCAACATTACGCCAAATTATGGGCAACAACCGGGTGGCCCAGCCAGTGACCCAGACCAAGATGGGCAAGGAACATGTGCTGGCACATGTTAGGAAAGCACCCAACCTGGTGCAACTGGGAGGACTTTTGGGGTAGTCTATGGAGTCTGTGTGTGCCAGGTACCAGGTGCAGGTTTGTTTTAGAGCACCCGTTACAATGCATACTGCACAGCCAAGATAGGGGTAGCTGCACTACAGATCCCAGCAAGGTACAGCATCAGCAAAAATGAATACTGAGAGGACTTTGGGCAATTTCTTTGGGGTCTATGTGGACCACGTGTTGTCCCCTTTCTGGTACCAGTCGCAATGGCGGTAGCTGCACTACAAGTCCCAGCCAGCAGCCAAGAAGAGGCCAAAAAAAAATGTAGTTGTAGCCCTTAGAAGGACTGTTAGGTTCTTTGTGGATGATTCCTGCCTAACAGACACTATTTTCCCAACACTCTCCCTGACAGACAGCAGCTCTCTCCCTAAGCTCATTCCGCCTGCGTCTGAAGCGACCATTGCGGGACCTGATTCTTATATGCCCAGGTCATCTGATCTGGCCAGCCAATCGCTGCTATTGACATGTAGGGTTCTCATGTGATGCTAGGAGTTCCAAAGCCTCTCCTGCATGATGATTGACTGAGAAAAAGCAGCCAAACATGCAGGAAGAAGAAGATGCCATTGTCTCGAGTATCGCGAGATGCTCGTCCGATTAACGAGTATCCTAATGCTTGAACGAGTACCAAGCTTGGAGAAGCATGCTCGCTCATCTCTAGTTGCCCTTTATTCCACGGGACGATTATTGGCCGTAACAGCCGATATCGGCCGATAATCGTCCCTTCAAATAGGGCCTTTAGCCTAAAGGTTTTCAGGAAGCAAAATCTTTGTTGTCCAGTGTTGTCAAACTGACTATTGTCTCAATTGTTTTAACAATGGTTTACAGGATGATAACTAGACAGATGCGTCTGGAACCCACCCTGTAGAGTCTGCCACAAAAGGGAGGAGCCAAGGCAAATGATGTCTGGGCGGCAAAGTCCACAGAGGCAAGATGTAGCTAAAAGAAGTTATGGCAGTCTGGACCAGATGGAGAAGTTATAGATGAACTCTGGCTGTTTCCAAAATGTTGCAGGGGAGAAAAAAAAAAAAACAAGCAAGCATTCTCCCTCTCAACCAATCAGTGATTGCAGTGGCGTCCCACTACAGTCAGTGAATGGCTGAGCGGGCAGTCCATCATCAGCCGCGTTGTGATGTCCACTTTGCTGGAGATCCTAGAGATCAGCAGGGGTGATCCAGCACTGGAGAGGCACTCAGAGAAGTTTATGTTTTTTTATGTAATCCATAGCATATCACTACTTACTATACAGGAGCCCTGTACTCTTATGTAGTTTCTGATGCTAAAGGGCAAGGCATAAATCATAGGTGAGTGTGAATAGGCAAAATTGAAGGTGGCAACAGCTCTGTGCTTGACTTAGTAAATGTGAACTAAGTACCAAGCGTACAATACATGCCTTGATGCTTAGTGAGTACAGAAGCATGGATTCCTGTGTTTACTAGGAGTCCCTGTACTAATTCACCTGTTGAATCACAAATATATATATATATATATATATATATATACACACACAATGAATCTGGTTTGTGCCAAATCAATTTACTCATCTCTAAGACTGTTGTTTCCAGTTATGGACCATGAAGCCTACAGACTGCAAGTTCATGTATACAAGGATGATTACAACAGCACAAGCCGCTGCTCTGCGTATTCAGTGATACAAGCACAGAGCCTTGAAAGTGACAGGGAAGATATAGATTGAGTAGCTCCTCAAGGACAGACTGTTTTCTGATTCCAGACTCTCTAAGAAAAGGGTAAACCTTGGTCAGTGTCACATCTCTGTGACCTCCAACTGAGCGGAGGAATGCACACAAAAGTAATATATCACTGAAGTTTTAAAGTGGTTAAGAAAGGGACTGGGGTTTAAAGGGACAGGGTAATAAAATCATTGTAGCTGCTTAGCAAATTTCAGGTTTCTTTTAGGCTTCTAGCTGTTACATGCTGTAGCTTCAAGTCTCCCTACAGAGTGGCTGCTTGGATATTAATTCCATTGATATTTATAGCAGTTTTATTGGCACACTGCCGTGTCTATTACTTGTGTTTAGAACTATCATAGAAAACAATTAAATATTGTTTGAAGTGTTTGATGGTCTGTCCTGTGGATAGGCCATCAATGTTATACACCCGGAAAGCCCCTTTAAATTAAAAGGCACAATATCTTATTGATGGGGTGCCAACATCGCCGCTGATCTGCTGTCCAGGGGAGCCACTGGACTGGCACTCATACAAGGCAAATGGTGCTTGAAGCTTTGTACCATCTACCGTATAACATGTTACAGAAGCTCAGCTCCTACAGAACTAGAGTGGAGCTGCAGTAGCCGCTGCACCACCACTACACAATAGACAGTGCAGGACTTCCAGCACCATCCGCTGTGTATGGGTACCGATGCAGTTACATTCCAGAACAGCCGACCAGTGAAGGTGTTGGCACACCACTGATAAAACACAATGATGGTCTGTCGTGTGGATAGGTTATCAATGGTATAAACCAGAAAACCCCTCTCATGTTTGACAAATTGCACAGACATGTCAGAAGGTAAGATCGGCTGGGATGCTTAGACGCCTTTAAACATTATAGTTGGGAAAAGCATGCCTTACTCCTTGGTTGGCCGTTCAATTCAACTCTTTGTGGGAGACAGGATCCAGAGATTTATAATGGAGTCCATCTCCTGAAATGAGTTGAATCGGGCTGTCAACTAGGGAGTGAAGCTGTGCGATATGTCAAAAGGTAATTTAAACTAATAAAACGTTTAAAGGGTAGCTTCACACGTACCGTATCGCTGCTTTTTTAACGGGGCGTTTTTAACAGTGCGTCTTTAACGCTGCGTTTTTTTACATTCACATTTTGATTTTCACATGATTTTCATGTGAAAATCAAAACTCGCATGTAAAAATCGTACGTACCAAAAACGCAGCGATACGGTACGTGTGAAGCTACCCTTAAGCGAATGTACCATCAAGTACAATCGCTTTAATTTGCCCATGGATAGAACGGTGCTGGCGCAAGGAAGCCAGTGCCACGATCACTTTTTGAACTGTGGCCCGCTTCCCGTGTACGGCGCCGTTCTATTCACGGGCACCAGCCGAGGGTGAAGCACTGGAGGCGAGTCAGCCCATCCCCTGTTGGAGAAAGCCCTGCCCCTCTATGACACGGCTCTATTAGAATGGAGCCGCATCATAGAGGGGCCGGGGTTCCCTCCCACTGGGGGCTGACCAGCCCACCCCCAGTGCTTTACCCCTGGCCGGTGCCCGTGAATAGGACGTCGCAGTATATGGGAACTGGGCCACGGTTCAAAAAAAGGACCGCGGCACCGGCTTCCCTGCGCTGGTGCCGTTCTATCCATGGGCAAAACTTAAAGTGAATGTGCCTGATGGTACATTTGCTTTAAGGGTAGCTTTAAACACACTGTATCGCAGCGGATTTTATGCTGCGGATTTGATCTAAATAACAGCACAGCATCAAATCTTCTGTGGATCTGCCGCAGATCCTGTACATGTGAATGCACCCTAAGGCCATTAAGGGTGCAAGGGTGCCACGCCCACAAGGTGAGCAGGGCTTATGCTATGGAAAAGGCATCTTGATAAATGTACCCTAACATGTATACCTGCTGGACTTCGCCTGTTGGATCTAAAGGGGGAAAGATCTAGACGGGTTGATTAAAGTAGAAAGGAAATCCATAGAGGCAATCCCTTATAGTTTACCATTATGTAAAAGACAGCTCTTTACTTCCATCATTGAATAATAATATTTTTTTACCTTCTATACACCATGCTCTAAGTCTTGTTATGGAGTTTTCCCTTTTTGCAGACACTGTTAACCCAAAGATGCCTAGAAGCAAAGGTCTGCTGGGTCTATGGGTGAATTTAGTAGATAAATTAAGAGTTGAAATAGCATATTAAAGATCAGAAAGAGCAGAAAAACAGAGATATGATATTTATATACAGTAATTCTACATCTGGTGAACATATCATATTACCTAAGCAAAACCAATGCCAACTAACATTGATGTCATCCTGATGGGACTTACCTCAGCAGACTCATTCACTGTACACAGTTCTCATGTTGTCTCTTCCTATCCTTGGCCCTCTGTACTTTCTGTGCAGTTCCTGAATAACACACTGCAGGCACACTGACTTTACTGCTGTTTGGCCTTGTATAAATGGCCTCATGCCAACTAACCATCGCTTTCTGCACAATTGGATGGGTGGGAATTCAAGTGTACAGTACTTCATACATATATCTGTAAGCCTGATATACACACTTATACTGATATTGTGTGTGTATATTCATAGTCCCTTTATTGTCAGTTCAGCAGTTTGAAGGGGCCATGGCACTTTGGTCTCTATTACCTACATGTACTCATCCTTGCACATGCCATAATTTTTGGAATCACCATGATAGGTATTGCAGCTATAGCGCATTCATGTGAACCTGACATACCTGCAATATATGGCAGAGTCACTGCAAAACATATGTCATGAAAGGCCTATGCTGACAATACGCCATTAGTTTTAAAGTCTTGTATACCTCCTTTGAGGTGGTGTTTAATTGATGTGTAATGGTGCTCAAATTCCTAATCTGTAATCAACTCTTTATTTTAGATGTGATATGCTAAAATGTAAAATGGCAGTGTAAAGTCCCAATGACACTAGTCACCATAACCACCACCAGGACGTCAAGGCTGATCGTAGCTATTGAGATGTGATATCAATAAAAAAAACTTTCCTCAGACACTCATAAAAAGCAAATGAAAATAAAAAAATGACAGGCAGAGGACAAAAGGTGGGAGTTTTTTTTAAAGCTCTATGTCAAAAAACTCTAATTTTAAGGGTGCGTTCACATGTACAGGATCCGCAACAGATTTGCTGGCGCAGATATCAATGTAACTGAACACAGCATGAAATCTGTGCCAATCCAATCTGCTGCGGATCCTGTACGTGTGAACACACCCACACAAAGAAATTCTGCGTAACAATGTGAAACAAGTGTTGCTCCCAGCACATTTTAGTAGGCGTTTGCAGCACTCAAGACCCTCACCGTTGGTTCCAAATTGATAGTTACACTTTAAGACACATCTACTTTCTTGCAATAAACAGCTCCGCACCTCTAGTCAGGTTGTGTGTGGTATTACAACTCAGCTCTATTCACTTCAATAGAACAAAGCTGCAAAATACCACCCAAACATGGGACAATGGTGGTTCTTTTGCAAGTCAACTCCCCCCAAGACTGCCGGTGATACCACTAAAAAAGGATGATTTCTCTTTTTTTTTTTTTTTTTTTTTTAAGGGGACAAGGTGTATAAAAAAGTAAGGGATGCTCACCTGCTTGATTGCTCATTACTGCCTTTTTAGACAGTGCTCATGTTCCCTCTGTTTACTGCTTCCTGGTAACTTTTCAACATGCAGGAAATGCAAACTAAGCACATCACTGGCCACAGTGGTGACCCGACTTAATCAGTGACTCTGATGTGTTGAGAAATAAACAGGGACCAGGGCAGCAGAGGCCAAGGATCAGTCAGGTAAATATCCCTTATTTTATTCTTAAGCCATTATGACTAGTGTTAAGCAGAAAGGTCAAACGGTTTGGATCTTCCAGGACTGCCTTGGGCAGCATCCACCTCTGCAACGGTGGAAAGCCAAATACCCACGTGTTCTTGTTTAGAGAACATTGCCGAACCCAAACAGTTTGACCTCTCGGCCGATTATCCCTCTGTGGAATAGAGACAACGATCAGCCGATGATCGTGTCATCAGCTGATCGTTTATTTGGGTGCAAACCTAACATCTGGCATTGCTATTCCACGCAGCGATGAGTGGCGAGCGACCGTCAATTTCACAAGCACCATACTTTACCTAAGCATGTTGCAGGGCTCCTCCTATGCGCAGCAGCAGCTTAGGTGCTGCCTGTCTTAGCTGACACACCGCTCAGCCAATCACTGGCCACGACGGTCCTGGCCAGTGATTGGCTGAGCAGCCTGTCAGCTCAGACAGCCTGCACCGAAGCTGCTACTGAGCGCGGGATCGGGAGGAGCCCTGCAACATGCTTTGGTAAAGTATGGTGTTTAACAAGGGCTGCAAGGACATCGGTAACGATGTTCCTGCAGCCCTTGCTAAACGATTTTTGGGCCGTGAAATAGGCCCAGTAAAAGAGCGCCGATCTAGCAGATCGTGAAATAGGACTCTAAGGCCCTATCCACACGTGTAAAATAGGATCAATGTATTTCAATGACCCAATTCATACTTCTGGCTGTGACCCGTACCACAAAAAAAAAAAAAAAAAAGACCCTAGTGCGGACTGAAATTCCACGGACACACCAATAGAATAAATTATTAATCATAATAATATAAACGAGTCGTGTTAGAGTCAAATTAACTATTCTTTATTGGCACTGGAAGAACAGAACAAGTTTAGATCACAAAAGGTGGAAAACAAAACCAAAATTACAAAACAGATCTTAAACAGGGAATCTGCACTGGTTTAGTAGAGAAACGTTCTAAAAAAAAAAAATAATAATAAGTTCCTATATGCTGTTATAAACCCCATCAATATAAATTACAGCAATAGACTATATAGTTTAGAAAAAAATATTAACACTTCTCATGGGTAATTTCCCATACAGCCAAGAATGACAGGGTTAACAAGCAAATATCTTCCAAATAAAAAACCCTAGACTTCCATCTTTAATACTGAGAGCTCTGCAAGCTTTACATTGTCTCAAAATAACTTCTCTTCATATAATACAGTATACAGTTGTAATCTGTTCCCCGGAGGACGCTTGCCTTGTCCTCAGAGACTAAACTGTGCAAAGCTAGAAAAAAATACTTATAATATCAGGAAAAAAAAAGAATATATAATACTGGTAGAGGGGGTGGGGGTGCCAGCATGGAACAAAAACCACCAAGGTGTAAAAAAAAAAAAAAAAAAATGCATTTAGGCAAAGACTATCCAGCAGCAAGGAATGGCAATGTTAGATGATCCCTACTGTAATTCACACAGGTTTATCGCAATCTGCAAACAAAGAAGCAAAGATGTGGTTTATACCTTTGCTACACAGGATGGATATGGATCCAATGTGTAATGACTATTACACTAAATCTGAGGCACAATTGGTAATGACATACCTAAGGCAAATTCCCCATTCTGAATATTCTGATTAGGTATTGGTTTTCCACAATAAATAACTATAAATGAGCACCGGAGGCTTTTCTCTAACGAATGTTACAACTTGTCCTGATTCTACTGATTCTACTACACAATTCAAGAAAGAACGATGGAATGTAAGGCGGTCAATTCCAATGGGAGATGGGACTGCGCCGCTCCACGTGACCAGTGCAAGGAAAACAACAACTGCGAGCTTAAAATTTGGTCTTCATAAAGTGAAAATATAACAGGCACACAAAGCTCCATTGTTAACTATGGCAGAAGCTTGTTAGGAAGAGACACTTGGGGCAATATACTTCAAAAAAATGCTGGAGAAATAGTAAGAGCCTTCTGTGACTTGGCTGCTTAGGATCCTAAGCAAGTCGATAAAGACAGAACAACTCTTCCTGTAGAATAGGAAGATCTGAAACACTACAGGCCTATGATTGTACTGCATCAAACCCTGACGTATAAAGTGGTGCAGCAGTTCCAGCTGAGCCATTGAAAGAAAGGAGACCAAAGTGTGAAATGGAGAGGAGTATTATAAGGGTGTTACATAGATTCAAATTCATCTATACGCTGCTTGGTGTTGCCTTGGCGGATCTGGCGAAGTGTCTTGTACTTGTCTCGTCCTGCGCGCACATTTTCAGCATGCAGGAGATCGTTGGCTGTCTTCTTGGTGTCATCTCTGGCCTTCTCCAGCTCCGAACTCAACAGCTGTAAAGAGAAGAGAAAGTATTACAGCAACCATGTGGTAGATGGTGTGACAGACCTGCCAAGATGCTTCACAAGTCAGCTGTAAGATCGGGAGTCCTCACAGACAGGGTCCCCCCTCCCTATGTACCTGTCTGTCATTTACTTTAATTATTTTGTTTTCTTGATTTTATATTACGTTCTGTATGTTAACCCTTTTATATGTACAGCACTCTGGGATCAGGATAACTTTAAACATAAATTTAGAAGAAAAAAAATAATAATAAATGCAAATAATAATAATTTTTTATATAATTTATCAAACCCATTCTTTCTTACCAGTAGTGAATCTTGCAAAGTTCATAACCTATAGAAGCTCTGACTCTAAAGGGCCTATTCCACAGAGCGATTATCGCTCCGTGGAATAGAGAGAACGATCAGCCCATGATCGTGTCATCGGCTGATCGTTCATTTAGGTGCAAACCTAAAATCATCTGTCGATTTGAAAAACATCATACTTTACTTATCCAGGCTGCAGGGCTTCTCCTGCACTCCTTCCTCCCGGTCCAGCGTGCAGCAGCAGCTTCGGAGCGGCCTGTCTGAGCTGACAGACCGCTCAGCCAATCACTGGCCGGGACCGCTGCAGCCAGTGCATTGGCTGAGCGGTCTGTCAGTTCAGACAAGCCGCTCTGAAGCTGCTGCTGCTGCTGCTGCTGCAAGCGGGACCAGGAGAAGGCATGTAGAAGACCTGCAGCCTGGATAGGTAAAGTATGATGTTTAAACAAGGGCTGCAAGGACATCGGTAACAATGTCCCTGCAGCCTTCGCTAAACGATTATCGGGCCGTGGAATAGGCCCACTAAACAAGCGCCGATCTAGCAGATCGGCTCTTGTTTACATTGTTAATACATATAGGGCCCCTGATCTTCATGCCATGTAAATAGCGCAAAACTTAAACTTTTAATCCACTATGAAGATCACTGAATTAAAACGTAACTTTTAATTTATTCAAATAAAAAGTGCGATACTGTGAGGTTAAAAATATGGTGTCACCAGTCTAGTTCCTCTATGGATTAATTGTTATATTTAAATTAGACCAATGATCCACGGGTATTAGTAACAAAACACTCCCTTTATTGGTATTACACTTTCAGATTAATCCGTTTTTTTCTATTGTGTGTGCCGAGGGAATGTCACTTCACTATAGTATGTGTTCCCCTTGATATAGCCACACTGTAGTGGTGAAACGTTGGGGTGGTGGTGGGTGTCTGTATGTGTGTTTTAATAGTTGGTGTTAGCTGGTCGGACCTCTAAAAGTAATATAGCGATATACTGAGCACGAAGCATCCGGCACTGATGGCCGCTGTGCCGGACGGCCAGTATCGCTATTACTGTCAATACTTTCAAAAACAACGGTAACAATCCCACTCTTTAGCTGTCTGAACTGCCTTAATACACTAACCAATAGTGCTCTTTGTAGTCGCAGGGGGAGTTATCGCTGCGATTCACTTATACAGCAATCGATAACATCTTGTTACAATATAGCACAGGATCATTGAGCACCTACAAGTGGTCTTACAAGGGGTCTATCCCCATTACCACTACATTTCAAGCTCATACTAAACGCTGTGCCTATAGTATTGTGAGTAATACCAACAGTCATGCATATTACAATCAATTGCAGTGACAGCGCTTAGATTGTGATACTAGTCTTGATCCGTTGGCGATCTAAAAGGGAAATTTGCCCGTTAATGCCACAATCTAGCATTTTTTCTCTATATACTGTGTCTATAAAGCAGAGAATGTGGAAGTGACATTCCCTCGGCACACACAATAGAAAAAAACGGATTAATCTGAAAGTTTAATACCAATAAAGGGAGTGTTTGTTACTGATACCCGTGGATCATTGGTCTAATTTAAATATAACAATTAATCCATAGAGGAACTAGACTGGTGACACCATATTTTTAACCTCACAGTATCGCACTTTTTATTTGAATAAATTAAAAGTTACGTTTTAATTCAGTGATCTTCATAGTGGATGAAAAGTTTAAGTTTTGCGCTTGTTTACATTGTTGACGGGGCCCTGGTCGGCCCGTGGAATAGGACCCTAATTCCTGTAACCACTATATAACTATGACCAATAAAAAGCTGCACTGAATAAAGCAATTACCTGGAGGTGTTTTTGGACCCTTTCATTCTTCTCTGCCTCTGTGGTCCGATCCTCTTCACTTCGGTCCTTAATAGTAGCTTCTGCTGTCAGTTCGGCACTGGCCTCTGCGCTGTTCTCATCTTGCTCGTCGTCATGTTCGTTCTCTGCGTGTACTGGCTCCTGTACGTGAGGAGTGGTCATCACATGTTTCAGCTCCTCCTTGGTCTTCTCTAAATCCATCTGCACTTCCTGAGCCTGGAGAAAGGACAGATCATCAAGTTACGGGTAGTATACATACCCCACCTTACATTTACCTCAGACTAGTTCATTAATTTTAATATGCAGAGAATTATAAAACCAGGGATAACAGCGCGGACAGGGGTATAAAAGGGACAGCTTTACGGGGCTATGCTTAGTGCTTGGAAACACATTCCTCCAGTAGGGATGACACTCTTCTGAGCAGATACTACTGTAAGTACTTATATACTATAAATGACTAATATATAATGCATATATTTACCTATACATACACATTAGTATATACTGTAAGTACTACTTTAAAGTATATTATACAGTATAGTATATTAGGAATTATAGTATGACACTGAAACCACTTAAAGTGTATATATGAAGTTATAAATATCTATATTTTTATATTATATACTATTAAAGGGGTATTCTAGAGATTTTTCTTTTAAATCAACTGATTTCACAAATTATATAGTTATATAGATTTGTAATTTACTTTTATTAAAAAAAAAAAAATCTCAAGTCTTTCAGTAAATATAAGCTATGAGAACTGTGTCAGGCTGGAAAGAATACACCACTTCCTGCAGGACATACAGCAGCTGATAAGTACTAGTTTTTTTTTAGTTTTTTGTTTTTTTTTACAAATCTGTATAACTTTCTGACACTAGCTGATCTGAAAAAACAACATTTTTTCCCCAGAGTACCTCTTTAATGGTTTCAGTGTCCGTAGCCCCTATAAATGAGTTTCACACATGAATCAAATTGTATTTTAATACCATAAGGATCAGCCTACTGTGGGCATTTAAATAAATTTGTTCAAGCTGGTACCCAGCTATTTTAAAAAAGATTGGCCATGCTGCGCAGCACTTCCTGGTGCTGGTGAAGGAACTGCCCACTCAGCCTCTGCATGGCTAGGCGGGCAATTACAGGTGCCATCAGTAAATGCTGCGCAGAGTGACTGGGCTCCATCAGAATGAAAAGGGAAGGGGAGTTTTTTTTTTTATTCAGTACTTTGTTTTATTCAATCAATGCGTGCAAATACACAGGAGAGAAGGCAGTCATAATGATCCTTTCTATGCAGCATACACAATGGTCAGATCATTGTATTTTTTTTTTTGACCCAGAGGGGTCTTTTTGCAAATTCTGACATTTCTGACCATCCTTACTAACACCACATATTCCTGGGGGATATGAATGTATTTTGTCGGTGTAATGTTATTAGTAACAACTTTAATTCTTCAGGAACAATAAAAAGAAGTGTAAATTATGAAACTATACTTCTAGGTTTAGTGGAATAAGAATCACTGGTGATAAATAACCTTTATGTACACAACAAATGATTTACTATATAAAGTACTTGCAACTACTACAAAAAAAATTAAAAGAAAAACTGTCAGAGCCAAAGAAACATTGAGAATTAAAGGGAAACTGATGGCACAGATAAGTATATATCGGTGCTGCCAGTTTCCCATTTCTGATGACATCAGCAGTGCATACATACCTTCGGCACTGTGAAGGAGCGTCTTCATTATGCAGCGTCTTCATGAAAAACATTTATCCTCGGGCTGACAGTATCATAGAGGTGTGTCTGCCTACACAGTCTCCCACCCGCCTCACTCATGGACCAGTGCAGTATTTTCAGGCCACCACCCGACTCCTCCGGCTGTCCATTATTCTGGAGGCGGTGGGCGGCAGCCTGAAGATAGCACGTGCCCCACTCTCCATCCGATACTTTATCTTTAGGCCACCGCCCCACCTCCTCCAGAATGATTGACAGCCGGGGGAGGCGGGCAGTGGCCTGAAAATACTGATACGCTTCTGTGACACAGTCAACCCGGGATAAAGAACGTTTTTTCACAAAGACGCCGAATTACATTGCAGAGTGGAAGGTATGTACGCACTGCTCAAGTGATGGGTAATGGGAAACTGGCAGCACAAATATATGCATATCTGTCAGCTGTCAGTTTCCCTTGAATGTGAAAGGGACAAACCGATATGGTCACAGTATCACTGGTAATAGTAAGCATTAAATCAGTGTATTAGATAGGCAAAGGATATAATATGCTATAATTTACATCACAGGTGTCAAACTCGTGGCCATGCATCTGTTGCAAAACTACATTTCATATCATGCCTAGACGGACAAAGTTTTGTTGTTTTACAAGAGCTGAAGGGACCAGAGTTTGACGCCCCTGCTCTCCTTAACCCTTTGAGGACCAGGCCCAAAATGACCCAGTGGACCGCGCAAATTTTGATCTTAGTGCTTTCGTTTTTCCCTCCTCCCCTTCTACGAGCTCTAGCACTCTCAGTTTTCTATCTACAAGCCATGTAAGTGCTTGTTTTTTTACAGGAATAGTTGTACTTTGTAATGGCGTCATTCATTTTACCATAACATGTATGATGGAATTCCAAATATATTATTTATGAAGATATAAATAGGTGAAATCGTAAGAAAGAATGCAATATGGTAATGTTTGGGGGGTTCCTGTGTCTACGTAATGCACTATATGGTAACAGCGACATGACACTATTATTCTATAGGTCAGCCCGAACACAACCATATGCAGGTTACACAGATTCTCTAATGTTATATATATTTTTTTTTATGAAATCCTTTTTTTTGGCAATTAAATATTAATAAAATGGGCCTATTGTGATGCTTATAACGGTTTTATTTTTTCACCTACGGGGCTGTATGGGGTGTCATTTTTTTCCGCCATGATCTCTAGTTTTTATTAATACCATATTTGTGAAGATCGGACGTTTTGATCACTTTTTATTGATTTTTTTTAATATATAATGTAACATAAAATCGGTAATCTGCGCACTTTTTCCCCTCTTTTCGTGTACGCCGTTTACCGGTCGCAATGACGCTTGTTATATTTTAATAGATCTGACAATTACGCACGCTACGGTATATTATATGTTTATCTATTTATTCATTTTCATATGTTTTATTTATATAATGGGAAAGGGGGGTGATTTAGACTTTTATTGGGGGAGGGGTTTTGGGGTAGTGTGTTAGTGTTTTGAACTTTTTTTTTTTTACACATTTGAAGTCCCTTTGGGGGACTTGTACATAGATTAGTCTGATTTATACACTGATGAATGCTATGCCATAGGCATAGCATTGATCAGTGTTATCGGCGATCTGCTCATTGAGCCTGCCTGTGCAGGCTCAGTGTAGCAGATCGCCGATCGGACCGCACGGAGGCAGGTGAGAGACCTATGGCAGTCCGTTTTACCGATCGGGACCCCCGCAGTCACACTGCGGGGGTCCCGATCGGTAAGTGACAGGGGACTCCCCCTGTCACTTACACTTAAACGCCGCGGTCGCGCCGCGATCGCGGCGTTTAAGGGGTTAATGACACGCGGCAGCGCGATCGCTGCAGCGTGTCATTGCCGGTGAGGTCCCGGCTGCTCACTGCAGCCGGCCCCCACCTCCTATGAAGCGCGCTCCGCTCCGGAGCGCGCTTCATAGCGGGAATAACACCCGTGACGTAAGGTTACGTCATGGGTCGTCTGGGGACAGACTTCCATGACGTAACCCTACGTCCAGGGTCGTCTAGGGGTTAATCAATATCACTTCTCTACCTGATACCAACATTCTGCTCCATTTAGTAAGAGGCAGATGATAAATACATGGCACCATGGAGAAGGTAAAAGATATACAATTGTTACCTTTTGCTGCCATTCATCTGCTTCGCTTTCCTTCTTTCTACGGGCAAGTTCCAGTTCACTGATCGTGCACGTCAGCTCAGCAAGCTCTGCAGCCTACAAAACGCAGCAAAAAAAGAAAAAAAAAAAATGTGAAAAATCAGACAAAGCTTTTTTGCTCTACATTGAACTTGAAAAAGGTTATAGTCCCAAATGGACCTTGCACTCAATAACTCCAGAGGATTTGAGTCCTAACAAAGCAAGGAACTGGTGAAAAGTTGCAGCCGACATACAAAGTATGGGCCAAGCCAGCAAGTATGCTAACTAACTGGAGAGCCACTGGTGAGTCTCTGGGACACATGCTCCTACCAGTCCTTATGCCGAGTCACTCACCAGCTGCTCCTGATTTTTCATTTGGTCCTGTGATTGTCTCAATAGGGCTTCCTTGGCTTCCTCAGCAGCCTGACGCTCTTTAGCGAGTCTCTCGGCCTCTTCCTTTGACTTTCTACGCTCCTCATCCAGCTCCAAGGCTCTTCTGGTCTGTTCCTCCAATTCTGTGTGGAAACAATATAAGGTTAGGAAAATTATTATTATTGAATATATCTGTTCTCTGTCTTACTGCAAACAAAACTGTAATATATAAAGAAGTCTGTGTCCCAGGAAAATATCCAAATGCCTTGACTGCAGAAGTCTCCACCTCACGTCTCTGTCTGCCACAGAAAACCTTCTGTTTTTACAAGAGTTTTTGCAGAATGACAGATACTGTGGGGGAGTATAAAGTATACGTCTTTGTGCCCTCATAGTGATGCTTTTCTCATATTCAACAGCCGTCAGCAGCTCCTGCAACGGCACATGCTCTATTGATGGATTGCCCGCTCAGCCAATCAGAGATTAAGGGGAAACACTACTGCAGTCACTGACTGACTGACTGAACTGGCAATGCATTAGCGGGGCCGTCACACTTCAGCAGCAGGAGACGGGTACGTGAAATACTAGGATGTCTGCCGAAAATGATACCAGGTGCCTCTCAGACAGACCCAACAACATCCGCTACGGGGGCACAGGGATGGGCAAGTATACTTTCTTTATTATGTTCTCGCACCCCCCGGCCTGCCTGTCATTTTTAGGTTTCATGGGACTTCCTCTTTTATAATGGATATTAAAAAAAGTTTAAAAAAAACCACACAACAACAACGTTTGCCCGAATTATCAGGTTATGCATTTGTGTTTGTGATCTTAGAAATAACTTCAGGCGACTTTGTCATCACCGACTAGAACACAACAACCATATAAAACAAATGTTCTATTCACAGTCTTACCTTCTTGGGCTTTTCTAGTCTGCTCCTCTATCTGTTTTAGTCTTTCCATCAGTTCCTCCTTCTCACGCTCAATCTTTTCCTTCTCTTTCTCCGCCAACTCCCTCTTCTTCTTCTCATTTTCTAGAAGGGCTCTGTATGGTAGAAATAGCAATTAATTAACAAAAAAAAAAAAAAAAAAAAAAAAAAAAAAACAATAAAAGCACAAAGGAGCTGGTAAAGTGGGAATACCTCTCCATCTGCTTCTGATGCTTCTCTTCTCTTGCTTGAGCTTTCATCTGTTGGACTTCAATGGTGTCTGGCTTCCTACGACGCATGTACAACTCATGGTTACCCATGCAGAGTGCCAATATTCTCTTGTTGATCCGTAATCGGGGAGCATAGAATACAAAGTCCTGGAACACAAGAATAAGCATGTGAACTAATGTTCTTATTGTGTTGGAACGTAGAGTATGCCCACGCCAAACAACATGAGATCCCTACTACAATGAGGAGGACTTTACTGCAATGTGGATGACAGAGGGCCACTCTGCCTATAATATACTGGGCAAAGTGTATGCCGATTGTCACAGAGAAATGGAGCCTACTGCACTCAGTAACAGGGTCCTTAATTCAAAGAAGGGGAACAATTTTGAGGCGACAGAGATCTAGTGAGTGAAGAAAGACACAGGTGAAATGGGTGTAATGTAGAAGCGGTGACCAGTACAGTACAATACACGGTAAATAAGGTCACACTTTAGTACTTACTGGAGCTTTCTTATCAATAGGTTTGATAACAAATTTCTTGTCATTAAATGAGATATTCCTGATCTCACTCCATGGAAAGCCAATCTTAGGTGTCAATCTGGAAAACAAAGATCATCCATTTAGGAAATTACTTACTGTGCAATAGGAAGGGAAAAAAAATACAACATGATCATTAAAAAGGACTATGGAAAATTGTCATAGTAAGACGATAAGCGCATACACATACTAACATGCAGGACCAAGGAAGAGTGATCCCCCTTACTGGAAGGTCGCTGGGGGCAACATATTTTACTGAAAGAGCATTATCTTACATAAAAGCAACTAGAGGTGAAATGGTAAGTCACACAGACCAATAAATTGTTTTATAATATTACTGTTATACTAATGTATTAATATTATTACCTGTATTTTAGTTTACCCACCCCCATCATGTGAGCCAGCCTGCTCCTCCTAATGATAACTCATGGAGTGGGTGGGCCGAAACAGCTCTCTGGGGGCTCTGAACTGAGGATTATACTGCTAACAGCATGAGAATAGTGCTGAGGAGGAAGGTAAAAAACATACCTTCCACCTCAGCGCCCTGTGTGCAATAGAGGATATCAGCAGGTTAGATTTGTCTAACCTGCTGACAGTTCCCCATTAAGACTAATAAAAATGGCATATCTTGCTCAGGCATATTTAAAGTTTACATAAACCTTCAGATGGCTTCTTATGTGTCAGAAAGTTCTGCAACAAGGCAAATGCAACTTTTTTTTTTTTTCTACAAAAAATCTGCACTATTGTGCCCTCTGCTGGACATACAGGCAAGTAACAGCTAAATAGGTTGTTCCGGAAAAACGTAAGTAAGTTAAACATTTGTAAGTTTCTTACAAACAAATGTTTATATTTCTATTTAAAACTATGACATGCTGCTGCAAAGACAGACAAAGGCAGCACACTATGGAGTAAGCACAGTCCGAACAGTCAAATAACCCATCTTTTTAGGGTGTGCAAGGATATACTCTCACAGGATATCTGAATCACTCTGAGATGAAGATGATGATGACGACAAATATTTTATTTTTGCTCAACAATGTGGTTAGGGGTGAAAACTACCCATAAGGGACACACCCAAGTGTATACTACTGTCATCTAAAACACGAAGTGGTGCAACATGCCTAATACAGGACAGGACGACAAAGGCCATTTCATAGAGCTAGTAACAGAACATACAATACAACCACAAAGACAACAGAATACATATACACATAATTACAGGAAAACAATTTACATTACAAAACACTTTTTATATCCATACACAATCTAAATACCTCCCCTAGGCATTGGACACGAGAACAAATCCTGTAGTCAGGCTGCTTGCTGGGATCTGGATCCATCACTCATACATTTAAAGGGGTTGGCCACTTTATAGTAAAATAGCTCAGTGTACAGTATTAGTAAGTGTACTCACTGTATATACTGACAGCAGCTCCCTGTGTACCTCATAGAGTTAAAAATCAGACTCCCTCCTCCAGGCTGTGCTGTCCTGTTGTGTGGTGTTTTTGTCCATAAGATGGCTGACATGGAGGAGCATGTGACCAAGCCGCGCCCCCCAATGTCCACCACTGAGCCTGTATATGCCTATGGTGGACACTTGGGGGGGGGGGGGGGGGGGGGTGTCACATGCTCCTCCATGTCGGCCATCTTATAGACAGAAACACCACAGACCAGGGCAGCCCAGCCTGAAGAAAGGGAGATCTGATTTTAGCTTTATGAGGTACACAGGGAGCTGCTGTCAGTATATACAGTGAGTACACTTACTAATACTGTACACTGAACTATTTTACTGCAAAGTGACCATCCCCTTTAATGACTACGGTTATGTGGTACTGTTGTTACAAAACTGATGCGTTAAAGGGGTACTCCAGAGGGAAAACATTTAAAATCAACTGGTGTTATACAGATTTGTAAATTACTTCTATATAAAATCTCAAGCCTTGCAGTACTTATCAGCTGCAGTATGTCCCGCAGGAAGGTTTGTATTCTTTCTAATCTGACATGGTGCTCTCTGCTGCCACCTCTTTTCGGAACTGTGCAGAGCAATAGCAATATTCCATAGAAATCTTCTCCTGCTCTGGATAGTTCCTGTCACGGAATGAGGTTGCAGCATAGAGCATTGAATCAGACTGAAAATAATACACCACTTCCTGCAGGACATACATCAGCTGATAAGTACTAAAAGGCTTAAGGAAGTATTTCTACCTTACTGTGGACATCCCCACTCATCATCCTTTACACTCATTTTGTTTTATTTATCCTCCCTATGTTTATGGCACATTCTTCACAATACATTCTAACCTATAGGGACGTAACCCCTTCCAATAATTATATGGTTTTATAGGCGGGATATCACCATCCAATAGTACATTACCTATCATTTTGTTCATAAATATTCAGTCCCAATGCATCCACTCCAAGCCAAAGTTCAGAGCCCTTCTTGTTCTTAATGCTAAAGTAGTTCACTCCGTACATTTCCAGATCCTGGGCTATTTTCAGGTACTCTAGGATGGCATCCTCCCTGAAAAACAGCAGAAATAAATGACATGACATCAGTGACCACTGTTTTTCACAGCATTAATAGACTTGCTCATTGTGTCAATGTCCATGAGGCTTGCCATAAAGCATCTCCAGACCCTATTCTTTTGTATGGTACACACTTGTGAGCATGCTTTATGGGCTCATTCCACAGGAGAGGGGGGCTGAGCTGTGAGACCTGCTATTGTGTGTACCTATTATCTATATACGGGTGTCACTATCTCTCTGTGACAAGGGGGCACTGCTGGGAAATTATCTGTACAGAACAGGAAGTCTCAGCTAGTTTTAAGAGAAGCATAGATGTTGAGAAACATGATGGTGTCTCTGCAGTATTTTTGCATATTTGAGCTTAGTTTTAAGCCTGGGGGCCAAAATGAAAACTACAAGGTTTTAGGATTAATTTATAATTTTAGCTTGTGAAATAAAAAAATAATAATAATAGTGTACTGCATGTGTCTCCATGCCCGCCACTTACCTTAGCATACCCCGATGCTCTTCATGCCAGACATGGATTCTTTCTTCCCACTGATCTTTACTAAGTTTGTGCTGTTCCAGAACTCTAGAAAGAGAAAGCAGAAATGGTTGCTATTGTTATTTTTAGCCCAGTACTGGTAAATGGATTTTTCAAGATGAACTTTATTTTCCGCAAAGGTTCACTATATCAATGCATATAGATCCGCAATCAAAATTATATTAACTTTAAAATAGGAACAAAAACTATTCCAATATCTGCACGGTGCAGCAAAATATTACAGAGCTGAACATTAGCACCACCTAGTGGAGAAGACGTCACATATAAGTACTGTACACTCACTGAGTATAGCGAGAAAAAAGCAGGATGTGTTATGTTATAGGGGCTGCATACTGATCAGACATAACATTAAAACCACCTGCCTAAAAATTGTGTAGGTTCCCTTTGTGTCACCAAAACAGCTCTTGCTTGTTGAGGTAATCTGTTTCTAATGTCTGTCATCTGGTCTAAGCTGATTTTAACAGCATTTAGGGATATGCTTTAGAGCAAGTTCCACTGACATGGGAGCAACAGGCTGGAGCTGATCCTATTACCTCTATATCAGAGGTTTCCAGGCATGCTGTGTGACCTGTGCAGAGGCCACCGTGTAAGGGTAGAGGAGGCAGAAACATGCATGCTCCACTGCTAGGACATCATTCTCATGATAGGAATAATTCTCATGCCAACAATCCCCCCCCCCTCCTCCCGTTTTTAGTGTTTTCTAAATGTTTTCAACAGATTTATTATGTGTCTATGTCAGATTTGTCTTTCAGATGTCCTGCCATATTTACTAAGACTTTTTCTACAGTTTTTGGTGCATTTATTGGTTGGTTTTCATATTAGTGACGTGACTGATGCAAGATGTGCTCTTACATATAAAACCAACAAAATAGAGTCAAATACATAATAAATCCAGTGGAATGGCAAAGTAAAACTCTAATGTGTAGCCATTTTGAGAACACGGCAATCTTAGGGCCCTATTACACTTAAAGTTAATCTGACAGATTTTTTTTTTTAAGCCAAAGCCAGGAATGGATTTGAAAAGAGGAAAAATCTCAGTCTTTCTTTAATAACATGTTCTCTGTTTATAGTCTTTTCCTGGCTTCGAATAAAAAAAAAAAAATCTGTCAGATAACCTGTTGGTATAATGGAGCCCTTAGTCATGAAATCTGAGCCACGTGATAAACTGATATTTCCATTTTAGACATATCTTGCAGCAGGCGCTGGAGTGTGATAACCTAAAGCAGCAGACGCCATGCTTGGCAATGAGAGAAGGCCCGGCCCAGGGGCTGGGGGGGGACACAGTAACCCCTCCATCAAGATCTTTATATGACAAAACATTTTGTTCATCCAGATTAGGATGCAGAGGACGTCTGTATATAAAATGGCTGAGCTTTTAGCAGGAAGTCGTGGAAAGTTTACTGCTTGACACTTCATTTCCTCTATTTTTAGAACATTGACAGGCAAATAGCTGATTGCTAATCGGGAGGTATCTAACTGGACAATAATCGGGAGGTATCTAACTGGACAATAAAGACAATAAAACACTAACCTACGAAAAACAAACAAACATCCAATTGACTCCTCCCTTAGGGAATATTCTCCTTACTCCTCTTATATGGGATTAGTTCCTATTATTTATAAGGAAATGACAGCCATCAAATACTACTATACAGTTTTCAAGATCTGGGTATTACAGCATGTCTTATCTGCAGGGAAAAGCCCTCTGAAGAGCCATGACACATGTGCCCCTTCATTGTAGTGGAGGTCCCAGGACTTTGATGCTCACTGATCAGGATTTCTTCATGAATTGACAGAAGTTTCATAAATTGGTAGCTACACTTTAAATGGAAACTGTCAATATGCAATGAGGAAATATTCAGCATTATATCTAAACTAAGACTGGTTACAGGACTCTGTGAGCTAGGAGTATGGCGGAGGATGATACTTGAACCTCTGTTGGAAATAATAGTGCAAAACGCATAATTCAGCATTTGGAAGCTTCAAACAAGACATGTACAAATTAATGTATTACAGGTCATACTGAATTGGTGTCTTCCTCAGGCCATAGACTCTGAGCCTCGGAGGCACAAACTGTGGGGTTTACCTTTAGTTACCTTAATGGTCTTAGGAACATCACTGAATCCTCCTTATAATTTATCCTTTACAGCTCGGTTCTATGTGAATTATTTATTTTGTTTGTACTGAGTGTTTTACAGCAGCTTGTGGGCTCCAGTCATATCCACTATTGTGGCCTTTATGATGGATGATATAAATGCATATTTAATCTATTATTTATTAACTGTAAGCTATTTATCATACTTTCATTTTCTGGTCGTTCACTATATGTTTTAATGATATATTGTGCCATATTTATTATACACCCATCATGCTTCATGCAATTTGTATCGCATTATATTATGATCTATGAATATCACTATGTAAAACTGCTCATTTCATGCTGGGTCATACTCAAAGGGGTATCCTGGCAGCACAAAATATATAGTAAAGTGCTGTAAAAGTAAAAAAAAATTGCCATGCTTACAACATGGTTCACTATTCTGATGGCCCCTAGTCCTCACTGCTCGCAGCGGTTTTAGATTCCTGTGAAATGCCTGCTTGGCCAATCACTGGCTGAGGAGAGTCACCGCTGTAGGCAGTGAGCATTTCTTTCTGGGACAACAAATGACAGAAACCAGGAAGCACCGGAGAACAGTAGGGACCAGAAGCTGTCTTAGTGGCAGTAGCAGGGGATTGGGGCAAACAAGTATGGTGTCTTTTTTAAATTTAAAGCACCCGAAGTCAATTAGAAAAAAATGCTGTGCTGTCTGAATACCCCTTCAACACTAAGCACTCAGCCACTCACTCTTCTCAATTCAGAAACCCTTAACGTGTTACCAGGTGACACAGCAGTAGGCTTCAAGTATTTCTTCTACAGCTCTAGGCCTTGGCGGCTTCCATAACCATTTCCCCTCCTGGAAACCTGTTCTGCCTCTGGTTGCTGTGGTCACTTAGGACACCTACAGAGGGATATGCACGCTTGCTGTTTTTTGCTCACTCTCTACCCCTCCATGGCTACTGCAGTGACCTGTTCCTACAACGCCTAATGTAACCTCTCTCCCATTCCCGTATATTCCCATGACACCGCAACCTCCTAATATTTCTCTGAATATATCCATCATTACTCCTACCCTGTGTAATTTGTTTTAAAGGCAAAACCCCTTTAAGGCTTGCTTGCATGCTTTAGGGCCCTATCACACAGGGCGATTATCGTGCAAAAAACTGTTACACCGTTTGAATTTAAGCAATGTGTGTGTGTGTATGCAGGCAACAATAAACCGACTAACAAGAAGTCATGTGTCGCTGATCGCATCTTTTGAGCCGACCCAATTCGCTTAGTCTAATAGGACCCTTACTCACACATTTGTTATACTACATTGCCTAATCTTGATCATTATTGACTATATAAGGTCAAAAGGGCATTTACCCCCGGCATCCTTTTTCCTTACATATATGTTTGTTACAATATAAGGCCTGATGAAGAAACTAGTTAAGGTTCAAAACACGCATTACCAATAAAGGGAACATCACGGTATTGTATTTGGCATCGTATTTGTATAGCGCTGCGGAATCTGTTGGCGCTATACAAATAATAATCATTATTAGCACATAAGGTAGTCAGCAATTTTCTTACATACATACAGTAATTGTTAACACTGGTTATAATGGCAGAGTAAAATGCAGCAGCTATTCTGAGTATCCATACCTCTGAGGAAGCAGCTTGTCTTGTGACAAATAGCCTGTCTTTTGGACATCCTTGTTAAAGTCCCCATATTTGGCCTGCACGGCGTATGAAGCCAGCAGCACTGCCGTTTCTGGTGGACAGTAAATGTCATCATTCAGAATGCCTTCCTTCACTTGGAGAAAGAAGAGTCGCTGGGTGATATCCTGGATCAGTTCCTCAGAAACATCTTCTGGATAGAATTTGGCACGAAACTTGAATAGCAACGGGGTATCTTTCCGCACATCCTGAGTAGTGACCTGAGTGAGGAACATAGTCAATCATTAATACTAAGCAAAACTACAGTCTACAGAGTCTATGCTGTGCTGTCTGTCAATCCATTATTTTTCATATGATGCTCAAAGAGGTGCGGGTAAAACATGTTTGTGCAGTGCTGAGCTTCCATGTTCCGGAATGTTTCTGCAGCACAGAGCTTCCGTGTTCCAGAATGTTTCTGCAGCACAGAGCTTCCGTGTTCCAGAATGTTTCTGGAGCAAGTCAGTGAGATGGGACACCACTACGGTCACTGAATTGCTGAGTGGGCCTGTGGCGCATCACCTACAGATTCAGAAGCGTTGCATTGTGAAGACTGGAGCTCTGGTGCCTGGCGATAGTTAGGGGCTCTTTCTTAACCCACACTTCCCTTAGCACACCTTTAATACATCTTTCAGCTCAGTAGTTACAGAATTTTTAATGGAAAGGGAAAAAAAAACGCAAAAATTTTGTAGCTATTTACAGTCAATCACTCTATACAGAGGGACTTTGGGAAGCTAGAGAAATGGCAAATGAAGATTGTTGTGGATAAATGTAAGGTTATGCACTTAAAAATATAAATTTATGTACTAAATAGTAGAAAAAAAAAAAAAAAAAGGGCAAGACTGCCACCAAAGAGGACCCAGGGGTGTTGGTTACTAGATGGCAGGTAGGACGCTGGTCCAGGGATTTATTCTGTTCACCATACCTGGAACCAGTAAGGAATAGTTCTTGCGTGCAGTAATTGGCATCTACCTGTTAAGGGATTTTGTTTGCCTCTGAATTAACACTTGCTGGCTTGACTTGACGGACCTATGTCTTGTTTCCACCTTATTAACCATGTAACTATGAAAAAACAAAGTGTTACCTTTTTGTTGAGTTTTAGCCATGTCGGGAAGCCCTTTGTGTCTTGGTACTGAAGTCCAAAGAACCAGACTTCTCGAAGTCCAATTGTTTTCACCACCTTAGAAGAAACAAAGTCTGCATTAATAAAATCAGTAATAGAAACGGATGTTGGTAGGGCTGGGCGATATGGGGGGGAAAAAAAAAATCTCGATTTTGTAAAAAACAACAACATTTTTTTCTTCTAAATAAACAACATTTTTCTCCCTGCAGCGTCAGATACAATTTTATGATATTTCAGACAACTGTATTGCTTCCAAGTGTAACACAGCCCCCCCCCCATGCCCCATTTAAGTAGTTTTCCCAAATATGTAACACTCTGTGCCCCCATATAATATAGATCTTGTTTGTGCTTCCATCTAGGTAGGGTGTAGTAGTGGAGGTGTAGTGGATAAGGAGTGTAGTAGTGGAGGTATAGTAGATAAGGGGTGTAGTAGTGGAGGTATAGTGTATAAGGAGTGTATTAGTGGAGGTAAAGTGGATAAGGGGTGTAGTAGTGGAGGTAAAGTGGATAAGGGGTGTAGTAGTGGAGGTATAGAAGATAAGGGGTGTAGTAGTAGTACAGGTAAAGATGAGGGGTGTAGTAGTACAGGTACATATGAGGGGTGTAGTAGTATAGGTACAGATGAGGGGTGTAATAGTATAGGTATAGATGAGGGGTGTAGTAGTAGTACAGGTATAGATGAGGGGTGTAATAGTACAGGTATAGATGAGGGGTGTAATAGTACAGGTATAGATGAGGGGTGTAATAGTACAGGTATAGATGAGGGGAGACTGGGGTGGGACACTGAAGGGGACTGGGGTGGCTGAGGGGCAATGGGGTAAAACTGAAGGGGACTGGGGTGACAATGAGGGGACACTGAAGGGGACTGGGGCAGCTGGGGGTATTGGAGCAGGATGGCACATCACACACACACACACACACACACACACACACACACACCTCCTGGCCAGCCATGGAAGTCCCCGGTCTCTGGAGGAGGCCGCAGGACTACATGAAAAGTTGATCCCTGCAGGTCCTGGAGCTGTACAGCGGGATCGGGGGGTCTGCACTAAATCCCCAGATCCCACTGTACAGCTCCAGGACCTGCAGCGACAGGATCACCTTATCCCGTAGTCCCTGCGGCCTCCTTAAGAGATCGGGGACCTCCATATCTGGCTGGGAGGGGAGAAGGACGCTTAGTGGAAGGGGCGGGGGCAGGTCAGCGGCAGCGCTATAAGCGGTTGGAGGCCGCCGGCACCGCATCGCCTCTTCCAGTCTGCCCACCCAACATCTTGCCCCCGCCCACCCCTCTACAGCTTGCCTGTGTCGTGCCCCATGCCACACCGTCCCTCTACGGCAGGGGTCCCCAAACTATGGCCCGCTGGCCGCATGTGTCCCCCTGAAGCTTTTTATCCAACCCCTGCTTCACTTCCAGATGGGGCACCTCTTTCATTGGCAGTCAGTGAGAGGAGTGAATTTATACCGCTTCAGCGCCGACAGCAGGTATCCTCCCACAGGCAGAGTCCAAGTGACAGTTACGTTGCTCATGCACGTCCCGCTGCGTGACGTCACTTGCCTTGGCCTGCCGTCGCGGGACGAGCGTGAGCTCGGCTTGCCTCACTGTCATCCTGACAGTGCTGCCTCCTCCAAGCAGAACAGATAGCACCCGGTGTGGTGAGTATTCCTGCCGGGGTGGGGGGGTCCTGCGTGGGAAGGGGGAGTGAGAGGGGAGTTGAGAGTGGGAAGGTGGGTGAGGGGATGAAGGGGGAGTGAGGGGAGGCTGAGGGAGGGGTGCAAAGAAAGAGGGATGCTTTTACTTTTGGGGGGCGGGTGTTGTGGCATTTTGCATTGGAATTTGATTATAAATTTTAATTTTTACTTTTTTTTTTAAAGTCCGGCCCTCCGAAGATCTTGGGGACAATGAACTGGCCCCCTGTGTGAAAAGTTTGGGGATCCCTGCTCTATGGCCTGCCAGCCGGCCCGACACTGCACCCCCACTCCCCCCCCCCCCCCCGCACCGCCCTTCTCTGGACTGCCTGCACGCCTGACACCGCGCAGCCCGAAATTATTTTAAATTTATTATCGTATTTACGATTTTCACAAAAAATCTAATCGATTTCAACGTTCTGGGTGAATTAATCGAATTAGATTAATCGCCCAGCCCTAGATGTTGGGCTATAAATGTCATGAACTATAAAATGTACATGGAGCAGAAATAACAGATATTAACAATAACCAATTATTGATTTCCAGTCCATATTGTACTCCTGCATGTCAATACAGCACAGCCCTTTAATCTGGAGCCATCATCCCTGACCGGTATGTCAGACAGTGTAGGAACACAAACAAATCGACCAGGATGGCAACACCCAGTTTACAATTTAGTCGTATATTTCTAGTAAAAAAGAACGCAACAAACAGATGAAAGAAAAGATGTTCTAAAATTGTTAAAAGGAGTTATAAAAGATTTGAAAAACACATCAGCTTTCTTCTAATAACAGCGCCACCTCTGTCCTCAGGTTGTGGGTGGTATTGCATCTCAGTTTCATTCACTTCAATAGAACTAGGCAGCAGTACTCCCCACAAACTGTGGCGCTGTTTGTGAGGGAATGCAGATATGTTTTTCTAATCCTGGAAAACAACCTTTAGTTCAAGAGGATAATTCACTAAAACAGGTATATCAGAAGGGCAGACAATTCTTCTTGAAGTGCACTGTGACACTGACTCATGTCAGAAATTTATGTCATTTACAATACACCATTTCCCATCCAGTTCTAATGCGAGTCACGGAAACAAAAGGTAGACCAGCCCACACGGCTGATTCCGTGATCCTAACCACCTCCGCCCGCACATTCTGACAGGGATAGCCCTTTGAATTATTTTATTATTGGGATGTTTGGATGTTATCCCAGAACAAGAATCATCCCCACATTTATTACAGCACCACCCTTCCCACATTGCAGCCCACAAGCTTCAACTTACAGTCAGACCCAGACAATGCAAATGAAACAGCCCAATACTACAGCGTCTGCCCTTGTTACCAAGCAATATCCTAAACTACAAGCTATGGCCTGACATTGGCATTTGTTCAGTTGCTAATAAAACACGCAACACATGCAACAACATGAAAGACAATATAAGATTAAAAGCGCTATCAATGTCTGTTGTCACCGAACCAGGCATCTATATTTAGAAGGAAGATTTTCAGTAAGAGTCCTGGTTTACCAAACATAGTGTGACCGAGACCTCCGCAACCAACCCAGTGTGACCGAGACCTCCGCAACCAACCCAGTGTGACCGAGACCTCCGCAACCAACCCAGTTTGACCGAGACCTCCGCAACCAACCCAGTGTGACCGAGACCTCCGCAACCAACCCAGTGTGACAGAGACCTCCGCAACCAACCCAGTGTGACAGAGACCTCCGCAACCAACCCAGTGTGACCGATAAGAGAAACAGATCGCTGATCTCAGGGAGACCAGCCAAACGATAATACTGACGGCTGCTAGTAAAAGCGCTCAATGCAGTGAATTCCTAGGTGCATTGCTACCTGGGAAACATAAATATGCAAAAGAAGAACCCCTCTTTGGTGTGGAGCAGGATTCTGGCTAGGTGGGAGCAATGCCCCACCTAGCCATAGCTAGCTAGAGCTAGGATTTCACTGCATTGAGCGCTTTCACTAGCAGCCGGCAGTGTTGTTTGGCTGGTCCCCCTGAGATCAGTGATCGGTTTCTCTTATGGCTCTATTAGGCATTGCTCCTACCTAGCCAGAATCCTGCTCCACACTGATGAGGGGCAACATCCCGAAACAGCTGTATGTGGATGGATACCTGGCCTTGGTTTTCCCCTTGCCATTACACTGACTTATAGGGCCACTTAATATGGTGGTTTCCCTACAGGAGCCACCCATTGGCTGGGTCCTTCCCAGAGGGATATCTGGCTAGTCCTGTGTTTTGAGACTCTTTAATGATAATCATTATTTTAATGCATATCCAGTGTGACCGATACATCCACAACAACATCATAAAAGATAAAGAAACTTGCGGCAGAATATTCTAACGTTACCTATGAACCAGGAAAATATGATGGTGAATTTGCATAATGTCATCATCAAACCTTCGCTATGTGCCACAGTTTCCTGCCTATATCTGGGCTTAATGTCATCTTAAGGGTACGTTCACACGTATCGAATCACAGCGGCTTTTTAGCTGCAAGCTTTCGGGGACCAGGTGAAGCATACGCTCCGGCGGCCAGGGGGGGTTGGGCTGCGGATCCGGTACGTGTGAACGTACCCTAAAAGGGGTACACTAGTAAAAAAAAAAAAAAAAAAGAAGAAGAGGTTTTCAGTACTTCAGCTGCTGTGTGTCCTGTAGGAAGTGGTGTGTTCTCTCCAGTATGACACAGTAATGTCAGGAACTGTCCAGAGCAGGAGAGGTTTTTTTTTGGGGGGAAGTTGCTACTACTCTGGACAGAGGTGGCAGCAGAGTGCACAGTATCAGACTGGTAAGAAAACACCACCTCCTGCAGCACATACAGCTGCTGATAAGTACAGAAATACTTTTTAAATAATTTTTAAATAAAAGTGATTTACATTGCCCCCTCTGTCCATGTCAGAGCAGAAGAGGTTGGAGATCTTTGTATAAAGGAAAATAAAAAGGTCTAATATACTTGGCAGCCAAATTCTCTTCCTCTGTCCCTGGTATCTGTCAGTCCGCTGTAATTATTACTTCAGGGAGACTTCATTAAGAACTAGAAGCACCGGATGATCTGCCCATGTAACATTGTGCCTCTATGGAGGGAGCAGCAGTGCAGCAGAACACCAAGGTGACAGATCCCAGTGGTGAACAGCTGAGGAATACTTCCCATAGTATGTATATACTTCTGTGTTCTCTTCTGCAGTTAGGGCCTTATGAAGCTTCTCACAAAACAGATGGGATTAGTTTATATGTGCACTTGTCTATGAATCCATATGCCAGAGTATTCCACAGATCTGACCCTTCAAAACCATTGGCAAGAATCAGTAACAAATAGGAATGCCCTGAAGTTCAAAGTTACTTTAGGGTCTATTCACACGTCAGTATATTTTTCCAATCCGCAAATTTCAGTCAGTATACAATCCGCAAATTCAGTCCGTATTGCATCCGTATTGCATCCGTATTGCTTCAGTAAAATACAGACCCCATAGAGTTGTATTGGATGTGTCAGTTACTGTCCGTACTAGGGTCTGTCCTTTTTTTTTTTGCGGAACGGATTGCAGCCCAGTACACAACACGGATGTGTGTATAGGTCCATTGAAATACATTGGTCCTATATTATTGCGGATCCGCAATTGCGGACAGGAACAGGATGTGTGAATAGGGCCTAACCACGGTGTATAAATGGGGGTTTTGTAGCACTGAATACAATGAAGCACCTCCTGCACACTGCCAGAGGGCAGACCATGGCTGCAGGTTACAGAAAGTCAATGTCATCTCTATGCACAATACGCATTGTGGGCAGAAGTAATAGGAATTGAAGGGGTTTCCCAAAGCTGCTGGTTCTACCCATTTATGATGAGGGTCTTCCTCAGTCACTAGAACACAATGTTACCGATTGTAATGGTTTCCCAATAACAAATATACTTTATTTTGTGGAACAAATAGGGCATGGCCTGCCCCCCCCCCCGCCTGCCCCCCCACCATTATGTCTTCCAAAAAAGAGGATATGTGATCTGCTTAAGGGTTATCCAGAGATATTTTAAACAATACATACACTTCAACAAACATGGCAGCTAACCAGCAATTTATAAGGGCAAGCAATTTATGGATACATGTTGTTTATGTAGAACAATTTAAGTTCTTTCATTTAGTATTACGTGCCTACAGTAGTTAACCTCACTTACACATTGCCCCCATAAATCACAGCACATTGCTAGTGCAATTTCCAATCATTAAAAACAAAACTCCCTATGTTTCAGCTTTCTGGTTTCCTGTGAATGTGACAATAAAATTGCAGCTCTGCAAGATGGAAAAAATATAATTTTTGTTAACCCTGAAAATCCCCTCTTTTGTCAGGACCTCTCTGAACACCTCGGCTTTGTTGCCTGTTAGCACGGAATAGGATGAGAGGAGCAATGAGGTGCACAGAGAGTTTTAGCAGGAGGATATTATGTCGAAATTTAGAAATCACACAAAGATTTATGTTTGGAAGAAGTGACCATTATTATGCAATTTTTAGAAAGGGTGCGATGACATCTATTTTAAGAAGAAGGTCTCATCTACAGCAGACAGCCAGACAGAATTAGAAACCCTCAAAACCCCACCCAGACTAACCAGCACAAGGGGAATTTGGCAGTCAGAATTCCAGCTAAGGGAACAGTTAATAAGTCCCATTCTTCATCTCGTCTGCCAGGAGGCAACGCCCAATCCTTTCCTCAGCCCGTCCTATAAAACAGACTGCACTTCTATCCAGCACTGGAGACTGTACAGCTGTGACGGAGAGCTCTCCAGCAGCAGCCCAGTCACACAAAGAATCCCCAAATTCTTCACCCACATAATCTGCTTCTGTTTGGGCTGAAACCTAATAGGACACGTCAATCTCTAGAGAGAAAGGCTGAAAACAGCCAGCTTTAATGGTAAAATAGATAGATGTCCCAGCATAAGGGTTCATTCACACGTCCTGTGTTCTGTCTGTGAAACATAGACGTTGAATTCAAGTCCTGGTCTAGTTCCCCGGACAGCATGATGTGTCATGCCAGCAGCGGGAAAACGCTTAGCATTGCTGCAGCACTGTAATGATAGAGCCGCGGCAATTCAAAGAGTTTCCCCCGCTGCCGGCATGATGTTGACATCATGCCGTCCGGGGAAAGAGTTCAGGACTTGCATTCACTGTCCGTGTTTCACGGACAGAACATGGGCCATGTGAATGAAGCCTAAGGCATATTATTATTATTATTATTATTATTATTTATTTATAAAGCGCCCTTAGTTCCAGAGCGCTATACAATAGATAGGCAACAGGCAGGAACAATACAAGATCAGGCACAGAACAGTATCGACACATAACTGGGATTTTATATAATGCAAAAATTAGAGAAGGAAGTAGATGGATGACGGGAAGTACTGTGGATCCATTAACCCTACCAGCACATGTATATACATATGTATATGTAAGGATATATGTATGTGTGGCTCCACTGCTTGCTCAAAAGATTATCTGTGGAGGTTCCAGGTGTAAACACCCCACTAATCAGATATTGGTGTACTATCCTGAAAGTAGGCAGAATACTCAAAATCACCCCAAAGGGCTACTTCGGGGTAAAAATTGTTTGAAAATAAACTGGTGTCAGAAAGTTATACAGGTTTATAAATTACTTCCATTAAAAAAAAAAATCTCAAGACTTCCAGTACTGCTGTATGTCCTGCAGAAAATGGTGTATTATTTCCAGTCGGACAGAACCTCTGTCAGAAACTGTCCAAAACAAAATAGGGTTTTATTTTTTATAGGGGTTGGCTACTACTGGCTACTGTATAGGACACTACTGTTCGGAGTTGGCTAATGTATGTGACACTACTGTGGGGGGGGGGGGGGAGGGGTGGCTACTATATGGGGGAGTTTTGTGGGGACTGCCTACTTTATGGGGCACTTTTACCATGTGGGGCACTACTGTGGGGGTTTAAAACATCATTTATCATAGTGAAACGCCCTGAGTGACACACACCGCTCTGACAGTGTCAGGAACACCGCTATGAAGGTGCCAGAAATGCTGCTCGCACACTTCAATAAATATCAAGGTTGGCCCGTGACTTTGTCCAAGCTTTTAATTTTGGCCCACTGTGTATTTGGGTTTGACACCCCTAGTCTATAAACATGGAATAACATGGAGCTCTGTATTTTAAGCATTTTCTACTGTAAGTCTCACTGTGCCAATAATGTGCAGTTTAAAGGGTCCGGCTGCTTTATAATAAAATAGCTCAGTGTACAGTATTAGTTAGTGTACTCACTGTATATACTGACAGCAGCTTCCTGTGTACCTCATAGAGGCAAAATTAGAATCCCCTCTTCTAGGCTGTGCTGTTTCTGTCCATAAGATGGCTGACATGGAGGAGCATGTGACCATGCCTGGCCCCCCCCAGTATCCACCATAGACATATACAGCTCAGTGGTGGACACTGGGGGGCGGGGCATGGTCACATGCTCCTCCATGTCAGCCATCTTATGGACAAAAACACCACAGAGCAGGGCAGCACAGCCTGGAGGAAGGGAATGTGATATTAGCTCTATGAGGTACACAGGGAGCTGCTGTCAGTATATACAGTGAGTACACTTACTAATATTGTACACTGAGCTATTTTACCATAAAGTGGCCGACCCCTTTAATGAAAATCTTCATGTGTCTGTTGTCTGAGCCCTGACCAACTATGACTTAAAAAAAAAAAACCTATCCAACTAAAGTGGCATATTTTTGAAGTTTTAACCTGCTGAATGGCTGTGGTCTGCACTTAGGCTCTATATCATTCTGACTGCCATCTACAGGGAGAACAGTGTCATGGTGAAGGGAGGTAGGGCTAAAAGAAAGATAGTTAGGCCATGTTCACACAGTGTATTTTTTTAAGACAAGAACGGCCGTTGTTGGTTACTATTGTCAATTATTTCCGGTCCCTAGAGTGCGAACAACGGCTGCTATTCTGTTTTTTTCACACAATTGGTGACCATTTTATGGTTAACTGGAGTGCAGGCAGACCCAAATGTGCCCACATCCCAATTAAAATAAAATGATGTTCCAGTGTGAATGCACCACAGGTTTTGTCATAAATTCTTCAGCTTCTTCCTCCTCTCCCTCTTGTCCACTGTGGATACAAGTCTCCTTTTTCAGTAATAATGAGGGGCTGCTTACCTGGTCAAAGAGTTGCTTTCCAGTGGTGTTTGGCTGGATGGCAAACTCCAGCTCTGCATCCATTGTGGTCACACGTACGCTGATCTAAAGAGAAAAGATGGCCCACGGTTAGTTATTGCACAAAGCCGACACTTGTCTTTTGCAAAGTTCTATCTAGTAGTAGTTATTAAGTTTTGTATATTAAATTTTCTTCAACTTTAACTTTATTTCATGCACATAAAACTATAACAACATAAAACAACACTGTCATTTGTGGTAACTTTAAACATGACATTAGACATGAAAAAAGTTATTGGACGCTCTCACTTCTGAGACCAGCTGCGATCCTGAAATACGGCCGGGGGGGGGGGGGGGGAGGGGGAGTGCACGGCAATGGGCGTCTCTCCTTTAAATCAAACCGGGATTGTTCGTTTATTACAGTCTATCGTGAGCTGGATGCTCTGCTGGCTGCTGAATGGAGTTCACTGCCACGCACCCTGGAACGTGGATAGGTAATGTATATTGTCAGTCGCCGGCCGCGCACCGCTACGTGTAATAGGCGTCTGACGAAAATATGTCCAAACCTATATAAACGATCAGCCGATGATCGTTGTCATCGGCTGATCGTTGTATTTATTACATGGAGCGATAAATCGTTCCGTGTAATAGTACCCTTACTCTCTTTTTCAACCAGCACAAGACTAAAAAAGCATCAGAAGACTGGACCTGGATTTTTGGTAAGTATAGCTTTGTTTTACAGCATGATAAAAAAAAATAATGAATGTAAGTTGCAAACATGCTTTATATCAAATCTACTGTTGATTTAGATTTTGAAAGTAGTGACAACATGTGACACTTTAAGAATAAAGTTGTAGAATTGTGGACGGCTAGCCATCTTCCACTGTAAAATGTAGAGGGATGGATGAACTGGCGGCATGAACCAATACTCTTCCCCAGAACCTCCACTTTAGGAGCGTGAAAATCAACTCAGTGCAGCATCTGCACAAGGCCTAACAAGACCCCAGGGTTTACTTGAGTTCCTTAGAGGCCGTGTTCACATGTTGAGGTTATGACTGAAGACAAAATCGGATCCATCGGGCACCGTCTATGTCTGGCATGTAAGGGATGTGGCACTGCTGTAATTTTAGTGATACAGGCACAGGGCTCCTTATAAAAAACCTGCTATAAATGCTAAAGTGTTTCAGAGAAATTGTGGTTTAAAAGGGATTAATCAGTCAGTAAAAACTTAAAAAAAAACCTATCCACCAAATGACTCCTGATAATCCCACCGAGTAGTTGGTTACAGTGGCCATGGCACTCATGCAAGAACCACATCATCTTAAGCGTTTACTTGTACTTATTTTATTCAATTTTTTTTACAGGCTGGATATGCCCTTTAAAAACACAGGCTGGGAATAAATAGAAAAGACTAGCCGTCTGTCTTCCCATCAGCTTGTCTCCACTCCACTGGGCTTGATTGACAGGTCTATATGGGGTGTTCAAGTAACGTATGGGGGGTATGCAAATTAGATATTTTCTGCTACCTACTGGAACCTGGTTGTCTAGTGCCAAGTCATATGTGCACTCTATAACTCAGGCACAAACACACATGGATGGGGGTCTATTCAAAGGAGAAGGGCCCCTTACATCAAAGAATTGATACTCCGAGAAATATTTAATCACCATCAGTAGTCAGCAATGGCATCTACCCAACACTGCATGTCTACAGCCTTTGACTCCTAAAAGTTAAATGAATGAGAACATAGGAATCCCTCTGCGGCACTAGAGCACATCCCCTCCTCCACCTTGGGCCAGGAGTCTGGTGAAGCCTGGTACAGCTATCAGCAAGTACATTCCTGAGGCCTCTTTTACATGGAGCTGCTCAGCACTCAGCGGCCGTGCCAGACAACGGTTAACTCTCAAGTACAGTATATAAATGTAGATTCTGCTCGGACTTCACCAAGAATGCAGAGAATCCGGCCGCCATGGAAACACTGGAATTTCATTTCAATATCCAGCTTACAATGACGTTTTAAGAAGGATTTCCAAAAAATGACTACCTTCTAAGGACTCCGTAATGGTGGTCACCCAGCATCCCTGTATTGCATAAAGCCTTCAGAATGGGGGCAGCACGGAGGATAGCGCTGCTGTGGACTGAGTGCTGGCACCAAGGACCCAGAAAATACACAGCATGCATATGCCATAAATATTTGAGATGGGAATACCCCTTTAAATAAATATACATTAGGATGGGATGTTTTTTTTTTTTTTCTTCATATCCTTTAAACTTGTATGAATTCAACAGGGCACTCGGAGTCCATAGTCCTTGTCCTTACTCATGACTTAGCCCTTTAACACAATGGGAGTTTATCAGCCTGGATGCAAAGAATAGGGTTTCTGTACACAGGGAAAAAAAAAAAAAGATAGCTGCATTGTGCAGCAATTTCCACTATAGTTTATGAGTTTATAGTGTGCTCAGCTATCTGACTGTCTCCCATACACTATGGCTTTGCCGTCCTCTTGTTTGTTATCACGGGTTACAGCTTGTATTACATCCAAGAGCTGCACTCGCTATTTGCTGGTTGTCACTGTAAACAAAGAAATCATATCCTCACCGAGCTCATCCTAACAAGTGAGACACACAGGGAGCGGGGTTATGGAAGTTGTTTTTAAGGGGGGGGGAAACCACCTCCACCACTGTACTTGTTGCCCACAGCAGCCAATCACGGAACAGCTTTCATTTTTCTAGAACAGAATACTGCATAAAAGCGATGCTGATTGGCTGCTTAGAGCAACAAAAAAATTATCCTTTCAGACTTACAGAAATCTAACCAATTGTTTTTGTTTTTTTTTGGAGAAGGAAAAAACTATCCAGAACACAAGTCACCAAAGAAAGTTCTAAACAGACATCAAACTAGGTAAAATGCTGGAACAAGCCCCAATCACATACAATGGGACGTAGGCTGGAACACTGTTAAAAGGGGTGCTGACGGATAACCCAACATACAAAGACTTTCTTGGGGCAAAAGTAGTCTGTGACTGTGTTTGGTTCAGTTTTCAAATCTATCCTATTACTCTGCGAGTCTCCACCCTTACAGACCATGTTTTTCAGTCTTCAACACAGGGGCGTAGCTAAGATTCACAGGGCCCATAGCAAAAAAACTTGTAAGTGGCAGAATCCTGCCTGCAGCCACAAGAGTGACTGGCAGAGCAGAGAGCCAATAGCTGCTTGCTCTGACAGTCCACTGTTTTAACTAAAAGGGCCCATTAGGAGCCCTTATGATAAATACACAGGTGCAGAAGCAGACTACCTTCTGCTTAACCCCTTATGTGCTGCTGTGTATAAGTGACCCAAAGTTTAGAAGACAAGGAGATCTCTGCTTTACTGCTGGTGCACTGATAACCTCTGACCTCTGCATGGAGCTCTGCACATTTTCCTACTTGATTATAGCAGCTGGAGAACAGAGGTCACAGGTTATCAGAGCAATGCAGCAGAGATCTCTTTGGTCTTTTGCTTGTTAACCCCTTTTTTGTGTTGCAGCATGTGCTGTAAACAAACCTTGGGTCACTTACACACTGCAGTACATAAGGGGTTAAGCAGAATGACACAGGAGGCTCTTATTTTCCCTGTGCATCCCCGGCCCCCCCTCCCCCACGGGCCCCATAGCAGCTGCCTACACTGCCTTTATGGAAGCTACGCCACTGCCCCAACATAAATAGGATACTTCAGGAAAAAGAACAAAAATTTGCAAGAATCAATGTTCAATATGCAATGCGAGGGAGCTGACAGACATACAGAACTCAAACAAACAGATTGTGGATATTCAATTACATACAGAGGAGATCGACGCTTACAATAAAATACAGGAGTATATAGAATTATAAAAATTAGTTTTGCCTTATATCATTTACTTACAGACATTGAGCGCAATAAGAGGAGGACGAAGCAGTAGCACAGAATCCACAGGTTTCTGAGTTATTCTCTGCTCCTTTGGTCATAGGCAACCTCTAGGTCACATGAAAGGGCTTGCAATTTTTCAAGGGATTACATATTTGATTAAACCAAGTCTCCTCCCAAGGGAGTGAAGGTCCCTTTCATGCCTCAAGGAAACCAAACTGCACTAAGCAGCCAATAGTTTGTTTACTGCTCTCGAAAATTCAGGATACTGACCGGTGGTTTCCAATGGGAACCAGTGATATCACTAGTCCCCTTCTTTCTACAATCATATACAATCATTAGTAACTGTGGAAAAATGTGCTTAAGGGTTACATTTTAATACAGTAAATGCTGACATATCCGGCAGTGATGTGTAGAAGATCTACACCTTCCTATTAACAACTGCTCTTGGTAAACCAAGTAACCAATGTCTCCTAAATATTCCCTACCAAACACATACCTGTCTACAGGGCACTACTTACACCTATTATAAATCTACTGTCATAATGCTGATAGAGGGGAAGGGGAGAATAATAACTTTTCATCAGGTATACATGGCCACCAAGTGCCCCACAAAAAAAATCTACCGTCACCTCCCAAACCTTTTAGAAAATAAATTGTGAGACGGCATTACTAAATGTACTGTACAAGCATCCCTGCAACCACCTAACGCCTTAAAGGGGGAATGTTTAACACTACAGATTCCAGAACCAAATCCCTATAGATAGAGGTTCATCAGAATGGAAAACACAACTATCGCTCATGTTCTCTCCTTTCAAGAAGTTATGTTCTTCTAAAAATATATTTTAGAACTTCGAAAAAGTAATTGCTGAATATACTGACTACTGGGCTAAACAAAACTTGGTCACCAGAGCGACTGGAAAAACCAACTGGCTTTTCGTTCCCCACCCTTAACGCATTTGGCTTCCAGTTGATTCTACTACTGCCATGCCAAGCATGGAGGTGAATGATGTCAATGACTGTATCGAGTTCCAAGCTTCCTAGCACAAGCTGTCCCAGAGGCAGAGAAAGTACAGAAAGCGAGTAATATTGGAAAAGTTAGGGGGAAGGCCTGCTGTGGCTACTGGAGGACAGAATTTTACACTACCCGTGGTACATTGTTGTGACAACCGTTATAATGTGCTATTTGTACAATAGGGTTTGGAGTGGCAGGCCAAACCTATACACGGCCGGTTGCAGTAAAATCTTATAGCCTCATCTGAGCTTTGTGGACAGTGACCTACAGCTTGATGTGGTTGACTCCTAATTTTTGGACCTAGATAAGATTTGGCCAGGCCGGGTTGGAAAAGCTCAACCCTTATAATATAATAGGCATGTAGTGCACTAGAATTTCCTGTTATGCTTTTTAATTACCGTAATAAAAGGTGAATATATGGTGAGTGCCGCGAAGAATCTTCTTTACTTCTTATGATGTAGTGCACAAGAATTTGCTTCAGCCAGATGAAGTGCGCGAGCCTCACGAAACAATCACCGATGAACAATTCTGCATGTGTGTTGTCCTCCCTCACCCCACCTGTGTTCTGTTTTATGAATTTTCAATAAAGAAAAAGATTTTAAAAAGATACCGGTGAGTTGCCACATTTTTTTCTACTTTTTTTCCCGCATGGTTCTATTGTTACATGCCTCTGCTTGTACCACTGATCACCACAAGTACTGTGATGACCTATTAACTGTTTCAGATGCTGGTGCATGACCTACCAATTTCTCAAAGCTTATTTGGTAGTGCCAGGTGTTTTTCTTCTGAGTGTGGACATTGCAATAGAATTTAGTTGTGGCCAAAAGTTTGTGAAAAGCTAACTTTGTGTTAGCCTCCAAAGTCTACTGCTTCAGTGTTTTAAGATCTTTTAGCCAGAAGTTTCTATGGTATCCTCAAGAACAATATCAGGTTTTCAACATTTAAATTTCTTTTAAACATTTGACAAAAATCTTAAAATTTACAGACCCTTCTTTTTAAGACTTCTGCAGATCGCTGGGGTTCTGATGGCCACCCATAAGTGCTTGGACCACAATTTCTCCGTTTTGGGTCCACAGGATTTTTTTGGAACTGAGATATGGGGAGTTACTTCATCATGAACGTAAAATGTCAATGTTTTGTTCCTCAAGCCGCACAGTTATCATTTTTGCCTTGGGACTGGCGTTCCATGATGCTAGAAAAAGTATGCTCCTGGACCACTAGGAGAAGCTGCTCTTAGATACTGTATAGATACCATTCTGTATTTGTGTTCATAGGCAAAATTGCGAGTAAGTCTCCATCCCTTTGAAGAAAAGCATCCCCACACAAATTATATTTTATGATGCTTTACTGTTGGCATGACACAGGACTAAAGATTAACGAACCGGGTTCGGGTTCGAGTCGATCCGAACGTTCAGCATTTGGTTAGCGGTGGCTGCTGAACTTGGATAAAGCTCTAAGGTTGTCTGGAAAACATGGATACAGCCAATGACTATATCCATGATTTCCACATAGCCTTAGGGCTTTATCAGACTTCAGCAGCCACCGCTAATTAAATGCCGAAAGTTTGGGTTCGGATCGACTAGAGCATGCTCGAGTTTCGCTCATCTCTACAAAGGACTCATGATAGCGCTCACCTCACAATCCTTCTTCCAGATGTCCCAAACAGTGTGAATGAGGCTTCATTAGAAAAAAATATAAGTACCTCCCCAGTCCCCTGCAATTCCTGCAGAATATTGGTCTCAGATAAATGGTTTCTCTGCTGCGTCACACCTGCCTGCTGCCATCCCTAAGCAAGCTCTGCACTGGTGTTGAACCAACCCTGTGGCTGGATCCTCTTTATTATACGTACTGGCACTTGCTCGATTTTCTTTGGTGCCCAGAATCCTTCTTTACAGCAACTGAACCTCTCTCCTTGACGTTCTTGATGATTTGATAGATGGTTAATTTAGGGGCAATCTTACAAGTAGTAATGTACTTTTTGACTGCATGCATTTTTTTGCATTCACAAGGTCCACTCCATCGACCATTATCAACATCATACACCTAGGTGCAGCGCCCCCTACAATGTCAGTGGTGGACCACAAGGAGTGACAGATAGAGAGCTAAGGGAAAAAAGGCCCATGAAAAAAACTATTGGCCTCTCCACCGTCATCTCTATCTGGCCCGCAGCACCTGAAGCAACAAGCTTTGTGAAAAACAAAAAACTTGCTTTGGTCACGACTGTGCTCAAAAGGTAGAGATGGTAATATGTAAGTATTGTCAGTTATAGCCCAAGGGCAAGGCTTTCTCAGGAAACAAACCACATCCTCCCAGTGCTGAGCTTCCTATCTAATCAGAGGAGGAAGGGGCGAAAGTCAAGTGTGAGTGACATAAGTATTCACAAGTCATATTAAGAAAGGATTCTCCTTTCTGCCAATCACTATCACTAAAGGAACATTCAACAGGAATGTACTCAGCATGGTACCATCACAGCTGAACAATTAACATGCGTGGAGCAGAAATCCCAGAAATTCACAGAAGGCATCCTTATTACAGAAGAACTACTGTAACCCGAAAGTGAATACTAATAAAAATTCACCAATTGTCCTTTAATTATCAGTATTAAGTTCACTCCTCTTCAATTAGTCCTTTATTCTATATAATCCATAAAAAATGAATTACAACATGTATTATGACCCAGAGCTGCAATCATAAATTCTGCTGGTTGCTCAAGTCAGTCTGTCAGCTGGTCCATGCTCCATACTGCACTTTATTTTGGGAGCAATTACTTTCCTAAAACACTGTATAGTGTTTGTACTGAGCATACTGGGAAGTGTCGTCTGCATCAGACACTGAACCAGCAGAGAATGCAGAAAAGGCTGATGCTGAATAATGTACTAGGGTATGAAAACCACCTATAATATGCATCAGTAATGTATTCGCACAGCTCAGCAACTTTACATAAAGAACTAGTTATATTAAAAGGTCAGAGGTGAGTACGACTTTCACTCTGTGTGCACATCAATGGATAGAAGTCTTTACTAAGTGCAATTCTTAGTTGTTTGCATTGATTATTGATCGGCAGCTCATAACATCTATTACTTCAGCATACAAATTATACCAGACTGTTTTTTTTTTATTATTATCTTGAACCTTCCCCCACCCCAATGTCTTTTAGTAGGTTGTCACCTAACTATAACACTTGCACCCTATAACATATAAAGCAGAGCATCTCCTTTTCTAGCCACCTCTACATCTCTTCCACAGTGACTGCTTGCAGCTTTTCCAGTCACTCGGGGTTTTAGAGGCTACACTGAGATCAGCCCTGGCTGCCCATCTTGCTGGAGCGGCCATTTTTACTGAAGATGCAAACAGTGTCAGAAGTCCAAGCAAATGCCAAAATCATCATATGTACCATAAGATGTGATTGTGTTGCGACTTGTAACTGCATTGTGTCCATTTCCAATAGTTAGTAATGGAAGCACTGAAAACTGCAATGCAACCTAACCGCGTGCTTTCACCTTTAAAGGATCCAAAAATATGTAACCCCAGTGAAGGGATGTGTGCACAGGAAACGTCAGTAAGTGCTGTCCATGGAAGATCACAAAAGAGGAAGTGAAAAAAGTCACAAAACCTGAAATAAGAGGAACCATGAGAAATTCTCATGGACCAGACAATGCAGTTCTGAGATTTTCTTCTGTAAATGCTTTTCATAGGAAGGGACACAAGAAAATGATTGCGGCTCATTGACTGACAGCAGCCGGCCTCCACAAACTGCACGAAGGAAGGACTGTATGTGACACATGGCTTATAAATATCTGGTCACAATTACTACATCTGTTATCGGTTATTAACAAAGGTGATCGTACAGGGACAACAAGAAAGGGCTACAAAACTAAAACTACTTTGCGGTCCTAAAAAGCCTCCCCAGCACAGCTCAGTCCAGTGCACCTTCATCAACGCTGTCTTGGCAAAGCAGTAAGGACTAGGTGATGTGCTGTGATTGGCCAGATAAGTAAGGGAAAGGAAGTACCCAAGTGTTTACTACTAGCAAACAACTCAGCTCAAATAGAGAGAATGTGTGATATCCGTGCACCATGGAGGGGACACTCAAGGGCTTAATAACAGCAGTGAGAGCACTAAAGTTTTCTTACCACTCTAAAGGGTTAATAAAAAAAAAAAAAAGCCACAGCAGTTCTTAAAAATCTTTTGAAATGTCAGGTAAACTTTAAACAAATTAAATTAAAAAGGGAGCTATGAGCAGGTTAGATGAGGACAAAGGCAAGTCTCTTACCTTTATCCTTGGCGCCGTTCCTGTGCAGTTTGTAGTGTAATCCTGTGCCCAGTGAGGCTGTTTTGAGCACTGGGGGCTGGCCCCCGAACCCCGTCCCTTTTAATGACTAACAGTGGGATGGGCCGGATCAGTAGTCCCACCCCCAGTGCTCCAAACAGGATTACACAACAAACAGCACGGAAACGGCACTGAGGATGAAGGTAAAAGACATACCCTCATCCTCAAAACCCCATGCCCACTAGGGAACTATCAGCAGGTTAGATTTGCCTAATCTGCTGATAGTTCCCCTTTTAATTTAAATTTAATAAACTCTGCTTGTCCCTTTTTTTTTTTTTTTTTACAATATTATCAGCTGTTGTTGAATCATGGCAGAAATCTTAGGTTTGATGCTGATCAATGAGACTAATCCTAGATTTTTGTGCACAAAATCGGCAGCAAACTAACAGTATGCTAGTTTCATTCTTTGAGGCAGATAAAAATCTCTAAGGTAAATCTCTATTGTACAGATTGCAAAAACAAAGAAAAAAAACTATTCACTATGCACTGGTGCAGTGCAGATCACATACCAATACTGGTGCCCATTCCCAGAAATGAAAGGGACTCAATAACTGGTGAAAACAGTGATATCACCACAAAGTTTTGAAACAGGTTATTGCATCATATGCACAAACTATTAGCTTCCCTTTGAAGAACCTACATCAAACCCAAGGGAAATGGAGTCCTGGAAATGCAGATTATTTTCGTCTTCACCGCATGGGATCTACCTAGGTGTGACCATGTTTAGCCTGCTTCCTTTCACAATACATCCTTATTATAACAATGGAAAGACTACAACTCCTACATCTGTAATGAAATTGCAGTTAGTATAGGCAATGAATGACACATATTCCCCTTATATCATTGGGTAGATAGAATATAGATCCTTATCATGACCAGTAGAACAACGTATTCCACATCATCAACCATTAGGCTGGGTTCACACTACGTATATTGCAACCAAAACCAGGAGTGGATTAAAAACACAGAAAGGCTCTGTTCACACAATGTTGAAATTGAGTGGATGGCCGCCATATAACGGTAAATAACTTCCATTATTTCAATACAACAGCCGTTTTTTTAAAATAACAGCAAATATTTGCCATTATATGGCGGCCATCCACTCAATTTCAACATTGTGTGAACAGATCCTTTCTGTGTTTTTAATCCACTCCTGGTTTTGGTTGCAATACGAGGACCACAATACTGACTGAAATATACGTAGTGTGAACCCAGCCTAATACTGTGAAGCATATATGTGCGCGCCTCCTCTACCGTCCTCATCTGCAAACCTTCTGTGACAGCCAGAGCCTTTGCAAGGATGCCTGACAAGGCTATCCCGCTCAGTCCCTATACACAAAGGCCTTTTCATTCAGTGTGAGCTGTTCCAGACAAGACCAGCAAGCAGAATGCAGGGAGTAGATACTTTGTATTATCAGTGGTCCCAGCACATTCACAATATAAACGTCTACAAGTTTAACACATGACGTTTGGTGAATTCTTATCCAGTTAAAAACCTTGTAAAACTCCCTTGTAGCCCACAGAACCCAGAGAGCAGCTTTCATTGTCCAAAGAGCTGGGAATATAATAAAGGCTCCAGACCACATAACAAACACAGTAACTACATCATTATAAACTCATCTAGGAAAGTGTGTGTCTCCTATATTAAAGGGGTTATATTAGGTGAAGAAAACAAGGCTGATTTTTTTTAGACACAGCACCACTCTTGTTCATGGGTTAAGTCAGGTATTGCAACTCAGACAGTTTTCATTTTTCAACTTCCCTCTCTAAAGCCCCTATTACACAGGGCAACAAGAGTTAGCAAGTAATCGCCGACCTTTCAGGTCAGTGCTTGCTTGCTTCTCATTTCCGCTCACTACCGGCGCTGTTACATGTGTCGGCAGCGAGCGGGTAAGAGGTGTGATCACTAGATCGTCCGGGCAGCCTATAGAAGATAGTGGTGGTCTACTGCCGCCGCTCCTATTACACGGTGCGACGCCAGCAGATCGCTGCTATCGTGAGCATTAATTTTTCAGCGTGTTGAAAGACAATGCTCAGCGGACACTGTGCATGTTGGCTAATCATTGCCTATAACACAAAGCGATTAATCGGCTGTAACGGTAGGTATCGTCCGAACACGGACGATAATCGCTTCGCCTAATAGGCCCTTTACTCTTACTTATCTCCACACCCAGTTTTAAATAATAATAATACTTGATAAGCAATCATTTGATTGTTTATACAGCTCAATGCATCACTACTGCACTGAGCTGTGGGATAAGCCATCTACTAGTACAGTCTGAGTGTACAGAAGACATATGCACATATACATCATTAGAAGCTTCTACTACATAACTGGGCAGTGCGAGGCCAGACAGCTCTATTAATGCTATGTTCAAACCCATACCCTACACATTCACAACTATATATCTCAAAGAAAGGTCAGATTTATACAATATAGTAGAGGGGTAGGTGGGCACGAGACCGCCACATTGCTCTTTGGTACCACAATGTTAATTATTACACAAAGCTAACCATACAGACCTATGATCACCAAAGTGTGGCCTCTACTACTAGTAACCTGCTTACTAAGTCAAATTAACAGGTTTAAATTTTTATTTTATTTTTTAACCACCAACATGCCAGTACATGTATGTTCAATTTAACATGTATTTCTTCCCCTCCATCTGTTTCTTCGATTGCACCAAACACACACACACTTGTCAAGTTACAAATAAGGCACGGTTCACTTTACGATTGGGATGCTGACATATACACCACGGTGGACGTTAGAATATGTTTTGAAAGTATTCTGATTTATAGCTTCAAAGAGCAACAGGGAAATGGGTTTTCTGACAGATACCAAGAACGCCTAAGCCACTTCAGCATGCCACTAGTCTAGAAGTGCTGCAGTGATATCCCTCACATGCCAGAGTACCCCTTTAACTGCTGTTGCTACCACGCTGTCACACAACTTCTGGCAATAAACAGTCAGTATGGTAAAGTGGTTGTGGAATCAGAAGCTCTGCTGACTGAACGTTTGGTTTTTAGTTATCAAATTTTTCTAGATAAATAGCTCACTAAACTAAATGATACCCACAATAAATATGCTGCACTCTTACACACATCGCTTCATGACTGCTGCAAAGCAAATTTTAAATTCAATTTTGTTTTAAGCTTTGTGGGAATGGAACAAATCACACAGTAATTTCATGCTTGGCCTTCAAGAGCTGTACATAATGGATTGATGCAGCGCAGCTGAAGGGATTACCATTCCTTCGAGGGGGAAGAAAAAAAAAAAAAACATGAATATTTATAAGAGAAGACATTAGGAGTAAAGTGCACAAAATACGCTTGCTCGCAAAAGGAGTTGACTTTTACCAATGGCTAATTTACAAGTTATTTATTGCCAGGGAGCGGGAAAATCCTTCAGAACGAGTTACTTATACATAATGAGTGTGTAACCAATAACCAATACCTTGAAGGTATCTACACGCTGGGTGTGCAGCTTATGGTATAAAAGTGACCTGGGGAAGAAGCAGAAAGTCATTCGCTGGTTGGCAAACAAAGGACTCATTAGGACCAAGCAAAGAAAGTTGTGTGTGAATATTAGCTCCGGCGTGGGGGAGTTTCTAGATTCCAGTTTTGGCAGGGATACAATCAATCCCTTCAAGTCAAGAGCAGCTACAGCTAAGTGAGTGCAGGGAGCCTTCCCACTGAAATATATAGTTTTAGTCACGGAGTAGAACAGAGGTTCAGCTGGATTTCACAAGCAAAAAGTCATCTGTCACAGCAATATACGATTACCATAACTACTATACACAAGTCAATAATAAATACTGAGGAATATAACGGTCTTGTACATCAACACCTTAAATTATATTTTTATTTCATGTTATTCTTCATAGGAAACTCTGACAAAGTTTCTTCACAACCTTCTATGGGCTTCTCGGAGAAGTTTAAAATAAAGTCTGAAGTCGAGAGGAGAAGAGAATTTTCCCACACGGGCGGCCCCGGCCTGTACGGAGCATGAGCAGAGGAGATCACAGAGCCGAGCTGCTTCACTCCACAGACATAATAGAAGAGCAGCACACTGCCAAATAAGGCTCGCAGAGGCACAAGAGAGGCAGGAAAGGCCTGGGCAGCTTACGTAGAGCTACGGAAGACTTTAGTCATTTCCTACCCAGGCTGGAGCCTCTCCAACACACAGCACCCAACGCCTCCAAACTCTTTTGCTTTATTTTCACTTTACTACTACATTAAGTGATCACTGTTAAGAGATATTAACAAGCCCATGGCTACGTTCCCACTCAGCTTCCAGGCACATATTTTGGCACGTTTTAAGGGCCAAAATATGTGTAAAGCGCTCCCGTTATTGTCAATGAGAAGAGGCATTGCAGTTCAGAGTATGAATTACAATGTAATATATATGTATATACACACACACACACACACACACACTGGAATGACTGACATGTCAATAGTAAGACAATCATAAGCCAACCTCAATGTCTCTCTATTTTAGGGCCCTATTACACGAGATGATTATCGTGCAAAAAATCATATTGTTCCAATTTAAACGATAATCGTTCTGTGTAATTGCAGGCAATGATCGAAAAATCGTTCATATATCGTTGATTTAGATCTGAACCCAAAATTATCGTTAATCGTTCGTTGTAATTCCACGGTCGTTCAAGTTCTGCATTTTTTTCACTAATCGTTTAGTGTAATTGCACATTGTTCATTGTTTTGCTGGAATCAGAAGGAATAAACGATCATAGTGGCGATCGCAATAACGATCGTATCTAACGACCATCGTTCTGTGTAATATGGTGAACGATTTCAGGTTAACGATAAACAATCTCTTTTGCAATAATTTATCATTAGTTAATCTTTAAAAATCGCTCTGTGTAATAGTACCCATACGGTGCGTTTACACAGACAGATTTATCTGACAGATTTTTGAAGCCAAAGCCAGAAATGGACCATAAACGGGTCATAAGTGAAAGACTGAGATTTCTCCTTTCTTCAAATCCATTCCTGGTTTTGGCTTCCAAAATCTGTCAGATAAATCTGCCTGTGTAGACGCACCATTACTCTTCGGAAAAACAATTCCGTCTTCCCTGTTCATTGCTACAGAACACGATTTGCCCCCATTTATAATGGTGCGTTTACACAGGCAGATTTATCTGACAGATTTTGGAAGCCAAAGTCAGGAATGGATTTGAAAAGTGGAGAAATCTCAGGCTTTCCTTTATGACCCGTTCCCTGTTTATGGTCTGTTCCTGGCTTTGGCTTCCAAAATCTGTCAGATAAATCTCTCTGTGTAAATGCACCATAAGACTCTAATCACATTACTGCTCAGGTGTTCTATAGGAGTCACTGCAGGTATTTTCTTTTTAGGAAAGAAGGATGCAGCAAAGGTACCAGAAACCTCAGACTCAATAAAACACCTGTGAAGGACCTGGCCTGTCTGCCCATTATACAGATACCCCATTAAATGGTCGTTTCAAACAAACTTCCTTACATGTAATAACCTATGTGATGCCTAGTATATAATTTTATTTACTAAAATGTATTTTTCACCATAAGAACAATGAAAGGATAAAAAAAACTGAATTTAAAGTTAATCAATACCCTAAAATGATCAGATTTACTCATCGCCTTTTGTCAAGTTTTTAAACACTATAGAAGCATTTGATACTATTCTATCATTTACATAGCTTTATGTGTCAAAGGAAGTGGACTGTCCTGGGTCAGATGACCTCCTGTGAACTAGAGGATTACATCACCTGCCAGATCCTTCCTGGTATTTCCCAGACCTCTCCCCTCCCCAGTAAGCTCTGTCTGTATGCTGATGCTATCCCTATGGGATCAAAATACATATAATGTAATAGGCGAGTCCATACACTGATTAGATGCAGAATTAAAAAGGGGTACTCCAGTGAAAAATCTCAAGTATTCCAGAACTTATCAGCCTGGCCCCAGGAAACATTCAGACCCCAGGATCGGACATATTGGAGACGACAAAACGGTACTATGGTTAAAGGGGGTTGTCTGGATTCAATTTAAGGCTATGTTCACACTTTGTAAGAGACCGGCCGTTTCGTGACATTGCCGGGTCACGGAACGGCTGGTCTCTGCAAAGATCATCCCGGCCAATCTTTATGGCGCGCCCGCATCAGAACTTCCCATAGTACACAATGAAGCAAGCAGCGGAGCCACTCGCTTCATTGTGTGAACTGACAGGGTTTCCTACACACTGAATTCACTGAATTGCGGCCGCAGAAAACTGACATGTCAGTTCTTTGCCGCGCTGCACGGGATCCCGGCCGGAGCATATACGATGTGTATACGCTCCGGCCGGGATGCCATAGAACAATAGGTATTGTTCCACAACGTGCAAAGTACGGCCGTTGTCACTAACGACCATACTTTTACGTAGTGTGAAGTGACATAGCCTAACAGTGTTAGAAGACAAAACTTGATCAATCAGTTACTATACTTAGGACTAAAACCCCTAAAAGCTCCTCGCTCGCTGCCGGCGCTATTACACGCGTCGCCAGCGAGTGGTTCACAGCCGGGGGGTTCACAGGCAAACGAATGCAACAATCAGCAGACATTGTTCATGTAGCTGATCGTTGTCTTCGATTACACAAGGGCCTTAAAGGGGTTGTCCGGCGATAAAAAATTATTCACAGAATAACACACATTACAAAGTTATACAACTTTGTAATGTATGTTATGTCTGTGAATGGCCCCCTTCCCCGTGTTTCCCCCCACCCACGCTAGACCCGGAAGTGTCATCACAGTTATGCTCAGCCAATTGCGGCTGAGCTTCGGATGACGCTGCAGAGGGCGGCCGGCACTCGGGAAGATCCGCCGGCCTCCCGAAGAAGACGTCACTGCTGAGGATCGGAGACCGTGGTCGGCACGTGACAGGTAATGTATAGCGCACCACACTTCCGGGTACACGGGTGGGGGGGGGGGGTGGGACACGGGGAAGGGGGCCATTCACAGACATAACATACATTACAAAGTTGTATAACTTTGTAATGTGTGTTATTCTGTGAATAATTTTTTATCGCCGGACAACCCCTTTAAGTGCAAGAGCAGTAATGTGACTCCACCTCCTATACATCCAAAGCCAGAGGTATCGTGGGAAGGGTAGACAGAATTAGGAAACTATATTGGTAGGAAAATATCAATCAATATGGCTGAAAACCCATGCATCAGCAAAAACAAGTATACACAGGAACTTCTATGTTATTCTCAAGAAAAAAACATTACCGTACATTCAGATGTGGCCACTTTGGTGGGCATCTGCTGTGGAGATTCCACAGTACGGGAAAACTGACACACTTACAGAAACAGTCAAGAGGAAAAACCAACAGGTTGTGGATTTTCAAGTGTTTTGTGGCACAAATGTAGATTTTCACAATAAATTTCATCTCTTCCAAGTATAGGGGGTGAAATATGCAGTGATTCCTTAACATAATTCACATGTCACATGGATTTTTTTTTCCTCCAGTCAATCCCTGCAGAATAAATGGAAACCTGACAAAAACTATTGAAATCAATGGGACCTCTTGGGATCAGTTGGTGTCTGTTGTTGGAAAGAGTCGGTGAGGCCCCAAATGGAGCCCCAATGCAAGTGTGATCCATTTTTACATAAAAGGAACCTGATATTAGTTTTATGCTGCCTAAACCACAAGAAGCATAAAACACTAAGTCCCTCTGTGTTTCACTTTGAGATGCTGCAGCATTCTAGAGGACTCCTATATATACCAGTAGACAAAAACAAGGCTCAGTCATCAGGGTGGACCCTGGCAGCTTCACCCCACCCTGCCAGTCACAACTGATTCCAGAGGACTTAAATGCCTAAAATGACAGGTATGCAGAGATATAGTGCAGTGAGCCCATTCTCACTCTGATAGATGGAATGTAGTCACTAGAAGACCATACCGGGTTGATCACAGTGAATAGGCCATGGGTTTTTGTAGTCTAATTTTTAGAACCATTTTCTTTCAAGTCGTATAGCTGGTGATGATACGGCTAAATTCTTGTTCACCGCCACTTCACAGATAAGAGGATCTATTTTTAAAAACAGCCCACTCCCTTCCTGACCTGGTGAACCCAGCACAAAACTTATCTGAAAGGGTTTTACATACCGGTCTTGTGTTTCAATAGACTAATTTCCTCAACAAAACTCAATGAGAACCTGATTTTCTTAATTTTATAGTAAAAGAAAATTCCTTCCCAATTAAAAATCTGGCTCCCCTTCACTACGATGCTCATTCCATTAAATGGTCCACGAGGCGTGGGGGCATACTATTTGTATTGGTCTTAGTGAGTTATGCAGGGTCAGGATGCACATAAGGGAAAGGGGGCCGTCGATCTACCTGCAATCCTAATTGTACTTACCTGAGTGTCCTCTGGACCTGTTCTTTGTCAATTCTTATGCCTCATGTCACTTCATTATTGTGTGATCTTATATTTATGCATCTTGTATAACATTTACCATTAAAAACATATATGAGTGGAAAAAAAAACCCACACTGATGGGACGGCATCCAGCTGTCTTAAATGACTGGCTTCCTCTGGTAAAAAGCTTCATAATCTTACAGTAAAGAGCCCGCTTCTGTGTTGCTGTATATTCTTACTATGTTAAGCTGGGTTCACACTCTATTTTTGCAGTCCTTTTATTTATTTATTCATGCAAAAAATGGATAAAAAAAAACAGATTTATTTGTGTGGTATCAGTTTGATCTGTTTTACCTTTGACTTCTATTAAAAAAAAAAAAAAAAAAAATACTAATCAAAACGATTTTTTAGTGTACATAGAAACGTGGTCAATGACCTTTTTGTGTACCCTATTACCGTCATTTAACTAAACTTCTGACATGTCTCAGACATGTCAAAAGTTTGGATTGGTTGGGTTTGGATGTGGACATCATTGGCGAGGATCTTGGGGGGGGGGGGATAGGTTTTTAGTTGATTTAGTTAGAGCCCAATTGATTATGTGCGCTGTAAGATACTTTCTAATATATTTATGATTAAAAAAAAAAAAAAAAAAACACCTGCAATGATTCCTGGTAATGCTAATCACATGGTAAAGCTCAGACAGTCATGTTAGACAAAACTAAAGAGCCCGACGTGAAAGTGTGCACAAGTGATCAGATGAAATCCATTCTATGGCATGAAAATTAACTTGAAGAGAAGCTGAACTGCTGATATGTCCCTATAACACACAGGGGGCACTCTATTTATCTGGCTCTATAGTGATGAGTGCATGAATATTCATTAGGAAGGGTGGGCCGGCCGGGGTGATACAGTCCCGCCCCCAGTGTGCCAAACTGCCTCATTCACACAAAAACAGCGCAAAGAATCAAGGTAAGAAAATTACCTTCATCCTCAGCGTCCCATGCACTAAAGGGACATATTAGCAGGTTAGAAGCTGGAGTGAGGTATGGGAGCACTAGATCTGAGGACTGGTGTTGGTCCCCAAGGTGGGAGCTGGATCTAGGGGACATTTATATGCTGTGTAAATGTCATAGGATTTCCCTGTAGCGTATACCCCATTAAGGCACAGTAGCAACTACTTAACTGTATTCTGATTAAGTGCATGATATAGAGATAAGTCTGGTAAGTGGAAATGGGAGGGGGTGGAATCTGCACTGGAGCATTTCTTATTCATATGTCGTTTGTACCATGATAAATGTGTTCTTACGAAACAAGCTCTGTGCCAGGTGTATCCTGCTGTGACTGCGGCGACATCAACTGATCATAACCTAAAGCAACAAATACCTGCAAGTACCTGGAAGTGTCACTGTTAAGAGAGAGGGAAAAAAAAAGGAGAATATCATATAGGGTTGATATTCTTGGAGGTGTCAATAATATGGATAATGATTTAGCTTTGCTAGATAAGTGGTCCAAACATTGGAAATTGAAGTTCAATGTTTCCAAATGTAAAATAATGCCTTTGGGGAGGAGGAATCCTCCATCCGAGTATCAGATCGGCAGTTCTGTGTTGAAAAAGACTTCAGAAGAGAAGGATTTAGGGGTAGTGATTTCTGACAGCCTTAAAATGAGTCACCAGTGCAAGCAGGCAGTAGGGGAAAGCAAATCGTATGCTGGGGTCTATAGCTAGAGGTATAACCAGTAGGAAGATTGTGATCCCGCTGTATAGAGCTCTAATGAGTCCACATCTGGAATACTGTGTCCAGTTCTGGAGACCTCACTTAAACAAGGATATTGATAAAATAGAACGGGTCCAAAGACGGGCTACAAAAATGGTGGGTGTCAGGCATAAAACATATCAGGAGAGACTTAAGGATTTGAATCTGTATAGTCTGGAGGAAAGAAGAGAAAGGGGGGACACGATTGAAACCTTTAAGGAAGTTAAATGGCTAAATAAAGGTTCAGGAGGGAAGTGTTTTTAGTAAAAAAAAAAAAAAAAAAAAAAAAATAGAAAAGAAAACGGAGCTCAAGAACGAGAGGACACAGTCAGAGGTTATTTGGGGGAAAGATCAAAAGCAACGTGAGAAAATTATTTTACTGAAAGATTAGTAGATACCTGGAACAAACTTCCAGCAGATGTGGTTGGTAAATGTACAATAACAGAATTTAAACACGCCTGGGATAAACATACATCTATCCTACGATAATAAGAATGAAGATGCTAAAAGGGCAGACTAGATGGACCCAGTGGTCTTTTTCTGCCGACAATCTTCTATGTTTCTATCAAATTCTGGTCAGGACAATAGCTGTATCAAAGGCTCCCCAACTCTGTGCACTGCAGCTTTTATTATCTAAGGGTCTCAAGCTAATATGTCCCTGACAATCACTTCACCAAAAAGTTAAACTTGAACATTTTTATTAACACAAACTGCACCACATTTCCATTCCCAATCACAAAACCATCGTCAGACGAACATCGGGAATGCGCAATGAAGGTCGTGCAACTTTGGACCGAAACTCACTGCAGTTTTTAATAATAAATTTTAATACCACACAAAACCTGAGGACAGGGGTGGTGCCATTTTTGCATGAATGTAGCTGTGTTTTTGCATTAGTCCTGGAAAAAAAAAAAAAAAAAACTTTAAATACTTATTTGGGGCATGATGAACTGAGACCTTCATAAGACAAGCTGCAGTACCCACAGCCGAAGAGCCCTGCATTTAGCCCAGGGGTCTCAAACCCACAGCTGGTGGGACCACGTGGTTCCTGATATCTCCCAATTGTCCGGTTGACTGGATCTGTATACTCCTGTATTATATTGAGGTATTGTTACTGAATGGAGGCATGGAATTACCAATTATTACCAATTGGAGGCACAGTGGGATGCATTACTACTGAACAGAGTCCCACCTGTAACTTATTTAGTAGTAAATAATTTTATTCTACTAGAATACGCTTCACTCGGCTCAGGGCCAATGAGAGACATTCTGATCCAACACTTCCTATCACAGGAGCATTTCAGGGATGTAAATATACAATGCAGAGTAAACATTAGTCACATTATCTGCTTTCTAAGTAAATAAGAAGGTGACAAAACAAGAACAGCAAACATTGCAGCAGACAAGATGGCAGAGATTCAATTCTGAAAAATGTTAGGAGCGTGTAGAGAAAATAAAAGATAAGGCGCCGTCCGATTACTACTGGTCCTGAAGTCCAGCTATGTAATGCTGAATAATATTTTACACCATCACACGAAATAGACAAAGTTATTTTTTTATGAAATGTCAGAAGTTGTTACACCCAATGCTCAAAGCAGCGCGAGGCATGAGAGTCTAGAACAATTAAAGGGGAACGCTGAAGAAAAAGAGGTTTTAAGTCAAATGGTGTCAGAAAGTTAAACAGATTTGTAATTTACTTCTATTTAAAAATCTCCAGTCTTCCACTACTTAGCTGCTGTATGTCCTATGCGAAGTGGTGTATTCTTTCAAGTCTGACACAATACTCTCTGCTGCCACCTCATGGAGAGAAGGGGCAGCAAAGAGCACTGTCAGAATGGAAAAATACACCACTTTCAGCAGGGCATACATAAGCTTATTAGTACTGGAAGACTTGAGATTTTTAAACAGAAAAGTCATTTACAAATCTGTATAACTTTCTGACATCATTTGATTTAAAAAAAAAAAAATAAAAATAAAAAATCCCTCCAGAGTACCCCTTTAATCACTACTTTGGTGTAGCCTTAGGAAAACATAATTGTAGAGGGCAGTATTGTTATGAATGCAGTTCCCTAATATATGTCTAGTATATACTTCACTCCCTTGAGCATAACATGCACATACTAAAACATGGCTGTTTTGTACCCTAAACAGCGCCACATGTGTCCTCAGGTTGTATGTGGTATAGCAGCTTAGTCATACATATTCAAGTGGAGCTGAAATACAATACCGGACAAAAAAAAAAACACACACATGCAAAAGGTGTGGACTTGTTTCTGTAATCCTGCACAATCCTTTTAACACTGGGAAGTGCAAGGAATGATGGGATGGGCATTTTAAATTCCCAGTTTATTCCTGCTAAAAAGAAAATATTTCATCTTAACCTCCATATGACAGGCCTGAACTCGGTCTAGAGATTGTGCCAGGTTCTTACCAGGAAATGTTGAAATCTAAGCGTGCAACAATGCAACAAGTAAAATGAATGATTTTTTAATTTAAAACACGTCATGTACAGTAGTGTATACAGAGTATACAGCCTTCTTATTTCTCTCCCGAAAGTGGAAGTTGAAGACTGTCAGTCACTGAAGCGGTATACTTTATCTTAGGGCTGGGCGATATGGGCCTAAATCAATATCGCGGTTTATCGCACATGTAGCCGTGGTAACGATAATTCAACGATAATTATGACACGCCCCTTTTTTGCAAACCACACCCACTTTCCATGTCAAACTGGCGATATTTTGATTAGAAAAAGTAAAAAAAGAACTGAAAGCAACCCATGGTTAGTCAATTATCATTATTACTATTTGTCATTATTAGGGGGTCTCAGCAGAGACCTGGATGTGTATATACAGGTATACAGCCTCTACATAATGTGTATACACAGGGGGTCATATAGGAATACATGTGTATAACTATATGGGGGGGGGAGGGGGGATAGGTGCATATGACTATATGGGGGGGGGGGGGATGGATTGGGATGTATTACTATACAGGAGGTACATAGGGATAGAAGTGCATGACTATACGGGGGGGGGCAGACAGGGGTGTATGACTATACAGGGGGGGCGGACAGGGGTGTATGACTATACGGGGGGGCACACAGGGGTGCATGACTGTATGGGGAGGACATGGGTGTATGACTGTATAGGGGGGCGGACAGGGGTGTATGACTGTATAGGGGGGCGGACAGGGGTGTATGACTGTATAGGGGGGCGGACAGGGGTGTATGACTGTATAGGGGGGCGGACAGGGGTGTATGACTGTATGGGGAGGACATGGGTGTATGACTGTATGGGGAGGACAGTGGTGTATGACTGTATAGGGGGGCGGACAGGGGTGTATGACTGTATAGGGGGGCGGACAGGGGTGTATGACTGTATGGGGAGGACAGGGGTGTATGACTATACAGGGGGGCCGACATGGGTGTATGACTGTATAGGGGGGCGGACAGGGGTGTATGACTGTATAGGGGGGCGGACAGGGGTGTATGACTGTATGGGGAGGACAGGGGTGTATGACTATACAGGGGGGTGGACATGGGTGTATGACTGTATAGGGGGGCGGACAGGGGTGTATGACTGTATGGGGAGGACAGGGGTGTATGACTATACAGGGGGGTGGACATGGGTGTATGACTGTATAGGGGGGCGGACAGGGGTGTATGACTGTATGGGGAGGACAGGGGTGTATGACTATACAGGGGGGCCGACATGGGTGTATGACTGTATAGGGGGGCGGACAGGGGTGTATGACTGTATAGGGGGGCGGACAGGGGTGTATGACTGTATGGGGAGGACAGGGGTGTATGACTATACAGGGGGGTGGACATGGGTGTATGACTGTATGGGGAGGACAGGGGTGTATGACTATACAGGGGGGTGGACATGGGTGTATGACTGTATAGGGGGGCGGACAGGGGTGTATGACTGTATGGGGAGGACAGGGGTGTATGACTGTATAGGAGGGCGGACAGGGGTGTATGACTGTATGGGGAGGACAGGGGTGTATGACTATACAGGGGGGCGGACATGGGTGTATGACTGTATAGGGGGGCGGACAGGGGTGTATGACTGTATGGGGAGGACAGGGGTGTATGACTATACAGGGGGGTGGATATGGGTGTATGACTGTATAGGGGGGCGGACAGGGGTGTATGACTGTATAGGGGGGCGGACAGGGGTGTATGACTGTATGGGGAGGACAGGGGTGTATGACTGTATAGGGGGGCGGACAGGGGTGTATGACTGTATAGGGGGGCGGACAGGGGTGTATGACTGTATAGGGGGGCGGACAGGGGTGTATGACTGTATGGGGAGGACAGGGGTGTATGACTGTATAGGGGGGCGGACATGGGTGTATGACTGTATAGGGGGGCGGACAGGGGTGTATGACTGTATGGGGAGGACAGGGGTGTATGACTATACAGGGGGGCGGACATGGGTGTATGACTGTATAGGGGGGCGGACATGGGTGTATGACTGTATAGGGGGGCGGACAGGGGTGTATGACTGTATGGGGAGGACAGGGGTGTATGACTGTATAGGGGGGCGGACAGGGGTGTATGACTGTATGGGGAGGACAGGGGTGTATGACTGTATGGGGAGGACAGGGGTGTATGACTGTATGGGGAGGACAGGGGTGTATGACTATACAGGGGGGCCGACATGGGTGTATGACTGTATAGGGGGGCGGACAGGGGTGTATGACTGTATGGGGAGGACAGGGGTGTATGACTATACAGGGGGGTGGACATGGGTGTATGACTGTATAGGGGGGCGGACAGGGGTGTATGACTGTATGGGGAGGACAGGGGTGTATGACTATACAGGGGGGGCGGACATGGGTGTATGACTGTATAGGGGGGGCGGACAGGGGTGTATGACTGTATAGGGGGGGCGGACAGGGGTGTATGACTGTATAGGGGGGCGGACAGGGGTGTATGACTGTATAGGGGGGCGGACAGGGGTGTATGACTGTATAGGGGGCGGACAGGGGTGTATGACTGTATGGGGAGGACAGGGGTGTATGACTATACAGGGGGGCGGACATGGGTGTATGACTGTACAGGGGGGCGGACAGGGGTGTATGACTGTATGGGGAGGACAGGGGTGTATGACTATACAGGGGGGCGGACATGGGTGTATGACTGTATAGGGGGGCGGACAGGGGTGTATGACTGTATAGGGGGGCGGACAGGGGTGTATGACTGTATAGGGGGGTGGACAGGGGTGTATGACTGTATGGGGAGGAGGACAGGGGTGTATGACTGTATGGGGAGGAGGACAGGGGTGTATGACTGCAGTCCCCCCAGTAACAGTACAGGACTGTAACATAGGAGGAATGGATTGGCTGCAGCAGGCAGGATACCACACACAGCTATAAGTTATCCTGCCTGCTGCAGCCCATTATTCCTCCTATGTTACAGTCCTGCACTGGTACTGAGGGGATGAGATGACAGGTCAGCTGCTCCCAAGTGCTGCTCCTCCACCTCCAGCTATGACATGGCCGCCTCCCTGCACACACAGGACAACGTGTGCAGCGCTCGCCGGCCGGGTGGACAAGACTGGTCCGGGAGGGAGGACCAGCACAGTCCCGTCCGAGCGCCCCCCCCCCCCGGCCGGCGAGCGCTGCACACGTTTTCCTGTGTGTGCAGGGAGGCGCCCATGTCAGAGCTGAAGGTGGAGGAGCAGCACTTGGGGGCGGCTGTCCTGTACTCCCCTCAGTGTGCTGGGACGCCGGACCGGACGGGTGGTGGGCGCATGGACGGGACAGATGCGGCAGGACGGGGCCTCTGACCGGACGGGAGGAGAGGGAGGAGAGGGCGGAGAGGTGCGGGGGGGGGGGGTTTCGCTTGGAGCAGGCAGGGGCGGGCGGCATTGTCACCTGGGCCCTGTTGCTCCTCCAGCTCCCGCTCCGATACTGGCGTTCCTGCACATGACGTGCAGCGCTCGTGCCGGGCCGCTTGTGTGTGCGGGGGGCTCTGAGAGGACGGGTGCGGGGACATAAAAATACAAAAATACCGCAATTACCGTCCTGGCTAAGTTGAAGTCGGTTAACCGACGCCAGTGACGGTATCAGTATTTTTGCGGTATACCGCCCAGCCCTACTTTATCTCCACCTTGGGAGTGTAACAGCCCCCGTTAGTCTTGTCAGTAGCAGGTTGGGAGGGACTTCCTGCCCTCGGAACGGTTCTAAGCATAGAGCAAACTGTAAGCTGTGTCAGCACAAGCGCAGTAAAAGACGGATCAGGAGTTGTTTTTGTCACTGTTTGTATTAAGAACGTCAGAAACAGAGGAAAATCTCTCAAAATTTTATGATGACAAGGCAAATCAATATCCAGCAATGAAGAGTAGGCTGAACATTACGCACCAGCTGAATACACAATGTGAGTTACTGACACCAAGACGAGGACAAGGAAGAAATGATTAATTCCCTAAAGCTGCACTCGTGAGCAGGAGGCCCAGCAGATTTCTACACTCCTCTAACACTCCTATATTCCGGACCCTGCTGTCTGCAGGGCCATAATGAAGGCACCTCACCACCTTCATTTTGGCCCTAGCCACCTTTAAAATGAGCGCTGTTCTCTGTGGATAGTTTACTGAGCCTATTACACAGATAAGTCATTCTAGGAGCAGAGCTGCATGTACGATCGGCTCTTTTCTTTCATTAGCTTTTGGCAGCCCATTACTTCTTACAAAAGGAGATATGCAGTCTACAGCCAATGATTTTTTCTTTTTTAACATGCCAGGGTTTACAAATAGAGATGAGCGAATCTGATTTGATCAAGATGGCATTCGATCGAATATTGCTGTATTCGAAAGATTCAAATTCAATCGAGTAGTGTGATGAATAAGCAGGAAACATTTGAAAGCCCTCCCATCACACTTGGCGCTTTTTAAATCCAACACCAAGCAGGGAGGCCGTGAGGGACCTTGGGAGTACGCACGCAGCACGAAAACGGCGTCTACCCTCATTGGATGGCTGAACGACATGACCTTGAAGATTTAATAATTGACTTTCGCCTCTCGACCGCAGATGTGCTTTCAACCTAGCCAGGGGGAGATAGGTTTTAGTAGTGTTTTGGTTAGGCAGGATTACTACTGAACCCAAAAGTCTTTTTCAGGGCTAAGATTCAGCGAAAAAGGTCATCTTTGAATCCAAAGCACTTCTCAGTGCTAAGACATAGATGATATAACAGAAACAGCTGTATTCATTCCAGTACCCTGTGTGTACAAGTGACTTATAGTGTCCCTGGTTTAGCCCACTAAGGGCATGTAAACGTACATATTGTGCCAGTTGCCCAGTAAAAGGCACGTGATACCTTATTGTGCCAGTTGCCCAGTAAAAGGCAAGTGATACCTATTGTGCCAGTTGCCCAGTAAAAGGCACGTGATACCTATAGAGCCAGTTGCCTAATCTCTGCTCTGCTGCGGTTTAGCGTTCGTACAGTGTAATGCATGATACGCGCAAATAACGTGACGCTCTAGAGACGCACATTGGAATCATGTATGTAACACTGCGCACAAAATATGAAGGAAATGTGTGAACATTGCCGTAAACATTTGTAAAGTGTTGGCAAATATTTTTCCTTGGCAACTGCGGAGAGTGGCATTATAATGCGATTTTGGGGTGTTGGGTGCACCCAGGCATGCTCCCCCTGATTTCACAGTGTCATTCCGAAGGTGTGGGCATCGTTTAGCAAGGCTTCATGGGGTACTTGGTGACCTCCAACTGGTCGAATTTGGATTTCCAAGAAGTGGATTGGCTATGATTTGGAAGGTGAGGGAGACTTTCTGGGTCAGAGTACAGGGCTGTAAACCCCGCTGTGCAGACCATGCCCCTCCTTCACTTGCGCTTCCACCCAGTACACTGAGCTTTTAAACCAAAGCAATGCTCTTAAACCAAGTCACAATTTTGAAAAACTGAGTTCTTAAACCAAAACGCTCTTGAACCAAGTTACTCTTAAACCAAGGTACAAAAATCTGATCCTATGCCTTCACAGCCAGGAACAGTCTACCAGCTACTCAAGGTGTACGACCAACTTTAGCACAAGAATACTCAATCACAAGCATAAAAAAAGAGAATAAAATAGACAAGAGATATCCCTACTTATAGTGCACCTGTAAAAGTGCTTCGTGCAAATGTTATTCCATGCAATAAAGCCATTTCATCACATTTTAACAGCATGACAAGGGTTACACATTTGGTATGGTTTATATGTAAGCCATCACTAATTTAACTGATGAGTTTTTTTAAAACCTAGAAAACTACAATCCAGCCACACTGTTCTGGAAACTGTAATAGTTAAAAGGCTCTAAAAATAAACATAAAAAGGTAGAAAAGAAAAAAACAAAAAAAAAAAACAACAACCCTTTTCCATCTGATCTATAGATTGTGGGTCACCTATCCAGGACCCCCTTGCATGCATGCAGATTTAATGTTAGATTGTTATTGGGCACCCAGGCTGTGTAAAAGCAAAACCATGAGGCCAATAATGAATAGACCCAACGGATGCATTACTTTGCAAGTATGCAACTTGCAAAATCGCAGCCATTAACAATTCATTAGAAGTCCGCACATCTTGAATACATATTGAGACCACATGACTCCACTACCTAGGAACTTAAGTCATCTCCAATATCTGCTTGCTGTCAGTGACTGTAAACAATAGAAGCCATCGAATCACTAAGTGTACAAGTGCCCTTGCCTGAAGGAGTTTAAGTGGTTGATGCTTTTACTATAGGTATACCTTTATGAATTATAATACATATACAGAGCATAGATGGACCCTCTATAGGTATACACTCTACAGATATGGCATTCATTTTTCATCAACCTCTTAGAAGTCCACTGGGATCTGCACCTTTAACGGTTTTCTATAGCTCACACTGTCTGAGGGCCGGATACAGGCAGTGTAATATAAGGCGTGGCAGGAATACAAGTATTACTCATACCCACCACTTTACGAGTCACTGCTGAACCCCCCCAGCTCATACAAAAGAAGAGCTTATGAAACTCTAGAAAATCCTAAAGGCCACTGGGCAAATCCGAGACTAGATTGTTCTGTCCTAGTGATTCATTCCCCTTGTATCTATCCTGTACTGCATCATAAGACTGGCGATGGTCTGCAGCTTCATAACTCATAAAACTTATCCTGCCTAGGGGAACAATGCCAGTGTAACCACAGGTGATCTATATACATGTATATAGTCCTGTGCATTCTGAACATTACATATTTATGCCATGATCACATTTTTAGCATATATGATTACAGAAAGAAACACAGTTATAAAGATCACAATTTTGGCATACATGTCTATGGGCTATTATAGAACTGGCGCAGAGTTAAAGATAGCCTTGAGATAGAGACCTTCATATGTTTTTTTAACATCTACTTTACTTGATCACATTGTATGATCCATAAACAGGGTGCATCTCTCTTTTCTCACTTTTAAAGTTTCAGCTAAACCCTTCAACCGCTGAAGCAGTGTGATCAGGTCACTTCCCCCACTGCACGCTGACACTTCCTTCCGTTACGAGATGTATTTGGGTAGACAATTCTTTCTATAGCAGGAAGTGATGGTCACACAGCAGCACATTTGCTACTTGTAAGAGAGTGCTTTTTTGTGAATACATCTATTATAACTTTGTATACATTTAATGCAGTGCACAAAGTATAACACAACATCATTTGTGTTTCCTACCAAACTGTACTTTTTCAGTCTTCTAGCACAAGAGTCTTGGGTAAGTCTCGTAGCTGTGGGTGACTGCATTTAGAGCAAAGGCCAGACCTTGTTTCAGCTTGAATGTAAGCATTTTTGGCCAGTGATCTATTAAGCTTTAAGCTTGTCAAGTTTGTACACGACCATTCAGCGTGAAGCTGGCTTCAGATTGGAAAGCAGTTAATAGTAAAACTCTGTCAGTAAGTTATCTCTGCTACACTGGGAAAACACAGAGCCCAGGAAATTCAACGTATCAAGAAAATTGCTGTTTTTATAACCTTCACGCTTAAAGCTGTAATAACAGTCATGAATTACCAGGTGAAGCTTTAAATCTTAAAGGAGAAGTCCGGCGAAAACTTTTATTAAGGCATTAAATTGCCCCCCAAAAGTTATACAAATCACCAATACACTTATCACGGGAAATGCACATCCAGTGCTTTTTTCCCTGCACTTACTACTGCATCAAGGCTTCACTTTCTGGATAAAATGATGATGTCACGACCCGACTCCCAGAGCTGTGCTGTGGCTGCTGGAGAGGATGATGACAGAGGGATGCTCAGTGTCCCTCCAGTGCCCTGTGTCCCTCAACGTCCCCCTGCCACCATCCTCTCCAGCAGCCACAGCCCGCACCGCTCTGGGAGTTGGGTCGTGACATCACCATTTTATCCAGGAAGTGAAGCCTTGATGCAGTAGTAAGTGCAGGGAAAAAGCACTTTATAAGCATTTCCCTTAATAAGTGTATATTAGGGATTTGTATAACTTTTGGGGGGCAATACAATACTTTAATAAAAATTTTCGCCGGACTTCTCCTTTAACCTCTTAAGGACGGAGCCAATTTTCGTTTTTGCGTTTTAGTTTTTTCCTTTTTGTGTTTAAAAGGCCATAGCACTTGCATTTTTCCACCTAGAGACCCACATGAGCCCTTATTTTTTGCGTCACTAATTGTACTTTCCAATGACAGGCTTAATTTTTGCATAAAGTACACTGCGAAACCAGCAAAAAATTCAATGTGAGGTGAAATTTAACAAAAAAAAACAACGCTTTTTTATTTAGGGTTTTTTTGTTTTTACGCCATTCGCCCTGGGCTAAAATTGACTTGTTATGCATGTTCCTCAAAAGTCGTTACGATTACAACGATATGCAACATGTATAACAGTTATATTATCTGATGGTTTGTAAAAAATTCAAACCTTTGTTAACAAATATATGTTCCTTAAAATCGCTCCATTCCCATACCTATAGCACTTTTATCCTTTGGTATATGGGTCTGTGTGAGGTGTCATTTTTTGCGCCATAATGTTTACTTTCTATCGGTACCTTGATTGCGCATATACAACTTTTTGATCGCTTTTTATTCCATTTTTTCTGGATTTGATGCGACCAAAAATGTGCAATTTTGCCGGGTGAGGATGTGTGGATTGCTCCTCCGGGACGTCGTGGAGGAGCAATCCACCCCACTAGACACCAGGGAAATGCTGCATCCGGTAATAGGATGAAGCTGTCATCTTTAGATCCCTGATAGATCCCTCCTCGCCATCCGAGATCCTGACTTGTTGCTAAAAGTGCTGTTGGAGACCATCTCCCACGGTTACGTCTCTCTGACAAGGCAAACTTTTTTTGTTGTTGTGGTGACAGGGCCTCTTTAAGGAGTGTTTTTTGCACATATCCATTTAAAATTTATGAGAAAAATAAATGAATCTTCCCATATTCCAACCCAGTTAGTGCCACCGAGTGGCTACAGTTCCATCATTTGTAACAAAAGGAATTCCATTATTGGATCCAGGCACAGAAAAAACAACCCAAAAAGTAGACTCTAACTGGTATCTGGAGGCACTGGCTTCCTACGGTATCAAACATTCCACACCTAAAGGAACTTTTCTCTTAAAGCATACAGTGTGTTATGATTTATGCTTCTAAATCTCCGCAGCTCCTGAAGGAAGTTCAGGTTGCCATGAAAAGGTCCTCAGAATCCTAGTTCTGTGCACGGCACCTATTCTTATTAATAGGGCTTGTGCATGGAACTTAAAGATGCTTAGGACTCTTCTACGGCTACCCAAACTTCCTTCGGCAGCAGCATCTGCACATAGAAGCTTAGAGGGGTTATCCAGCGCTACAAAAACATGGCCACTTTTCCTCCTACTGTTGTCTACAGTTCAGGTGCGGTTTGCAATTAAGCTCCATTTACTTCAATGGAACGGAGTTTCAAAACCTCACCCAAACTGGAGACAACAGTGGGGGAAAGAGGCCATGTTTTTGTAGTGCTGGATAACCCCTTGAAAGGCCTGAATAATGAATGTTACTCTTTAAGGGTACGTTGACACTGAAGAATACAGGCGGAAATTCTGACCGGAATGTCTACCGCGGACACCACTTGGAATCTCACCAGCCTCAGTGTCTCAATGGAACGTATAGGTCGCCCGATACATCCCCTTCAGACACTGAGGCAAGAGGGATTCTGAGTGGAGCTCGCAGCGGGGGGTTCTGCCCCCAATTTCCGCCTGTTTTCCTCTGTGTGAACTTACCCTCAGCAACTAGCTGCTTATATCTGCACCACTTTGGACAATTAGAATCTATATGGACTCAAAAAATAAAATACTTTCTATTGTGTTTTTCACTGTGGGTGAATGCGAATGTGTTGAATTCACTGCGGATTTTACAACTTTCACCCACATACTGTAGAATGTGAATGAAATTTCCACATGGAAGCTGACCTGCGGTGCAGATTTTCTAACCCATAGTATGCCAATTGGTACAGGAGATTTAATGTATAGGGGTGGAATCTGCATGAAATCATATATCAATGGAATGCCACCCCTGTCTGTCCTTCCAGTTCGGATTACAATTGCAGGACCCTAGTTCTGGAAATAGGTGCGTTTTCTGTGACTGTCCCATTCATTCTGCAGAAATCCATGTCCCTGCGGCAGAAAAACAGATTTTCAGATGGAGAATTTCCTCCAACTCTGCAGAATGTGACTATAACCTTAGTCAAGACCCTAATAAGGGAGCATGGATATAGCTTCATTCTGCACCAAGAGTGGGATTTCTCACTTCATGGAAACAGACGTCGTTCTTACTGAATGGACCTATTCAGTGAACTTCCATGAACATTGGTGGGCGTACAAATGCCATCTTTGTCATTTGAATAAGGCCAAGAACTATGAAGAAGAAAAAAAAAAAAATCACATCAAACTGTCCTTCTGTAAATACAACGTTCAAGAATTTGGTGAGAAGTAAAACAAATTAAGTTATTGACCTTCGTGGTTTAGAGCTGAGCTATACAAACTAATGGTTAAATGACGAGTCGCTGGTTACGGAGAGCAAATAGTTAACAGTGGTCACTTCCTGCTAGGAGACTCATGCAGAGACTCCCCAAGTCACACACCCAAGGGAAGTTGCTTCAACTTCTTAAAAAGAGGGGAAGATGCTGAAGCAAAGTCCAGACCACCACCACACCCTCCAATACATACATATATATTACTGTCACCGAGAAACTGCAAGTCAATGACTTTCATAATTCATTGCTGGTAAGTCCAATTCAGTGGACCCACACAAAGTGATGAGAACCCGATACAAGGGAATCATATAAGTGCCCTGTGCTTAAGAGAGCATGTGATGGGCACACCTTGTCGCTCACGTAATGGATAAAGACAAGTGGCACACTATGGTAAGTATGGCACATGTCATAACTACAATAGTAATAGTCAGCTCCTCAGCATATTATAATAAGTAATAACCACATTATTACTACAACAGCCAGTGATATTAAACCACACACCCAAGGTCAGCACATACATTAACGAAACACTGCACAATTGTCACAGTCGTCACAGCCTCCACTATACAATGTAGTGATCAGCTACGTCAGACCTAATGTCTACGATGAAAGTTCATCTCTGCGAACTCCATCATTCAAGATTGAAAAACGAAAGTAAAAAAAAAAACAAAACTGTCTTGCCACACGCGCCCATATTATAGAATACAGGTCAATCTCACCAATGGAACATCAGTATTCTAGAGCACATAGAAATCTAGACACGTTACAGTAGGTACATTAAGTACAGCTAAAACTCTGAGAAGACCACCCAAACCTGCAGTAAAAGGGGTCTCATGTAGGAGTGGGTGTTCTTAAAGAAAACTGACAACGAAAATATGGTCTGGAGGTCTTCTCAAAGTGGTGGTCTTTTGGGAGCAGATCACTATACATACAGCATTAGTTATGTAGATGATCACTATACATACAGCAGTAGTTAAAAAGAGGACCACTATACAGTACAGACAAAATTAGTTCTAGAGGGGATCACTATACATACAGCACTAGTACTAGTTATAGAGGGGATCACTATACATACAGCACTAGTACTAGTTATAGAGGGGATCACTATACATACAGCACTAGTACTAGTTATAGAGGGGATCACTATACATACAGCACTAGTATTAGTTATAGAGGGGATCACTATACATACAGCACTAGTATTAGTTATAGAGGGGATCACTATACAGCACTAGTATTAGTTATAGAGGGGATCACTATACATACAGCACTAGTATTAGTTATAGAGGGGATCACTATACATACAGCACTAGTATTAGTTATAGAGGGGATCACTATACATACAGCACTAGTATAACTTTTGTATAGTACACTAGCCACCTAGTTACTGTATACAACCATTGGCATCACTCATACAGAAGCCCAGTCTGGCTCTAGCAGTCACTGGCACCACACAAAGGGCAGCAGCCTGGACTGGCATCCTTTCTATGGGGCACCCCGGGCGGCCTGTGGAGCAGTATGGAGTGCAGACACCAGGCTGCTGTACACTTGTGGAGCACTCACTGGGGTAAGGGGGGGGGTAACTTTAGGAGTAAGAGATAAAGAGCGGGACTCACAGTTTTTGGCATGGTGGCGGCTTATAAGCTTTGGTGCACTCGTCCCTTGTAGCTATCAGCTTCTCCCCATACAGCACCGGGAGGATGATGAGGGTAGCACTGGGTCCGGGAGCCGGGATGCCGCTGCTGTAACAATGTGATTCTTCTCCTAACGGAACAGTAAAGTATCTGCTAAAACCACACCCAGGGAAATGAAGACATGACACATAGCATGGGCGCCGGCCCCGCCCACTGTCTACTCAGACCCCCCACCCCCCGAGAAAGGCGGGCGAATCTCGGAAACATTGGCTTCATACCGGCCGCCCCCCTCAGGGCACCGGCTGTGGTGATGGTCGGGGGCGTCCAGGGCGGCTCGTGTGGAGACTGAGAAAGTAGTTATAATGTAGAAGCAACGGTCCGAAAGAATGGCGGGCTCCCCTCACAGAGGGGGGTGAGGGGCACCCCGCCCGCCCGCCTGGCTGCCACCCTCAGCATCTCCACAGGGATCACTGCTGAGGGTTATGGCGGACTGACCAGGCTCTCTGCTGAGGGCTATGGCGGACTGACCAGGCTCTCTGCTGAGGGCTATGGCGGACTGACCAGGCTCTCTGCTGAGGGCTATAACCGACTGACCAGGCTCTCTGCTGAGGGCTATAACCGACTGACCAGGCTCTCTGCTGAGGGCTATGGCGTACTGACCAGGCTCTCTGCTGAGGGCTATGGCGGACTGACCAGGCTCTCTGCTGAGGGCTATGGCGTACTGACCAGGCTCTCTGCTGAGGGCTATGGCGGACTGACCAGGCTCTCTGCTGAGGGCTATAACCGACTGACCAGGCTCTCTGCTGAGGGCTATAACCGACTGACCAGGCTCTCTGCTGAGGGCTATGGCGTACTGACCAGGCTCTCTGCTGAGGGCTATGGCGGACTGACCAGGCTCTCTGCTGAGGGCTATGGCGTACTGACCAGGCTCTCTGCTGAGGGCTATGGCGGACTGACCAGGCTCTCTGCTGAGGGCTATAACCGACTGACCAGGCTCTCTGCTGAGGGCTATAACCGACTGACCAGGCTCTCTGCTGAGGGCTATGGCGTACTGACCAGGCTCTCTGCTGAGGGCTATGGCGGACTGACCAGGCTCTCTGCTGAGGGCTATGGCGTACTGACCAGGCTCTCTGCTGAGGGCTATGGCGTACTGACCAGGCTCTCTGCTGAGGGCTATGGCGTACTGACCAGGCTCTCTGCTGAGGGCTATGGCGTACTGACCAGGCTCTCTGCTGAGGGCTATGGCGTACTGACCAGGCTCTCTGCTGAGGGCTATGGCGTACTGACCAGGCTCTCTGCTGAGGGCTATGGCGTACTGACCAGGCTCTCTGCTGAGGGCTATGGCGGACTGACCAGGCTCTCTGCTGAGGGCTATGGCGGACTGACCAGGCTCTCTGCTGAGGGCTATGGCGGACTGACCAGGCTCTCTGCTGAGGTCTATAGTGGACTGACCAGGCTCTCTGCTGAGGGCTATGGCGGACTGACCAGGCTCTCTGCCGAGGGCTATGGCGGACTGACCAGGCTCTCTGCTGAGGGCTATGGCGTACTGACTAGGCTCTCTGCTGAGGGCTATGGCGTACTGACTAGGCTCTCTGCTGAGGGCTATGGCGTACTGACTAGGCTCTCTGCTGAGGGCTATGGCGGACTGACCAGGCTCTCTGCTGAGGTCTATGGCGGACTGACCAGGCTTTCTGCTGAGGGCTACGGCCACCCTGCACTTTTCAGCTTCTCCTCATTACTTCAGCATAGAGGAAACATCAGTTCCTGGTGTTTATATTACTGTCAATTACATAGAAGCAGATGGCTAAAAAAAAATTGTTTTTTTTTACGTTTTTTTTTCTGTGGTTTCGGTGATTATATAGTAAATAAGCCGAGTTTGGTGATTCTGGCAGTAACACATCACAACCACCCTGTCTATGTCCTCCACTGTACATTAAAGTCTATGGGAAAAAAAGTCGGCGCACATACTGTAGGATAACTTTAATATAGCATTATTATTTGATAATTATGGCTGTGTTTTATAGTTGTTTTACTGTCATATTTTGCATTTATTTTACCGTGTGAACTTAGCCTAATGCTTACCTGTCACTATGGTCCCCCTCACAAGCATGCCGAAAAAGACTGTTGGCGCCATGGTCCTTGACTTTTCATAGCAGTTGAGAGCTGCTAGGTAGAGAGGACTGGAGTTGGGAATCCTCTATATACAGTGGTCCCTCAACTTACAATGGCCTCAAGATACAATATTTTCAATATACAATGTTTCTTTTTGGACCATCGTAACTTAACAGGCTCAACATACCATGCTACAGACAGGATCTGCGGAACATGTAAAAAAAAAAATACTAGCTGATCCACCAAAGAAAGTGTCCATTTTGCTGGTAAAATCCCAGTATAAGTGAAGTGCATGCACTAGTTGGCTGTCTGGTATCTCCTCCCTACAGTACAGTGTGATACTACATGTCCTGTACTGCTTTGTGTGTCTAGTACCTCCTCTCTACAGTATAGTGTGATACTACATGTCCTGTACTGCTGTTTGTCTAGTATCTCCTTTTTACAGTACAGTGTGGTACTACATGTCCTGTACTGCTATGTTTGTCTAGTATCTCCTTTCTACAGTAAAGTGTGATACTATATGTCCTGCTCTTTACCTGTGTCAGGATGAGTTGCACCTTTGGGCACCAGTTAAGGGCAGCTTCATTTTATTTTTCTGGGACCCTGTGTGATCTGTACAAAACCCTGAAAACACTCCAGTCCTCTACATAGAAAGACATTTAGAGTCTCTTGTAGCTCTTTCTGACTGTTGTATGTAAGAACTTGTATGTAAGAACTCTGCTGCCTGAGGCAAACTATAAAAAAGGGTCTATCCCCACACACACACCAAAATATATATATATATATTGGGGCTGTGTTTGTAATCCAAATCACTCTTAAACCAAAGCAAATTTTCCCATTAGAAATTATTGAAATGCAGACAATAGGTTCCACACCCCCAAAATAATTATTTTTTTGTAATTCTGATTAACATGTAAAACAAACATTTAAAAACTAATATAAATATGTCATATTATAAGTTACTGTACAGTAATCAGCAATATATGGGGTATATAATGTGTAGTAAGTGCATAAACAGGATGGAACTGCAGATCCCCATAATGCAGTAGTGTAGTATGATAGGCTAGAATAGAGAAGCAGGGCTTCTATGAGAGGTCTGTGTTGTCTTATGACAGCAATGGGGAAGGGGTGTGTGTTCAGCATGGACCAATCAGGAAGTGAGAATCTCAGAGCTGTGCAGGAGGACAGTGACAAAAACTTCTCTATACAGCAGTGTGAATGGCTGAGTGTAAGTGCAGGCACATCCGAGCAGCACAGTGTATAGCTGAGTGTAAGTGTTGGCTAACAGAGACTGCAGGGAGCATGAAGGAATGAGCAGGGCATATGTGGGCACATAAATGCAGCACTCTCTGGGCAGAGGGGTTACAGCTATGAAGAGATTTCCTCCACAGCCCTCTCCCCTGATACAAACTCCAGCCTGAAATGGATCTGCTATGATTTGGAAGGTGAGGGAGACTTCCTGCGTCAGAGTTCAGGGCTGTAGACCCTGGTTAGCAGACTATGCTATGTTAAAGAGCTCACAGTGAGCTCTTTAACCAAAGCAATGCTCTTAAACCAAGTTACAATTTTGAAAATCTGTGAACTCTTCTTGCAAGGAACTGTCAATCCAAGTTACTCTCAAACCAAGGTACTAGTGTGTGTGTGTGTGTGTATACACACTGCTCAAAAACATAAAGAGAACATTTAAACAAAACAATAAAGCTTCAAGTCAATCAAACTTCTGTGAAATTAAAATGTCCACTTAATAAGCAACACTGATTGACAGTCAATTTCACATGCAATTAGCAAGACACTCAATAAAGGAGTGGTTCTGTAGGTGGGGACCACAGGCCATTTCTCAGTGCATATGCTTTCTGGCTGATGTTTTGGTCACTTTTGAATGTTGGTGGTGCTTCTCACTTGTGGTAGCATGAGATGGACTCTACAACCCACACAAGTGGCTCAGATAGTGCGGCTCATCCAGGATCGTACATCAATGCGAGCTGTGGCAAAAAGGTTTGCTGTGTCTATCAGCGTAGTGTCCAGAGGCTAGAGGTGCTACCACGAGACAAGCCAGTTCCCCAGGAGACGTGGCGGAGGCCATAGGAGGGCAGCAACCCAGCAACAGGACTGCTACCTCTGCCTTTGTGCTAGGAGGGACAGGAGGACCACTGCCAAACTCCTGCAAAATTACCTTTAGCTGGCCACAAATGTGCATGTGTCTGCACAAACAGCTAGAAACCAACTCCATGAGGGTTCGACATCCACAAAGGGATGTTGTGCTCACAGCCCAACACAGCGCAGGATGCTTGGCATTTACCAGAGAACACAAGGATTGGAAGATTCACCACTGGTTCCCTGTGCTCTTCACAGATAAAAGCCTGCAACATCCTTCAGCATGACAGGTTTTGCAGTGGGCCAGTAATGGTGTGGGATGGCATTTCTTTGGATGGCTGCACAGCCCTCCATGTGCTCACCAGAGGTAGCCTGACTGCCATTAGGTACCGAGATGAGATCTTCAGAACCCTTGTGAGACCATATGCTGGTGCGGTTGGCCCTGGGTTCCTCCTTATGCAGGACAATGGTAGACCTCATGTGGCAGGAGTGTTTCAGCAGTTCCAATAGATGAAGGCATTGAAGCTATAGACTGGCCCGCCCATTCCCCAGACCTGAATCCGAATGAGAACATCTGGGATATCATGTCTCGCTTTATCCACTAACCTCATGTTGCACCACAGACTGTCCAGGGGTTGGCGGATGCCTTAGTCCAGGTCTTGGAGGAGATCCCTCAGGAGACCATCAGCCACCTCATCCGGAGCATGTCCAGGCATTGTAGAGAGTGGAGGACACACACAATACTGAGCCCCATTTTGACTTTTTAAGGACATTACATCAAAGTTGGATGAGCCTGGAGTGTGTTTTTCTACTTTAACTTTGTGTGTAAATCCAAATCCAGGCCTCCATTGGTAAATAAATTTGATTTCCATTGATGATCTTTTTGTGATTTTGTTGTCAGCACATTCAACTTTGTACAGAGCAAAGTATTCAATGACATATTTCATTCATTCAGATTTGATTGTTCCCTTTATTTTTTGAGCAGTTGTATACAGTGGTACCTCGGTTCTCGAACTTAGTTGGTTCAGGGAGGCAGTTTGAGAACAGAGCAGTGTTTTCCCATAGGAAATAATGTAAATGTGTTTAATGTGTCCCAAGTGGGATCAATATTGGTTTATTTTAACTTTGCGCACACTACTGTATATATTTGGTGTGCCCCCGGATGATGTAGCGGTGGGACGGCCAGTCACTTGCTAGATGGAAGTGTAATGCCACTACTTGTGGTTGATGGCCGAGATACATCTGGACCTTAGGGTTTGTCACGTGATGCCATTGCCTGGTAGGCACACAGGTGTGATAGCACGCCTGCTTTTAGAGAGTAAGGCTGGTTGTACCCTTCTCCCCTGTGGTCGGTGTCCTGTCGGGTTGCTGAAGGGTCCCTTGGGATTATGTCACAGATGGCCAGAGTGGTGTACTAACCCTCCCGAATAGTGGTAGTACCCGCCACCCACAGAAAGGGGAAATCTCCCAAGGTTGCTGTGCAGGTGGAAGCGAATAATCACAGACTCAAGTGGTAACGTTGACTTGGTTTACTACTTGGTAATGTGCAGCAGGTAATACAAAAAATCTTGAAATACACTTGATACAGTACCAATAAATACACGAACATAGAACCACCAGATCTGTGTGAGAAGTGCTGAGTAGGATATAGTAGAGTTGATAAGGTTGTACTGAGATAGGGTAGTAGAGAGGAGAGTGCTGTGAGAGTCTCAACCCAATTTGTAATGTGCTCTGCCGAGAGGCTAGCTGGGTCCAGTACACAAACGCTGCGAGATGGAGTTCATAGACTTTACGTAACTTTGCTCCACCCGGATCAGTTCCTAGCTTTTTGGGGCTCTTTTGCAGATACTGTCCTGCACTGTAGTTACTCCTTGTCCTCGGCGTTGGTTGAGGTTATCCGTTGGCGAGTCCTCTCTTGAAGGGCTTAACAGTGCATCACACAGCGTGTGTGGTGCTTCAAGAAAAGGCTTGTCAGAGGGCTCTGTTCTGCATCCTACCCATGCGGGGTACTTACTTATGGTGCGTTTACACGTAACGATTATCGTGCAAATTTGCGCAATAACGATCGAATTCAAACGATAATCGTACGTGTAAACGCAGCGAACGATCAAACGACGAACGATACATCACTCATTTTGATCTTTCAACTTATCAAATCGTCGTTTGCAAAAAATTCGCAAATCCTTCCGAGTGAACAGTTCTTTGCCGATTTAACCAATGTGTGAGATAGGCTTAAGCGTTCGCAAAACAATCGCAAAACGGATTTTCCATACGATATATCGTACCGTCTAAACGCTGATCGTTATGTAAAACAAATCGTTACTCCGACATCGTTAATCGTAAGATCGGGCCAATTATCGTTTCGTGTAAACGCACCATAATGGTGCGTTTACACGTAACGATTATCGTGCGAATTTGCGCGATAACGATCAAATTTGAACGATAATCGTACGTGTAAACGCAGCAAACGATCAAAAGACGAACGATACATGGCTCATTTTGATCTTTCAACATGTTATCAAATCGTCGTTCGCAAAAAAATTCGCAAATCGTTCCGTGTGAACAGTCGTTCGACGATTTAACCAATGTGTGAGATAGGCTTAAGCGTTCGCAAAACGATTGCAAAACGATCGTTATGAAAAAAAATCGTTACTCGTACGATCGGGCCAATTATTGTTTCATGTAAACGCACCATAAGACTGAACTGTAGAGGGGACCTGGCAGAGGGCCAGGGCCCAGGTAAAACCACTGTGGAGAGCTATCTGAGCTGCGTCCTTTCTCCACCAAAGCTTAGCTAAGACTTCTCCTTCACCCAAGGGACTAACTTCCTAACCAGCGTGTAAGATGCCCTGTGGTTGGGTGGAAAGAGTGCAATAGACAAACGGGATAGAAAAGAGAGGATAGGAGAGAAGAAAGGAGAAATCCTACTGGATTACAGAATCTGAGACTTACACAAACAATAACCCTTTAGAATACTTCAGCTGTGCAACTTCTAGACCTTAGTTATATGATACAGCAACATCTAGTGGTCATCTCTGGTAATGCAACAGCTGTGACAAGACCACAAACAAGTACAGACTTTTACGAGGGATGTAAAGGATAACAACACCCGCAGTGGGACACCACATATATGTTTATTTATTATCTTATCTTTATATGTTTTATTTATAAAATGGGAAAGGGGGTGATTTAAACTTTTATTGGGGGAGGGGTTGTGTCATTTTTTTTTAATTCATTTTTTTATTTTACACTTTTTAAGGCCCCTAGGGGACTTTTACATTTTTACACTAGATCAGTAACACTGATCTTTGCTATGCCTAAGCATAGCATTGATCAGCGTTACTTGCGATCAATGCATAGAGCCTGCCTGTGGCAGACTCAATGAATGAATTGCCAATCTGACTGCCGGAAGCAAGGTAAGAGACCTTCGGCAGTCAGTTGTAACGATCAGAACACTGCGGGGGTTCCAATCAGAGAATTGTAATTGTGTTATTGTAATTGTAACTGTGTTAAGTACCGCAATTGCGGCACTGCAAGGGTTAATGGCGGTCCGCCATTAACAGTAAGGACCTGGCTGCTGATAGCAGCTGGTCCCCACGTGTTATGACGTGAGCTCCGCTCCTGAGCTCACTTCATAGCGCCACCAGACCCACTGGCATATTAGTACGTCATAATTCCTTAAGTGACATGATATACGGCATGGGTCCTTAAGGGGTTAAAGGGGTTATCCAGCGCTACAAACAGATGACCCTTTTCTTTCAGAAACAGCACGACTCTTGTCTCCAGTTCAGGTATGGTTCTCAATTAAGCTCCATTCACTTCAATGGAACTAAGTTGCAAACCCCCTCCCAAACTGGAGACAAGAGTGAGGATGTCTCTGTAAGAAAGTGGCCATGTTTTTGTAGCGCTGGATAACCCCTTTAAGGACCCTTGGTTATTTATAAAAATGGGTCGTGGCCCCAACACGGGTCCATAACAAACACAGGTGTGTGTATGAGGCCATTAAAATGGATCTGAAATGAGTGAAGCTGAACAGTGCTTCCAACGTTCCTCTCAATCAATGAATGACATGGACACTCACTTTAACATCTTAGCAACCCATGACATACCTGGTACATGGTAACTGCGGTGCCAAGCAGGTAATGTATGCTCCAGGCGGCAGGGGGTTAAAGGGGCCAGGTTACATTTTCATTCCGCTGCGGTTATGTAACCCCATTTAAGTGACAGTACCAGGATTTGCTGCAGATTTCACTGCAAACTCGCAGCTGCGAATTAGGTACATGTGAAGCTACCCTTAGGGTGTGTTCACATGTACAGGATCTGCAGCAGACTTGAATCAGCAGCAGATCCGCAGCAGATTTGAATCTGCAGCAGATCCGCAGCAGATTTGATAGCCCAGATTTGATTTACGGATCCTGTACATGTGAATGCACCCTCGAAGGATTAAACAGCATATAGTATAGAAACTTTTGAGGCTCTTTGGGCAGGGGCACCACTACACAGGGAAAGAATGAATTGTTTGTCAAATCACCGAAAGTCATAATGTGATGGAACTGTATAACCTAGCAATATGTCATCACTTTCTGAGCTGGGAAAACCCCTTCAATATCACCACTTGTTTTTCTCTTTTGCCTATAGAAAAGCCTATTGGAAGCTGTCAAAAAATACTACCCCATGACCATTTACTATTTCAAATGTGTGTCAAATGTAATTCTGTCTCTACTAGATTGGCATTTGTTTACTGCGCCTATTACATGGCTCGGCCATTGTGCAGCAAGGGCTGCACAGACTTCTTCCCGCATCTGCCTGTGCAACTTCATAGCAGGTCTCTAAAGTGACAGGCCGCTCAGCCAATTGATGGCCATCTCTGAAGTTGCAGCAGATGCTGCGGGGAGAAGCAAGGTAAACATCGGGGAGCGTAGAGACACATAGCGATGCGTGGTTGTAGGCCAATGGTTTCAGGGCAGGACCTAAATATACAATCTGCCGATGATTGTTGTCATCAGATGATCGTTGTTTTGTCTCTATTAAATGGAGGGATAATCTGCCGAATCAGGTTAATTTGACATGTCAATTCTTTGGGCGGATTGCGCTTGAGAAATCCCATTGTATCAATGGGACAGGCAGTGTGGATTCCGACCTCCAACTGCAGACCACACCACAGATGTGTATCTGTAGCTGTCCACAATGCAAGGACCTCTACATAGACAACTATCTGTGCTGAAATTGTAGGTGATTGTGGGTTTTTTTTACATCATGGATCGCGGCTCTTCACATGTGCAGATGTGCAAGCGAGGCCATTGATATGTATGAGTTTGTAGTGCAGTCCACAATTGCAGGTCCGAAACCATAGGCCGTTTTATGGAACATGTGAATGAAGCCTAAGGGTGACATGACGAAATGGTAATTGTAACAAAATATTCACATTAAAACACTTGAATGTTAAGATTTTGTGGTTTCATTGAAAGATTTTTTTGCCAGCACTGAATATCATACATGTGCTTTCAAAGTTTGCATTGCTCCAGACTTGCCTGAATTAAGAATTTATTAATCCACCCAGGCACTGCAGAATATGAAAGGCTGCTCCCAAAATTTCTTGGAATGAAGCAATTTTACCTAAAATGTGCTTTTTATTGTACCAGCGCCTGTATGAGTCACTTTTGCCACTGTTAATAAAATTACACGTATCGCGGTCTGTCCAAAAGGTATTCATAGTCCTGCATACGTGTTCGTCATCTTATGATGTTATTTTATTCCTAGCTAGCTCAAAATTAGAGGCAGCCAACGGTCATGGAAAAATAACTTATATTGATGTCTGTGTACGCAAGCAGTTAGGTGTATGTCCAAACATTTGACAGATAGTACCACTTCATTAACAGGTACCTGTCATTAAAAAAAAAAATATATATATATTTTATATCCAAGTACAGTGCTACATTTGGACCCACTCAGTGTCGGACTGGGGTAACTTAGGCCCACCAGGGAATTTAATACGAGGGGCCCACCCTACATTTACCAGATATAACCAGCGCCAAACCTTTCAGATTATTATAGCGACTTTGCAGAGAGCTGTGTATGTGACCAGCAATGCTGGTTCACTGCTAGTAACTTGTCAGTCACTCTATGCGAACAGTATAAGGTGCCACATAAGTTTCTTGAAAAAAATCCCATTAAACTGACAAATCTCAGGCAGGGGGAAACATAATAACAAAAGTATACTTATCTGTTCCTCCGTCCCTCGTAGCTCTTCCTTAACCCCTTAAAGACTGAGCCAATTTTTTTTTTCGTGCTTTGTTTTTTCCTTCGCATGTTTAAAAAACCATAGCGCTTGCATTTTGTCACCTACATCTACAGATGTAGCCTGTGTTAACTTGTTCACAATGACGCATTTAACTCGACACAGCATTTTGCATTTTGACATCTCTACACAGGTGTAAAGGGTAAATTTTGTGTTTTTCATACCTTATTTCATATCATACGTCATGGTGTTTGTTCAAATAAAAAGTGTCCTTTTATCAACTGCAGATTGTATTAAGTGGGCGTGGCCTTGTGGCATTAGCACCACTTAGCCGTTGGCCCCGCCCCCTTGCCGCCCATTGGTTGGTGACGTAAAGGAAGTGGGGTCTAGACCTTTTGGCCAGCCTGTTCCAATGGCGGGCGAGGGGGCGGGGCCAACTGTGGTGTTGTGGGCGGGGCTAAGTGGCGCTAATGCCGTGAGGTCCCGCCCACTTAACAAAATCTGCAGTTGATAAAAGATGACTTTTTACTTGAACAAGCACCATGACGTATGATATAAAATAAGGTATGAGAACCGCTAAATTTACCCTTTACACCTGTGTAGAGATGTCAGAATGCAAAAAGGAGGTGACAGTGTCACTTTAACACAGCTCCCTGACACAATTGTTGCGTCAGGGATCATGTTAACCCTGGCTACATCTGTATATAATAAAAATGAAAGTCAAAAATTACTGAAAATTACTTCCAGAAGCTGTGGAAGAAAGAGCGGTCCGGGGGCACGGGGACTGGTGAGTTTCTTTATTATCTTCCCGCACTGCCTTCCATTTCGTGTTCCAAACTGCTGACACCATTAGATGCTGTTAGGTCAAGAAGACACATGGTACCTTAAGTATATTTGCCTGTGCTTCTATAGCATAGAAATTGTTTTTATTTTCTGGTAGAAAGAGTCAGACAGGGAGGCTTACCTCCTGCCAGAGGCCCACCAAGGGGTAGGGCCCACCGGGGGATTCCTCTGTTCCCCTGTGGGTCAGTCCGAGCCTGGACCCAGTAAGGTCATTTTCATGATTTGCCCTTACAGTAGTTTTTTCATGATTATCCCATACCCACAGGATGGGAGATAACCGTCTGATCATAGTGGGTCAGACCTCTGAAACCCCCATGATCTCAAAAACTGGGACCCGTTTCTTTGTTTCTTCTGTGAGAATAAAAGAGCGCACAACACTGCTCAATTCATTCAGTATTGTAGCGGCCAGAGTACAGTGCTGGCATAGAATATAGGGTGAGTGATTTTTTGAACTGTCATTTTATGGCCCAAAAGATGGCTGTTTTATAGAAGTATTTTCAGCTGTTTTTGCTTATGGGCCATAAAAAACCTAAAAGCAAAAACAGATGAACATGTGTCTGCAAAACAGCAGTTGTTTAACTTGACGGATCAAAAAAGTTTAACTATATTAGTTGAAGTTGGGAACACCCCTTTAGGGTACCTTCACACATACTGTATTGCAGGTACACTGCATGTTCTGGGATACCATTCAGCGAATCACTGGTGCCGGAGGGCATCCTCTGTGAGAAATGGAGTATCATAAGCTTTAATGGTAATCAGTATCGCAGAAGATTTCGCTGAAAGAAACTTACTGTGTGAAATTCACTACGATATGGTATTTGTTGTTTTTTTTTAATTTTAAAAGAAGTTATCCATAGTAAGGGTCCTATTAGACAAAGCGATTTTTCGTTTTTGCCAATTAATAATAAAGGAGAGATTTTGCAAATGACTTAAAACAGTTCACCATAATACACAGAACAATTGTCGTTAGTTACAATCGTTGTGGCAGTCTTCCTATCCTAGATGTTATTTTTTTATGCTTTTTATTTTTAATTATACTCCCACTAACGTCCAATGACCGACTGAACTACCTGTACATACAGTGAAAGATTTGAGAACGATTATCGATCGCTTAACGATGATTTCATGGTCTGCTCAAAAAATACGATCAATGACACGCAAACGGCTTCTGGTTAGGTGTTTGACCATTGACTGCATTCACATATAGAGTATTGTGTACATTTGAATGATAGAACCATTTTTTCACATGATACTCGTCCCGTGTAATAGGGCCTGTAGACACTACAATATTTAAAGGGGTACTCCAGCGAAAAGCTTTTTTCCCATAATTGAAACACATTACAAAGTTATATAACTTTGTAATATACTTCAATCACCTATCAGCCCCCCTTCCCTATCTTTCCCCCCTCTAAATCACCCATCAGAAAGTGGAGTAAACTCATTCTTACCTAATGACTGTTGACCCCAGGCTTTTCTGTGGCAGCCATTTTGTGACAATGACATCATCAAGAGGGAGGCGGGTCTAAGCCCTGTTAAGCCAGCCTCCCTTTGTCATATGACACAGGTTGCTCAGCTCTGATTGGCTGAACAAGATGTAAGCCATCTAACAGTTTTACAGAGTCAGTTAGACATCACAGGAGACAAAGTACATCATGGGAAAGCCCAATCTAGGAAGTGAAGAAAAAATTAAGCCACCAACTAGAGCTTCAGGGACCTGCAAACAGCGAAAAAATTCCATTGGAGACAGACTCCAGAGGGATGGTAAATGTAAAAACTATGTTTAACTGATTGATTTTTTTTTTATCAGTGCTGGAGTACCCCTTTAAAGAAGCAGTTAACAAAATATTATTATTGCCCCCCCCCCCTGTAGGCGCTGGCACGTATACTTACCACAGCTAAATCGGTGTCCCGGGGCGCGGCTTCGTTCCGATCCATTCAAATCTGGCGCGCGCTCACGTCAGCCTCTGCTGTGACTCCTCTTCTGTGTCTGAATGCCGGAAGTCACGCGCTTCCATACAGTCACAGCAGAGGCTGATGTGAGCATGTGCCGGATTTGAACGGCGCCTCGGGACACAGATCAGCTGCGATGACATATGTGCCACCTACCGGGGCGGCCAATAATATTTTTTGTGAACTGCTTCTTTACCTAGATAAAGCCACAACCTTACATTTGCATTTCAGTGAATTTGCTGCTGTTACGGATATGTTAAATATTTTCCCTTTTTCTTTTTACCGCAAAGTGCAAACACAGAAAGCAATAAAACGGAATGAATAAATGTTTAGGATGAAGCACATCTGAACAGAAGAGTATGGGTATAATCACAAGTTAAAGTTTCCTCTGTTCTTCTAAATTGCATAAACAAACTAGTAGATTTGTTCCTCTGTGCCTAGATACTGTAAATATTTAGTGCTTGCAGAAATCACTAATGTCTTTGTGGTAGCATTCATCAATAACATCAGCCGAAAAGTCACAAATCAAAAATCATCATTCTTGTGTACATTTATATCCATATTAATTGGAGGTGAACGATTTTACAGTATTAACAAAGAGAATCGCTTCCTTTGAATTCCATGCCACTCCGCTCCAGATACCTGGAAAAGCTGGATACAGACCTGGAAAAGTTCTCAGAGTTTCACAGGACTGGATCCAGCTTTCCAGGCACCCGGGGTAGATCAGCTTGGAGTTCAAAGGCAGCTGGCTGATAAGCCAACTGCTGAGCTAAGGCTGGGTTCACACTACGTTTTTGCAATCCGTTTTATGCAACCATTTGCATTTGTGTGCATCCGTTTTGATCCGTTTTTCCATTGACTTCCATTGTAAAAAAACGGATCAAAGCGGATCAATTTTTTTTGACAGACACAAAATTGTAGCTGACGCTATTTTTGTGTCCGTTAAAAAAAACGGATCCGTTTTGATCCCTTTTATTTACAATGGAAGTCAATCAGTTTTTCAAAACGCAGTGTGAACCTAGCCTAAGGAAGCGATTCTCTTTGTTAATACTGTAAATTCGCTCATCTCTAATATTGCTATTTGTATTTTATAGTTTTAGTTGTATAAAACTGATAATTGCCTGACAATACACCAAAACATCCCTCAGATATAAATTGTCTACTTATAATGTGCATAAAATCGTGACAAACATGCTGAGCAGAACGACTTAGGGTGGTATAACACGGGCCAATAGGGGCCCGATAACAACTGTAAATGAGCGCCGATCTGCTAGATCGGCGCTCATTTACTGGGCCTATTACACGGCCCGATAATTGTTAAACAAGGGCTAACTGATGTCCTTGCAGCCCTTGCTTAAACTATATATTTTACCTATCCACACTCAAGGGCTGCTCCTGCTGTCCTCTTCTCCCCGTGTCCCACATGCTCTAGCTTCAGAACGGCCTGTCAGCTGACAGGCCGCTCAGCCAATCACAGGCCGTGCTGTCCAGGTATGATGGGAATTGTAGTTTTGCAACAACTGGAGGTTCCCCATCCCTGGTATAGATAGACAACTGTCAATCAGTGGGCAGAGGGAGCTGATGTTCATGAATATTGAGGACTACTGAGCAGACATACATAATGGAGAGCACTAGTATGCGGTCTCCCAGGATATCTCCGCTGCACAGAACAATGTAAGTGATACATTTGTTTATGCTACCCTACGATAGGGCAGCCCACTGACAGAGTGTCTTTAAATGCAGGTGGCATTTGGACTTGCCGCTTTAAACAGTGAAAGGTATAGGTGTGACCCACAATTATCGATAAATAGTAAGCTCTAGTCTGTGGTTAGATGTGTATTATTGTACTATTGTTTTTACATTCAATTTTTTGTGGCATGTGATGTAATAAACACAATTCTGGCATTTCCTTATTTTTTAAATACATTTTCATTATTTTTCATTTTTAATACATAGTTTCCAAACCTGCAGACCTGCAGACAGCCAAAGCTTTGTCCAGGCATGATGGGAACTGTAGTTTTGTGGGCTGCAGGTTTGACACCTAGGTGGGAGGTGGAAAATGGAGGTCAAATCAAAACCAGAAACTGTAGCTCTCCACTGGAGACCAAGCAAGCATTTAGCTAATCATATAAGCTTTTCAGACACAAAGCTATATGATTACTTCCGTTGCTATAGTAGCATCTAGCACTTGGTCACTGGCATACATTTCTCTGACCCCCATCTTAGTAAATGCCATTTCATTTTCACAGATTTATTTCATAATCCTGGAAGTCTTTCTGTTATTAATGCAGCCATTTCGAGTTTTTGATTGTAACAAACTGAATCAGCTATACAGAGAACACTTAAAGGGAATCTGTCAGCTCCAATTTACATCCCAAACTGCTGACACTGTTAGATAGCTGTTAGATCAGGAAGACACATGTTACCTTTCATATATCTGTCTGTGCTTCCAGAACGAGAGAATTGCTTTAATAATATATGAAGGGTCAAAGATGCTTTCCTGAGCCCCTGAAGGGCAGCAAGCTGTAATACCTCCTTACATCCCCTTACCATACCTGAGCCTGCTTGGAACTCGGCTTCCAGGTATCAACCAAGCAGGGAGGGGGCAGAATAGGCATTTCAGGATTCAGGCTGTAGCTATTCAAGGACTTGGGAAAGCCTCTTTCGCTCTTTGTAACAGAGAATAAGAGCATTTCTCTACATCCTGGAAGCACAGCTGGATATATGAAAGGTACCATGTGTGCCCTTATCTTAACAGCTATCTAATAGTGTCAGTAGTTTGGAACATGAATTACAGTTGAAATATTCGTTCTAAAGAGAATCTGCCAGGTCTATATCATGCTTAGAGCTCAAGTGGCAAGGAAGCGGTGCCAAGCTGCAGGATGCATGCCTTCTTGCTCCCCAACCCCTCTCTCCTTTGGCAGATTGACGTACAGGGCTCAGTGCTAGAAGCCAAGCTATGTGCATCATTTGGTCAGGGCAGGGAGGGTGGTGGAGAGAGGAGGCATGCATTCTGCGGCTTGCTATTGTGTCTTTGAACATGAGCTCTGAGCATGATATAGAGCTGATAGATTCCCTTTAGGGTACAAACTCACTGGGCGGATCTGCAGCGAGTTTCTTGCTGCGAATTCGCAGCAAGACCCGCTGCGAATTCCTGCCCTGTACAGTCTATGGGCATACAAACTGGCAGCAGGATGCACATCCTGCTGCAAGTTTGTACGCAGCCCGCCCCGTTTACCCCGCGCCGGCTGGAGCGTATACATCACCGCTTCCCCCACTCTGGCTTGCTTCAGGGCTCCCGGTGTCTTCACGTCCCGTTCAACCAATCAGTGTGCTGCGACGGGGCAGCGACGGAAGCAAGCCACAGCGGGGACCAGTTGATGTATACGCTCAAGTCGGCGGGGCGGGCTGCTGCGAGTTTGTCTGCCCATAGACTGTACAGCTAGAGAAAAAGAGAACAAAGACAGCGTTCCATGTGCAGGACCAGTTGCAATGGGATGGACAGAATTCCAGTACCGGAGTAAAACCAGGTCCCCTCTCACCTGGCTAAGTTGTGCAAGATCGAGGCACAACTCTCCATGCGTATACTCAAGAAGGGAACCAGTGTGCAGCCTTCCTGCAAACCCACACCAGGGCCGTAACAAGATGAAGACCTCCTCTCCAAATTCCAGCAGGATGAATAGGCGCAGCTACTCCCAACAGATGATGTAAAAAAAACTACTTTATTAAAATAATAAAAACACTTCCGGTTCCGGCGCCATGCAGTGAGGACGGCTCAGACCGCAGCTCCGGGTCCCGATATTGCTAATTAGCTGCTGCCACCCGCACCACGGCACAATTTACCCGACTGAGTGTCCGAGGGCATACTCCATCACTATGGACCGGTTTCTGCAAACTCCTGGCCCGAAAACCCGAGGTTCAGTGAAAAATCTAACACAGCGTGAGGAGACCATCATGGCGGAAGGCCGAGATGACGCAGGTCAGAGAACAGCTTCTCCCACTCGCTCCGCAAAAGGATCATCAGACGGCAGGGGGGAAGCATCCCCGATGCACGTGGACTATGTTAAATTGGCAGGTGAGGTAGCCACCCGGTTAGCCCCTGACCTACAAGAGACCCTGGCAACTACTATAGCCCATCAATTCCAACAGCTTCAAGCTGAAGTAAAGCAGCAGGGCGAGCGGATAGAGGAGATAGAGACACGCATCCAAAATATGGAAGATCAGATGGACACTCTTTCCTCTCCGCAGGGTATGTTTGCCCAGGAAACCCGCAAGTTATGGGATAAGATCCAAGATTTGGAGGATCGTTCCCGAAGGAACAACCTTCGGGTCGTGGGGGTACCGGAACAGTTCTCCAAAAAGATCTCAAGCACTTTTGTGAGGTACTGATCCCTGAATGGTTAAACATGGACCGTATATGTAAAGTGGAACGGGCGCACCGCCTGGGCCCGGATCTGAGACCGGCACCGGGTGACACATCACACGCTGCGCTGCAACATCGCGCGCGCCCGAGACAGGTGATTGTGCGCTATTTAGACTATGCGGATAAAACTGACATTTTGCGAGTCTTCTGCCGTCTAAAAGGAGGCCTGTTTTATGAGGATCATAAGCTCCTGATCTTTGGTGATTATTCCGCTGAGACAACAAGACGGAGGAAGCTGTTTTCCCCTATTTGCTCTGTACTGTACCAAAAGAAGATCCGGTTCGCCCTCCTCCATCCAGCTACCCTGCGAGTGTTTCACCCAGATGGCTCGTTCTCCACATATCACTCCCCTGACGATGCCAAAGAACATCTTCCCCAGGAACTTAACATAGACCCAGCCACGCCAAGGAGAGCTCGCAGCCCCAAGAAATCTCCCGCATCGTGGGGAGACAATACTTCACCTCGCCGGCAGGGATCAGATTGGTTCAGTCCGCCGAGGGAGCAGAGACGCCGGCGTTCTTCTCTTCCGCATGCCTAAGAACGCTTCCCGTGTTGGATTACGCCTGCTCGATTGAAGGGTTTGCCCGGTGAACGTTTGCTACTTACTCCACCAAGCTATTCGGGGTTGTCACTACATCACTAAAAGGGCTTAACATGCTGTGCTCAGGGCCGTGTTCAAAGCAGCAAATATCTTATTATTGTTAAGTTTACTCCGGGACCGGGGTGATGGTTTATATGTTATCAGGTGTTATTTTTTGCAGTTAGTTAGAGTCCTGCTGCCTGGAAAAAAGTGAAGTCCTGAAACGGCGCTTCCTTGATAGGAGAATGTTTTCAAGGGAGCATGTTTTTTCTTTCTGTTGGGGGGGAGGGGGGTTTAGTTGGGAGGGTGGGGGGAAGGTTGGGGGGGATCCTGCAGGAGTGGTGAACTCGCATGGACACTGTCTAGGTATTAAGCATATCTCATTATTACTATGTTGCGTGTGATATCCTGGAACATAAAAGGCCTTCGCTCCCCTCACAAACGGATGAAGGTCCTCCGCCACCTGAAAAGGCTTCGACCTGACTTAGCACTGCTTCAGGAGACTCATTTGGGTAGCGAAGACTTTTTCAGGTTGCGGAAACTATGGGTTGGGGCGGTTTATGGATCAGCTGCGGTAAATAATAAGGCGGGTGTGATCGTTCTGGTCCATAGGGCGTTTCAAGGTGAGGTCCTGAATTTTTCCTGTGATGACGCTGGTAGATGGTGTGCACTACGTATACGCCTCCCGACGGAGGAGGTCTTGATTTATAATGTCTACGGCCCTAATGGCCCTAATAAGGTGTTTTATGACAATTTCTCCCGTCATCTGGCGTCGACTCAGTTACCACTGACACTAGTGGCGGGAGACTTTAACGAGGTTTTGTCTCCTGTGGAAGATCGCACTGGTTCACGCTCCTCATGTGCTGCTGTCACACCGCTTCGATCTCTCTGTCAATCCCAACACCTCACAGACACATGGCGATATCTACACCCAGACGCGAGAGAATATTCATATTTCTCACCGGTACATAACTCATGGTCCCGCATTGATTACGTGCTAGTCTCCGCTGCCCTTCTCCCTAGATTGAATTCACACACTTTCGAAGATATGGTCTTATCAGACCACACCCCCTTAGTATGTACTTTCCATACCCAGTTACCTAGAGGTACTGATTTCTTATGGAAATTTCCTATTGGGCTAGCCAAAGATGATGACTTTAAATCTTTGTTAAAGGCGTGGTGGTTGGAATATTCCACGGACAATGCGGAACATGTGTCTCAACCGCAGCTGTTCTGGGACACCGCTAAAGCGGTTCTTCGAGGCCGCATAATGGCCTATAAGGCGACTATGCAGAAAAGGGTCTCAGTACAGCTGCGGCAGCTAAGCACTGCACTACGAGATGCTTATACAGCTTTTCTGACTACCCCCTCAGTAGATACAAAAAAGAAATGGCAAGACACGCCAAGAATATGAACAGTGGTTGGAGCGGAAAGAGAACTTGAATAGATCTTACTTTGACGCCTTGCTGTTTCGCCACGGCAGTAAGGCTGGCAGATTGCTGGCCCGTTTTGCAAAGGGTCCATACACTCCCCAACACATATCACAACTCACTGATGCCAGGGGCTTTCCACAGAGAGACCCTCGGATGATCAATTCTATACTAATGAACTACTATGAAACTTTATATTCAGTCCCGCCTAGGACTGATAATAATGTACCGCCGGATTGGCTCCAAGACCAGACACTACCAGCGTTGTCGGAGGAACAGCTAGCCATTCTCAACTCTCCTGTCTCACTAGAGGAACTTAAACAAGTCCTATCTACACTGAAGTCTCATAAGGCACCCGGTCCTGACGGGTTTTCAGCCGACTTTTATAAGATCTTAAGTGATGACATCTCCCCAACACTGCTATCCCTTTTTTCCTCTTACTTGGGTGGGGCCCCTATCCCTAATGTGTCCAACACTGCTCACATAAAGCTATTGCTGAAACCCGGCAAGGACCCCCATTCCCCATCATCCTATCGGCCAATTTCTTTAATGAACTTGGACCTGAAATTGATATCTAAAATCATGGCAGAGCGTTTAGCCTGCATTCTCCCAGATCTTATTTCTCCCTCTCAGGTTGGGTTTGTAAGAGGACGTTCTGCAGTAATGAATGTGCGTAAGGTGATGGCGGTGTTGGATGAGATAACGCTCCGACCCCATGCGCATCCATCCCCAGCTCTACTCTCTATTGACGCCGAGAAAGCTTTTGACAGCGTGAGCTGGGGATGGATGTTGCGGGTGCTGGACCGGATGGGTTTCACGGGGCCCTTCATGAACTATATAAGAGCTCTGTATACGTCTCCTGTAGCTAGGATACATACACCAGGGTTCCTCTCTGCCGCCTTCTTGCTGCAAAGGGGAACACGGCAGGGGTGCCCCCTTTCGCCCCTCCTCTTTAATTTGGCTATCGAACCCCTGTCCCTTCGGCTTCAGAGAGCGGTAGATATTGAGGGCGTTAAAGTGCGGGCACATGAGGTGCGTATTGCTCTTTTCGCCGATGACCTTCTGGTTTTTTTGGACAATGCTGGTGCAGATCTGACAAAAGTTTTCCAGTATCTGCACGACTTCGAGCAGCAGTCCGGTTTCAGGGTCAACGTAGACAAGAGCAATTTATTGGATCTCTCCCGAAATCCAGCCCCTGGCTCCCTGATGCCACTGTCTTTACAAGTTCGATCCACCAGGCACTTTATTACATATTTAGGTATTAAGATCGGCACCAATTCTGGATCCCTTTACTCCTTAAATTTTCCTCCCACAATACAAAAAATCCGCTCTGACCTCCAGCGTTGGTCCCACTTACCTCTCTCATTTTTCGCCAGAGTGGCCCTAGTTAAAATGGTGGGATTTGCCAAGCTCCTGTATCCACTCCAGACCATTCCGTTACTATTAAAGCATGCTGATGTAAATCTTATCAGAACAGCTATTTGCAAATTTGTCTGGTCTGCAAAGAGGCCAAGAGTAGCTCACAAGAAGCTCATGCTACCCAAAGAGAGGGGAGGTTTAAACCTGCCTGATGCTCGCTTATACAATATCGCATGTCTCCTGAGACATGGGCTGGACTGGCTACGTGGATCTAGTACCTACTCGAACTACACATTAGAGGCCCATCTGGCGCAGCCCTGGTCCCTTAATAGCCTACTCCACATGAAATATGGGGACATGCCGCGCGACATCAAACTCAGCTTGCTGTTCCGTGATTCCATTAAGGCATGGCAAGTAGGCCGGAAGCTACTGGGGCTCCCATGGCAAGTTAGTGCCCTTTTAGATCCTTGGCACCACCCAGCCTTCCCACAGGGACAACAGAAACCTCTTTTTACCCACTGGAGGAATAGAGGTATTTTAAGAGTGCAGGACTTGGTGTGCACCTCCGAGAAACGGTATTTAACCTTCCCCGAGCTGCAGACTAAGTTTGGGCTAGGCCCAGGTCATTTTCTAGCCTTCCACCAAATTCATAGTTTCTTGCTCTCCCGTTTGCGCAACTTAAATACAGAACTGTCTTCTAATCCCATATCTATGTATGTCACTACCTCCATTCCTATGCACTCTCTCTCTGCTTTGTATATGACCCTTAGGGATGCAGTTACCAAAGGGCCGGCATCCTCTATCCTGAATTATTGGGCAACTAAATGGCCTATGGAGGATCTATTGGTTCAAGCACTAAAAGGGTGGAATACTGTACGGTCAATCGTTATTTCAGAACAGTGGAGGGAATCCCAATTCCGAATAATGCACCATGCCACGTATGGGTTCTCATTCCCTAGGACACCGACTCATCCCAACAGAATAATAGCATGCCCGAAATGTGGGGAGGTGGGCACAGACTTGGAACATGGTTTATACTCCTGCCCTATAGTCCAGACATTTTGGTCGACATTATTGGCCTGGTTGGACAATAAATTACATTTCACCTGTCCACTTACTCCCCATCTTATGATATTGCATATCCCCCCACCTGATGTTAAGATTACACTTCTCTTCCATTTATGGATCTTGGTAGCTAAACGTGGCATATTGGCAAGGTGGCTTACGGGGGAGATGCCCTCTATAGAACACATCTTGTCGCAAATGAAACATTATTTACAAATGGACCTATTGGACGCTGAACCAGCAAGGGAATTGAGGGCGAAGTCCTTCTTTAAGAAATGGAAGACGTTTATAATTACTTTTCTAGACCAGGCAGAGATCAGGAGGGTGATGTTCCCTTTCCGAAACACCACATGGTATCTGAAGGCAGATATTGCAGGCTCATTGGGAGCTCTGAAAATCCAGGACTAGGCAAGGTATTGGATGGGTAGGTGCGAGTTTCCACTCCTGCAGGAGAGGGGGGGTTGTTTAGGGGCGGGGGTGGGATGTTATTTTGGGGGGGGGGGGGTTTGGGGAAGGGGGGGTTTCAGGGGAAGGGGGGAGGGGGGGGAACAGTTTGGGGTTATTTTCTAGTATCTGATGTTAGGAATTTTATATAGCAAGCACCACTAATTGTATCTTATGTTCTGGAATTGATTTAGATTCCTTCTGACCTGTAAATGCGATTTTACAGCAATTCTCTTTGCTTACTTGCTGTCTTGTTGTACACGTGAAAACAATAAAGATATGTTTGGAAAAAAAAATAAAATAATAAAAACATGTATAAAAGGCTCAGCATTACGCGTTTCTAGACCGGACTGGTCTCTTCATCAGATGCTTAGACTGTACAGGGCAGGGATCCACAGCGGGTCTCACTGCGAATTCGCAGCAAGAAACTTGCTGCGGATCTGCCCAGTGAGTTTGTACCCTTAGGCCATGTTCACACTGCGTATGAGACCGGCCATTACGTGACCCGTCAGTTCACACAGTGCTTCACTGTGGGTTATGGGAAGCTCTGATGCGGGCGCACACTGATGCGCCCGCATCAGAGCTCTGCGGCCGGAAAGGTCATCCGGCCGGTACTTGATCCGGCCGAGATGATCCGGCCAGAGACCGGCCGTATGATCTTTCCGGCCGCAGAGCTCTGATGCGGGCGCATCAGTGTGCGCCCGCATCAGAGCTTCCCATAGCCCACAGTGAAGCACTGTGTGAACTGACAGGTCTTTCTGCGGCCGGAATTCACTGAATTCCGGCCGCAGAAAACTGACATGTCATTTGTTTGCGGCGGCGTATGGGATCCCGGCCGGAGCGTATACGTTGTGTGTACGCTCCGGCCGGGATCCTATAGAACAACAGGCATTGTTTCACTGCGGTAAAAGTACGACCGTTGTTGCCATCAGCAACAACGGACGTACTTTTACGTAGTGTGAACATAGCCTTAAAATGCAAATAAACACAACACAATATATTACCATGTATTTTCTGTGCTGAATACCACATATTCAGTATTTTTCATTCATAAAATCAATTGTCCTTCCTTAGATAAGATAAGTAATAATAAAAGTGTTACAGGATTATGAATATCAAAATATCAATATTCCTATTAAATATTAATAATTAATATTCATAAATGAATATTAATATCCTAGGCGAATATTAATATTTCCTATTAATAAATACAGCACTGATAATCACTCTTGTGATTATGCTTGTGGTATTATTAATATAACTCCTGTTTATGATTCCATTAAGGTGCAATATTGACCCTAAACATCTAATCAGACCGTTAACAATCAATATTACAATACAGTACAGTCTCAGCAATGCTAGACTGTATTGTATTGAGACACACCTTAATCGTACCTAACGTTTCCCTTATTCCTATACAGCTACTACACTACTATACCTGTGCTTGTATAACAGATTGAGACAATACCGTGTTAATAATAATCCAATATTTATTATACACACTCAATCTACTCTATACAAATCACATACAGTATAATTAAAACAATAATAATAATCTACAACACCTAACTATATGCCTACCCACGTATCTAATACACACACACAATACTGTACCAACCCACCCAGACCTATGACCAGACTATCCCTAAAAGGGGGGAAGCAAGTGGTAAACAAAGGGACAAGGAATGAAGGGGTTCAGTGGTTAGGGGGGGAGAGAGAGAGAGAGAGAGAGGCTGGGAAGCAAGGAGGATACTTAGACCACTTCTTGTGTAGGGATGATCCTGTGGAGCAGATGGTCTGTTGGTTTCAGTGGGGAAGATGGAACTCCCACTTGTTGGTCTTGATGGGCAAGATGGAACTGCCTAGGGTTACCTCTGGTGGTCTATTTAAACTTCCCAGGGGGGGCGTACCCAAAGCTACGTGCCCGAGCATTGACGCAGAGAGATGATGTCACCATGCTCGTGCACGTACAGGTATTTGTGCCCGTGCACGGTTGTGCCCAAGGTTGTGGTGGGATACAGATGTCATACAGGAATACAGCTATCTAGGAGACAAAGGATCAAAGACCCCTGTCTTCCTGTATTACAGGGTGTAGTAACAAAGATCAATGATCCCAGAGAGAGATATGGTCCTATAGATAGTCTGAATTGCACTCTACAACAAAAGGGTCTGTGTGATTACAGTAAACATACCTGTGATATTCAGGAGACGCCATTGTAATCAACAGTTGGGCTTATTGTCCTCCTCCCTAGCCCAGCAGACATATACAGTCCTCTGGGAGGGGGCTTTTGCATTCTGGGCCCTCTCTCTTCTGGGATAAAATATTATATATATATATATATATATATATATATATATATATACCACCCTATAAATATCTGGGGGATATACTTCCCCTGCTACATTCCCCCTGTTCGTCGCCTTAGTACCGCGACAATGCAAGTTGAGGGAAGTGTATCGTTGGGATATATTTGCTTACTCAACTCCTCCTAATAACAGGCAACAGTTCAGGATGAAATGAAGTATAACTCTTACTCTTAGGTATATAGACATCACCCAGTGCGCCCATCACCTGCCCTGCCCTTCACCGTAACCGAGCATCTCCATCCACAGGATTCCCCGGTATTCTCTCTGGATCTTTCTTGCAACTGTCTTTAGACTGTCTTGCAACTGTCTTCGGACGATCTTGGAACTTTCTTAGAACCATTGTAGATGTGTCTGTCAGTTAGTGCCCATATTCAGGAGTTTGCCTATCCCAATTTTGTCTTGTACTGTGCAGACTCTGGAATGGCCTCAACCTTCTTGCTTTATTGGTAAATCCACGTAGCACCTTCTCTGTTTCGAGGTACGACTGCTTCAGGATACCTTTTCTTTTGGTCTAGGCACAGCTTTCATCCGACACTCTTTCTTTATTCCTTGATTGAAGATATTGATGAGCAGGTTTTCCCATGGACAGATCTGCAGGTCTTTACAAGGCAGGACAGGATTTCTCGAGTAGGGGTAATGTCACAATACCTAAGTTGACTGCGGGAATTAACACCGTCTAATTCTAACAGACATTCAATCCATCCCTTACAAACTTTACCACGGCAAGGGTTGAGTTAGCAAATATGTTAGGGAGGGGACCTGTCCCTAGGGGATCTAATCTACTCCCCATTCACACACAACAAAATCTCCCCTTCCCCCACCCCACATAATTAAACCACTGTAAAGAAAACAGTATTCACAAGGTTAGGGGGTTCCAGGACTGAGATTTTGTGCTGGAAAATTCCACATATGTACACAGTCCAAGATTTCAGGAATTCAACTGTGCTGGGTCCTGAATCTTCGGCGATTTGCCTCATGGAACTCTGTCTGGTTCTCCTGTATCTGGTCGGCAAGTCTTTTTACCCTCCGGTAAACCAGATACAGTCCAATGTACATGATAACAACCAGAACCAGAAGAACTATCACCGGATGGATAAGCAAATTAAAAAAGGATGTGGCTTTCGAGCTGTAGCCAAACAGACTTTCCCACCAGGAAACCTTCGCATCATTGTTCAGAATATTAGTAATTCTTATAATTTTGGCTCTGTCGTGCTCGAGCCGAATGGTAGCTTGGTTCTCCGTCTCTTGAAGATTTCTGAGTATCTCTTCTTCTTTGGTGAAATCTAACAAGAGACGCTTAAGCTCACTGCCAAAACCAAGGGGAATCTTCTGAAGTCTCACAGGAGTGTCAGGGCGAATGTCAAACCTCTTCTCCGGTGTGATTGGAGTTCTTCCCTGCTGCTCTGCGACATCTACACCTAGAACGGGATTAAGGGTACAATATGCTCCTGGGAGGAGTTCTCCTCTTTCGGTGCAGTTAATTCCGTAAACAGAAAAAGACATGTTGTGCCCTTGGTACCAACACCAATACCCCTGACCCATATATCTCAGACGGGAGGACGGTATGGGATTGGCCTTCATCTCGCAGGACCCCTCGGAGTCCCAACAGTGGTGTCTAAGCACCCGATCCTGACTACCTTGGCAGAGGATGGCATCCTCTTTCCTCCAACATCCCTCTGTGTCAAACAGATAAGGATGGCCTTTATAATAAGTTAAGATGTCCGAGGGGAGCTGTGGGTGAAGTACTGTCCAGTTATTCAATACAATCCCTAGGTTGATGGCACTGTACCCCTGTCTGAGATTACCTGATACAGGTGCCAAAGATGACGCAGTGCAACTGAGATTTTGGCATCCATGCCACTGAACCACCCACCAGTTAGTGTGGTTGGCTGCAAAGGGGGAGATCAGGGAACTTACCCTTTGTCGGAGGTTGAATGGGAAGTGGCCCCCGTATAGAGAGGACACAATATGTTTAAGGTTGTCTGAGAGTTCACTTTGGACCTGCGTACATGCCAGGGCGAGCTGAGCACTGTTTTGCTCTTCCATAATACCCACAACTAGCCGTCTAAACTTCTCTCGTAGAGACGAAGATAGAGAGGTAGTGGCATCAATGTGCGAATGCTGCAAACCCTCTAGGACGTGGTTTACATCAAGCTGGGTCCTAAATCCTTCCCCGGCATGTCGTGCAATGTCTCCAAGTTTACTTCTCAGGACTTCCATATCCATAGTGTTTAGGGCACCCACTCCCAATGCACTTCCTCCCAATCCCATGGCGATTAGATCTCTCCTCCCCCTGACCTTCCTGTGTCGAGGATCATCTTTTCTCACTTCTTGCCCTGTCTCTATCCAACCTTTCATCAAGTCAATTTGGTTCCTCACAAACTCCTCACATCTGTGATCCCAGTGATCAACTCTGAAGTCATCTACGGAAATTCGCCAGGTATACAGGACGAATTTAGTGCCCGTGATGATCTTCCATGGGGATGACAGTTGAGGAGCTATGGGATCTGCCAATTGATGGTTAGAAACTTTGCAAGAATCCGAGTGCGGTTTGACTGGTTGGAGACCTTCGGCTTCATATGGGACTCTTACCACTGTCACACATACTTGACCTCTCCCACTGAACTGGTACCATCGGTCGCTATCTCCAGCCTCTAACGCTAGGTTCCCCACAGGTTTAGATTTGGACAGATAGACCCACTGTGTAAAGGACCAGCACCCTTCATCTACCGCCTCACAAAAAGGCCACCTAAACGGACCATCTATATTGATGTCAAAGTTAATGTCCCTGCCTCTGGGGTCTTTCCAATCAGTAGACACATATCTGTTCCGGAATTCCTCAGTCATAGGGGTACCATCCATCCATACATCCACAGTTGGGGTATCCACCCCGTTGCATACTAAATCCCACCTCCAGGGATTAGCATCTACCGTAACCATCTGTGTATCCGGTTCCCAGTGGGCATAGGTGATGAAATAGTATCCTGTCACTTCCGGTACACAGTCATCTCTCATGATCGTAATCATGAAAGACCGGATGGATGGAGATCCCTTTAACTGAGTATACCTCAGATCCTTGGCATCAGTCCGCACTTTTAAAACTGTTGCTCGATACAAGCCCTCCAGTTTTACCGGACCACTCTGATCATTCCACAAGGCCTGACCAGAGCTGCTGCAGTTTAACTTTAACATCAATACACTGGTACGTAAATAGTCCGTAGACACATGTCCCTGGACATACCTGGATTCCCTGGTGATTATCATCTGGGAATCCCTCAACATACAATAAGCTTTTAGGGTGCCTTTTACAGGTATGGGTCTATCAAAATATGTCCTTACTCTTAATCCATCTTGGCCTCCCTTACTGGTGAAGGTAGCCTTGAGGATATACCAGCCGCTGTACTCGGCCCCAGTGACATCTTCAGGACTCAGCTCCCCTTGTTTTGTACACAACACCAAGGTGGTGTTGGCTTCCACTTGCTTGTAGGGATGCAAGTGTGGGTCCCTAGACACCCATCTTAAAGACTTGATGGGTGTTGGATCTGAGTCTTGAAAATGTCTGAATTCTTTGAGGCAAAGGGCATGTAAGTCATGTTGTATGGCAGACACATTCTCCACGGGTGTGTAATGTTGTGCGACTCCATCGGCAAAACCCTCTCTCTGGAACCCATATAAATACCACTAACCAGGGGTAAAGGTAAAGTTGCTGTAAGGCTCCAGGATTTTGCCCTCTAAGCATTCTACCATTAAGAGCCCTAATCCCTTAAGTGATGATCTGTCCATCCCATTGATAGGTTCCAGACCCTCTCCTGAGGAGGCTGAGCCTGCCATAATCATGCTTACCACTAGCGTGACAAACTGGAGATGTACCCTGTTCAGGGGGTCCCTATGTCTCTGGCTACTTGGTTTCCTGGTGTCCCTCCATCGAGTGATCTGTTGAAAAGTGTGTTTGTTATTGAAAAGTGTGTATGATAATCAGGTGTAATTTGACCTAGGGATCCACCTTCGACCTACCAACCCCCCCCTTCACCCAAATCTATGTGTACATTATTGAGTTGGGGAAGCTCGGGTGGCCTTTGCTTGGTCGATGTGGATCCAGAATGTTTTCTGACATCGGCGGGATCTTTTCTTGGTTGTCATCGGCCGCTGTACCTTTAGCATTGTGTCACCCAAGACCTCAAGGACCTGATAAGGTCCCTCCCAGTTTGCATCCCAGGGTCCAGATTGGCGGAAGACTTTCACCATCACCATTCCTCCTACAGGGGGCATTGGTGTCTCCCCCTGTAGATACGGTTTGTGTAACCGTATAGCTGCATGAGGCAGTAACTCCTTCAGGTTCTGTTGAACCTGTTGGAGGAACATATCTCTTGCGATGGCATTCTTCAAGGGCTCAGATACTTTAGGTTCATTAGGTAAACACAGGGGCATTTTCCGTCCAGTCATCAGCTCAAACGGAGTGATACCAGTACTGGTTGCCTCTGTTGCGCGTATACCCATCAGCACCGCCGGAAGGGAAGTTACCCATGAGGAACCCCTTTCCAACAGTGCTTTAGAAAGCCGGGTTTTGAGGGTTCGATTCATGCGCTCCACTATGCCCGCAGACTGAAGATGGTAAGGTACATGAAACCTCTGCTTTATGTCCAGAAGTCCACAAAGCGCCTTCATGACCTTACCCGTAAAATGGGTCCCTCTGTCTGATTCTATCACTCTGGGGATACCCCATCGCGACAGAACCTGTTCCCAGAGAACCCGGGCAGTAGTGATGGCTGAATCATTCACTGTGGGGATGGCTTCTACCCATTTGGAGAAGACATCCACCACCACCAGCGCGTAACGGCAGTTACGACTTCCAACTGGTAATGGTCCGATATAATCAATCTGGATTGCAGACCACGGACCCTCTGCAGGAGGAACTCTCTGCAACACTGGCTTCAGGGCAGCTGCCCTTGGGTTAATTTGCGCACATACCAGGCATTGCTGGGTGACTTCCTCTACAGTGTTAGACATCCCTGACCAGTATAATTTGTCCCTAAGCAGGGACAGGAGCTTATCCCGACCAAGGTGTCCAAACAGCTGGTGGTTAAGTCTCGTCAGCTCTACCTGCAGATGCTGAGGGACTACTGGTAGAGGAAGTGCCTGTGTACCGGTATCAAAACACAGTATCCCCTGTTTGAGTGACCAGGGATGCTGTGGAGCTGTGATGTGTGTCATTAGAAGAGGATCTTTGGCTTGTTCCTCCTCAAATGACACCGGGCCTTTCTTGAGTTTGGTCTGTCTCACTGCAATCCGGTATGCTGAAATCTGTTCAGCGCCCGGCTCCCGAAAGTCCCCAGAAACTGCGGCTAACTTAGCTAATTCGTCTGCCTTGTTGTTTCCCACAGTCAAGGGCTGGTCATCTCTCTGGTGTGCTGGGACTTTGATAATTGCTGCCTCTGCAGGATGTGCCATGCCCCACTCCCACAATTCTGTCAGGACCGATATGTGAGCCAGAGGTTTGTTCTGACTGTCCACAAATCCTCTTCTCTTCCATGTTTCCAGGTGCAGGGTGAGGGATCGGACTACATATGAACTGTCGCTATATATAGTCCGATTTCCTAGAGGTTGAAGGAGGAGAGCTTCCTTAACCGCCTCCAGTTCAGCCCGTTGTGCAGACAGGTGACCTGGCAACCTAACAAGACTCTGGGTGCCGGTGGTCTCATCTAGCACAGCAAATCCTGTTACATAGGTGCCATCCAGACAGAATCGAGAGCCATCAACAAAGATGACCCTGTCTTCTGGATGGCTTACGGTCCGGAAAATCTGTGGAGCAGAGATCTGTGACGGCATTCCACAGTCATGTGCGGTCCCTGTCATGTTCAACAACTGGGACAGAACATACTTCGCCTTGTGGTCCACTTTCAGATTCCGCCCACTGAGGTCCATGATCCACCTACCGAATCTCTGTTGGGAGACTCCAGGTAGTGTATCACGAAGCAACAGAACCAAAGGTGAATGCGGAGTCTGTAAAGTGAGAGGGCGGAAGCCAACAATATGCTCGGTCGCTTTGACCGCATAGTGTATGGCAGCCAATTGCTTGGCACATTCGTCGAACCCTCGTTCGACAGGTGAGAGGAGTCTGGAAAAGTATCCCAGTGGTCTGCTCTCGTGTCCCATCTGCTGTAGAAGGACAGCCGAGATAGACTCAATCCCAGCATGCGCCTGAATGGCCATTTCCCCATCGGGGTTGGGGGTTGCCAATACAGGGGCACAGGAAAGGTCCCTTTTCAGAGTTGAAAAGGCTTCTTCCTGTGCATCTGACCAGTTCTTGAGTGAGGGTTCATCTCCTCTGAGGAGTTCATAGAGGGGTTTTGCTTTGGCAGCAAAATCCTCTATAAACTCTCTCATGAAATTGCCTACTCCCAGAAACTTCCTCAAGTCCTGTAGAGTGCCTGGCCGAGGTAACTTCACCATGGCTTCCACTCGGGCTGCCATTATTCCTTTAGATCCAAAAGAAATTTGGACCCCAAGGAACGTCACCTCTGTTCTGGCCAAATTTGCCTTGTGGGGGCTCAGCTTAAGTCCGGCCTTGGCCAGGAGTCCCAACAATTCCCGCAACAGAACCAAGTGCTCTTCCATGGTTTCTGTATGCAGGAGCAAGTCGTCAACATATTGCAGAAGACACTCTGGCCGGGAGAATACACTCAGCACGGCTGCCAATGCCTGGTGAAAGTAAGTTGGACTGCTGTGGAACCCCTGGGGAAGTACACAGAACATGAACTGTTCACTCCCCACTGTAAAGCCAAACTTGTACCTACAACTTTCCGTGAGTTCGATGGAAAAGAAGCCATTTGCAACATCAATGGTGGAGAATATGCGGCTTTTGCCGCTTATCCTAGCCATTATGTCGGGAGTCTGTGCAACTATCGGGGCAGACATCGGGGTGTACTTATTAAGGACGCGTAGGTCTATAGTGAGACGCCACGCATCGGTGTCCTTCTTCTTCACTGGCCAGAGGGGATTGTTACACTTCGAATTCCCCTCTATGACCACACCCTTTGTCCTCAACTCTTTGACAGTGCTGAGTATTGACTGGGTCGCTTCAGGTGGAAAGCGGTATTGACGTTGAGGTGGTGGGTCTGGCCCTTGTATGTCCACCAATCAACTTGCCACAGTCGTTCTTACTCTGGGCCCACAGATCAGGATGCTCGTACACAATGGGCTCGAGGTCTATATTGTGTGAGACCTCTGGCCATTTATGTTCAAGTACATCTACTGAACTCTCCATTGCTGGCAAGGGTGGTCCCAGACACTGGCGTTGTATGACACACACCTTGGATTGTCTGGGTCCCTTCCATACAATGCAGTTTGCCAAATCTATGATCCATCCATTTTGTGTCATTACGTCGGTCCCGATGATGTTTTCGGAACCGGGGTAATACCACATTGGGATCCTGAGTGTCACATATTTGGCAATCTGGACATTCACTTCATCAATTCTGTGGGCCCTCACCCCCCCTTGTTGGTGATCAAATCCGATCACCACACACTGAGGGCTGTTGGGTTGTAAATCATGTTCCACGTTGGTGATAGAAATTTCCGCACCAGTGTCAAGCATGATTTGGGTGTCTTGACCTTTGATTTTGGCGTTTATGTGGGGTCTCCCTGAAGAATCCATTATGACATGACATACTGGTGCCAGATCTTCAGAGATCCCTACTCCTCAGTCAAGATTTACCAGGCTCCCAGTAGGTACCTGTGAGGTACATACTGCCACTTGAGGGTACTCAATTCTCCTTGTGGAATCATTAGATTCCACACCTACTGTTTCAAGAACTGGGGCATTTACAACGGCCACACTTTTCAGTGTCTGCCCTTGCAAATGTCCCTGATTCTTCTCTGCCTGTTCCCCCACTGCCTTCACATGATTAGGTTTCATCTTGAAACCATTATTATTGCCAGATTTGTCCGTGCTGTTACGGTTCCGTAGCCATTGCGGACAACTCCTCTTCATGTGGCCATATTGTAAACACAAGAAACATCTAATGCTTCCTGTCTTTTCAAATGGCGGAGCTGTGGGGCGAACATTTGTACCAGTTTTAGCATGTTGTACACGTTCATCTTGCGATTTAACGTATACAGGTACATGCTCCCTCACCTTTACCGATTTCTTATTGTGCAGTATATCCTGTCTACACTGCTCAATAATCATCGCTGCATCAGTGAGTGAAGGCTCTCTGGCTGCACTCAGCCGGATTGCAGTATCAAGGTATGGGAACTTTTCCACAAACATGCGAACCATGCCCTGTGGAATTCCCATACCGTGATCCATCGTGACTTTCCTGTACATAGCTTCAAACCGACTACACAGAGACAAAGGCTCATCATGTATAGTAGGCTTGAACTTAGTCAGGATTTCCGGAGTAACGTCCCAGTGACCTGTTGACAGTCTCATGAGTAAGGAAAGACGTTCTTCCTTATCATGATATTGTCCATTCCTGGGTTCCATTCTCCCCGTTGCCTCATACATCTGATTTAGATGTGTTGGCAACCATAACTTAAACAACTCCATGCGATATTCAGGAGCCACAGAATATTTATTACAGTGACCCTCAAATATGTCGCATGAAGTAAACGGATCTACCTTGGGATCATACTTTGGGATCTCCTTGCAGATCCGTAACAGGAAATTTATCCTTTCCATACTGTTATGGTTAGGATAAAATCCCTCTGGCCTTACTGGACAATGTGGCGGATTGGAAGGGGTGTATTCGGAATCCCACCCACTTTCACATCCCCAATTGTTGTCCTGCCCCTGGAAGCGCCCGCTACGCCTGTTCTCCCCTGGAGTAGAGGAGAACCGTAGTGACCGTTCCACCTGTCCTGCGGTATCTAAAGCCCTGGATACATGATCCATAGGAGACACGGGCGCTGTTGCCGCATTCTCCTCCTGTGCCGTACAAACCTGTTTTGTGGGCAAGGGTAACATGCTATTAGTACCAGACCGTGACAGATTAGAGATGACCTGCTGCAAATCCGCAATAGTTTGCGACTTTGCAGCCAGTTCATCCCTAAGTGAAGAAACCAGCGCATCAGTAGATGCTGCTCTATTCTTATACTGATTGATCTCAGTATACAGTCGGAGGAGCTCCCTGTCCATGTCAGAATAATAGGTCTCTTTCTCCGAAATCCTAGATTCTAACATACAGATTTCCCTGCCCCTCTCAGCTGTACACTGGGCCTTCTCTTCAAGCTGTGCTTCCAGTGTATTTACCTTCTTTATGTTATCTACACAACAAAGGCAGTGGAAATGAGCCGCAGTGGCAACTTCCTCTGTCTTTCTTGTGTGAGCAAGTGTTTCTACATGTTCTGGCTTCCAAATGCTTTCCTCAAAGGTCTGCACCAATTTGGCCAGCATTTGGAGGCGTTTGTTGGTCTTATTAAAAACACTTTTACTGATACAAATCCTATCGTGTGCATATGCCTGGTCCAGCAAAGCCGACCATAGCATCTCTGTGGATTTGTAAGTAGTGGGAAGTATGGGATTAAATGTGCTGTGTTTGGATAGGTGCTGTAGTGTAGAGAAGCTCATGCTTACTTTTTCGGTGGTCATTGTGTTCTGTTCTGTCTGATCTTGCGTTCCTTGCTGCTTGGGAAAAGGTCCTTTTCTCCAGAACGCCTCTTCCCCGACCAGCCAAACTTTTACAGACGAACTTGGAACGTAACGTGACGACTCTACCAGAACGATGCTTGTTACCGCTCGCCGGTTACCAATAACGTCGCAAGAAGCGTGTAAAGGAAAATCAGGAAAACGTTAAAACAAAATTAAAACAAACAAAAGATTAGGTTCTCTGCTGTAGATTCTGTTATGTGATAAGCTCAGCCTGAAGAACTATGCCACCTGTATGGACTTTTAAGACCTGAACGCACAGAATAGCACCACACTGACCCGTGTACCAATGCTACCTGTCCGCGTTCCTCCGGCTTAATCAGTTCCCACAGGATGACCACAGCTTACAATAGAGCAAAAACACGTACAAAATCACAACAGTGGGTTGGCTCGCCAAAATGTTACAGGATTATGAATATCAAAATATCAATATTCCTATTAAATATTAATAATTAATATTCATAAATGAATATTAATATCCTAGGCGAATATTAATATTTCCTATTAATAAATACAGCACTGATAATCACTCTTGTGATTATGCTTGTGGTATTATTAATATAACTCCTGTTTATGATTCCATTAAGGTGCAATATTGACCCTAAACATCTAATCAGACCGTTAACAATCAATATTACAATACAGTACAGTCTCAGCAATGCTAGACTGTATTGTATTGAGACACACCTTAATCGTACCTAACGTTTCCCTTATTCCTATACAGCTACTACACTACTATACCTGTGCTTGTATAACAGATTGAGACAATACCGTGTTAATAATAATCCAATATTTATTATACACACTCAATCTACTCTATACAAATCACATACAGTATAATTAAAACAATAATAATAATCTACAACACCTAACTATATGCCTACCCACGTATCTAATACACACACACAATACTGTACCAACCCACCCAGACCTATGACCAGACTATCCCTAAAAGGGGGGAAGCAAGTGGTAAACAAAGGGACAAGGAATGAAGGGGTTCAGTGGTTAGGGGGGGAGAGAGAGAGAGAGAGAGAGGCTGGGAAGCAAGGAGGATACTTAGACCACTTCTTGTGTAGGGATGATCCTGTGGAGCAGATGGTCTGTTGGTTTCAGTGGGGAAGATGGAACTCCCACTTGTTGGTCTTGATGGGCAAGATGGAACTGCCTAGGGTTACCTCTGGTGGTCTATTTAAACTTCCCAGGGGGGGCGTACCCAAAGCTACGTGCCCGAGCATTGACGCAGAGAGATGATGTCACCATGCTCGTGCACGTACAGGTATTTGTGCCCGTGCACGGTTGTGCCCAAGGTTGTGGTGGGATACAGATGTCATACAGGAATACAGCTATCTAGGAGACAAAGGATCAAAGACCCCTGTCTTCCTGTATTACAGGGTGTAGTAACAAAGATCAATGATCCCAGAGAGAGATATGGTCCTATAGATAGTCTGAATTGCACTCTACAACAAAAGGGTCTGTGTGATTACAGTAAACATACCTGTGATATTCAGGAGACGCCATTGTAATCAACAGTTGGGCTTATTGTCCTCCTCCCTAGCCCAGCAGACATATACAGTCCTCTGGGAGGGGGCTTTTGCATTCTGGGCCCTCTCTCTTCTGGGATAAAAGATTATATATATATATATATATATACCACCCTATAAATATCTGGGGGATATACTTCCCCTGCTACAAAAAGTAATGATATTGATGATGGAAACTAACATGGAAAGTATGGATTGTTTTCCACAAGACCCCCCGCCGATCGCAGCTGTCGCCGTTTCCGAAACAAATTAGTCTCGGTAGTTACGGCCCCCTCAGCCAATCACTGGTCGCGGCGCTGTCAAGTCTCAGTCAGTGATTAGCTTAGCAGGCTGTCACTGCCGAGACAAGTTGGTAGTAAAATTGGCTGCAGTCAGTGGGTGATCCCAAGACTCCTCAGGAGGACATTGAGGGATTGTGGTGAGGTAAGAATAATGTTTATTATGTTTTATATAAGAGTAGCAACATATAACATATAAGTGCCAGAGTACCCCTTTAAAAGGGTTGTTTTCAGCGTGGTTTGCAACTAAGCCCCATTCACTTTAGTAGAACTAAGTTGCAAAACCTGCACCTAAACTCAAGACAAGAGTAGTGCTGTCTCTGGAAGAAAGTGGCCATGTTTTTGTAGCGCTGGATCACCCCTTTAAGGTTTTTCCTCTTTTAAAATACCTCTTGAAAACAAGCTGTCTCTGTAGGTAAATGTAGCAGCAAGTGTTCAATTCCCCTGCATCTCCACCACAGGGGATATGAAGCAACACATGGTGCCCTTGGCAATCCACAGGCATTCTGTGTAACGTGTTGCCAAAACAAGGCTTTCTGCCTGGGCTAATAGATGGAAGCTAAGAATCTCCTAATCTATAAACCAGACAGCCACTTGTCTTGCCTTGCTGTTCAATGTTTTATTATTGCAGAGTAACAAGAAACAAAAACAATTACTATTGAAACAGTCTGGAAAATACAAGGGTGATGTCATTATACTGTAATACACCAATTACATTTCGCACAAATTGAGGTATTGTAAACTGAGTACAAACTAAAGTATGTAAAAACAATGAACACAGCATGCTGTGTAGTGTGAACTATAATATGGAACATAAAAGTCTAAATATTGGATAAACATAATATAGTTTGAATTATAGAATGATAGTTCTTCTTAAACAAAATCCTCTGATGGGTTCATTGTAATAGTAAGAGCCAGTTCAGACGGAGTAAAAGAGGCGGAATTCTGTGACATGCCAATTCTTTGAGCGGAGAGGCACTGAGAGAGGAGGCGCGTGAGCCCTCCCATAGACAGCCTGTATGACACTGAGGCTGGTGTGATTTCACGGCGGAGAGTTCCATCGCGGAATTCCGCCTCTTTTACTCTGTGCGAACTGGCCCTAACGCTAAAAAGAGGCCCCTATTAATAAGGTGTTACATAGGTGTCCATCAAGTTCAACCAAGAAAGGGATAGATGGGTAAATTCTACATTCTATACATATGAATTTATGTCATTTTGGTCTAAGGGCCATATTACACGGCCCAATCACTGTAGTAAGAGGCGCATTTCTGCTCGATTGGGGCTTTTTTTGTGTGTGCGTAAAATTGTTTAACCCCTTAACGTATGACATACATTTACGTCATCTCGTCGCTAGGGGAGTTCAAAGGGGGAGCGCGGCCATTAGCGAGCGCGGCCGATCGCCGTTCCCACTAATTAAGACCGTTAAATGCAGCTGTCAAACATGTCAGCTGCATTGAAAATGTCTTCTGTGCAGCATTCACTGGTGTCTATAGGGGGATCTCCCCCCTGCAATGCGATCGTGGAGGGGAGATCCCTTCATCTTACTGCCCCGGGACTCAGCATCGGAATGACGCTGATCCCGACTTGGTATTCTATTGATCTGGTCTGCAGCAGAGCACCGATCTCATTGATATGTGCTGTATAAAGCATACTACACGTATCCCTATGAGGGATCAGTGTAGGTATATTAGAAGTGCCCCAGGGGGACTTCTAATTACTGTACAAGTTTTTTAAAAAAAAGTTTTTCTATTAATAAAACCACCCTACCCTAAAAAAAGTCTGAATCATCCCTTTTCCAATTTTACAACTAAAAATAAATAAATAGGAGGGATTACACAGTGGGAGCTGTGTGAAAGCTGGAATTTAGAGATCAGAGAGGTCAGTGCTGACTTCAGAGGAGATAGCCGGGTGATGTAGCTGTAAATTAACTCTTTGTTGTCCTGTTTTGTTGCCTCATCTCCCTCCACCCCTCCCCTCTCCATAGAAAACCATGAAGACAGGGGGGGGAGCTTCAAACTGCTTTTTGCCTATAAAAATGTATTTTCCGGCTAATAAACCCAATTACAACGTTTCCTAAAATCACCTGTACTTTTGATTTCTGCCCAAAAAATTTTAATGCAGTTACTAAGCTTTCTAAATGTGTTACTTGTAGTAGATATCAACATGGCAATACCTTATTAACAGGGACCAAAAGGACCTTACCACACAGCACTCGTTCCTGTAGAGACATCAGCAGGAGAACAGAGGTGGCAGAGAATATTACACATGGGGGAGATTTATTAAGGTTGTGCCCCTGGCATACTCCAGTGAGAAGGCACTGATTCCTGCCTTCTGCCTGGCATACGCCAGCTGCAATCCCTGCATGCCTATTTTATTAAGGCGTAAATCAGGCAAAAATCTACACCTGCTCCACAGCTTGAAATTCGCCACTATGACTAAGTGTGAACAGGCCCTAAAGCATCACCTTCACATGATGTTGCTGCAACCATCATACTTCTAGGTGAGAATGGTATTCTTGGAGTGTTGTTCATGCAAAATACAGCCAAAAAGTTCAGTTTTAGGCTGGGTTCACACTACGTATATTTCAGTCAGTATTGTGGTCCTCATATTGCAACCAAAACCAGGAGTGGATTAAAAACACAGAAAGGCTCTGTCCACACAATGTAGAAATTGAGTGGATGGCCGCCATATAACAGTAAATAACTGCCATTATTTCAATATAACGTTGTTTTAACAGCAAATATTTGCCATTAAATTGCGGCCATCCACTCAATTTTAACATTCTGTGGACAGAGCCTTTTTTGTGCTTTCAATCCACTCCTGGGTTTGGTTGCAATATGAGGACCACAATACTGATTGAAATATACGTAGTGTGAACCTAGCCTTAGTCTCATCTAACCAGAGAACCATCTACCTTGAGTGCGGGGAGTCTATGTTCTATTTGGCAAACTCAGCAACTGTGTTTTCTTTAGGTTCTTGTCTCCATTTTCTTTTAATTGATTTTATGGTGCTCTTTCTAAGTTCCTACCTAGCTGTTTGGACACTATGGGGAGAATTTATCATTGTCTGTGTATTTGAAGTGATTTCTTACACGGTTTTGATGGTAAAATGGCACATGTTCTTGTTAAATAGCTTAAATGTAGATAAGTTTCAACGTGCGTTCCAGGAAATTGTGCAAAGATTTTCAATCACTGCAAACGTCAGAGCACATTTGACTTCATCCTAAGGAGTTTTGATAACAGTGTGGAAGTTGCAAAGTGTTTGCACAAAGTACATGAAAATTACAACAAATACACACAAAAGGCCATGTACTGTAAATACAATGATAAATTCCCCACATGTCTAATACTTGTAGTGCTACTCCTGGACATTGCCTTATTATAGTCCCATACTTTGGATTTTTAATTCCTCTCTGCTTTACAAGTGATGGATCTGTTCCTGATAATACTACTTCCGCAGAAAATCCATGACTGTGACTTAGACATTCCCCTGCAGCAAAGGGTAAAGGGTGAAATCCAGGGAATTCCTTTGACTCTGCACTCTAGTCTAGCTTACATCACAAGGACCACAGCTTAGTGAGTCCACTTTTTATTACATGGTCATAAGAGAACTATACTAAACTTACTTAAAGAGTATAGCTATTCATATGAAAGAAAATCTTAAAAAAAAAATTCTCAAGAGGATTATGTGCTTAAAACTTTTAATGATGAAAATGTGTATAGTTGTTTCTTACAAGGAAAGGATTACCGCTAGACAGAACTGAATAGAAAATGTGTATGGTCTAACCCCCACCGGGTTTTTAATTTTAACTGCTTGACCTTACACTAGTCTTAACTATATTTGAAATTACTTTCTTGAAGAAAAACACTAAGGTCTCCGATTTAACAAACTAATTCTACAATCTGGGTGTGGTAACTTTTGTATAGTGCTATGTGTACCATTTTTTTAGGGTTCATTCACACCACTATTGTGCCTCCTAAGGTATGGATATGAGCATGAACTGGCACAGAACCCACTCACTTCTATGGCCTGTATGTAGCCAGATGGGAAATTGGCCCAAACGTAGTTACTATCTGATTATGCTGGGGCCATAGAAGTAAGTGGGGTCTGTGCCCCAGTCCCGATTATGTCAGGGTACCAACATACCTGTGCCTCGAAATCCTGCCTTGTACTCAAGTTGCCAAGTCCAGCACCAGTCCTCCCTGGTGCCTCTGTTTATGTACCCTGATAACATGCTCTCCCTGTTCTGCTGATGACAGTCGTAACCCACTGCAGCATCAGCATTAAAAGTAAACAGAGGCAGTGGGGACTAAGCAGGTTGACATTTCTTTTTTATTTAAATGGGGAGAATCCCTTTAAGGAAAGTTGTGGTCAGACTTACTGTACTGACTTACCCTGTTACTTGCCTTCTGCAGGAATTTGTCCATACAAACACCTTAAGTGCATGTTTTTGTTCTGCAATTTTTCTAATTTTGTGCAGTATACAACAGTTTGGCAGACGGTGTAGTCAGCCAGTCTACGAACAGAGTGAACAGTCATCTGTTACACTGCATTAGGCCTCACACATGCTGCTATGTTGGCAGTCCACCCTTTATAGGAAAAGTCTGATCAGCCACCACCAGCTTCAGGGTATTTTTACCTTGTTACACAACCCTTCTTTTAGACCCTGACTCACTATACCATTTTTTTAAGATGTAAAGAAAAAGAAAACTAAGCAAACAACATCCCTGTTACCAATACATCTTATTTACTGCAAGAACAGAAATTTCTGTCTTTCTTCAGACCCCCCACCACCACCACCACCCATGCTGTACATCAATAATCTACATCCCAGGGCCATTGGATCAATAGTTGGCCCAATTGTAGTTGGCTTCAATTTGCAACCTCATCTAAACTGAGTTGTAAGGATGTGGATTTGTAGACTCATCAGTTTCGTTATGGATTACCATAACAGTGAGAACTAAAAATGTGTTACAGTGATGCACAACTACCATGAATACAATTCTAGCTAGTGTGTTACCTTACGATTACTCTGAGCAAGTCTGTGGACCCTTAGGGCCCTTTTTACACAGAAAGATTATCTGACAGATTATCTGCCAAAGATTTAAAGCCAAAGCCAGGACTGGATTTGAAAAATCTCAGGCTTTCCTTTATGACCTGATCTCTGTTTATAGTCTGTTTCTGGTTTTGGCTTCAAATCTTTGGCAGATAATCTGTCAGATAATCTTTCTGTGTAAAAGGGCCCTTACTCTTGGGATCTGGGCACCATACCCTCCAATCCTGTGTAACTAGTGACCCAAATATTCAGCATCCAGGGCACTGTTTCCTTCAACAGTCCAGATATTATTGCTGTATAGATTCCAGATACATAGGGAGAGATTTATCAAACATGGTGTAAAGTGAAACTGGCTCAGTTGCCCCTAGCAACCAATCAGATTCCACCTTTCATCCCTCACAGACTCTTTGGAAAATGAAAAGTGGAATCTGATTGGTTGCTAGGGGCAACTGAGCCAGTTTCACTTTACACAATGTGTGACAAATCTCCCCCTTTGTCTATTAATGTGATAGATAACAGTCTGAACCACATTAAGGCTATGTTCCTACACTGGATTTTTCCCAACATCTTTTTGGACAGCCGTCAAAAAGACAGCTGTCTTTTGTTAACTACAGCCACCAATATTAATCATTATTTGCAGCCGTAATTATCAAAAGAATGAAAAAATATCCATTTCAATGTTGTGTGAACATAGCCGTAAAGGAGAACACAAACAAGTTATTTTTGGGGTCATAAAGATATACAGATTTGTAACTTTTATTTAACATTTTCAAGTGTTCCAATACTTATCAGCTGCTGTATGGCCTACAGGAAGTGGTGTATTCTTTCTAGTCCAACACAGTGCTCTATGCTCCACCTCTGTCCGTGACAGGAACTGCCGAGAGCAGTTGCAAATCCCCACAGAAAAACCTCTCCTGCTCTGGACAGTTCCTGACATGGACAGAGGTGGCAGTAGAGAGCATTGTGTCAGACTAGAAAAAATACACCTTTCCCATCAGGACATTTTGCAGTTGATAAGTACTGGGAGACTTGATATTTTTAAATGGAGGTAAGTTACAAATCTAAATAACTTTCTGATTTAAAAGAAAAAAAAATTACCAGAGTTCCCCCTTAAATAGTAATCGATGTGGAAATACAGGTAATTGCAAAAGGGTTCAGGTCCTTCTCTTGCATCTGTATGTAACATCCAAGCCCAAAGTGAAAATACATTCATGTGATTTACCAGCTTAGCTTAGATAACCCACAATGTCCTGTTCGCTGGATGAGATCGTCTTCTATTTTTGCCACCAGACACAGCTAAGTAAAGAATATATGTCATGAGACAGAAATCACTGTATCGGCCCTTAATGTTCTGGTTATGACACTTAAGAATTCCATTGAGTAAGTAGATGACTGCCTCGAAGGAATTTTTAATGACTCATACGTCGATCATTTATAGTGATGGAGCAAGTGCCTGAATGGCTAGAATATGAAATATGGCTTTTCCCTCTTCCCATTGCTGAACTTAGACCTAGACGTGTGAATATATTCAACCTCAGCAACTATCAAACTACGTCAAAGTGAGGAATTCTCTGGGAAGTCAGATAGTAATCAGAACACCATATCCAGACCAAGTTGCAGCATGGCGCAGCTTTTGTTTTTATTGAAAATGATTTCACAGTTCCAGTGTGCACACCTCAACACATCCTGGTCACAATATATCACATTCCATTTTTTTAATTTTTTTTTTTTACTTTTCTAATCATTCATATTATCATTTTCCTCCGTCAGTGTTCCAGGCTGGAGTATTTTAATCATAGGAAACAGACATACCAAGGAAATGAGGAGAAAGAGAATGTCCCATCACAGGCTAACCTTCCAGAGTAAACACTTCAGGATTTCCTGTTATTGTAGCCCAAATTGTAAGTTGACATCAGTAATCCGGCTTTCAGGAGACTGTTTGCTCTGAAGGAGTCCTTTAGATATGGTGACACCCTCCTCCTTCTTCTCTGTTAGGGATTGAGTCCCTATATGGAAGAGTTCAGTCACACACTGGGTTTTACTGCGCCAATTGCCGAGTTTTTAATCGTTTCTTTTTTTGGCAAGTGTTTTATTATTTTAGAACAGGAAAGTAAATGTGTATTTGTTTCCTAATATGCAGCTTTCCCCTGATAGGTCTCTATAGATGGCTTGAGGTAATGCATAATAACATTATTGAACGTAATTGTACATTATGAGTGATGCCTTTTTTGGTCCACCCTATGGATATATTGGCATCTGATTTGTATCAATGAGTATATAGCATTATAGTAATTATAGGGGGAGATTTGTCAAACTGGTGTAAAGTAGAATTGTCTTAGCTGCCCCTAGCAACCAATCAGATTCCACCTTTTATTTTTCAAAGAATCTGTGAGGAGTGAAAAGTGGAATCTGATTGGTTGCTAGGGGCAACTGAGCCACTTCTACTTTACGGACATGGAGAGAAAGGAGCTGCTGCACCTCACACCTATTGCCCAACCCCACAAAGCATGCACAAGCAGGGAAGGGAGGCCATAGAATGGCCCTGCAACCCCAATATCACAGGACCAAACCCCAAGAGCCCACCAAACCCAGCAGGCGCCGTCGGCGGAGAAAGCTGCCACCAAGCAACACAAGTGTGAACACGGTCTTACTACTCACGTGGTACATGAGGCAATATGGTTTGATCAAATTATATACTAACTTCTGATGTTGGTTTTGACCGCAGCTGAACAAGCTTTCATGTCAACTATGGGTGCGATGTGCAGCCATTTCTGTCCTTTAAGCTTGTGCAATTCTACTTTACACCATGTTTGATTAATCTCAGGTTTGTTTTAGATCAAATATGCAAATTTGCTCATTAGTCCCCACGGAGCACCCCCTGGCTAGCCCGCCGCCTCCTTGAGTGACACCCTCCTTAGGCATAGACATATATGCATAATCATGCCTGTCTTTGATGCACTTCCTGACCAGCCTGATTATGCATACATGAATATGCACAGGGAAGGCGTCACTGAAGGAAGCGGTGGGTGGGTGGTGGTGTGCTCCTTGGGGCTGGGAAATGCCCCTAGTACGCCTAACACGCACATTTGAATATTTCAACTAAATCAAACTGATCAAAAACGGTGGGGCCCACAGAGACAAGAACAAGAGAACGGTGGCGTGATCAGCAGACACAGAGCTGCAGGGGAATATCGGCAGGTTCGCCTGATAGTTCTCCTTTAAAGCGAGTCTCTACCCCCAAATCACCGGCACCACTTTGTAGAGTTTTTCAAGTCCTGCCTGGTTCGGGGATCAACATTTCTCCTGGTATTTTTAAGAAAAAGTACTTTTAATGCTGCGGCAGGGTAGGGAGTCAAATTAGCGTGACCGAGAGCATCCGTGCCTTAGGGTACCATTAACGATAAATGATCTCAAATGACCGCTATGGCAAACGACCCGAAATTGTTTGCCCAATTACACGCAATGATAATCGTTACTTATGATCATTCTTGTTGTCGTTTTGTCGTCGCTATTGCGTACGTTTCAGCTTTGACTTATTACACCGAACAATTTTTTTTAAAACGATCAAACGATAAAAATAGGTCTGAATTCTATCACACGACCAACGATTTCTCTTTGGTAATTTAAAGGGGTACTTTTTCGATCTGGTCGGGGAGGAGGTGGCTGAGGGCAACAATGTCCACTCACCTCCCCGGTTCCAGCGGCAGGTCCCGTATCGCTGCGCTCTGGTCCCCGCTGCCCGGCCGCTTCCTGGTCCCTGACACGGGCTTGAGACGTGACGTCTCAAGTCCGCTCAGCCAGTCAGTGACAGAGGTGGGGTTCCAACTCTCCTGTCTAACAATAGGTCTAGATGATACAAAGATTTCTCGTTGGTCGTTTAATCATTGTCTGCTATTACACTAAACGATTATCGTTCAAATCCGAATGATTTAACGATTTTTCGAACGATAATCGTTCCTTGTAATACCACTCTCAGTTTTAAACCTAATGGTTAGAATGAAAACTGCAAGATTGAGGGTGCCTTCACACCTACCGTATCGCACTAGAAAATCCGCTGCGGATCCGCAGCGGATTTAACTATATGAATGAACACAGCATTAAATCCGCACTGTCAAATCTGCTGCGGATCCGCAGCGGATTTGACAGTGCGTATTTAATACTGTGTTCATTCATTTAGTTAAATCTGCTGCGGATTTGCTGCGGATCCGCAGCGGATTTTCTACTGCGATACGGTAGGTGTGAAGGCACCCTGAGGAATATTTTATACTATAAATAGGAAAATGTAAGAATGAAGGAAATAAAAAATTAAATTATATATATATATATATATATATATATATATATATATATCACCAACAATTCTTACCAAATGTTAAACTTAAAAACTTGATGTAAACTATAGGTAATTTTCTGATAACACATTTTCTTTAAAGTAAAGTTACCTTTAGTTAGGGCTATACTTTATTTATTTATTTATTTATTTATTTTTTAGCCACCCTATAGTTTTATAATTTCATGACATTTCATGTACGCTTCCATGGTGCACACTGGTCTAGTATAAACTGACATTCTAATGTCCTAACAACTCCAAAAAACTCCTTGCCCTTCTTCTAGACCTTGGCCCAGAGAAGAAGTGTAGGGGTACCTTGATATTAAAGAAGCCTCTATCTAGCTGACTCAAGAAGTTCCCAGATAGACATAAGCCTGAGCCGCTGTGAGAACTCACTTTTTGTAAATCTGAGCCAAGGTGACAACATGACCCATCAAAACTTTATCATGTTAAAGTCCATCTTATAACACAAGGGTAATATGTAAAATACACATAGGTTTCAGTTAAATGTAAAAAAATAGTTGGCTACCAAAATACAGAAATAGTTGTTTTTTACCAGTTTTTCCCTGTCAGTTTCTTGTTTTACCATATTTACAAACTTCGAGTGCCACAAAAAATCTCTAAAAACGTCATAACCGGCTTATTTATTAAACAAACTGTCTTTTTTTGATGGGTTTTCCATTCTACAAATGAGCCACTTCTCGTGTATAGCGGCCACACAAAACTGACATAGCGGCCAGAGTGTATACTAAGGGGGAGATTTATCAAACTGGTGTAAAGTAGAATTGTCTTAGTTGCCCCTAGCAACCAATCAGATTCCACCTCGAATATTTCAAAAACTTTGTGAGGAATGAAAAGTGGGATCTGATTAGTTGCTAGGGGCAACTGAGACAATTCTACTTTACATCAGTTTGATAAATCTCCCCCTATGTGTATTCACTCCGACCGGGATTCCATTGACTGCAGAGCAACGTAAATTTTCTATCAATGCAAATCAGCAACAACGGCCATGATTAATAGAAAATTTACCTTGTGTGAACTTAACCTTAAACTGTAAATCACAAGCACTAATGGCTAGTTGTAGTCCTAAATTCTTGACAGCCATGTTGTATCGGCTAATGTTGTGTTAAACTGGTGACCATGTGTGTTTTAGAGATGGAAGTTAACATTTTGTCATGTTAATGTGTTTTCCCTGAGTCCTATTAGCATCACAACAGATGGGGTGTTTCCGCCCCTATGAGCTCTCAGGACAAAGGAATTTTAATGAAATAAACCTGTGACTCCACCCCCTGCAGGCTATATCCTGCCGTTAGCCCCCCTTTACCTCAGTTAATTTTTAAAGTAGTCAACAGGGAGGGACTCTTGTGATGCTAATAGGACTCAGGGAAAACACATTAACATGACAAAATGTTAACTTCCCTAGCGTCCTATTAGCCTCACAACAGATGGGGATCTAGCAAGAATTACCCCCACTGGGAGGGCACTCAGTAGATACAACACTTAAAACGGATCTAGCGAACTCAGTTCGCTTAGACAGGATGGAGTCTAAACGATAATGTCTGACAAAAGTCAGAGGAGAAGACCAAGTTGCCGAAAGGCATATGTTTTCAATGGGCACCGAGCATCTTTCGGCCCAAGACGTTGATATCGCTCTTGTAGAATGAGCTTTCAAGAACTCTGGTGGTTGAAGTCCTTCTAATTCGTAACATGTACGAATACAGTCGGAAATCCACCTGGATATCGAAGGCTTGGAGGCCTTTTTCCCTTTAAATCTTCCCTGGAAAAGAATAAAAAGATTTTCCTCCTTCCTGAATTCAGATACCCTGGAAAGGTAAGTTTGAAGAGCGCGGACAACATCAAGTGAGGAAAAATCCGTGTCTTCCTCCGAAGGAGGAGAAAAAACTGGCAAAAGAATTGGCTGATTCAGATTTGTGTGGGAAGGCACCTTTGGTCTAAACGTTGGTAGGTATCTGAGGATAACTCTGTCTGTAAAAAAGGTCACATATGGTTCAGAGGAGCCTAGGGCCTGTATTTCTCCCACTCTCTTTGCTGACGTGATCGCTAGCAGGAACACCACCTTAAAGGTAAGAAACTTGAGGTCTGTTTCCTGTAAGGGTTCGAAGGGTTCGCCACAGAGTCGCTTGAGGACTAGGCCAAGATCCCAGGCAGATACCGGTCTGACTAATGGAGGCCTCAACCTATCGATGGCTCTGGTAAAGTTCTTAATTTCTTGAATCTGTAACAATTTTCTGCCTAGGAAAGCTGACATGGCTGCAATTTGAACCCTTAGGGAACTAGGTCTCAGGCCTCTGTCGAACCCGTCCTGCAGAAAGTCCAGGATTTCTGGTACTGTGGGAGAAACTGGATCTATTCCTTTAAGAGTGGCCCAATTCTGAAAAATCCTCTTTATTCTTTCATAGGATCTATTGGTCGCCTCACTCCTAGAGTGAGAAAGCGTTTCCAACACCCTTAGTGATAACCCAGCGGGTCTCAATAGGGGCCTATTAACCTCCAGGCTGTCAGATTGAATGATTTCAGATTGTTGCAGAGTTGTCCGCTCTGGGAGAGAAGGTCTTGATGTAGGGGAAGTCTCCAGAAGTTCCCCTTGCTCATGTTCCAAAGGACCGGGAACCAAAATCTCTTTGGCCAGAAGGGAACTATTGCAATCACTGACGCCTGGTCTCGCCTGATCTTTGCCAATACTCGCGGTATCATTGATACAGGCGGAAAGACATATGCCAGCTGGTACTTCCACGGAATGGACATGGCATCTATCACAGTTGGGCTGTCTGCTTTGTATAGGGAACAGAACTTCTGGAGTTTGGTATTGGTTCTCGTCGCCATTAGATCTATTTGGGGGAGACCCCACTTGTCCACTATCTGATTGAAAACCTCTTCTTTCAGACTCCACTCTCCCGGAATAGTAAGGCCTCTGCTGAGGCGGTCTGCGAGCACGTTCTGTTCCCCTTTGATATGGGTTGCGGATAACCTCGTTATCCTCCCCTCTGCCCAACTGAAGATCCTTTCTACCTCCTTGAGTAGAGCTTGGGATCTGGTACCTCCTTGCTTGTTGATATAGCATACGCACGCAACGTTGTCTGTTCGTACTCTCACTGGTTTGCCCGTGATATTTGGAGCAAAGTGACTTAGTGCTAAACCGATTGCTCTCAGTTCTCGCGCATTGGAAGACATCAGGGACTCCTCCACTGTCCACAGACCTGAGACTTGACGATCCTCCAGGTGGGCTCCCCATCCTGTACCTGATGCGTCGGTTGTAAGAACTGTCCAGAGGGGTTCCTCTATATGAAGGCCATCCTTTATATCGTTCCACCACCGAAGAGAAGTCCTGCTGCGAGTTGACAGAACAATCTTGTTGTCCAAAGATTCTTGGGATCTGTCCCATGACTTCAGGAGTTCGCACTGAAGCGTTCGCATATGCCAAAGGGCCCACGGTACAGCATCCGCTGTTGAAGAAAGGAGACCTAAGAATTTCATTACTGTTCTTATAGGAACCTGTCTCGGCTTCGAGAGAAATTGGCAACCTCGTACAATTCTCATCTTCCTCTCTCTGGTTAGGAAAATCCTCATCTGTAATGAGTCCACGATGAACCCCAGAAAAGTCTTGGATGTCGCCGGAATTAGATCTGATTTGTCTAAATTGATGATCCATCCTAGGTGCTGTACGAATTGTAGTATCGTAGAGATTTGCGTGCTCAGGAGGTCGGCTGTGGCTGCAATGATCAGCCAGTCGTCTAGGTAGGGAATTATTCTGATTCCCTGAAGCCTGAGTTCCGCTACTACTGAGGACACCACCTTGGTGAACACGAAAGGAGCTGTGCTTATGCCAAAGGGTAACACTTTGAACTGAAGGTGTCTCAGTTGGTCTCCGATGTATACAGCAATTCTCAAATATTTCCTGTGTGGTTTCCATATTGGTATGTGGAAATATGCATCTTGCAGGTCTAGAGACGCTAGATATTCGTTCCTTCGGAGGACAAACTGTACCGATCTTATGGTATCCATGCGGAATCTTTTCTTTATGATAAATTGATTGAGAAACCGTAGGTCGATGATCAGCCGCCATTTCCCGGAGGGTTTGGGGACCAGAAAAACCGGGGAATATATTCCTCTGCCCTGGTCTTCCGGTGGAATCTCCTCCAGGGCCTGTTTTGAAATTAACATCTGTAGCTCCTGCTCCAAAAACTTGTTTTCCGAGAGTCCTAGTCTGCGTGAAATTAAAAATCTCTCTGGAGGTAGCGGGTCCAGAGAAAGGGAGTAACCCTCCCGAACTAAATTTACAACCCAGGGATCTTTTATTGCAGATTCCCAGGCATTGACAAAAAAGGTTAACCGGCCTCCTACCGGTAGGCATCCACCGTCAGAAATCTGACTTTTTAGTGGCTCCTTTGGCTTGTTGCCGTGTGTTACCTCTCCTATTGGCATAAGCTCCTCTGCCTCTGGAAGAGTAACGGAACTGACGAACTCTTTGGGGGGTTCTCTCCCTCCGAAACCTACGAAAAGGCTTCTGATTTTGGGGAAGCGACTTACCTTTCTTGTCAGAAAGGTCCAGCATGAGCTGGTCCAGCTCAGTACCAAATAGACGTCCCGGAGTGTACTCAAGATTACATAGAAAATATTTGGATGAGCAGTCGCCTGTCCAAGGTCGCAACCATAAAGCTCTGCGGCTTGCGGTTGATAGCGACATAGATCTTGCAGCAAGTCTCACTTGCTGTGAAGAGGCGTCACATAGGTAATCAATACCCATGTTTACCTGTTTAAACCTAGTTAGGATATCATCTCTCCCCACTCCAGTCTCTATCTCTTCCTGCACCTTCATCAGCCACTTCCTTAGGGCTTTGCTAACCTCAAGGGCTGAGATGGAAACCGCTTCCTGGGCAGCAGCGGCTGAATATGCCCTTTTCAGAGAAACTTCTAGCCTTCTGTCCATGGGATCCTTTAAGCTGGAGCCATCATCTGCTGGGACTAAGGTCCTTTTGGACAACTTGGCCACTGCTACGTCTACTTTGGGGGCTGGCATCCAGTCCTTAGACTTCTGTTCAACTAAGGGATACATGGTTTTAAATCTCCGGGACAATACAGCAGCCTTCTCAGGTTTCTGCCATTCGACCCTCATCATGTCTAGGACCGAATCGTCTATATCAAACCCTCTACGACCCCTAGAAGTAGATGGCTCCTCATCATCCTCCTCCGGCTGATTTTGTATTCTAACTGCCCTCAGCAGTTTAGCCATCTTCTCTGTCGGGAAATAGGATCTGACAGATTGCAAATCTTCTTCCTCTTCATCAGGGGAGGTGGCGTAAACCTCGTCCACAACCCTATAACTAGTTCCTGCCGGAGATTCTTGCATAGGGGAATCCTCCCTCCTTGGCCTTTTCATGACTACGCCTGTGGGCTGGCGAAAGGATTCCTTTAGGTCATTGAAAGCCTGGTTTAGGCCTGTAGAAAAAAGGGAAATCAGCTAGAAGCTATGTATTACACTGGAGTGCGGCAGAGGAGACTAGGTACGCTTACCACTGACGGACTGTTCCATATAGTCCTTTACCCAGACGACCACATCATGGATAGTGGGTTCAGTTTTTTCAGCGGGTGTTGCCCGGCAATCCAAACATTTAATATATTCCCACTCATCAGGAAGGGGTTTATCTATAACAGTGATAAGACCCTAAATAAATAGGCAAATATGGAACAGAAAGAAAAAGATTGTCGAGGTGCAGCGCACCGCTTACCACACTGGGCACATGTGAGATGTTTTCTCTTCAGGGTAGCTTTCTTTGCAGGAATTGGTCCACCTGAATCCTCTCTTGAAGACATCTAGCCCACAAAAACATGCATTAAAATCATATAGCAAGTAATATTAATCTTATATCCAGGTACTTACTCTCAAATACAGGAGAGAAGCAGCAAAAAGAGGAGGTAATGTAAATCCTGAGCTGTAGGTATGGTACACCATATGACAGCACTGGCCGCCCAAACACACTGGGTTTAAATGGCCGAAATGGCGCCAAAATAGGCTCCGCCCCAAAATAGGCTCCGCCCCCCGGAATTTCGAAATTTCCGGGTCCCGAAAACAACAGAAAATCCAGCCAGGTCGAATTGAGCTTTAGCTGTAGCCCATCATCCATGAGAAAAACGCCGCTCAAGTACTTACAGAGAGAAGGGGCAGTAATCCGGCCCGGACCGCGGACCGGAAGTGCGTCACCGGCGTGTGACGTCACTTCCGGTATCGCCACGGACTCCGGAAAGATGGCGGCGCCCTAAGGAGGAGACAAACAGCTACAGACACTCCAGAGGAGAGATACAAGATGTGTATACACTCCCAACAGCCCGATATCACAAGCTCTCTCCTGAGACATGCGATTAAGGCCATTGTGAGAGTGCTGCATAGTGAATCCTTCATCCTTACTCAAGGGACAAAAGAAAAAAACTGAGGTAAAGGGGGGCTAACGGCAGGATATAGCCTGCAGGGGGTGGAGTCACAGGTTTATTTCATTAAAATTCCTTTGTCCTGAGAGCTCATAGGGGCGGAAACACCCCATCTGTTGTGAGGCTAATAGGACGCTAGGGAATACATCATTTTGACTGATTTGTTAAAATTTGTTGGCCTTGGTAATTATTCTATATCAAAGTTTATAAAGGTATAATGCCAACAGGTATTTTGGGAAACCAGTACATATAGGCAATACCTAAACCAATTTAAAAGTAGAAATGTATAATTTGAGGTATCTCAAATTATACGTTTCTACTTTCAAATTGGACTTGGTATGGAACTACTGAGAAAATGTATTTTTTTGTTTTGTTCCGCACTTGTGTCAATATATGCCTTGTTTTGATTTGCCTATTTGTGACAGCCCCTACTTTGAAACGTACATATTAAGTTACTATACCTTTTTTTCATTGGCTCTACACAGTGGCTGAAGGGACTGGACATTCATCAAGACACTTACACACCTTATAACATGCTAAACTGGTAGGATTGCCTTAAAATAACCTGGTCGGCACTAGCGTGTAGATCCTGGTGGTGCCATACATTTTTCAAATCTCCATCCAATTTCTGCCAAATCCGTCTTCTTTGTTTCATTAGGCCGAATTCACACACAGTATATTTCAGTCAGTATTTGGTCAGTGTTTTTCAACCTCAACCAGGAGTGGATTGAAAACACAGAAAGGCCATATTCACACAATGTTGAAATTGAGTGGATGGCCGCCATACAGTATACCGGTAAAGAACTGCCATTATTTTAATACAACGGCTGTTATATTGAAATAATGGCAGTTATTTACCGTTATATGGCGGCCATCCACTCAATTTCACCATTGTGTGAACAGATCCTTTCTGTGTTTTCAATCCACTCCTGGTTGAGGTTGAAAAATACTGACCAAATACTGATGAAATATACTGTGTCTGAAACCAGCCTGAGGCCATGTGCACACTGCGTAAGAGACCGGCCGTTCCGTGACTCGGCTGGGACACAGAACGTCCGGTCTCTGAAAAGACCATCCCGGCCGATACTGCAGTTCTGATGTGGCCCGCATCAGAACACTCCACTGCACGCTATGGAGCGAGCAGCCACAGCCACAGACATATCAGTTGTTTGCGGCGCTGCTAGGGATCCTGACGGGAGCGTATACTATGTGTATACGCTCCGGCCGGGATCCCATAAAGGAATAGGCAACATATCTTTTTGCAAAAAGTACGGCCGTTGTTGCGGATTTCACCAACGGGCCGTACTTTTATGAAAAGATACGTTGTGTGAACATAGCCTTACAGCGTATGACGCGAAAGAGTTGTATCTACAGTTGGGCCTGGAAGTAGTGTGCACTTGCACCAGCTGTATCTCAGGATTGCAGTGGGTCTAAGGAGTGATCAGTAACTTTTTGACGTCTAATGACAAGTCTAAGGTTACTTAAAATTACAGTAACGTTTTAAGACCTGCACATTTTCTGTAATAATGGCATCATTTTTTTGGAATTTCCCTTTACAGTAAAAATCTTGTTATCACAGTGAAATGAATGGAGTAGTGCGTGCACATAACATCCGCTTCATTCTGATCAGAAAATCAGGACATCCTATGTACACATACCGTGACAAATCAGATGTCAGGAAAAACAGTGGGTTAGATTATGAGCATAATTCCTTCCGGGACGGCGCTTGCAATCCAAATCCACTCTTAAACCAAAGCAAAACTTCCCATAAGAAATCATAGAAATGCAGACAATTGGTTCCACACCCCAAAAATAATAATTTTTTATTCTGAATAACATGTAAAACAGATGAACAAAGATTTAGAAACAGTTAGATATGTGATATTATATGTCCTGTACAGTATAGCAATCAGCATATGGATTATAATGTATAGTAAGTGCATAACCCTGAATAACTGCAGTTTGTAGATACAGGATGGAACTGCAGATCCCCATAATGGCGAGGATGGGAAACACAAGGGCTGGCAGAGACTGCAGGGAGCATAAAGGAATGAGCAGAGCAGATGTGGGCACATACATGCAGTGCTCTCTGTCCAGGGAGAGAAGGGTTACAGCTATGGAGAGGTTATTTCCACAGTCCTGTCCCCTGATGCAAGCCCCAGCTTGAAGTTGATCTGCAGTGATTTGGAAGGTGAGGGAGACTTTCTGGGTCAGAGTACAGTGCTGTAGACAACGCTATGCAGACCATGCCCCCCCCCCCCCCGCTCCGCCTCCCACCCAGTGCAGGGAGCTCTTAAACTAAAACAATGCTCTTAAACCAAGTTACATTTTTGAAAAACTGAGCTCTTAAACCAAAAGGTACCACTATATATATATATATTATATATATATATTATATATTATATATATATATATATATATATTATAGAACATTAAAGTAACCCGATATATGAAATCAGTGCCCCAAAGAAAATAATAAAAAAAAATTAGGTGAAAAAGGAAAGGGCATTATACTGTATCATGTGGATAACTACTCGCTCCATATGCATTATGTTTACAAAGCATTGAATGTTACAAATAGCAGGAAGCCTTCTGCTATTCTGTCTTCTGTATATGTCTTTTTGAGGCAGGTACTTTGCAGTTGTCTCATAGCTGAATGCCAGCCCTCACTGGTTTAGAGTGGAGTCCCTGGATGGGTGACCTCTCTAAAAAAATACCTGGCTTGTGCAATTCTGTTTGGCTTAACTTTAAAGGGGTAGTCCACCAAAAAAATTTTTCTTTCATATCAACTGCTACCATGAAGTGCCAGAGATTTGTAATTTACTTCTATTAAAAAATCTCAAGCCTTCCAGTACTTATCAGCTGCTGTATGCCCAACAGGAAGTTGTATTATTTCCAGTCTGGAGAGCAGGAGAGGTTTTCTATGGGGATTTGCTCCTGCTTTGGACAGATCCTGACATGGACAGAGGAGGCAACAGAGAGCACGGGGTCAGACAGGAAAGAAAACACCACTTCCTGCTGGACACACAGCAGCTAATAAGTACTGGAAGACTTAAGATTTTTTAATAGAAGTGAATTACAAATCTCTGGCACTTTATGGCACCAGTTGATTTGAAAGAAATTTTTTTTTTGTGGACTACCCCTTTAAGTGGAGATCTCTAAGTACTGGGAACCACAATCAGGACCCAGGAAAGGCGGCTGCTATAGATGCTATTGTGTTATCTTGTGACCAACTGTTGTTACCACAATAAGAGCTCAGCCCTGATTCTAAATGGTAAAGTAAATGATAAAGGGTGGATAGAGGTGGGTGAAATATTCTGTGCTGTGTATGTGCTGACATAAGGGCCCTGCATACCAGTGCACTCCAGGATCACTATTGACTGTATATGAATCCTTGAAAAATGTTCCTTCATTTTCTTTGGGTGTTTTTTTTTCTCTATTTCTAAATTACATGGTACATTTTCACAGGTTGTGCCCACTTTCATCCCAGAATCTAGCTTGTTATTAGTCTGAAAGGAGGATCCATCCCTTTGGGATTCTAAGGAAGAGCATATGACTATAAAGTAAGAAATTAAAGGGCTCTTTTGCACAATCAAATGTGGGCAATGTATTATTTCTTTTTTAAGTATAAGTGTCATTACTGAAACTTGTTCTCTCAGAAAGTGTTTACTTATAGAAAAGGTCATGAAAAGGTAACAGATTAGTTTTATGCTTTATGCAGTAGTTTGAAGACTGTAAGGAGACATAAAACATGCAAAAATGGGGAATTTAAAACGCCAGACTAAGGATTTTGCGTCCGTCTTTGCCATGGTCATGCTGCAGAGTTGTGAAACCAACTCGTATCCAAGTCTTACCTATATACTTCATACTAAAGCTGGGCAAACTTGCCACTGGCATCACATTCGGCTCACAGTATAAGCTGTATGGGGGCCTCCAGACTCTCCACCAACATAGCGGTCAGGTGGGATGGATTTGTATTGGTCAATCCTTTTGTTCTCAGGGGGATAAGCCTCTGCCAGAGCTATCTAACTGCAGTTTACACCTCCACTCCTCACAGTTGCTGCTAAATGGTAGGGATTTTTTTTTTATCAAGTTGCTTTGTATTACATTTAGGAAAGAAATTGACAATAAAAAAGTCAATGTTCAAATGTCTATAACTTTTAGGCCAAATTTATTTGGCAATGCAAACAAACTGACAAATAAAACTAGACCTGTAACTCTATAATTCTTTTCAAGCAACCACAGTATATTAGTTTTCTGAGTATTTGTAGATGAACCTCAAACACTGTATACAATGAGTGGTTGTAAATAGCATACATAGCTGAACATTTCTCCTTTTCTCTGTCATGTTTGTAGCCAATTTTCTCATTTGTCCCGGCCTTCTGTAAAATCTTTAAGTCTCACATACATGCAGTCACATAACAAAGCCTTGTGTCATCTGAAAACAGAGCACTTGTAATGCGTTAGACACGCAGCTTTCTACACTACGTACACACATACTGCAAAGTGTGTTTGGTCAAATGTAAAATGTACTTTACTTGCATTTGTATGTACAGTATGATGCAACTTGACACATCAATAGACACCAACCCCCATTCTTAAGATTATCTGACTGATTGATTATTGCAATGACAGAAATTGGTGAATAATTATCCTGTGACTTTATCTGCAAAAGATGAATTATATGTGTGGAGCAGCACAGTTGTGTTACTTCTTTCTAGCAAATGTTCACCTCCCAGTAGCCAACATGCTAGAGAGCCCCATTGACTTCTATAGGATTCTTCTAGCGGAATCCGCCCAAAGAATTGACATGTCAATTCTTTAGGTGGAAAGAGGATCCGCGGCAGAAAATTCTGCTAAAAAATTCTGCACTGAACAACAGAGTAGAAATCCCATTGAACACAATGCTACATTGCTCTGTTTATATTTTACAGGAGGAATTTACAGGTGAAAATTAAGAGTGGATTTTGCTTCAAATTCCTCTCCTATTCCTCACTGTGCACATACCCTATGGGCTCATGCACACTGAGCAATAGACAAGGAATTGAAGAGGACTCTGCTCTTAATTTCTGCTTGAAATTCCTCCCGTAAAATATGTACAGAGCAATGTCCTATTGTGTTTAATGGGATTTCCGCTCTGTTCACACTGCAGAATTTCCGAGCAGAATTTTCTGCTGCAGACCCACTTTCCGCCCAAAGAAGTGACATGAATTCCGCCTAATTTACTTGGTGTGAACATACCCTAAGGCAGGAATGGGAAACTCTTGGCCTTCTAGCTGTTACTAAACTACAATTCCCATCATGCCTACAACAGCTGTAGGGCCAAAGTTTTCCCTGCTTTAAGGTCACACATTGCGGATCTGTTGCAGAACATGCACAGTGTTTTGGCACCAAAACAAATCAATGTATTTAAAATCGGTTGCAGATCTCAATGTACCAAGCTTACACTGCGTCATACCAGTGGCGGAACTACCGCCGTAGCAGCAGTAGCGGCCGCTACGGGGCCCCGCCGTATCGGGGGCCCGTGGCGCGGGCCCCCAAAGCTCACGTAGCCTGTAGCACCCGGCGGCCGAGCAGGCCTTCTGGGTGCTACAGCTGTTTGGGGTCCAGGCAGTGGCCACGAAGGGGGGCCCGCGGGGCCCTCCCGATCAGTCACTCTTGTGACCGCAAGCATTGTTTTGCTTGCGGTCACAAGAGTCCGGCTCCGTCTGTCCCCGGCTGCTGCGCGGCTGCCGGGGGTGTCATGTCTTATCCCCGGCAGCCGCGCATCCCAGAACTCCCTGCACGCCTTGGACCCTGACTTCCGGTTCCGGCGCGCAGGGAGCTCTGGGATGCGCGCTGCCGGGGATAAGACGTGACACCCCCGGCAGCCGCGCAGCAGCCGGGGACAGACCAGGAGGAGTGAGGATCGACGTGGGAGCTCGTTGTCAGGTGAGTTAAGTTTTGTTTTGTTTTTTATCAGCCTGCAGGGTGGGGGGAAGGAGGGGGGCATCTATGAGGGTGAGGGGAAAGAGGGGGCATCTATGAGGGTGAGGGGAAAGAGGGGGCATCTATGAGGATGGGGGGAAAGAGGAAGGCATCTATGAGAGTGGGGGGAAAGAGGGGGGCATCTATGAGGGTGGGGGGAAGGAGGGGGCATCTATGAGGGTGGGGGGAAAGAGGGGGGCATCTATGAGGGTGGGAGGAAGGAGGGGGCATCTATGAGGGTGGGGGAAGGAGGGGGGCATCTATGCGGGTGGGGGGAAGCAGGGGGCATCTATGAGGGTGGGGGAAGGAGGGGGGCATCTATGAGGGTGGGGGGAAGGAGGGGGCATCTATGAGGGTGGGGGGAAGGAGGAGGGCATCTATGAGGGTGGGGGGGAAGAGGGGGCATCTATGAGGGTGGGGGGAAAGGGGACCATCTATAAGGGTGGGGGGAAAGGGGACCATCTATGAGGGTGGGGGGGGAAGAGGGGGCATCTATGAGGGTGGGGGGGAAGAGGGGGCATCTATGAGGGTGGGGGGGAAGAGGGGGCATCTATGAGGGTGTGGCGAAGAGGGGGCATCTATGAGGGTGGGGGGGAAGAGAGAGGGCATCTATGAGGGTGGGGGGGAAGAGGGGACCATCTATGAGGGTGGGGGGGAAGAAGAGGCATCTATGAGGGTGGGAGGGAAGAGGGGGCATCTATGAGGGTGGGGGGGAAGAGGAAGCATCTATGAGGGTGGGGGGAAGAGGGGGCATCTATGAGGGTGGGGGGGAAGAGGGGGCATCTATGAGGGTGGGGGGAAGAGGGGGGCATCTATGAGGGTGGGGGGAAGGAGGGGGGCATCTATGAGGGTAGGAGGAAAGAGGGGGCATCTATGAGGGGGGGAAGGAGGGGGGCATCTATGAGGGTAGGAGGAAAGAGGGGGCATCTATGAGGGTGGGGGGGAAGAGGGGGCATCTATGAGGGTGGGGGGGAAGAGGAGGGCATCTATGAGGGTGGGGGGGAAAGAGGGACCATCTATAAGGGAGGGAGGAAGGGGACCATCTATAAGGGAGGGGGAAGGGGACCATCTATAAGGGAGGGTGGGGGGAGAGGGGGCATCTATAAGGGAGGGTGGGGGGAGAGAGGGCCATCCATAAGGGAGGGTGAGGAGAGAGGGGGCCATCTATATGGGAGGGGGTAGAGGGGGCCATCTATATGGGAGGGGTTAGAGGGGGCCATCTATAAGGAGGGGGGAGAGGAGGCCATCTATAAGGAGGGGGGAGAGGAGGCCATCTATAAGGAGGGGGGAGAGGAGGCCATCTATAAGGGAGAGTGGGGGGAGAGGGGGGCATCTATAAGGGAGGGTGGGGGGAGAGGGGGCCATCTATAAGAAAGGGTGGGGGGAAAGGGGGCCATCTATAAGGAGGGCAACATGGGGGGAGAGGGAATACACAGAGGGGGGCATATATTATTAGGGGGTCACATAGAGTCAGGGCTACCCACTAAATGAGGGTGTAAAGGGGACAGTACAGATGTGCAGTGTGTATAGAGATAAGGATGGTGCCAGAGTGAGGAGCCTAATATGTCTGTCTGGCAGATTCCGTGGATTCGTGGCTCGGAGAAGTTCTCATAACGGCCCAGGACGGATGGAGAAGATGAAAAGGAAAGAACTCCGATCAGAAAAGACGTCTCCTGTGAGTCACCTGATATAACTGCACTGTAATGTATATGGTGTATAGAACCTGTGTAGAGCTGGGACCACCTCTATATGACTGGATGAGGTGATTTAGTATACTGGATTTGGTCAGTAACAATATGGTGGTGATGGTAGTGGTTGTGGTGTGGCAGTAATGTTTCCTTCCTATATACTGGTATTACAGGTAATATTGGTCTCAGTATACAGGATTTGGTCGGTAACAGTATGGCGGTAATATGTACGGTGATAATACTTTCTCTTCCAATATGCTGGTGTTATTGGTAATATCTGTCTTGGTGTATATATATATATATATATATATATATATATATATATATATATACACACACACACACACACACACACCAATAGCATCACTTGGTCGTGAAAGGAGGGGGGGGGTGCAAGTTGGCCTCTCGCACCAGGGCCCAGGAGACATTAGCTACGCCCCTGGGTCCAGGGGTGTCCCGGGGATTCCCAGGCAGCACAGGTGACAGGCTCGGAGTGGCTTGGCGTCCGCCGGTGGCCAGGGTAAGTACTTCTGGCGCAGGGACTTCAAGAACTAACAAGCGCTCCTGTGTACAGGCTAGGGGCGGACGCTGAGCTCACTGGTACCAGTGCTTCCGGGGATGCTGCCCCCCCTTGCCACCGTATTGCTGTCCCGGCAGCACACGTACCGGTGAGCTCAGCGTCCACCCCCAGCCTGTACTTCCGGCACAGGAGCACTTGTTAGAGATGCACCCTGCGCCGGAAGTACTTGCCCCGGCGGACACTGAGCCACTCTGAGCCCCCCGGGAGAAGAGGAGAAGACAGACGACGGGGGAGTTAGGTGAGTTGTGTTTTTTTTTTATTTTCTATCTGCTTTGCAAAGGGGGATAATACAGGGTGGGGCCATCTATGGGGTATATACAGGGGGCCATCTATGAGGGATATACAGGGGGGCCATCTATGGGGGATATACAGGGGGGCCATCTATGGGGGATATACAGGGGGTACATCTATGGGGGATATACAGGGGGGACATCTATGGGGGATATACAGGGGGCCATCTATGGGGAATATACAGGGGGGCCATCTATGGGGGATATACAGGGGGGCCATCTATGGAGGATATACAGGGGGCCATCTATGGGGATATACAGGGGGCCATCTATGGGGGATATACAGGGGGGGTATATATAGGGGGATATACAGGGGGGCCATCTATGGGGATATACAGGGGGCCATCTATGGGGGATATACATGGGGGTATATATAGGGGGATAATACAGGGGGCCATCTATGGGGGATATACAGGGGGGACATCTATGGGGGATATACAGGGGGGCCATCTATGGGGGATAATACAGGGGGCCATCTACAGGGGATATACAGGGGGGACATCTATTGGGAATATACAGGGGGCCATCTATGGGGGATATACAGGGGGGGCATCTATGGGGGATATACAGGGGGCCATCTATGGGGGATATACAGGGGGCCATCTATGGGGGATATACAGGGGGCCATCTATGGGGGATAATACAGGGGTGCCAATCTATGGTGGATTATACAGGGAGGTATACATAGGGGGATAATACAGGGGGCCATCTATAGGGGGACACCATGAGGGGGCATTTATAAGGGGACCAAATGAGAGGGCATCTATAGGGGGACAACATGGGGGACCATCTTTAAGGGGGATGGACAACACAGGGGGTAATTTATAAGGGGCCAACAAGGGTGGCATCGGTAAGGGGGAATACACAGAGGGGCATATACTATAAGGGGATCACATAGTGTCAGGGCTATCCACTAAACAAGGGGGCAAAGGGGCCAATACAGATGTGCAGTTTGTATAGACATGAGGATGGTGCCAGAGTGAGGAGCCTAATATGTTTCTCTGGCAGATTCTGTGGATTCGTGGCTCGGAGAAGTTCTAATGGCCCAGGAAGGATGAAGAAGAAAATGAAGGAAACAACTCCGATCAGAGAAGACGTCCCCTGTGAGTCACTTAATATAACTGTACTGTAATTTATATGGTGTACAGAACCTGTGTAGAGCTGAGTGTGTTGATGGCGTAGTGGTCGATTGAGGGGGTGGGGGCCCCAATCAAAAGTTTGCTATGGGGCCCAGACATTTCTAGTTACGCCCCTGCGTCATACGCTGTAGCCTTGTTAGCATTTTGCTTCAGAGAGTAAGAAACCAGTAACATGGCTTGAAGGCTCCTTGAGGAAGCTGTGGTATAAATAAACTTGCTTACTCTGATTTCTTTGAAATTGGGCTTTTTTACACTGTGTTTAATGGCTTCCGTAAAATGCATTTTCTATGAGAATCTGACAATATATACGTCACCTTTAGGCTCCCATTGTAAAGAAACTATGTGGTGTATGGTTTTTTATTGGCTGCCTCTGTATGGAAAAATGCAGTCTACTCCACTATTCAATACAGCAAACAACCACCCCCCACCCCTCGATCAGTGTTGGTATTGCCAGCCCTCCTTTATGAACCCTTAAGAAGGCTTAAGACGAGCGTATGTAAATATGTATGCACTGTATCATGAGAATTCCACTGTATTACACAATTAGGCAATTGAATTACACTTCGAAAATCGAATGACAAAATACATAATAATATGGATGCAATGCAGATTAAATGCAGATACATTCCTCTGCCTAGAGATCAGTTGGCATATTTCACCCACAGCCGAGTATACGTGGTCAGCTAGCCAGGTCTTCCCACAGGAGAGTAAGCGCAGTACCAGAGATGAGACAGGTATTGTAGTCAAACTGGCAAAGGATTAGGGCAGGCGGCTTTAGAAGCAGGTCAGACAATCCGAGTTGGCAACAGGAGAGGCACACAGTACAGATGGGGGTCAGACAATAAGCGTAATCTGAAGAACACTGACAGGTTGGAATCCACAGACAGCAGAATAGCAGACACCTTCAGTTGGAATTCAAAATCCCACAACGCTCAGGCAGGAGGCAGGGGGTGGAGCTGGTTTAGATAGGTGCAGGTGGCTCTGGATTGGCAGATGGCAGTAGCAGGTGGAGACAAGCTGCCTTGTTGGCCACCTGCACTCTCTAGTGGCCAGAGATGTCATTGCAGCACAAGTTAGAAAAAGATTTCAAAAAATTCGAGCAGCCCCGGGATGAGCATGGAGCACAGCAGAGGAGCAGACAGGAGGGTTGCTGCCACTGGTGAGTCTCATCCGGCAGTGTTACACATAAGGCTATGGTCACACATAGTAAGAGACTGGGCCGTTCTGTGACCCGACCGAGTCACAGAATGGCCGATCTCAGAAATGATCTTTAGCACAGCTGAGTTCTGATGCTGGCACATCCGTGCGCGCCTACATCAGAACTCCCCACTGCACACAATGGAGCGTACGGCCAGAGCTGCATGCTATATTGTGTGCACTAACAGGGTGTCAGTTTTTCGCAGCGCGGCTAGGGATCCCGGAGTGTATACCATGTGATTCCGATTCCCTCAGCCTGCAGCACTACGTAAGTACCTCAGAAATCACAGCCATTGTAACAACAGCCATGATTTCTGCGGAACTTTCATAGCCTACTACTGTAACTTGTAGCGTCGGATGATGGCTGCCGGCCGAAGGATCCAGGAAACAGGACTCTCCCAGCGTCGGGACCCGTGCTTTATGCAGTAGAGAGAAGAATACATGAATACATGTCTAACAACTCATGCTTAAGGCTGGGTTCACACTATGTATATTTCAGGCAGTATTTGGTCCTCATGTCAGGTCCTCATAGCAACCAAAACCAGGAGTGGATTGAAAACACAGAAAGGATCTGTTCACATAATGTTGTAATTGAGTGGATGGCCGTTATATAACGGTAAATAACTGCAATTATTTCAATATAACAGCCATTGTTTTAAAATAACAGCAAATATTTGCCATTAAATGGCGGCCATCCACTCAATTACAACATTGTGTGAACAGATCCTTTCTGTGTTTTCAATCCACTCCTTGTTTTGGTTGCTATACAGCCTCAAATATACGTAGTGTGAACCTAGCCTTATAGTGTAAACCACACTCTTTGTTCTTTTGGTCCATCCACACCTTGGACCTTTAGATGCATTATGTTACTATTGTTCACTGCTTACTATTGCTTAGCCCCGCCCCCTAGGCGGGACTGGAGCCTTTTTTCAGGTCATATAATCAAGCTGTTTGGCACATGGCATAGATGCAATCTGATGAAGGGAGATGTAACTCCCAAAACGCGTAATTGCTTATTTTATGTACATTTTTACTGATTTTATCCAATAAATCAGCCATTTCATGTTTTATACTCTACTCGTTGTTAAGGAATTTTTGGCAGCGCCAGGATACCTACCCAGGTACTTTTTTCTTCTCTCTAATACTGTATATGACATTACAGCTCGGATTAAAAAAAAACAAATCGTTAAAGATAATTTAAAGATTTTTTTTTAAATAATAAAATTATATTTGGCAAAAGTTTACTTATTTTATTGGTCCCACAATGGGACTTTGAAATGAAATATTCTGATTGTATACTGCACTACAACTATAATGCAGTGTATAATCCTGTCAACATAACATGGATAGACCACCCAACCGGCCCTATCAGAAGGCCAGCTGAGTAGGCATAAATACATGGGGCCTTCATTTAGCTTCTTGCTCCCATAGAAACCAATTCAAATCACAGCAATCCCACCCTGATGCTAATGGGGAGATACTGTAGATGCCCAGGAACCACTCAAATGCCACAATCACAATTTGACCACAACTTCTAATGGGTTAAACAACAAGGGTTGGCGGTTTCTCTGCTGCTGAGTTCTTGGAGCGATAAATCTCTCAAACGATCGTTTAACGGTTTTAAACCGATAATTTGGTTTTTATGCCGATAAGCGTTTAGACTAAGCGATAATTTGTTCACAAAAAAAAAAAAATGTTTATACGATCACTTTAAGATCACTTAAGGCCATCTCACACACAGGGTGAATCTGCAAAAGACTGTTTAGACGAAGCGATCTGCAAATTATCGGTGAGCGACCAGCGACGATTAGAGAACACAATAAACAATTTCTCGCTTATCGCTTGATCATTTGCTGTATTTACTCCAGCAGCTCAAATGCTCAGATTTGAATGATAATGGCTCCTTGTAAAAGGACCATTAGAGGGGCCTGCTGTCATGATACAGCTAAGCTCTGGCAATATTCTGCACAAGAGACCTTTGCTGAACTACTTTTGCCCCGCCTACAAAAGACATATAGAGGTCATCAAGGGGTTAAAACACCGACCTTAGACTCATCCTCGCATTTGGTTAAAATACCAACCTTAGACTCATCCTCCCGTTACTGGGATTTCCAGACCATAAATTTCAAAAAGGAATGTAACAATCTGTAGATCATTATCACCTTCTCCCAAGATGTATGTTGCTGCCTCAATGTTTTCTCAAGCACTTCAACATTATTAAGAAAATCCCTCCTACCAGAATCACCCAACATATTAAGGGGGCTATCCACCTAAGAGCTAAACAATAAAATGGTAGCTGGTCTTACTCATCAATTCCCCCTGAGTATTTTGAGCCGCCTCCTGTCTTTCTAGCTGCTGCCATTCCCAAGTTACTAGTTTTTCTAAAAGCCAACCTATATCCAAGATGGCGCCGGCCAGGAAACTACATTTCCCACCATGCATCTCCCTGATTGGTCCATTTACATACTCGCCCTCTTAGCTTTCTTTCCTGCCCACTGCTGTTGTTTTTTTCCACTGATTTTGCATAACATAATTCCAGTATGTATTCCATACTAGCTGATGATGTAGCAGGGCTGATGTGCAAATGGTGTGGCTATGTGCTGAATAATGGGCATCTGTTTTTCCTGGGGGGTGTAGTGTAGGTTTAGATCTCTGCTTGCTGACTGTGAATGAAAACATTCTAGTTCCATCCAGACTCTAAGAACATCCATATCACTTACAATACACAGAGCTGAGACACAAAGACAGGTACACATGCCTGCAATCATAGACAGCAAGCAGAGATAGAACTATACATTTTCATATTACAGAAACCTAGGCTCAGGGTCACATGTAAGTCTATGGAAGCAGCACAAGTACATGGAGATGATGCAGATGATGTCTCCTGGGGGTCAGGTTACCAAGTCAATAGACAGTTAACCCAGCCCCAGAGAGGAGATCACATGCCCACATCCTCAGGGCTGGCCGGGGATCTGGAATCTAAGTTCCAGACCCCCTGGCCAGAGCGACCGGAAACAGCAGGCCAGGGCAGAGGGGCTTCCTGTGCAGGCAGCTTCTGCATGTAAGGCCGGCTGCCTGAACGGGAAGCCAGAAGAGGACGCATTTACCCATCCAGGAGAGGAGCTGTGAAGAGCAGGGTGAGTAGCTGATGGGCTAATGAGGAGGGGGTGTGGGGAAATCCTGCACAGAGGGGGCCCCGGATATGTCCCGATAATCCCGCCCCCACAATAAGCCCAGCCCCCGCGGTAAGCCCCGCCCTGGCGCCAAAGTTAACAGGTCACCCAGCTTTCCCAGCATCCTGTATGTCAGTGTAAAGGAGGTCACCCAGCTCTCCAGGTATCCTGTATGTCAGTTAATGAAGGTCACCCAGCTCTCCCAGTATCCTGTATGTCAGTGTATAATGGAGGTCACCCAGCTCTCCCAGCATCCTGTATGTCAGTGTTATGGATGTCACCCAGCTCTCCCAGCATCCTGTATGTCTGTTATGGAGGTCACCCAGCTCTCCCAGCATCCTGTATGTCAGTGTAAAGGAGGTCACCCAGCTCTCCCAGTATCCTGTCTGTCAGTGTAATGGAGGTCACCCAGCTCTCCCAGTATCCTGTATGTTAGTGTATAATGGAGGTCACCCAGCTCTCCCAGCATCCTGCATGTCAGTGTAATGGAGGTCACCCAGCTCTCCCAGCATCCTGCATGTCAGTGTAGTGGAGGTCACCCAGCTTTCCCAGCATCCAGTATATCATCGTAATGGAGGTCACACAACTCTCTCAGCATCCTGTATGGGACCTTATAGGTGGGAAAAGGGAAGGGCGTTTCTGGAAGTGCGTAGCCTGAGATGTTTGTCTGGCAGGTTCTGAAGACATGAATTGTGAATTGCTGCAAGAAACCGTCATGGAGGCCCGGGACAGATGGCGAGGAAAAGGGAAAATGACGTCTGGGATCAAAAAAGACGTCACCTGTGAGTCACTGAATGATGTTTTGGATTGAGTAGAACATTATCTGTTAGGGGCGCTGCACTGCTCTATGCCACAATACACGCTTCTTCTTACTAGTAACCCGAATCTTGATAAAAGTCACCCTACCCTCCCCCGGACTGAACAGAGCGAGGAGGGGGGGGGGCGCTTTTATTAAGATTCGCCCTGTTGCCAAAATGCCCTAGAAACTGCCCTGATCACATGTCCTGTGTCTACAAAGGGAGGGGGGAAGAGGGAGCAGTATGTTGTCAGAGTGGACATAGAGAAGATGAATTTACACATCCAGAGCCGGTAAATATATTAAAAAAAAAAAAAGGGAAAGGGTGCAAGATAGGTTCTACATATATGTTAGACATAGGGTGGTATTGGGAAGGGAGATCGTTTAGAGCAGTGCTTCTAAAACTGTGAGGCGGGCCTCACCAGTGAGGTGCCCCCTAGTTGTTGGTGAGGCCCAGCTGGGGAGCCAGTTTTCACAAAAGTAACTGATCTGCTTAGTCCTTTTTCTGTTTGCAAACATCTCCATTTTAACATCATTATTAATTTATTTTGTACTTGCTTTATTAGTATATAGAGCTTGGGAGCCAGGTAAAAGGTAGCCCTAGCATTATTTTCAGCTTTTGAATGGACTTTCACCACTGACCAAGAGGGTGTCAGGGCCTCACTATTTGTCTGGTGAGGCCAAGGCATTGCCTTGATCTGTTGGGCGAGGCTCCAATAGAAAAAGTTTGAGAAGCACTGGTTTGGAGTATTGTTTTTGTTACCCTGATAACCCCTTTAAAGTGACTATGTATCCACAATCTGAACCCCCCCCCCCCCAAAACACTTGTACCTTCGGATAGCTGCTTTTAATCCAAGATCTGTCCTGGGGTCCGTTCGGCAGGTGATGCCATTATTGTCCTAAAAAACAACTGTTGAACTTGCAGCCAGTGCCAAATGGGAGTATCTGTGCCCTAGCTTTTCACAACCTCTCCGTCCCTCCTCTCCACCCTCTTCATCATTAGGAATGCCACTGAAGCATTTTTTCCATGTTGAACATGGCACAGGTGCTTAACGATCCAGCCCATGTTCCGGGCTAACACAGGTGAAGAATAGGAGACAATCTGCCTGGAGCATTCCTAATGATGAAGAGGGTGGGGAGGAGGGACGGAGGGGTGGTGCAAAGTTAGGGCACAGATACTCCCATTTGGCATGGGCTGCAAGTTTAAAAGTTGTTTTTAGGACAATAACTGCATCACCTGCCGAACGGACCCCAGGACAGATCTTGGATTAACCTCTTAAGGACATAGGACGTATGCGTACGTCATATGTCCTCACTTGCACTTCAAAGCGGGGCCGCGCGGCGGCCCCGCTTTGAAGTGCCGCGATCCCGGGTGCCGCGAGTAGCCCGGGACCGCTGCTATTAGCGGGCACGGTCTGATCGCCGTGCCCGCTAATTAGCTAATCGGAGGCAGCTGTCAAAGTTGACAACTGCCTCCGATTACCAGAGGCAACGTTTCCCTGGGGTCTAGTGGGGGAGATCGCTCCTCCGGGACCTTGTCCCGGAGGAGCGATCTCCGTTACTGATGCCGGCCGGGGACGCGTCCAAGATGGCGCCGTCCTCGGCTCGGCACTCGTTCGTTTTCGGCTGCAGCAGCCGAAAGCAAACGAGTGCCGATCTCATGGATCTCTGCAGCATATCTATGCTGCAGAGATCTCAATGAGAGATCCAAGTGTATATACTAGAAGTCCCCCAGGGGGGCTTCTAGTATATGTGTAAAAAAAAAAAAAAAGTGTTGTTAATAGTAAAAAGCCCCCTCCCCTAATAAAAGTCTGAATCACCCCCCTTTTCCCAGGTTTTAAATAAAAGTAAACAAATAAATAAATAAACATGTTTGCTATCGCCGCGTGTGTAATCGCCCGAACTATTAATTAATCACATTCCTGATCTCGTACGGTAAACGGCGTCAGCGCAAAAAAATCCCAAAGTGCAAAATTGCGCATTTTTGGTCGCATCAAATCCAGAAAAAATGTAATATAAAGCAATCAAAAAGTCGTATATGCGCAATCAAGGTACCGATAGAAAGATCACATCATGGCGCAAAAAATGACACCTCGCACAGCCCCATAGACCAAAGGATAAAAGCGCTATAAGCCTGGGAATGGAGCGATTTTAAGGAACGTATATTGGTTAACAACGGTTTGAATTTTTTACAGGCCATCAGATACAATATAAGTTATACATGTTATATATCGTTTTAATCGTAACGACTTCAGGAACATGCATAACAAGTCAGTTTTACCCCAGGGCGAATGGCGTAAAAACACATTTCCCCCAAATAAAAGAAATGCCTTTTTTTTTTCAATTTCACCACACTTTGAATTTTTTTCTGGTTTCGCAGTGTACTTTATGCAAAAATTCAGCCTGTAATTGCAAAGTACAATTAGTGACGCAAAAAATAAGGGGTCATGTGGGTTTCTAGGTGGAAAAATGCAAGTGCTATGACCTTTTAAACACAAGGAGGAAAAAACGAAAACGTAAAAACGAAAATGGGCCATGTCCTTAAAGGGTTAAAAGCAGCTATCCGAAGGTACAAGTGGTTTGGGGGGTCAGATTGTGGGTACAGAGTCGTATTAAGTCAAGTCATCATAACATTGTGCTGTGCTCCACCAGATATAACAGGCCGAGTTTTGCAGTATAAGATGAATTCCTATACTCATTCATTGTGGAATAAAGAGAGAGAAATTTGGGAATGGTAAAGCAGTACTGTTCTTATTGTGCTCAAAGCTTTCACCTAACCAGTCGGGCAAAGTGCAGAAGTTCAGACCTCTTCAGTTAGGTATTTCCTGCATCAAGAGTAGAAAAAGAATACCAGTGACCCCTACATTTAAAGCATTACAATAGTTTTATGTGTCTATGACTTCTTCCATTATTAGCCTTTGTTCACACACAATATTTTTGCTCAGTATTTTGGTCAGTATTTTGCAACCAAAGCCAGGAGTGGATTGAAAGCACAGAAAGGCTATGTTCACACACTGTTGAAATTTAGCGCATGGCTGTCATTTAATGGAAAATAATTGCTGTTATTTTAAAACAATGGGCAACGTCTGTTATTTGCCATTAAATGGCGGCCATGCATTCATTTTCAGCAGCGTGTGACTATAGCCTTTCGGTGTTTTCAATCCATTCCTGCTTTTGGTTGCTAAATCCTGACCAAAATACTGTGTGGGAACATAACTTTAATAGGGATCCCAAACCATATCTCACCACGCAGTGTTGCACTACTGCGACTGCCTTCTGCCACCCTGGTAGTTACACCCATATTCTAAGGTTTTTCATTTAAAGGGAACGTATCAGCAAAACATTGAGTAAACAGCTAAGCAGACATTCTGATTGACAGCGCTGTATCAGGATGTTACCAAGAGGCGGGCCTTCCATCATTTCAGTGTTCCGACATTATCATTACTGCAGACATGTTCAGTACAGCACGGATAGGATGCCATTGTACTGCGCATGTCCGCTATAATAAAGACATTGGAGCACTGACGCAAATGTAGGCCTGCCTCTTGGTAACATTGGTACAGGACTGTTAATCCTGCCCACAGGGGTGTGATTACAGGGTGGGCATGCTCGGTAACTGTGACTACTTGGCCTGCAGACAACACCCAGATGACTAGTTGACCGGTATTAACATGCAGGTTATACTGTGCTCTGGCGCTGGCTACATTTACGTATATATTTGGGAAGTGTGCTAGGTGATGTATCAGCACACTTACTTTTTTGCCGATTGGTTCCCTTAGAATGTCTAATAATGTCTCTTTTTTTTAGATGGCTACAGAAGTGACCTCATGTCTGTTTTGCTGACTTGTGGTTCAGGAACAGCTTTAGAGGAGCTCCCTCTAGTGTCTATTCTGTTTAGTGCTGTGTCTGGGTTGTACATTCACTGACACTTACTTGCGTGAGCCATTTACTGCACATTCTGAAGGATTTCCAGTGGAATATGAAATATGGCCACCACCTTTCCTGTAAAAATACTGTCCCTCCTATCCTTGTTACATTTTTCTCCTATTATTACATAAACACTTGGTAACACTTTCATTTGAGGACAGTTTTATCGCTACAACCATCGCCACAATTGCTGGAGATGAAAAAATTATTATAGAAACTCAGAAAAAAGTCTGCCACAAAATCATGCGTTTACAATTCAAATGTTAAACATCAACCAAAGAAAAAAAATTGCTGAACTAATAAATGAATAAAGCATATATTTCTTTATTTAAAGGGAACCTGTCACCCCCCGTGCCGGGGTGACAGGCTCCCGACCCCCCGTTAGAGCCCCATATACTTACCTAATCCCGCCGGGTCCCGCTTCTGGAGGTGGTCGGGTGACGGAGATCTCAGCCGCTGCAGCCCGGCGCGGGGGGTGACAGGTTCCCTTTAAATAAAAAAAAAATTACATAATTATCACCATGAGATAAAAAGATACACAGTACAAAGTACAAAACTGGAGAGGGCAATGGATGTCAGTGGGGTATATGTGACAGGACAAATGATATAAATAAACAATCCAAAGGAGAACACCTTGTGTAAGGCACAGCTATATATATAGATTAGATGACCTCCTGTATGTGCAGGGCCAACACACAGGACAGAAAAAACAAGTGTATATAGTGGAACAAAGTAAACCCACTAATTTGCTCAGCAAATAATAAGTACAGGCCCAAATTTAAGCAGAAGGAATGGAAAATAAAAAAGCCAAACACAGAAAGGAAGGGGGTGAGCACCAGCTACCACACTGACATCTTACCACTCTCCAGCACAGACAGCCCGACGTACGTTTCGCTTACTTCATCAGGAGCTCTTGTATCCATTGTATCCCACAATTAGTAATTTTGTTAGAGGTCTCAGATGGCCTAAGTATCCCTGATCCATATAAGTATAGCTTGGACGTCAAACGGGTTGTCCAGCTAAAATATTTTCCTTTCAAAACAACTGGTTTCAGAAAGTTATATAGATTTGTAATTTACTTCTATTTAAAAAATCTCAAGTCTTCCCATACTTATTACCAACTAAATGTCATGCAGGAAATGTTTTATTTTAAGTCCAACACAGTGCTCTCTGCTGACATCTCTGGCCGAGACAGGAACTGTCCAGGACAGGAGAGGTTTTCTATGGGAATCCCCTTTAACCAATGGATTGAGAAATTATGGATGACCTTAGTCCATCCCAACTCTCTCCTCTGGTCATCATCCCCACCTCCCTGCTTGCCTCCCTTACTTAGGCTGCATTCACACGTTCAGTGTTTTTCCCGGTCCGTGATTGTGGTCCAGCAGCTACCTCCGTGATCCGTGCAAAACAGTCCGTTTTTCATCCGTTTTGTATCCGTGTCCGTTTTTGTCATGGATCTGTGTTAAAGCATTTTAAATTACATTGATTACATCACATCCGTGTTTTTCACAGATGAACACGGATGTCACATCCGTGTACATCCGTGAAAAACACGGATCTCATTGATTTCTATGGGGAATCCTTTCCATGCATCCGTTCCGAGTAATGACATGTCCTATTTTTTAACGGAACGGATCACGGATCCGTGAAATCACGGAACATCTGAATAGCCCAATAGAAAGCAATGGGCTGTAAAATTGTCCGAGCGCACGGATCCGTGAGCACGGACAACTTCCTGGAACGTGTGAATGCAGCCTAAGTCTTTTGTGGAAACATTGGAGACTATTTCTTTAGCAACTAGGGGAGTACACGTACACTAGTTGATAATGACATGTCTGGAGTAGATATCAGCAATACATGATCAGAATTACAGTCTGCTACCCACATGGGCTGCCATTGAAACCATATCTATTCTTGCTGCACAAAGAAGGAGAATATAGAGAGCAACAGTGTTGAAAAAAAAGATATTTTCATGCTTAGCCTTATGCTGCTGCTTTGTGTGTCATGGTCCTGCAGCCACCTTTTAAATTTTTATTTGCGTTTAAAGTCCTTTCCCATCAACACTTATCCACAGGGTAATTGAGTGCCTGATCATTGAGACTCCACCAGGGATGAAACCAGGGGTCCTATGTGGGCCATTCTAATGAAGTGATGGTCAGACATGCGTTTTGCCAATCCATCTATCCCTATTGGCCTATTAAAGATAGTTAAGTAGAGCACCTGGCTATCTTATTTATCTCCATTCAACTTGGGGCCACGAGACCCCTGTTCTAGTGATCAGCAGGGAACATAGGCCTTGCCAGGGCCGCTTCTGCCATGAGGCCAAGTGAGCACTTGGCCTCAGGCAGCAGATTCTGGGTCCCTAAGGGGGCGGCAACTGGCCCTGTCATTTTAGTAAAGTCAGTCTGACAGTGCTGACCAACTCACTAAACGTTGTGTTAGGTGCCCCTGGCATGTGCAGCAGTGCGGCAGCCTCCCTATCTACAGGTGTGCCTTCCTATCAAACCTCCCCTGGGCTTAGAAATATCAGGTTCAGGACCTGTGTGTGTTCTGTGTGGCCTTATCATCACACACAGGTCCTGGGCCTGATCTGCGTTTGGAAGCTGGTGCGGTGTTTGCTGGACTCGGCTTGGTCTGGGTGCTGATCTGCCAGGACTTTCCTCACGATGCAGACTGTGGGAGTTTCCTCCACCCTACCTGACCACCATGCTGCTGCTGCTGCCACCCTTTCACTTCTCCTGTCGGCTGCTGCTCCTGATGCTGAGGTCCGGTGAGTGCTAATGACAGGGTCAGGGGGAGGTGAGGGAGTGATGGGGTTAGGGAGGTCACTGGACCATGTAGCAGAGCAGATGCAGATTCCCTTCTCTGATGCTCTGGACGCAGTTTACACATTGCAGCCCTATAAGCCATGTGTTTAGTGTATGTTCCCTCTTCTCACTGTGTCATTATTCCTGGGAAAGTCAGATTGTGGTTAGTTACCAGTAAAAGTGTCACTGTTGTTTTTTTTTTTTTTTTGCAGAAATCAATAGTCCAGGTTAGGGATGGTCCGAACCATCCGCAATGATTACCGCTGTCTGGCCGCTCCGTGCAGCGGGCAGATCCAGCAGGAGGAATGCCTGGAAAACTGGGATACAGCCATAGCCATAGGCTGTATCCCAGTTTTCCAGGCGGTCCTCCCGCTGGATCCGCCCGCTGCACGGAGCGGCCAGACAGCGGGAATCCGATGCCGAGCATTTGGGTTCAGCCCATTCCTAGTCCAGGCGATTTTAAGGAACTTTGTAATTGGGTTTATTAGGCAAATGTGCCATTATCTGCATTCGAAAAGACTTTTTCCAGGTCCCCCCCCCCCCTCATCTTTTCCATTCACTGCTCATTATCAGGAAATCATATCTTGTTGCATCAGACGTGCTCCTGTCTGTTCTATGGAGAGGGGAGAGGGGAGGGGGGAGGAGGGAGATTAGTCAGCCGCAGAGAAAAAAGGATTACACAGCGGGAGCTATGTGAAAGCCTCTATTCATAGGTCAGAGAGGTCAGTGCTGACTTAAGAAGAGATAGCCCAGTGATGTAGCTGTAAATTAACTCTTTGTTGTTCTGTTTTGGTGCCTCATCTCCCTCCACCCCTCCCCTCTCCATAGAGAACAATGAAGACAGGGGGGAGAGCGTCAATCTGCTTTCTCATGATAAAAACACATTTTTCGGCTAATAAACCCAATTACAAAGTTTCTTAAAATCGCCTGTACTATTGATTTCTGCAAAAAAAAAAAAAAAAAACGACAGTTACACATTAATTGAGCCACGAGTTCTTGTTGGACGCTGTCAGTTACATTGCTGCTATATTTCAGAAGGGCACTTGACCAGTACATTGTGTGTTTGGTGTTGCACTTCTTTAATCAGAGGGCATAGTATGTGACACTATTATATTTAGGGAACATGGTAGGGGGCACAACATATGGCACTGTTGTGTGTGGCACTTTTATAATAAGGGGGTACGATATTCGGCTGCATTGTATTCAGAAGGTCCAGCATGTGGCACTCTTCGGGGGGGACTATGTGTGGAGCATTTGGCAGTATTATATTCAGTTAGCACAGTGTGCGCTGCTGCTCTGTTGTTCATTCTTCAGCGCGTACAGAGCAGCAGCGCACGCCTCCCATAGACTCCCATTATGAGCTAACGGCATTCCGCGGTGGACAATTCCGTAGCGGAATTCCGCTCCTTTTGCTCAGTGGGAACAGGGCCTTACAGGGCATGCAAATTTTACAAAGCTCAAACAATTGTGTGGCCTATTAAAGGAGTTAAACATGGCCGCTTTTCTGTCCTCAGTTTTAGGGTACATTCACACTGCAAAATCCGGATGGAGACTTCAAGCAGATGGCGCCAGGTGGCCTCCGCTTAGGCCCCCTTCACAAATCCGGAAAAACCATCCGGATTTCCTATCAGGAACTCCGGATGGATTTCCAGACCCATAGACTTTATTGGTCACGGACACCCTTCCGGATTTTTCCGGAAGGGTGTCCGTTTCGGAAAATAGATCCGGAAAAAATAGGACATGTCCCGGACGCCCCCATAAAAGTCTATGGGGTCGCCGGAATTACAGGCACTTTCCTGATGTACATTAGGAAAATGCCCGGGATTTTGGATTACTTGCGCACTCCCCACAACTCACCAGCCTGCACCCTCCTGCTTCCTGGTGCCACGCCAATATGCACCTGCTGCTGCCGTCCCCGAGTCTGCTCCCCCGGCTTCCTGCTGCACCCCACACACACACACACGCCCCCCCCACCCCTCCGGACCGCAGCTTAACGGCCCCCTCACCCAGCAGCATCCGCCCTGACCCCTCACCCAGCACCCCCCCTCCCCCACGGACCACAGATTACCGACCCCCGCCCGGACCACTCACCCACCAGCAGAACCCTTTCCCCCCGGGACCTTAGATTTGCGGCCCGCGCCCGCCGCACAATCCTCTCCTGCTCGTGGCACCCCTGCCCCCGCGGCACAAACACCCCCGCTGGCGGCACAAACCCCCAACCCCCTCACCGCATCCTCATCCCCCGGTTCCAGATCAGAAGACCAAGAACCAGGACAGGTGAGATCACTCCTCCCCCCCAGAAGTAAAACTCCCACCATGTCCTGCTGACAGGTCATGATGGGAGTTGTACTTCTGCAGCCTGTGGCTATCCAGGTTGCAGAATTACAATTCCCATCATGAGCTGCAAGCTGGATGGCCATAGACTGCAGAAGTACAACTCCCATCATGACCTGTCAGCCGGGCATGATGGGAGTTGTAGTTCTTCAAGCTGTGACCATCCAGTTTGCAGAACTACATCTCCCACAATGTCCTATTTTTTTTCTTCTTATCAGGAAATCCTGAAGGTTTTTCCTGATGGTTTCCTGATAGTTTCCTGAAGGTAAAAACGGATTACTGTCAGGAAATCCTGATACTTTCCTGATGACATTTGAGGCCTCCTGATCAGGATTTCCTGACAGTAAAAACTGACACGGACGTGTGAAGGGGGCCTTAAAGTCCCACCCATTCCATAACCTCAATGATATTTGCTGTCAGATTGGTGGTATTTTTCTTTTAACCCCTTCACGTCAGCCATCTGTATATATACGTTCCTATTGCACATGCCCCGTGCAGTAGGAATGTACATATACGTTCCTGCTTTGACGGGGGTTTGTGATGAGAACGGGATCGCTGCAGGGACAGCGATCCCGCTCTCATCTGAGTGAGGCACCGGAGATAATGAGAATCAGCTGCGATCCCGCAGCTGACGCCCATTAACCCCTTAGTGACCGCCGAAACGGCGGTCACTAATGGGCCGGTGCCGCCGCTATATTTCATCTCCCCCCACCGTGAATCCACGGTGGGGGGAGATGAAATAGTTAAAATCAGACCCCAGACCAGCCCCCCTAGTGCCCCGGTATCTAACCCCCCCTGCCCGCGGCGGCCATCAGATCCAAGATGGCCGCCGCGATCACTGTGAACAGACTAATGTCTGTTCACAGTGATCTCTTTGTAAAAATGAATGAAAACCCCATGCTCTCCGCCACCGGAGGTAGCGGAGAGCATGGGGCAGTCATCGGGGACCCCCCCTGTGGGGTCTCGGTACAAGTGATCAGCGGTATATACTATATACCGCTGATCGCTTGTGCCATGTGCCGCCGGAACATTTTATCCCGTCACCATGAATGATTGGTGACAGGGAATAAAAAGTGATGTCCCCCCCAGTCGCCCCCCACCCCCCCAGTCACCCCCGTCCCCGAGTCACCCTCCCCTACCCCATATACTCACCTGATCCTGGAGCTCCTTCCTCCTCGGTGTCCTGGCTGGTTATGAAGTGCGCATGCGCTCCACAACCAGCCAGCTCTGAAAATTTAAAGTGACAGAGACCAATTTGGTCTCTGTCACTAAGCTATGATTACTGTGATAGAAAATATCACAGTAATCATAGTAATACAGTGAAAAAGAATGTGAAAAGTACAAAAAGTGACAAACATACAAAAAAATAAAACACACACTTTCTATTATAGTAATAATTGCAGTTTACTCCCAAATTACCCCTAACCCCCCCAGATTTCCCGTAACTACCGCAGCTAGCCCGTAACCACCCCAGGTTGTCCGTAATCACGTCAGATTGCACGTAACCCCCCAGATTACCCGTAACTACCGCACGTTGACCGCAACCACCTTGCCTCTAACCACCCCAAATTGCCAGGGACCCCCTCCAGATTTCCCGCAACCACGCCAGATTACAGGTACCCACCTCAGATTACCTATTAGCACTTCAGTTTAGCCGTAACCACAGCAGGTTGCCTGTAACCACCCCAGATTGTCTGTAACCACCCCAGATTGTCTGTAACCATCCCAGACTGTCTGTAACCACCCCACGTTGCCCGTAACCACAGCAGGTTGCCTGTAACCACCCTAGATTGTCTGTAACCACAGCAGGTTGTCCGTAACCACAGCAGGTTGTCCGTATTCACCCCAGGTTGCCTGTAACCACCCCAGGTTGCCTTAACCACAGCAGGTTGCCCGTGACCTCCCCATGTAGACGGTATCCACCCCAGATTACCCGTAACCACCCCAGATTACCCGTAACCACCCCAGATTACCCGTAACCACTTCAGACTGCCCGTAACCACCCCAGACTGCCCGTAACCACCTCCAAATTACCCGGAACCACCCCACATTACCTGTAATCTAATTTTTTTTATTTTATTTTAGTAACTGCGCTATTCTAATAACTATTACTAGCTACTGTTTTGCTCCAGCAAATTGGCACTCCTTCCCTTCTGAGCCCTGCTGTGTGCCCATACAGTGGTTTATGCCCACATATGGGGTACCGTTGTACTCGGGAGAACCTGCGTTACAGATTTTGGGGTACGTTTTCTCTCATGTTCCTTGTGAAATTTAGAAATTTCAAACTAAACCAACATATTATTGGAAAAATTCAAGTTTTTCATTTTTACTGGCCAATTTTGAATACTTTCCTCTAATACCTGTAGGGCCAAAATGCTCATCCTACCCCAAGATGAATTCTTTGAGGGGTGTACTTTCCGAAATGGGGTGACTTTTGGGGGGATTCTATTCTGTAGACATTACAGGGGCGCTGCAAATGCACCTGGCGCTCAGAAACTTCTTCAGAAAAATCTGCACGGAAAATGCTAATTGGCGCTCCTTCCCTTCTGAGCCCGGCTGGGTGCCCATACAGTGGTTTATACCCACATATGTGGTACCGTTCTACTCAGGAGAACCTGCGTTACAGATTTTGGGGTGAATTTTCTCTCCTGTTCCTTGTGAAATTGAGAAATTTCAAACTAAAGGAACAAATTATTGGAAAAATTCGAGTTTTTCATTTTTACTGTCTACTTTTGAATACTTTCCTCTTATACCGGTGGGGTCAAAATGCTCACCACACCCCAAAATGAATTCTTTGAGGGGTGCACTTTCCAAAATGGGGTGACTTATGGCGAGATTTTACTCCGCTGGCACTACAGGGGCTCTGCAAACGCACCTGGCACTCAGAAACTTCTGCAGCAAAATCTGCATTGAAAAAGCTAATTGGCGCTCCTTCCCTTCTGAGCCCGGCTGTGTGCCCATACAGTGGTTTATACCGACATATGAGGTACCTTTTTACTCAGGAGAACCTGTGTTACAAATTTTGGGGTACTTTTTTTCTCTTGTTCCTCGTGAAATTGAGAAATTTTAAACTAAAGGAACATATTATTGGAAAAATTCGAGTTTTTCATTTTTACTGTCTACTTTTGAATACTTTCCTCTTATACCAGTGGGGTCAAAATGCTCACCACACCCCAAAATGAATTCTTTGAGGGGTGCACTTTCCAAAATGGGGTGACTTATGGCGAGATTTTACTCCGCTGGCACTACAGGGGCACTGCAAACGCACCTGGCGCTCAGAAACTTCTTCAGCAAAATCTGCATTGAAAAAGCTAATTGGCACTCCTTCCGTTCTGAGCCCTGCTGTGTGCCTATACAGTGGTTTATGCTCACATATGAGGTACCGTAGTACTCAAGAGAACCTGCGTTACAAATTTTGGGGTGCGTTTTCTCTCATGTTCCTTTTGAAAATGAGAAACTTTAATCTAAACGTATATATCATTGGAAAATTGTAATTTTTCATTTTTTTACGGCCTAATGGTGAATACTTTCCTCCAGCCCCTGTAGGGTTAAAATGCTCATTATACCCCTAGATTAATTCTTTAAGGTGTCTAGTTTCCAAAATGGGGTCACTTATGGGGGTTTCCAGTATACAAGCCTCCTAAATCAACTTAAGAAAAGAACTGGTCCCTAAAAAAATCAGTTTTGGAAACTTTTACGAAAATGTGGTAATTTGCTGATAAATTTCTAAGCCCTGTAACACCCTAAAAAAGTAAAATATGTTTATGAAATGAAGCCAGAATAAAGAGGACATATCGGTAATGTGACTTAGTAACTAATTTATGTGATACGACTTTCTTTTTTAGAAGCAGAGAATTTCAAAGTTCATAAAATGCTAATTTTTTAAATTTTTCATGATATTTTGATGTTTTTCACAAAAAACACACAAAGTAGTGACCAAATTTCGCCACTAATATAAAGTGCCATATGTGACGAAAAAACAGTCTCAGAATCGCTAGCATACGTTAAAGCATCACTGAGCTATAAGAGCATAAAGTGAGACAGGTCAGATTTTGAAAAATGAGCCTGGTCTTTTAGGTGCAAATAGGCTTGGTCTTGAAGGGGTTAAAGAAAGTAGTTGTACTTTTCTAATTCTGGATAACCCCTTTAACTTCATGATGGTTGCCCACATATTCCTGTTTACATGGAAAAATGGAAGCGACTACAGATTAATGCCCTTAATTGGGGGCGCCATTTTAATTTTTGCCTCAGGCAGCAGAAATTAAGAGAAGGTGATGTTTACCCAGCTATCCGGCCAGGTGAATATCACAGAGAGCGGCCGGTGTTTGACACAGCCCTGTCGAATACACTGGCCGCTCTCAGGCCACGTGTGAACGTGGCCTCATCAAGGATACCTATTTGTAATGGTATTAGACAGAGATGCTCCTTGTGCACCTTACTATATATGCTTTGCCACTTTCTTGACATTTTATTGGCCCAATGGGATTGACACATTTCCCTTCTCCACCTATACTGCTAAAGGAATATGGTTCCCTGTTAGGTTATAAAATTAGTTGTAGCAGAACTGGGTCCCTGACACTTAAGGAGGTACTCCAAAATCAACTGGTGTCAGAAAGCTATACATATTTAAACTATGATCTAAACGATTACTGGAAGGACAGAGGTCTTAAATATTTGGATACCTCCCCCACTATTCCAAGAATTCCACTGCTTCGCCTCTAGAAGGCATAAACTCCCTCTCTCTTTATTTGGCAGAAAAGCAATGGGAAAATGTGTTTTCTGCCTAAACATTTTTTGCTGGAAACAATGTGTGTGCAAATTCGGGGGCCCAAAAAAAAAATAGGAGAGGATGGTTGACATAGCTAGTGAGTTATATGAAGGTGGCACATGTGTACAAAAAACAAGCTATATGCAGTAAGCTAAGCAACAGTCAGATGCACACCACAGATGAAACCTTCTAGTGAAGAGAGGAAGAAGGCATAAAAATCCTAGATATTGCATATGTTATGTTGTGGAGGAAAGGGGTTAATTGACGCTGGGCAGATCAGGAAAAAAAAGGAGATTGGACCAATAGATGGCAGCATAGGTTCACACGCTCCTCTTGTCTTTCATGGTGATGCAAGCTTCAAAAAGATTTCTCCATAGTCCGATGCATCATCCTACCTCCTGGAACCAATCAGCTTTAAGAAGCTGTGGGTGTGTTCAGCAATCATTCACACACACACATTAGTTACTTCTCTGCCTCTTAACACTACAGTAGACATTTCCCCTTCTTCGACTCTTATTAGTTTTTGCATTTACTTGTTTCATGGCTTGTTACTTTCCAGTCATAATGTTTATAAATATGTCTAGACCCCTGAATGCTCACCAGGAGATCACCGGGACCCAGCTCTTCGTTATTCTTCTCAACATTCGCAGGTGACATCGAACTCTGACAGTTAAAGCCCACGGTGAGTACACAGAGCATGCATGGTTTGTATGTATATTACATAGTAACACTTATTATACCTGCATAGGAATATAGATGTATTTGACTTGTCATATATAACATTCTGCAGAATAGACAATCCTATAGGATATTTATAACTGTATCTAAATAAAAATACTAATGTTCTCCTGTTTTATGTTATCTTAACTATAACCAACTAGGTGAACAAATGAAAACTAGAAGGCGAGCATACAAACCCTTCCCAGTGTTCTAAAGCACCACAAATGACCATCTCTGATTTTCTGTATGAGTTTTGTCTAGTTTATGGCTTATATGAGTTCAACCGATTCACCAGAAACACCAGATACTGTATCTTTTTATATTTTGTTTTATATTGTGTTTTTGTTTAGTTTTTAACACTGATATCAAAGATGTAAAGAAAAAAAAAACTGTGTTTGCCAATGGTGTTGTACCTATGAGCGAACTGATAAGACGGGGGAGGAGAGGTGAAGCAATTGAATGACCTCATAGTGATGTTATGGTAAGCAGACACAAGGAAGTGTGCCTGTCGCTTAACAAAAACTATAGAAAAAGCTTAAAGTGAATCTGTCTACTGCAATTCACGTTCTGACCTGCTGACACTGTTATATGGCTGTTAGGCCTCGAAGACACTTGGTAGTGTTCATATATCTGTCTGTACTTCCAGAATGTAGAAAAATGCTTTTATTCTGCAGTCTAAAAAATCAAAGAGACTTTCCCAAGCTCCTGAATAGCTGCAAGTGGGAATGCCTCCTCACTCCCCCTCTCATTGCTGACCCTGCTTGTGTGATTGACAGTCAGCTGGAAGCTGAGACCTAATGGTCCTTTTACACGGGACGATTATCGTTCGTTTTTGCACGATAACGGTCGAATTCGAACGATAATCATATGTGTAAACGTTGCAAACGATCAAACGACGAGTGAGAAATCGTTCATTTTGATCTTTCAACATGTTCTTAAATCATCGTTGATCGTTCGCAAAAAATTCGCAGATCGTTCAGTGTAAACATTCTTTCAACGATTTCCCCTATGTATGAGATAGGCTTAAACGATCAATCATCAGCTGGTCATTGGTTTAAGTTTGGACCTAAAATAATTTGGCACCATTTGTGCATTGCTACGTGTAATAGCCAACAGCTGACAATTGCCCAAACACCTGTCATAGCAGCTGCAGCGTCTGAGCGGCCTGTTAGCTGACAGGCCGCTCAGACGCTGCTGCTGCCCGGGTCGGGAAGCTGCGGAGCACAGGAGAGAAGACTGGAAGCAGGGAGAGGTAAAGTGTCAGGTGTTTGGGCAAGGGCTGCATGGACATGGCTAATGATGCCCATTTACTAGTCAGCCCATTTAATAGGACCCTAGGACAATTAACTAGACTTACATTGGGAGACTGTCCCAGTCACATGGCACCAAGCAGGGACATAATAGGGCTGATTTACCAATCTGTTTATGTCCTAAAATTGATGTTTTGTAATCCAGTTTTCCCCTGTCACTTTCTTGTTTCACCATATTTACTAATGTCGTGCCCCACAAAAATCTCTGAAAGAGAAAGTGGGTGTGTCATGCCCCTTTAAAACCCACCATGACTGATGTATTTATTATACAAAATTTTTTTCTATTCTAAAAGTCGGCCACTAATGTGGTGGGATGTTCGGGTTTTAGTTTTGTCATGTGACAACCCACCCGATTTACTAAGGGCAACAGGACTGATTAATAATTCTGTCGGTTTGGGAAATTAAAACCCTGAGGTGAAGGGTTCTTAAAAACCCGACAATCTTCCTCCTCTCTCCTTCTATCCATCAGTGGTGGTCTGAACCCCCAGGCCCCAGCCAATACATGTCTCTATGACATAGAAAAAAACTGTTAAAGTGACATTTAATAAAAGAGGGTTATATTTCTACAACTGTAATCAAAAACTTTATGGATGAGGTGTACTAAGAAAAGAAAAACAAACCAGGTGAATAATAAAATGGTGTGGCACCTGAACAAATGTTGCATGACAAAACGAAGAAATATCACACATTAAAAATAGTTTTGCAGCTTCCAGTAATGTTGCATTATCGGTCACAAGACAATGTGAGGATGAGGCAGGATGTTTGAACAGGAAATCTGAGGGACTTTCCAGGACACCAGTGAGGCGGGGGTTATTTGTTAGTGAGGAATGAAAAAGTAACCATGAATACACAGTGCTTCAGAAAATCATGTAGTAATGTTTTATATATATATATATATATATATATATATATATATATATATATATATATATGAGACAGATGAAGCAATATTTCAGATTTTTTCTATTGTCTGTTCTAGAATATACAGGCATTTATAGCACATCATTGTGTGATAAGTAGGGGTCTGCCTCTCTATACCCAATCTATTTCAAGAAAGTAGCAGCCATGAGGCCTTCATTGCCTCAGACTATTTCCCAATACAGTATATCCATATAGTTCTAATACAAGTACTGCACCAGTTCTCATTTGTTTGGATTGGTGGGGCTACAGGTGTCAGATTCCCTCAGACCCCACATTGATGAGCAGCCCTACCCTATGACGTAAGTGCAATAAGTGAAGTGAGTACACTTACTAATACTGTACACATTTTACAAAAAAAATATTAAATATTTTTGCAAATAGATTCCTTTAGCAAACTTGTCTCCTTGTTCTGGTATGCTGCTCTTTTCCTTACATTGTTGACAGCTCGTTGTCTAGGTTACTGACCACCACACTAAAAACAATGGTCTGACTGGTGTACATATAGCCACAATGTAGATGTACAGGTATAGAGGGGATGATTTATTAGTGCTGTGCCCCTGGCGTACACCAGTAAGAAGATGCAGAGTCTTGCCTTCTCCCTGGTGTACGTCAGCCGTATCCCCCACGCGCCACGAAGGGCGGGGGAGGGGGACAGCAAGCAGACATAGCCTCCTCCCGCAGGTAATTTATCCAGGTTTACACCTGGAAATAGCTCTGCAGACTGATCCCCTTCCACACACTGATCCCTATGCCCCCCCCCCCTTTCTCAATCAGACTTATCTCCATGTCACCCTTTTACATAGACCACTACCCATGGTTCCCCTCTCACACAGACTGCTCCACATCCTCCCTTCTCCAACCGGCTGCTCTCTTGCTCCTTTTTTTTTTTTTACACAGACTGCTCCTTATGTCCCCATCTCTCTTATAGACTACTACTTATATCAATTTTTACAGACTGCTCCCCCTGCCCTCATTGATTGCTTTTTAGTAGTCTTACAGACTACTCCCATCACAGACTGATACCTGTGCCCTACTATGTTCAATGGTCTGTAGCAGAAAACTATTTGCCGATGATTCAGTTTCCCATTTCTAACCTGCACCCATCATAGAAATGAGTGAAGGAAAGAGGACTCACCTGTGAGCCCCCAATCCCGCCCTATCACTGCACCTGTTTGCCACTCTTTGAGGCTTTTTAGAATACACTTCATGTTAGAAGCTGCAGCTGCTTTTCTGAGGATGTGGGAGGATCAGCTTGTTTGTTTCTAAACCTTGTACAAACTGTAGATCAAAGGGGAACTATCAGCAGATTAGACAAATCGAACCTGCTGATAGCCCCCTATTATGCAGGAATAGTTCCCGTGCACTTAGTTGTCTACTCCTCAGTCTGATAATACCGTTAGGAGAACTTCTCACCCCCATAGGGACGATCCGGACTGCCAGGGGCAGATTGGCGCTATGGGGGCAGGACGGTGCTCCTTACAGTGCCCCTAACTGTCTTACCAGACCGCGGAGTAAATGACTAAGAGCACCAGAACAGCACAGAGGATGAAGGGAAGAAACATACCTTCATGCTCACCGTCTCCTGCACAATAGGAAGATATCAGCAGGTGAGATTCATCTAATGCTAAGTTTACACGAGGCGATTATTGGTACGATTAACGATTTCGAAGTAACAATTTTTTTTTATAACGATCAGCGTTTAGATGGTACGATATATCGTACAGAAAATTCGATGTGCGAACGTTTTGCGATCGCTTAAGCCTATCTCGCACATAGGTAAAATCAGTGAACGACTGTTTACACGGAACGAACTGCGAATTTATTGCGAACGACGAACGACGATTTATGAACCTGTTAAAAGATCAAAATGAACGATTTTTCGATCTTCGTACGATCGTTCGCCGCGTTTACAAGTATGATTATCGTACGAATCCGATCGTTATCGTGCAAATTCGCACGATAATTGCTCCGTGTAAACCCAGCATAAGGGCCCTTTTACACGGAAAGATTATCTGACAGATTATCTGCCAAAGATTTGAAGCCAAAGCCAGGAATGGACTATAAACAGAGATTAGGTAATAAAGGAAAGCCTGAGATTTCTCCTCTTTTCAAATCCATTCCTGGTTTTGGCTTCAAATCTTTGGCAGATAATCTGTCAGATAATCTTTCCGTGTAAAAGGGCCCTAACCTGCTGATAGTTCCCCTTTAAGGGTATATTCACACGGGCAGGCTCGCAGCGAGATTCTCGCTGCGAGCCCGGCAGGTCCTGGCAGTTCCCATACACTACATAATTGCTGCGGTCTAAACGACCGCAGCGAGTATGTAATTATACCGCCCTTAACCCCTTCTGCTCCCGGCCGGCTCCCCCGCTGTAAGCATACATTACCTGTCCTTGCTGCACGGGTCCGGCGTCCTGCTCTCCCGTCCGGCCAATCAGTGGCTGCGGCTGGACAACACACTAATTGGCCGGGCGGGAGAGCAGGACGCCGAACCCGTGCAGCGAGGACAGGTAAAGTACGTTTACAGCGGGGAGACGGGCGGGAGCAGAAGGGGTTAAGGGCGGTATAATTACATACTCGCTGCGGTCGTTTAGACCGCAGCAAGTATGTAGTGTATGGGAACTGCCAGGACCTGCCGGGCTCGCAGTGAGAATCTCGCTGCGAGCCCGTCCGTGTGAATATACCCTAAATAAGTCTTTAGGATCACTTCACTCACAGCTTGTTTCAGCATTTAGAGCACATTCACAGCTGACTTACTTTTATTTTGATTGATTTTTAGAGTAAAGAACAGATTTAACATCATTACCCATCATCTAAACACTGTTTGTAACATCTAAAGTGATCCTGAGAACCTGCAAAATAAAAATCTGCACATCTCCAGAACTGAAGACATGGAATCCATTGCTCTATGTAACTGTTCCTGTGACTTCTGAACATCTGAACTGTATCTTGTTGTGGACCAACCCTTTAAAATGCCCTGAGTTGTGATTCTTTTTTTTTTTTTTTTGCATTTGAGCATCTTTGGGTTTCTTTATTAGGGTACAACAGATAACAGGGTGCAAACTCAATATTAAAGTCATTTTCCTTTCTTACGTACATCTTGGATACTATTGCCTCACACTGGATATTGCCACCATCAAGACATAGTTGTACTTTGGCCCTTGTGGTCTGTAATGAAAACATAAGCACTGTACAAAACATACTATGGCGTCCATTAAAGGTAAGCATATGTTCATATAGCTCTGAGATTGAATTATGATGATGCTGGTAAGAATGAAATTTCTGTAGTGTAGGTATATGTCAGGATATTGTCAAAAAGTAATTCCCATATATAGCGCAACATGCCCACTAGTGATAGCGTTCAGTAGACTAAGCAAAGTCTGCTTGTGAGTACATTTGGCTTGTTTAAGGGGGTGTTCACACAGTGTCCCAGCCCCACAACATTTTTAAAACAATTTGTATAACTGTCTGCATTGTTTGCCACAATTTTAGAAACCAAAACCACACTTTGTACCTCATAATAGTATACTTTTGTAGCAGAGGAAGTTTTTAATAGCATCAAATCTAAGGGCATATGCACACTGAGCAATTCTGGCTGAATTTCAAGCTGATTCCGCATCAAAATGTGAGCGGAATCCACTCGGAGTTCAGCTCGTAAAAAATTAGCAGTCTTGGTTCCCATTATTTTCTATTGTGTTTTTGCGCATAGAATTCTGTCCGGATTCCATGCGGACTCTGTGTTCCGCGCAAAGAATTGACATGTAAATTCTTTGGGCAGATTCCGCTAGAGGAATTCTATAAAAGTCAATGGGGCTTAAATTCTGCTCTAAATTCTGCTTGAATTCTCCCCAAATTCCACTCCTATTCTGCTCCTATTCTGCTGCAGCAGAAAAATAGAGGAATTTCAAGCAGAAATCTTTGCTCTTCAATTCATTGCAGAATCCATGAGAATTGCTCAGTGTGCATATACCCTTAGGCTGTGTTTACACAGAGTAAAACTGGCGGAATTCCGCGGTGGAGCCTCCGTGTCATGCTGCAGTCTATGGGAGGCTCGTGCACCTCCTCTCTCCGCGACTCTCCACTCTGAAGAATTGACATGTCCATTCTTACGTGCAGATAGAGGAGGCACGCGAGCCTCCCATAGACTGCCAGTATAACACGGAGGCAGGCGGGATTCTGCGGTGGAGAATTCTGCACCGGAATTCCGCCAGTTTTACTCTGAGTGAACGGGGCCTTAAAGGGAAATTTATGTAAATGATGTGGAATGGACAATATTTCAGGATGCTGAGTTTCATATCTTTCCTTTGCAGTTATCGTGTACATTTTAATGACATTTTCAGTAGCCCAAGCAGATTATCATGTGCAGGCGGGAACAAGTACATCCATATGTGGCTTTAAATGTGTTCAACCAAATGGATTACTTCTTCTTAAGTGCAGAGACAGACTTTCTATTTTTGTGGCGTTTTGCGAAAATTCAACACCTGAAGTAAAAAAAAGAGACAATGAACGACTGAGCTTGAACCATTCTAGTGGTTGTATCCTGCTCACGGATGTTCAGCAAAATGATTCTTGCATCTATGAAATCCAGTTTCGAAGTAGTGAGATGAATACAATAGTAACATCTACAAGCATTGTTGTACTGGGTAAGAGAATATTCTAAACTCTAAATCTCTCAAAAATATGTAAATTGTTATAATCAGGATTTTAGTTGCAGTCCTCTCATTCATTTTATGAATAAAGCTTGTGGCTAATATTAAATAATGGAATAATATCCGGGCATAAATCATATGAGCTACTGTATACAGCTAATTCAGAGGATAAACAATTACACATATTGATGGAGTTGTTGTCCAAGGAACAGAAGACACCTGAAACCTTCTGCTCCTTGGTGCTCTTTTCATGTTTTTCCACACCTTGGCTGTAAGCCTTCCGAGATGTGGATTTCACCTGCACAGGATGTCCAATGGCTGCATGATGTTGAGATACACCTGCTCCTCTCCATGTCTCGGAAGGCTTGCTTCTAAGATCTCAAATCGCAGTAAATGAGCATTGCGGAGCAAAAGGCTTCAGCCGTCTTCTCCACATACGACCCCTTTAAGGTATGTTCAGGGGGGGGGGTGAATTCCAATGCAGATTAGGGCTATGTTCACACTACGGCCGAACATATACGTGTGAAACTCCGGGCCAGGGATTTACGTAAGTTGCGGCCAGCTACGTACGGTCTGCGAACTTACGCCCGTAGTCTACTTACGCTTCCCGATCTCCTTACGTAGCGATCTGACAGCGGTCACCCCGGACACCCCACAGAACCTTTTGGATCGGCAAATGAAAGTGCAAAAATTAAGAAATCACCACTCCGTACGGGACCGCATGTTACGCTACGGACATAAGTTACAGCATTTCCATCCTGAACATTTTTTACGGCGCCGCATACGATCCGGGCGTAAGTTCTTACGTAGTGTGAACTGTGCAGCCGTAGATCGTATACTTTCCATTGTACGCAAACTACGTAAATCTCCGGCTGCTCATTCACGGAACGCGCTACGGCCGGAAACTTACGTAGTGTGAACATATCCTAGTGCTGGAAGCAACATAAAATCTGCAAGACATTGTTTCTATACTTCTGTTTTGGTGACCCTCATATTTGACTATATCAACAACTTTATATTGTATTTTTAAGTAATACCATCATATATAAAACTTATAGAACATAGAAAACTAACAATAAGAGTAGCTATAGAAGTGTATGATGTGCTGGTTTATCGAAGAAACTCTAAATGTTTTCTTGCAAACCCTTTTCTGTCTTATATAACAGATGCTATAAAAATTCTGAACATCTCAAAAAACGTTAGTCGCTTGGGGTCAGATATCTCACTGCATGTCCAGTTCTCTGGAGTAGAGGCCACCGTGTCATGGGAGGTGGATGGAGTCGCAAGCCCTCGGAGATACCAACTTGTGGACAACAACAGCACTCTGATCATACGAGATGTTACAGATGACGATACCAAGAGGAAGTTTGTCGTTCGAGTGAAAAATCCTATTAGTGAGGATGCAAGTGAATATCTTCTCGACATTCAGGGGAGTAGTGAAGATGCAAGGGACAATACACACGGTAGATGGCGGTTTTGTTACGGGTTTTGTGGTCCAGAAACTTTGTTATCTTGATGTTTCTGGAAAACATCATGCTTAAAGCTTATCTGTATCGACCCAACACGCCCTCAAACCTCCAGTACCGTTCTGTAGCTATTCTCGATGCATGCCTGCTCCCAACATGCCTTGTCTCTTGGTGGCTGTGTTCGAGGAAAAAAAAATCTTTTATTCCAGTGTCAAAAAGGCAAGACCTGGAGCATTTGTGCCCTATGCTACAGTACCTCAACTTCTTCCCTATCTTTTTGTTATGTCAGCATACCCGTGGGCTGGATATTCCTGTTCGGCAGGTCTAGGGCATGGATGCTCTATGCCCCACCTTCATGACACCGCACCACTGGAATAAAAGATGTTTTTTCCTGAATAGCAGCACCAGGAGACAAGACATGCCCGGGGCCAGGCATGCATCCAGTGAAAGCTACAGGGTGGTACCGGAGGTTTGGGGAGGAGGTGGTAGGGGGTCAGATCGATATAGATTCGCTTTAAAGGATTTCATACTTTCTGAATGTGGTAGCACAAAACGTGTATAACAAAATGTATCAATTTGATCTTTGGGATCTAATACAAATGCCCATACACCATATACTAAAGTCAGCTGCTTGGGGGTTTGGATGACTTTATAAAGTGTATGGTAGCCTCCAGACAATTCCACTCATCTCGATGGATTTTTAACTCCAAACCCTATTGTTCTTGAAGGCCTAAACTAGTTCCAGGGTTGTCTGGCTGTGGCTTAAGCCTTCCCATAGACAACACATAAACAATGCAAGTTGGTAGAGAACTGTTGACCAAATAAACATGAAGATGCATATACACCTTTAAAAACTTCTGACAGCCATTGGTTGTCTCTCCCGTCCTTCCTGTATACATAGCCTGAAAATCCTCTGAGATGTACAAAGCTATTATTCTGCACTCCTAAAAGCCTGTTGTATTTACTGTACCTGTGTATGTTGTACTGGATCCCTGTAGAAAGCATCTAATATATATGGTTGTTATATTAAAATGTTTGTCTCATATGATGTTCTATCTTCACAGGTGAAATACGTGGCAGAAGTTACCTATCATTGATGTTATTGCCTTGCTCTTGGCTTGTTATTGGAGTTGCTATTCTTCTCATTTGTACTATACAGGTAACATCTCATTTCTTTTTGTGCCATATTATGTATATTTACCATATAGCAGTGTACTGCTGTGATGAGGAGTAGGAAGCAGGATATATGGGAGGAAGTATTAGGAAGTGGGATGTGTGTGGCTCTCACCATGTGCACTGCCAGTGGGACCTGCTACAAGGATTGAGATATAGTGAGCGGACAGAGAAGCTGTCTTTGGAGCAGAGAAGAAACTGGACTTTTTTCAGTTAAGGGTATGTGCACAATATGGAATACGTTCGTTTGGGAATATCATTGAGTCTATGGGACTGGTGGAACTTTAAGCGGAGTCCGCCACTTAAACGTTCTACTCATATTCCGTAGTGTGCACATACCCTAACAGAAGGGACTTTAAGGGGATCTTTCAGCTGTAATTAATGTTCCAAACTGCTGACACTGTTAGATAGTAGACACATTGGGGGATTTATCAAACATTGTGTAAAGTGAAACTGGCTCAGTTGCCCCTAGCAACCAATCAGATTTCACCTTTCTTTTTCCAAAGAGTCTGTGAGGAATGAAAGGTGGAATCTGATTGGTTGCTAGGGGCCAAGAATTTCAGGAAAGTCTCTTTGCCTCCTTTTTCTATATAATAAAACATTTTCCAAATCCCGAAATTACAGATATATGAAAAGTAACATGTGTCTTGCTGATCTAACAGCTATCTAACAATGTCAGCAGTTTTCCTGAAGAAGTTGCGTGTAGAAATGAAACATGTTGAAGCTGAAGTTTTAAATACACTTTAAATAGTGGTTTCCTGGTGCCCTATGCACAGCCAAGTCACAGCTCATAGTTTCACATACTGTACTATGCCAACAACAGTCCCATACCAAAGAAAAAGATGTATGTCATAAACCACTAGGCACACACATGAAATTCAAAAATATATGTATATCATCTTTATTAATAACACAACACAACAAGAAAACCCTACACAAACCCCAAAAATCATTAAAAACACTTAAAAAGACCCAATGTATCCTGGAGGGACCTGTGCACAATACACCATACTCCTAACCCCCACTCAGCTTCATATAAATACACACTCTACCAAATAAATAAGATGCTAGAAAACCTCCCTAGTGATTAAAATCACAAGATACCAAAGTGCTAGTGCATAAGTCCAACAATATACAGTATACAATTATAAGCAAAGTATATAAGAATAAATGACTGAACTAAAGCACCCAAGATAGAGTATCACCAGGTAGAGTGTGATCAGCTGACTGGGGTCCAAAGCACCCTACGCGTTACGTCCCGAGCCCGGAACTTTGTCAGGGGTACAATAGGGTTGTCTAGCGTTACTTATATATCCACAATAATAAATCATTGTACTGTACACATGTGGAGACAATCTTACTTAATTCACTACAGTGAAAGTGGCTCAGTTGTCCCTAGCAACCAATCAGATTCCACCTTTCATTTTCCAAACAGTCTGTGAGGAATGAAAGGTGGAATCTGATTGGTTGCTAGGGGCAACTGAGCCAGTTTCACTTTACACCATGTTTGAAAAATCTCCCCCATTGTACCTTTCATATATCCAAGCTCCTGATATGCAACAAGCTGGAATGCCTCCTCTCTTCCCAAGCAGGGTCAGGTATTGGGGGGGGGGAGTAGGTGTTACAGCTTGCTGAACTTAAGGATTTCAGGAAAGCCTCTTTGCCTCTTCTCTCTATATAATAAAACATTTTCCAAATCCCGAAATTACAGATATATGAAAAGTAACATGTGTCTTGCTGATCTAACAGCTATCTAACAGTGTCAGCAGTTTGGAATGTGAATTGCAGCTGACAGCCTTCTTTTCCTGAAGAAGTTGCGTGTAGCAATGAAACATGTTGAAGCTGAAGCTTTAAATACACTTGGGTAATTAATAGTGATTTTCTGGTGCCTTGACTCTGCAGAACACTGCAGGCTCTGCTGGTGCTAATTCATATACCTGAAGTGTGACACTCACCTTCACTGCTCAGTATTTAAAAAAAAAAAATAATAATAGTTATGTGTTAAGGGGTGAGGTCGAAAAAGGGGTCTTTGTACCCCAGGCCTTTGTGTCTGAGGTTATTATGTGTCAGTACTATTAAGTGGGTACCCCTGTCAGAGTAACTACTGGTCCCATGGATTATATCTAGAAATTCATTGTATTCATCCATTGGGGCATACAATAATGCTCTTTACTTTTTAAAAATATAATTTGAATGTTATAATGTAATAATTGTTTTCTTCCGGCAGACAAAGGCTCAGTACAGAATGCAAGAAACTGAATCAGTAGTCTCTGTGGTCTAATTGTGGACCCTACAGCTCCAGTGAAGGTTTACTGCATGAGAAACATTACTGCTATACTAATCGATGGTGACGTGGATATGGTGATGTCATTTTCCTACTGGACATGTGTCGCTGTGTTTTTTAAGTGTTCTGTTAGGTAATAAGGTGTTGCTTTGTTATGAGTTATATCAACTATGGTAATGTGTGCGACTTGGTGTTATTACTTCTACAATATAAAATTAACCCTGTTTTTTTTTTCTTTTTAACTTAATGGCCTTTCACAGCCACATATCCTTACAGTGACAGATCCATATGAGTTTTTGGATACTTTATTTTACTATACATAGTATTATGAAACAGATAAATTACTTGTGGGGGGAAATTGAAAGAAAAACAATTATGTCATTTTTGATTATGTTTATGGCATTAATTTTATTAAAAAAAAAGTGACAGGTTAACTTCAGTACAAAGAGATACCAAATTTATATATAGATTTTTTAAAAACTTTTTCATCAATAGGGTTGTACAAGGAATTTTTTTTTTGTTTTTTGCGTAAAGAGCTACATATAACTATTTGTGTTTTACTTCATGGTTAAACAAGATGAAAAAACATCAATTCTAGTATTTATATTATTATTACGGCATTCATTGTATGGGACATTTCTGCCTTAGGCAATGCCAATTACATTTGTTTTTCCGAGTTTTTATTTTTAATTTAAAATGTAAAGGGGGTGAGTTGATTATTGAATATAATTATTTATACTTTAGTGGCCAGCACAGAGGGGGCAATACTCAAAAATCTGATGCAATTTGCACACAAAAAAAGCAAGGAAAAAAGTTTACATGACACCAAATTTTTACTATATTTGAGATACTTTTTAGACATGTTTGCACTGAGCTTCATAAGAGTGTGGTTTACCAGAAAGTGGGGTGTGACCTTGCTGAAAAGGGAGCTGTGCTTAAATGTTCTCACATAAAAATGTAGATTTTCAAACTGTCCGAGTAAATCTGGTGCTTTGTTAGACTGTCTAGTCTAAGCTTAAAAAAGTAGAGACTCCAGTCTTAGTGTTTAATGCAATGTATTAAAAACAATGTGCAGAGACGGTACTTACAGTAACAACTTTTGAGATGACTTTGAAAATTCAAGATCATCTTGTCAAAAAGTACCGTCAGATTTTCTTAATTATTGGACTATTTTGTTTACTTTTTTAGATTTTTCCAACCTTTCATATATTTCTAGTACGTTTTCTTATCTGTGGAGATCTTTTTAGAGAATGGAGTGTGCAGAGATGATACAAAACCGATACCCCGTATCTGAGGTGAGCAACATAAAGTGTACATACAGATGTTTTTTTTCCTTACCTTTCATTCTGGCTCAATGTATAAAAAACATCTGTATCAAATGATCTCCAGCTTAGAAGAAAAACATGATTATGTAAAACAATGGCCCAGATATACTAAAACAAAACTGTGTCATCAAAACTGTGTCTAACACACATAAAAAGGGCAGAGACGTATCTTTTAATCTGCAGTGCTGTGTCGAACTGGTGTGGCCTAGAGTGTCTGTGCCCCAGGTCTGCAATGCCCCTACTTTCTTCCTTTTCACCCTTTTCATCATTAGGATTTTTCCTATTCATCACTTGTCTAAACTGCCCCTGGGCTGTAGCTACACAGGTGAAGTTTAAAGGTGTAATGAATAGAAATCCTGCTTGTGGTTGTTCCTAATGATGAGTAGGGTGGGGAGGAAGGAAGGAAGGATAGGTGTCACAGACCTGGGGCACAGACAGTCTAGGCCACACCAGTTTGACACAGGACTGCCGATTAAAAGATAATTTTTTGCTCTAACCAAGGAACCAGGTGCACTTTAAAAGACACAACTGGTAAGGATTTACTCTCATCGAACAGATGGTACCAGCAGTTTGGTGGGGTGGGTTGGTGGATAGAGATTCTCTGTAATGGTTGTTTTTCTCTATAACCGTAATCAATGCAGGAGATTACTAAAACTGTCTATTTATGCACTGCACTTTTACACAGGCTAATTTTACTGTTATGGCTTATGTTTATCATTACATTTACATCAAGCAAGCACCCAACAAGTGTCAAACTCTACATACATTTTATCTTGACTAATAACATGCTAGCCATTCATGTGGCAAAAAGTGTCTAGTTGGTGCTGTAAATGGGGTTATCCAGGAGCAGAAAGGGTCCTTCCTATTCTGCTCCCCAATGCTTCACTTCCTCCCTCTGGCCTTTACCTTCTGACATGAGAGGGGGCGGTTGCATTTTGTTGACAATGTTTAATAGCTGCCAATGGTATCAATGTTGTGATAACATCAGGCAGCTATTGGACATTGTGCGGGGTGTGGTTTCACCAACATGCAACACTCTCAGCATGCACCCCCCCTCACTCGTCTGAGAAGTGGAAGCCAGCCCTTTAAACATAGACACTTCTTACCCCCGCCCAACAGAAAATGGTGCATAGTAAATGTGAGCCAGTATATGGCAATAATATTTTAAGGTTAATTCAATGATTTTTCACCTCTTGTATGACATAAAAAAATTGCAAATGCCTAATTTTCAGTTTCTGTAGAATAAATTTTTTTTCTTTATGATGGTGTGAGATGCAACCAAATTTCATAACAGGCCGGCACCTCATAATACTTGGTATATTTCAATAGAGACTTCAGTTTAAGACAGACAGTTTTAGTAAAGCTCCTTCAGTACTGATGGGTATTTTTCTGATATAAAACTTTATATTGCTGATCATCAATATTGTATCCATGTCAAATAAACATTTTACAATCAACTTGTCTTCTGCTTCTGCTATCATTGAATTCACAACCAATATCTGGCACCCCATTTGGTTTTTACCAATGAAAACTTGGCCATATAAAGAAAGCAAGTGGTGTATAAAACAAAACAAATGTTTATTTTTACAAGTAACAATAGCATGTTACAAGGAACAATAGCATGCTACATATTCTACACATTTAACTAAACATTTTATTCCCATTCCCACAAGGAAATATTAGACATATATTTCCTTTTGTTGATCTTGTTGAGCAAATGGTATGAGCATGGCCTTAGTTTAGTTAAAATGTAGTTAAGGCCATGTTCCCACTGCAAAAGTTTCGTAATAATCAATTTTCAAAACATTCACTATACATACTGTATGATGAAACCCTAGTCAACAATAAAAGTAAGGCTCTAATAGGGTTAAACTACCAGTTTGTGTTTCCACCTTAAGAAGAAGCTATCCCATTAATATTCTTAAATAATTGTTTTAAAGCGTTACTGTCAACTGCAATAGTTTTATTGGTAGAATCGACAGGTAGGTTGTACATCAATGGGTATCTGGTTGTAGCTTAATATGGAACAAGTAATAGTTTTGCAGACAGATATGAGGTCCAACCAATTTAGACTTATATGTGTTACCATAATTATGTTGTAATATAGCAAATAAAAGGAGTAAAAGAAAAAAAAAGATAAAGAAGAGGAAAAGAAATAAAGGAAAAAGGAGGGGGAGGGGGAAGGATATGGGAAATATGTCTCACAATGAACAGCCCAATTTGTTTAGTTAGCAGTAAGCGAGGAGAAATCGGGACAATCCCACCATGTGGTCCAGGTCCTATAGAATTTCTTATGAGCAAGACGATCATCAGCTAGTAGTTCCTCCATTCGCATAAGGTAGCTTACCTCTGAGACCCATGAGCTTAAGGTTGGAGATGCAGATGACTTCCAATAGTGAGGGATTACAGATCGAGCGGCTGTAAGGAAGTGTCGTAAAAGACCCTTTTTGAGGGTGGAGATCATGCCAGGAATGATTAAAGCCACTATTCCACGGACTCGTTCCCCGCTCGCTGCCACCGCTATTACACGCAATAGCAGTGAGCGGGTGGGTGCGGGAGGGGCCGCGGGGAGCTGCCCAGGTGATCGCTGATCGTCCGGGCAGCCCATAGAGGATAGTGGCGGTCTGCTGCCACCGCTCCTATTCGTCGAAGCAATAGCAGCAGATCATGAATGATGTCGGCTGATCGTTGCCTTCTATTCCACGGGACAATTATCGGCCGTAACTCCCGATATCGGCCGAATACGGCCAATAATCGTTCCGTGGAATAGGGCCTTAAGAGAAGCCTGACTTTAGGAGTAATAGGGATGTGACCCCCCCGTTAGTGTATTATGTAGTGTCAAAAATGTGGTCCAAAAAGGCAAAATAGCAGGGCATTCCCACCAAATGTGTAGCATAGTTCCCTCAGGTCTTTTACAGTGCCAGCAAACAGGTATCACAGAGGGGAACACCCTATGCAAAATTGCAGTAACTTGTCATTAAACAAGTCAAAAGTGATAGAACCAGGTATCACTCCTCCTCTCTTCGATCCCAAGATCCCAATCCGACTTGTTTGCTTTATGGAGTCTATAGAGTAAATGACTTGCAAGTGCACGCTGCCATGGCTGAAATACAGAAGCAAACATCAATCCATCTCCAATCAGAGAAGATATTACCTGTGAGTTACTGGATGGATTAATATTATGTGGTGTCACCGAAACTAGAAATAAGCAACAAATTTTAGATGAAATTTTAGATGAAAAGAGCACAATATTCATTAAGAGTAAAGGTACAGTAAATCAGCAAGAATAAGGTTTGTTATAAAAAAAAAAAAAAGTAGTGACAAACCTTGTCTGCTCATATGAGATGGGTGACAGCCCCACTGATAATACTGCTATAAAGGCAGGTACTGTATGCTGTTTGGGGTTTTGACATTTTCAGACATGGCTTTAGCCTAGGCACACGGGCACAGCAGCCATGTGATGTTCACTCCAGACTAGGGATGGTCCGAACCCGCCGAGGTTCGAGTTCAGCTGAACCCGAACGCTCGGCATCGGATTCCCGCTGTCTGCCCACTCCGTGCAGCGGGCGGATACAGTGGGAGGACTGCCTGGAAAACTGGGATACAGCCTATGGCTATGGCTGTATCCCAGTTTTCCAGGCGTTCCTCCCGCTGGATCTGCCTGCTTCACGGAGCGGGCAGACAGCGGTTATCATTGCGGAGGGTTCGGGTTCATCCGAACCCCATCCGAACCAGGTTCGGACCATCCCTACTCCAGACCATTAATTGCATTACTGGTTCCATAGGTCACCTTCAGTCTTTCAGAAAGTATATTCCTTCTTCCCTTCTTCCCTGACCTACTGACCAGTGGCGGATTAAATGTATCCTGGGTCCCAGGCTGTCAGCCCAACCTGGCCAACCCCCTACCCCCATCCTTCCGCTCTGTCCACAACCGACCCCAACTAGAAAAAAAATACACTAATTTCTTTATAGTAAACTATTAACTTTTATTGTCATCCAAGCAATAAAATAAATAGATGTATTAAATTTTAAAAGTGGTATATACTGTTACTGAATTACTTCATACAGTAAAATAAGGCACCATTAAAGGGTGACATATTAAAGGGGTATCCTCACATTTACAAACATAGTTATAGTTGGGGGGGCTCCTCAAGTTAACCCCTTAAGGTGCAAGCCAATTTTCGTTTTTGCGCTTTTGCTTTTTCCATTTTATGTTTAAAAGTCCATAGCGCTTGCATTTTTTCACCTAGAGACGTATATGAGTGCTTATTTTTTGCAAAACCAATTGTACTTTGCAATTACAGGCATAATTTTTCCATAAAATATGTTGTGAAACCGGAAAAAAATCATTTGCGCTGTCAAATTGAAAAAAAAAACGAATTTTTTTTGATTTCGGGGAGTTTTGCATTTACGCCGTTCGCCCTATGGTAAAACTGACTTGTTATGCATGTTCCTCAAGTCGTTACGATTACTATGATATATGACATGTATAACTTATATTGTATCGGATGGCCTGTAAAAAATTCAAACCATTGTTAACAAATATATGTCACTTAAAATCGCTCCATTCCCAGGCTTATAGCGCTTTTATCCTTTGGTCTATGGGGCTGTGTGAGGTGTCAGTTTTTGCGCCATGATGCGTTCTTTCTACCGGTACCTTGATTGCGCATATACGACTTTTTGATCGCTTTTTATTACATTTTTTCTGGATTTGATGCGACCAAAAATGCGCAATTTTGCACTTTGGGATTTTTTTGCGCTTACGCCGTTTACCGTGCGAGATCAGGAATGTGATTAATTAATAGTTCGGGCGATTACGCGTGCGGCGATACTAAATATGTTTATTTATTTATTTATTAATTTATATTTATAAAATGGGAAAAGGGAAATGGGAAAATTTGGACTTTTATTAGGGGAGGGGATTTTTTATTAATAAAAACACTTTTTTACTTTTTTTTTTACATGGACTAGAAGCCCCCCTGGGGGGCTTGTATATACATAGCACTGATCTCTCATAGAGATCAATGCTGTGTATATACACAGCAAAGATCCATGAGATCGGTCATAGATTGCTATGGCCTGCTGCAGGCCATAGCAATCTACTGCCGAGCCGGGATCAGCGCCATTCGCGGGGGGGAGATCCGACCCACTAGACACCAGGGATGTTGTGCATAAAGCACTTCAATGCAGCTGTCAGGTTTGACAGCTGCATTGAAGTGCTTAATTAGCCGGCTCGGCAACGGGACCCGCGCCGGCTAACAGAGGCACTGCCCGGCTGCACGTGTCAGCCGGGATCAGCGCCGTTCAGAGCGGGGTCCTGGCGGGACCCCGCTCTGAACACCCCCCGCGGCGCCATGACGTATCAGATACGTCATGGGTCGCTAAGGGGTTAAATATTTTTTGCAGCTTTGTCTCCTTCTCCAGATATGCTGCTCTCTCCCTCCCATCGCTCACAGCTCATTGTCTAGGTTACCAAACACCACTCTGCTCTAAAAGCAGTGGCCTGGCTGGTGTATACATATAACTATGGTATACATATATATATATTGCCACCTGGTCCTTGCTGTTGCCCCCCCCCCTTCTTATAAACATATTGCCACCTGGTCCCTTGTTGTTGAGCTACCCCTCCCCTCCCTCTCATTTACATATTGCCACCTGGTTCCTTGCTGTTGCCCTACCCCCCCCCACCACCATAAACATATTGCCACCTGGTCCCTTGCTGTTTTCCTACCCCCCCCCCCCCCCTCCCAAAAACATATTGCCACCTGGTCCCTTGCTGTTTTGCTACCCCCCCCCCCCCCCCAAAAAAAAAAAACCATATTGCCACCTGGTCCCTTGCTGTTGTCCTACCCCCCCTCCCATAAACATATTGCCACTTGGTCCTTTACTGTTGCCCTACCCCCCCTCCTCCCTCACATAAACAGATTGCCACCTGGTCCCTTGCTGTTGCCCTACCCCTCGCTCCCATAAACATATTGCCACCTAGTCCCTTGCTGTTGCTCTTCCCCCCCATAAACATATTGCCACCTGGTCCGTTGCTGTTGCCCTAACCCCCCCTTCCAAAAACATATTGCCACCTGGTCCCTTGCTGTTGTCCTACCCCCCCCCCCCCCCCATAAACATTGCCACCTGGTCCCTTGCTGTTGCCCTACCCCCCCCCCCCCTACCATAAACTTATTGCCACTTGGTCGCTTTCTGTTTTCCTACCCCCCCTCCCATAAACATATTGCCACCTGGTCCCTTGCTGTTGCCCTACCCCCCCTTCCCATAAACTTATTGCCATCTGGTCCCTTGCTGTTGTCCTATCCCCCCCTCCCATAAACATATTGCCACCTGGTCCCTTGCTGTTGCCCTACCCCTCCCTCCCATAAACATATTGCCACCTGGTCCCTTGCTGTTGCCCTACCCCTCCCTCCCATAAACATATTGCCACCTGGTCCCTTGCTGTTGCCCTACCCCCCCTCCTCCCTCCCATAAACATATTGCCACCTGGTCCCTTGCTGTTGCCCTACCCCCCTTCCCATAAACTTATTGCCATCTGGTCCCTTGCTGTTGTCCTACCCCCCCCCCTCCCATAAACATATTGCCACCTGGTCCCTTGCTGTTGCCCTACCCCTCCCTCCCATAAACATATTGCCACCTGGTCCCTTGCTGTTGCCCTACCCCTCCCTCCCATAAACATATTGCCACCTGGTCCCTTGCTGTTGCCCTACCCCCCCTCCTCCCTCCCATAAACATATTGCCACCTGTTCCCTTGCTGTTGCCCTACCCCTCCCTCCCATAAACATATTGCCACCTGGTCCCTCTTGCTGTTGCTCTACCCCCTTTCCCATAAACATATTGCCACCTGGTCTCTTGCTGTTGCCCTACCCCCCCCCCTCCCATAAACATTGCCACCTGGTTCCTTGCTGTTGCCCCCCCCCCCATAAACATATTGCCACCTAGTCCCTTGCTGCCTGCTACCTGTTTCCCTACCCCCCCCCCTTAAAGGGAACCTGTCACCCCCTGTGCCGGGGTGACAGGCTCCCGACCCCCCGTTAGAGCCCCCTATACTCACCTAATCCCGCCGAGTCCCGCTTCTGGAGGTGGTCGGGTGACTGAGATATGAGCGCCCGAAGGCCAGCGTGTGCGCTCCTCAGATGAGTCCAACGCTCATAGAGAATGACGGAGCGTCGGACTCGCCTGTCATTCTCTATGGGTGTTGGACTCATCTCTCAGCGCGCGCCCCGGGCTTCGGGCGCTCATATCTCAGTCACCCGACCACCTCCAGAAGCGGGACCCGGCGGGATTAGGTGAGTATAGGGGGCTGTAACAGGGGTCGGGGGCCTGTCACCCCGGCACGGGGGGTGACAGGTCCTATTTAAAGGTGGGGCCATGCGCAACTGGCTGAGACATGGGAGGCAGGAGCAGGGGCTAGTAAAGCGCCTCAGAGGGCTGAAATGATGGTGGCACATGGGCTCCGGGGAGAGTGGGTGTGGCGGCGGCCTGAAACACTGGTTGCCGCCGCAGCTGTAACGCTCAGTGGTGTTTCACATTTATTTCAAGGGGACAGACTCTATTGTGCTCTATGTCCAAGAGTCTGCCGTAAAGAGCAACCCAGGAAAGATGGCAGCCCCCATGGTAATGTACAAAAAGTGAAATAAAAAATGTCAGTCAGAAAAAAGAAACAGCTTAGAATAAAATAATGATTTTTGTATCTGACTCTAATCAGTAAAAGAAAATTTAGGTGACACATTCTCTTTAAAGCATTTTGATTACATGTTAATACAGAGCCTGTGGCCCAAGGGCAAGTTACAGAAATTTCTTATCAGAGAACTGATTCACTCCTTAGTAACAGTGCGCACGTAAGAGACCAGACAGGTTCTGTTTCCAACAGTGTAAGAGTAAACTCTGCACTGACTGCACTTATTACTTCTCAGACGAGTTCCTGTAAGAGGGTGGGGTGCTTAAGCTACCTACAACAGGCAACTCCATAGCAAAGTATCAATAATGACTTATACTTTGTAGTTAAAAAATACACCAAGATATTAGAAACTCAATTCTGCTTATTTGGAAGTTTATTGTTCTTAATCAACCACAGAGGTCATACACATGAGAATCTGTCTGTATGGTTCTGGATAGCGCACAACTGCTGTCTTTCAATTCTGTTAGTCAGATAGTTAGGATTAAAAGGGTTATCCAGGATAAGGCTGGGGATACACAGCAATTGCCTATTGTGCTACCATAAACCTCACTGTCGGGGTGCTTGGTTGTGCAATTCTATCACTCATACAAGACAATAGTGTAACGTTGCGAAGTCACAACACGATCCCATACACTTGAAGATAGAATTGCACAAACAGAGAGTCGACAAGATGGTCTGGGTTGTGCATTGGGAATCACTGTGTAGCCCCAGCCTTGGAGAAACATAGTTGCATGCTTCCAGAAACAGTGTCACTCTTGTCCTCAGTTTGGGTACAGCATTACAACTCCATTCACTTCAATGGATCTGAGCTGCAATACCATGCAGAAACTAAGGACACTATTTCAGGAAAAAAGCAGCTATGTTGCTATATTCATGAGTAACTTTTTACTTATAGCCAGGGCCGGATTAAAGGGAGGGCACAAGGGGCACGTGCCTAGGGGCCTCCACCACTAGGGGGCCTCCACCAGCCCAAACCCGGAAGTGGTGTCTGGAAGCCAGTCCCACGCGCAAAAAGCATGTGGAAACCCTACCTGGACACAGCACTGGCCACACTGCATGCTGTCCAGGGCGGTAGGGAGGTGTAGGGTTAATCCTGTGTAAGCATCTCCCTCCTGGCAGGCTCAGACTCCCCCCTGGTGGGTCTTTGATTGGATTCTTCCTATCAAGCTTCCAGGTACCTGTCTCCTGCCGAGGTCCTCACTCCCCCCTCGCCCCTCCCCTTCACCGAGGAGAGGACAGCGTGGGACCTCAGCAAGGAAACCTGATCTCTCCAGCAGGGATGTGACATCATGAAGCATGCTGGAGGATCTGTCACAGTGGCTTTCAGGCTGAAGGAACAGAGAAGAGCTAGAGGAGAGAAGAGCCAGAGGAGAGAAGACCTGTCATCTGCCCAGATCTGGTGAATATGAGGCTTTGTTTTGTATTGACACATCAGAGCAGGGATGTGTAGTGTATGATATATATAGCCTGTGTGCAGCATATGTCATGTAGCCTGTGTGCAGTGTATGACATGTAGCCCATGTGCAGTGTATGATATATATAGCCTGTGTGCAGTGTATGGTATATAGCCTGTGTGCAGCATATGATATGTAGCCTGTGTGCAGCATATGATATATAGACTGTGTGCAGCCTATGATATATAGCCTGTGTGCAGTGTATGATATACAGTCTGTGTGCAGTGTATGATATACAGTCTGTGTGCAGTGTATGGTATAAAGCCTGTGTGCAGCATATGGTATATATATAGCCTGTGTGCAGTGTATGATATATAGCCTGTGTGCAGCATATGACATATAGCCTGTGTGCAGTGTATGATATACAGCCTGTGTGCAGCATATGACATATAGCCTGTGTGCAGTGTATGATATACAGCCTGTGTGCAGCATATGACATATAGCCTGTGTGCAGTGTATGATATACAGCCTGTGTGCAGCATATGACATATAGCCTGTGTGCAGTGTATGATATACAGCCTGTGTGCAGTGTATGGTATATAGCCTGTGTGCAGAGTATGATATATAGCCTGTGTGCAGCATATGACATGTAGACATGTCACATGTACAGCTATATATGCCATGATCCTTAGGGTATATTCACATGTACCATATCCGATATAGATTCTACACAACCTTTAAGTACTTTCTGGGTGCTTTTTACTGCTTCAGGTAGTTTATATGGTTGGGAACTGAAGATGGGACTTAGACTTGTAAGTCCAGGTTCTGCCTGCGATTCACAACTGCACATGCTAGCTGTGGTGGCTAACACAGTGGGCAAGAGAGCACAGAAAGTGCTAAAGTGCTGTGTTCTCGCATTGAATTAAATGGGAACACCGCACGATGCTCACCCCTTCCCTATCCTGTCTCTAGGGCCTGGCATCTTGCTCTGGACTGCAGCCTCTAGGGACCATCATATGCAGAACGGAGGAGGATGCTGAGCCATACGGCCAAGAGTGAGGAGGGGTAGGTGCTAAGTCCCCTACAGTAATCAGCCACCTGTATAGATTGCTGTATGGTTTATTTGTGGGGGAAGAAAATGGGGGGGGCCCCAAGCTAAATTGTTGCCCAGTGCCTCCACCAACCTTAATCCGGCCCTGCTTATAGCAGACATCAGGCCCAGTCCACACTATGGCAGTGCTTGTGCATGAAACATTCCCAATACCACTAAAGGAAAGAAGAACAGAATATTCAGCAGCACCAACTATGATATTTCCATTCCTTTACTATTTGAAAACATACCTGTGACAATAGCTCTGCAATTCTTTATCCTTATAGGTGGTTCACGCATCCCTCCCTCTTACAGGAACACATCTGGGTATTAATAGAAGTGCAGGGTTTAAGCAAAACTAAAGGGAAAATTCTAACCTGCTGTAACTGTATGTTCCCCTAGGGCAGGAGATGCTGAGGGAGAAGGTCATTTTCTTACCTTCATCCTAAGCACAGCTGTTTGATAAATAGATTAACTAGTCATTTCAGTGCACTAGGGATGGACTACAGCCACCCCACCCACCCCTCTTCATGAAGAGTCAGGCAGAGCACTGCAGTGACATCACAAATCATTACTGCACACGCAGAACAGATATCAATGAAGGGGGGGGGGGGCGGGCAGATCAGGGCACAGAGGGCTGTAGTCCCACCTCCAGTGCGCAGAAACTACCAACTAACATATGATTAAAATGTACGTTTTCAGGAAAACGATGGTGAGGATGAAGGTAAGAAAACTACCTTAACTTTTGTTGGCTATACCCGCCAGTATAAAGTGTATGGGGCTCTCCAGACCAACCACCGACAGATGTTGGTGGAGATAGGGTCTTTGTTCAGGGAGAGATAAGCCACAGCCAAACTCTCTGGCTGCGGCTCAACCCTCCCTTTCCCATAGGGAACACAGGAGCGCTTCGCCGTACCAAACATTCCTGTGTATGAGGAGGACGGGTAGAGGATGGGAGAGATTACCGATAGCCAGCTGATCATTCCTCTGTCAGTTACTGAAGGTGTATGGCCACCTTTAGAGTCTTCTAACCTGATGTTACTTTCATTTTAAAATGACATAAGAAGATAGCAGCATGTCATGTCCATGTCAGGACAGCTAAATATTGTAGGGACAAAATGTGTAAATGTGTGAACAGCCTGAGGGCTGGGTTCTACCTTGATTAAATTTTATTTACAGATATCCTCTATCTATATCATAAAAATCAAAGTCTGTCTGTCTGTCCTTCTGTCTGTCTGTCTGTCCTTCTGTCTGTCTGTCTGTCTGTCCTCTATAGATTTCCAAACGCCTGAACCGTTTGACCCCAAATTTGGCACACAGATACATTGGGTGCCCGGGAAGGTTATTGCGAAGGTCCCGTCCCCGCCAGATGTACAGGAGGGGAGGGGGAGGGGAAAGAGAGGCGCCCCATAGAGATGAATGGGAAAATCTCCTCACTGCAAACACAGGTGATATAATTAGCTGCAGCAGACACGGCAGTTGGAGCCTTAGCAACCAATAGGATTACTGCTCTCATTTTCACAGGGAGCAATGGTTGCTAGGGAAGCTGCCTCACAACATCCACAGTAATAAGGCTCCGTTCCCACTGAGCAAAGGTAGCGGAATTCCGCGACGGAATTGTCCGCCGCGGAATGCCGTTAGCCTCCCGCTCATAATGGGACTCTATGGGAGGCGCGCGCTCCTGCCCTGTCCGCGCTGAAGAATGAACATGTTCATTCTTCAGCGCGTACAGAGCAGCAGCGCGCGCCTCCCATAGACTACTCCATCTATACAGTACATGTATATACAGGACCCCCTACTCCATCTATACAGTACATGTATACAGGACCCCCTACTCCATCTATACAGGACATGTATATACAGGGCCCCCTACTCCATCTATACAGTACATGTATATACAGGACCCCCTACTCCATCTATACAGTACATGTATATACAGGACCCCCTACTCCATCTATACAGTACATGTATATACAGGACCCCCTACTCCATCTACACAGTATATATATATATATATATATATATATATATATATATATATACGGGGCCCCCTACTCCATCTATACAGTACATAACACCGCAGGTATACAGGACACTACAGGTATACAGGACCCCAAAACTATACACTACAAGTGCACGGGACCTCCACAAAACTATATACTACAGGTATACAGGACCCCAAACTTCACACTACAGGTATACAGGACCCCAAAACTATATGCTACAGGTATACAGGACCTCCACCAACTATATACTTCAGGTATACAGGACCTCCACCAACTATATACTTCAGGTATACAGGACCTCCACCAACTATATACTACAGGTATACAGGACCCCAAACTATACACTACAGGTATACAGGACCCCAAAACTATACACTACAGGTATACAGGAACTCCACCAACTATATACTATAGGTATATAGGACCCCAAACTATACACTACAGGTATACAGGACTTCAAAACCATACACTACAGGTATACAGGACCTACACCAACTCTATAATACAGGTATACAGCACCTTCACCAACTCTATACTACAAGTATACAGGACCCCAAATATACTACAGGTATACAGGAACTCCACCAGCTATATACTACAGGTATACAGGACCCCCGAACTATATACTACAGGTATACAAGACCTCCACCAATTATACACTACAGGTATCCAGGACCCTGAAACTATAAACTACAGGTATACAAGACCTCCACCAACTATACATTACAGGTATACAGCACCAACTATATACTACAGGTATACAGGACTTCCGAACTATACAGTACAGGTATACAGGACCTTCACCAACTGTACACTGCAGGTATACAGGACCTCCCTCAACTATACACTATAGGTATACAGCCCCCCAACTATGCACTACAGATATGGGAGACCCCTAAAAACTATACATTGTGGGTATACAGAACCCCTCCAACTATGCACTACAGGTATACACTAATTCCACTGATTAACTCAGATGAAACAATACCTTTAGCTTGGCCTCCTGGGCACCTTAGAACAAATCTAATTAACACACCGACACTTTATACCCGGGCAGCGCCGGGTACATTTTCTAGTCTATATCATAAAAATCAAAGTCTGTCTGTCTGTCCTTCTGTCTGTCTGTCTGTCCTCTATAGACTTCCAAACGCCTGAACCGTTTGACCCCAAATTTGGCACACAGATACATTGGGTGCCCGGGAAGGTTATTGCGAAGGTCCTGTCCCCACCAGATGTACAGGAGGCGAGGGGGAGGGGAAAGAGAGGCGCCCCATAGAGATGAATGGAAAATCTCCTCACTGCAAACACAGGTGATATAATTAGCTGCAGCAGACACGGCAGTTGGAGCCTTAGCAACCAATAGGATTACTGCTTTCATTTTCAAAGGGAGCAATGGTTGCTAGGGAAGCTGCCTCACAACATCCACAGTAATAACTGGTAGACCCCTATTCCATCTATACAGTACATGTATATACAGGACCCCCTACTCCATCTATACAGTACATGTATATACAGAACCCCCTACTCCATCTATACAGTACATGTATATACAGGACCCCCTACTCCATCTATACAGTACAGGTATATACAGGGCCCCCTACTTCATCCATACAGTACATGTATATTCAGGGCCCCCTACTCCATCTATACAGTACATGTATATACAGGGCACAACAGGTATACCAAACTGTGACTGGATAACACTGCCACACCAGACCTGACCAATACCGCCATACTGTGACTGGATAACACTGCCACACCAGACCTGACCAATACCGCCATACTGTGACTGGATAACACTGCCACACCAGACCTGACCAATACCGCCATACTGTGACTGGATAACACTGTCATACCAGACCTGACCAATACCGCCATACTGTGACTGGATAACACTGTCATATAAGACCTGACCAATACCGCCATACTGTGAATGGATAACACCACCACACCAGACCTGACCAATACCGCTATACTGTGCTGGATAACACTGTCATACCAGACCTGACCAATACCGCCATACTGTGACTGGATAACACTGCCATACCAGACCTGACCAATACCGCCATACTGTGCTGGATAACACTGTCATACCAGACCTGACCAATACCGCCATACTGTGCTGGATAACACTGCCATACCAGACCTGACCAATACCGGCAAACTGACTGGGTAACACCGCCACACCAGACCTGACCAATACCGCCATACTGTGACTGGATAACACCATCATATCAGACCTGACCAATACTGCCATACTGTGACTGGATAACACCGCTATACCAGACCTGACCAATACCACCATACCATGACTGAATAACACCGCCACACCAGACCTGACCAATACCGCCATACTGTGACTGGATAACACCGCCATACCAGACATGACCAATACCGACACACTGTGACTGAATAACACTGCCATACGGGTAAATACAACCCTGCAGGTATACAGGACACTACAGGTATACAGGACCCCAAAACTATACACTACAGGTGCATGGGACCTCCACAAAACTATATACTACATGTATACAGGACCCCAAACTTTACACTACAGGTATACAGGACCCCAAAACTATATACTACAGGTATACAGGACCTCCACCAACTATATACTTCAGGTATACAGGACCTCCACCAACTATATACTACAGGTATACAGGACCTCAAACTATACACTACAGGTATACAGGACCCCAAAACTATACACTACAGGTATACAGGAACTCCACCAACTATATACTACAGGTATATAGGACCCCAAACTATACACTACAGGTATACAGGACCTCAAAACTATACACTACAGGTATACAGGACCTACACCAACTCTATAATACAGGTATACAGCACCTTCACCAACTCTATACTACAAGTATACAGGACCCCAAATATACTACAGGTATACAGGAACTCCACCAGCTATATACTAAAGGTATATAGGACCCCAAACCATACACTACAGGTATACAGGACCTCCACCAACTCTATACTATAGTTATACAGGACCCTCAAACTATTTACTACAGGTATACAGGACCCCCGAACTATATACTACAGGTATACAAGACCTCCACCAATTATACACTACAGGTATCCAGGACCCTGAAACTATAAACTACAGGTATACAAGACCTCCACCAACTATACATTACAGGTATACAGCACCAACTATATACTACAGGTATACAGGACTTCCGAACTATACAGTACAGGTATACAGGACCTTCACCAACTGTACACTGCAGGTATACAGGACCTCCCTCAACTATACACTACAGGTATACAGCCCCCCCCCAAATACACACTCCAGGTATACAGGACCCCCCCAACTGTACACTATAGGTATACAGCCCCACCAACTATGCACTACAGATATGCGAGACCCCTAAAAACTATACATTGTGGGTATACAGAACCCCTCCAACTATGCACTACAGGTATACACTAATTCCACTGATTAACTCAGATGAAACAATACCTTTAGCTTGGCCTCCTGGGCACTTTAGAACAAATCTAATTAACACACTGACACTTTATACGCGGGCAGCCCCGGGTACATTTTCTAGTAATGTCTATATGAGACGGAATGTTGATAAGGTAATAAGGTAACGACCGGGTTAAAGGAGAAGTCCAGCCAAAATTATTTTTTTATATGTTATTACTTATGGAAAGTGATACAATTTTCTAATGTACATTAATTATGGGAAATGCTCATATACTGCTATTTCCCTTAATTTAGTGTATCAGGAAGTGTTAGAATTCTCTCAGAAGCAGGCGCGATAGTTAGTTTGAAGCCGGGAGGAGGAGGGGGAGCGGAGGAGGGGGCATGAAGAGTGGCCCTTGTGTGAGCAGCGGCGGCGATGTGATTGGGATAGATAGCACAGGTACTACTCCCCCATTATCTGAAGATAATGGGGGAGTAGTACTGTGTATATGTGCCCAGCACCGAGCAGGGAGGGAGGGGGAGGTAGATGGCACTCCTCTCCCTCCCTGCTCGGTGCCCTGCAAATGTATTCATTGAATACATTTATGGAATACTTTGGGGAGCAAGGACACTTGCTCCCCAAAGTATTCCATAAATGTATTCAATCACAAAGTACAGTTCATAACATTACATTACATACACATCAAATGATTCAATAGAGTGTCCAGCAGGGGCGCACTATATATAGAAGTCAATAGTACTCATTGACTTCTATATATAGAGCGCCCCCTGCTGGACACTCCATAGGAATTACACCGTTCGTCGTGACGTCACTGCTTCTGAGAGAATTCTAACACTTCCTGATACACTAAATTAATACTAGCAGCACTAATTTTCTTGCTCCTCTCTCTTAGTAAGTAGCTGTAGCTGCCTGACACATAGACAATGCATTGCCAACTATCAGCTGATCACAGAACAGAACAGCTTTTCAACCTGGATGTGCAGTTACTTGATGGGGAGATCAGTGGGGATTTCCTGCCGCTCCTGTTGTCAACTGTAAGTTGGCCGGTGTTTCATTTCAATAATCACTACAGTTACCGAAAACCACCACCAGATGGCATCATATACCTAGTTCACTTTTAATGGGAAAGCATGTTGTAGTGTTAAAAAAAATCCCCAAACATAATTCTGACATTAGTTATACATAGCAGATTTGTTGGCAAAATTTTACAATTAATAACATTTGTCCCATATGGGCACAAGCTACAAACACAGCCACATTTATATATACAATATGGCACAGCGATATACAGTAAGAATCCACATTCATTCCATACATAGTGTATTCCATGGCTGATGGTCCAGTATTGAAACTTGTGTTCCCATTGCAGATGGGCCTGCGATGCCCTGGCACCTAGGGGCCACTTCCGCAGTGCTGTTGTTATGAGCGGGCAATAACCGGGGCAGCTGCAGGGTGTATACTTGTCACGGTATAGGCCTGAGGGCGGCACAGCTGTAGGGCCGGTCTGTGGAATCTGCGGGTTCAATGCCAGGGTTCAGTAACAGCGGTTTTATTATAGATGAGGTAACTAGTAGCAACAGTTCTGTCCGGTAGCAACCGGGTATATAGCAGGCTTTGACAAATAAGCAAGAGTGATGCTGCATAGGCTGTGAGAATACGTGCCGGATGATGGGAGTAGGAGTATGAGAGAGATAGCGTTGCTGGGTGGATTAGCTTGAGAATAATACTTGCTGTGAATCCTTGTAGCGATGATGAGAGATAACGGAGTGACACCCAGATGAGAGAGAAGACTCCGGACACTTGAGCAGGCAGATACAGCCGAAGACTTGAACACAGCAGAGCACTCGATCCACACTTCTAGTGGTGAAGTGGGAGCTGCAAAGAAGAAGTCCAACTCCTCTGAGGTAGGAGAGGGACGACACACATCCTCCTTGCTTCAAAGCAGGGGGAAGACTAACTTGTTAGGAGGAAGTGGGAGGTCACATGGTTGCTCCTGGCCAGAGCTAGTCGGCCATTGGAGGAACCATGGTTACAGGGCACTGGCACGGTCACGTGATCAACAGCCTTGCATACCACTGTACAATGTAATAATACACAGGAATATATGAGAATGCACATTACCAGAGAATACTAGGGGAAAACCAGCAGCAGTTGCAGTGCAAACACTTACCAGAACAGGCATTGACACAGCAATAGAAATGGCCATTATAGGAGTAGTAGTCTGCATGTTCTGGGACACTGCAGGCCCCCTGGCAGGTCTATGGCTACACTGTCCCATGTGTAATAAGCTGCAATGTCTTTGTGTGTTTCTATTATAGCAATTTGTACTGCAGTACCTAGTACAGTTCTGTGGGATCAGCCCGGATGAGATAGCCTTTGCTTCCCACATGCGTCAAAGAGCTTTAGGATTCCATGACCCGGCCACCAGTTTAGCCATTATTTTTTCTTGGACCACTTTTGGTAGTTTCTAACTACTGAACACTCAGTTCCAATCCTTTCTTTCAGCCCCTTATTCTGAGGGACAGGTTCCAGAGTGGGTTTCTCTTATCAAGGTGGTTATCAAGGAGATGACTGACAGGCCTGTGAGGGCCTCATGGATGTGAGCAGTGTCAGACTGTGGTATCCGGGCCCACCAGAGGAAATGATCCTGAGGGCCCACCAATGAAGAACCAGTGAGAAACAACATGTCAGTCAGTTTTTGTTCAGGTTCTATAGCTGGCGGCCCACCGGAGGATTCTCTGGTCCAGTCCAACTCTGGTGTTATGTGTATTACCATAATGGATGAAGCAGGATGAAGCATCTGGGGCCAACCAGAAGAAATTATCCTGGGGGCCAACCTATAAGGAACCAGTGAGAAACAACAAGTCAATTAGTGTTCCTGCAGGTTTTAAATCTGGAGGAGCACCGAAGGATCCTCCTGTCCTCTAGAGGGCCAGTCTGACACTGGATGTGAGAGTATGGAAGCACCTTGTCCTGAGTGGGTGAGAGGCCTGTAGGTTATCGGATGGAACTGAAATAGGCCCAGGGGCACTGAGAAAATAGAAGTAGCAAATCACCCCAGAACAGTTTAAAACAACTCTGTTCCTTCTTCGGGTGCGTGCACACTACAGAATCTGACAGCTCTGGCCGGTGCAGTGAGATGGGCGAGTATTACTTATACTGAGGTGATGTCAAAAAGTTGTTTACAGGCATTTTAATTATGTGAATAATGAGCATAACTTTGGAATATAGTTTACATACATAGAAGGCACTGCATAATCACTGCATTGTAAGGTCTCATTTTACAATTTTACATTGATGGGTGGTAATTTTTGATAAATTTCAAATATTTTTAGTGTATTAGGTTTTAAGTAACTATGCAAATAACAATAACAATATTAAGATTGTTTGAACTATGGCCATAGTCCTATTTTGTTTATCTACACTACAGAATCTGCGTGGATAACCTCCTGCGGATTCTGCTATAACCAATAGGAAGCCTTTGGTCGCTTCTTCCAGTCCACAGTTTGTAGCTGATTGTACATATGACATTTGTCCCAGTGCTCTGTGATGTCATAGGAATTTCCATTCATTTCTGTAGTTTCCTGGTCATGTATTCATAGACTTAGCTCGGATTCTCTTTCTCACCACAGACACATAGCTTCTTCTCATTATATCTGTGTACATATTATTCTCTCTGTGTTTTCCATGAAATGGAGAACATCCCACTATAAATGACTCTACTCAGAGTCAGGAAATTGGCACAGCCATGTCAAACAACGGCTGACGTTCATACATTGTGTGAACGTGGCCTTAATATGTAGACAGATTTTTTTTTTCTTGTATTATTGGTGTATTTTCCCCCTGAAGCAACACAGTGCTTTTTAGAAGCACTATATGGCAGCTCCCTACGGCAGTATGCATGGCTCCATAACACAGAGCCACAGAAGCTTAAAGGGGTTGTCCAGCAAAAATCTTTTTCTTTCAAATCAACTGGTTTCAGAAAGTTATAAAGTTTTGTATTTTACTTCTATTTCAAGTCTTCCGATTCTTATCAGCTGCTGGATGTCCTGCAGGAAGTGGTGTTTGCTTTTCAGTCTGACACAGTGCTCTCTGCTGCCATCTCTGTCTGACACAGGAACTGTCCAGAGCAAGAGAGGTTTTCTATGGGGATTTACTCTGGAAAGTTCCTGTCTCGGACAGATGTGGCATTGTGTCAGATTGAAAGGAGAACAACATTTCCTGCAGGACATACATACTTTCCGCCGAGTACGCCAGGGTGGCGGAAAGGGGGCGTGTAGGGGGGCGGAACGGAGGGCGCGGACTCAGAGTCCGCGCAATTTACCATCCGTTGCGCCCAAATATACGCCGAAAACCTACTCCAGTCTTCAGCTGGCGTAGGTTTTCGGCGGGGCGCACCGGCGCGCACGGGATTTATGTAGAGGCAATCCGCCTCTACATAAATCTCCGTAGCGGCGGAGCGGCAGGGGCATTTTTAAGTCCGGTGTAAAAAACGCCGGACTTAATAAATGCCCCCCTTAGGGTATAAAAAGACACGTCCATTATGTTTATTCTTTCTTGGATAATAATAATTTATTGTAAAGTTACATATAACCCTCAGTGTCACTTTCTGCCATTATTACTTCTTAGAACAGGTTGTTTCATTGTCACTGAAAAATAAAATTTCTAACTATAATAATATATTGTAACAATAGACATGGGATTTGTTACTCATTACCTATTACTGACTAACCTGTTTACTGAATGTGAAGCCTTATTGTCATCCAGAAACTCAGTCATTTTATAGTCAAGTAGTTCCTGGTTTGTCACAAAGGAGCTTTCTAAAAGTCATACTGCCTGTGGCTACAAGATTTTCATAGTAGTCTGCAATATGCAATAATGAAAAAAAAATATATAAAATTATACAGTAGTGTAAAAGATAAGTATAGCAATTTACAAACATAAAATGGGGGTCTAAAAAAAAGTTTAGGTAGATGGTATGTATCAGCCTAGGCCCAAGATTTCCCAGGGAAATATTACCCAGAACTTTCCACAGTGCATCATAAAGCAAGCACCCAAAGTGTAAGGGTATGTGCACACTACGGAATCCATGCGGATACCCCGACACAGATTCTACCACTTACCCCCGCTCGTGCCCGCGTGCATCTCCGCCCGTTCATTCTAAGCAGAGATAGATTCCGCAGTCCGCTTAATGAATGAACCTGTTCATTCTTTGGGCAGACTGCGGAATCCACCTGTGCATAGAATGGAGTCTATGGCACCAGGGGTGGATTAAAGCGACTCTGTACACCCAATCTGACCCCCCCAAACCACTTGTACCTTCAGACAGCTGCTTTTAATCCAAGATCTGTCCTGGGGTTCGTTCGGCAGGGGATGCAGTTATTGTCATAAAAACAACTTTTAATCTTGCAGCGCTGTGTCTAACGGCCGGGGCTTACATTTGTTTATGCATTAGGCTTGCACAACCTCTCTGTCCTTCCTCCCCACCCTCCTCATCATTAGGAATGCTCCAGGCAGATTGCTTCCTATTCCCCACCTGTATCAGCCCGGCACATGGGCTAGATCATTAATACACCTGTGCAAAGCTCAAACAGCAGTAAATGTTCCTGGATCATTCCTAATGATGAGGAGGGTGGGGAGGAAGGACGGAGAGGTGGTGCCAGCCTAATGCATATACAAATGTAAGCCCCGGCCGTTAGACACAGCGCTGCCGGATTAAAAGTTGTTTTTATGACAATAACTGCATCCCCTGCCGAACGGACCCCAGGACAGATTGTGGGTACAGAGTCGCTTTAACTTTACCATAGGCCCTGGGCTGTTCATCAAGTTTGGGCCCCCCTACCCACTGTAACTATGGCAGCACTTACGTGGTGTTCATAGTACAGGATAGATAATGTCATGATGCCTTGATTTGTGCAAAATTGCGGTAAAAAAAGCTGCATTTTTTGCAATAATGGCAGAAATAGAGCCAGGAGACAGTATGACACTGAAAGTTAAAGGCTTTTTGGGTAGCCATGGGCCCCCCAGGAGCTCAGGGCCCCGGGCTACCACCCAAAAAAGACCTTTTATAATCCGCTACTGTATGGCACGGGCAGGAGGGAAATTTGGAGGCGGCGGTGGTTAAATTGGCACTTTGTTGTTATGGTTTAGGGCCTGGGGTGCTACCTAGCTGTAAATGAGATCCTGCGGCCAAGGCCCGGAGAGGAGTTTGGTCTCAGGTTTACCTGGTCTGGTGCCTGGGGGCACGGCTGGGGGAAATGGGAAAGCTGGTCTGTGTATTTTTTGCTGGAAAAGTTTTATACCAAAGTTACTTATGCAATTTATAGTTTATGTTTTAGGCTATGTTCACACTGCGTACGAATCCGTACGCATTTCTTACGGTGCCGTACATGTGCGGCTGAAACTAAGGGCGTGCGAATATTCGATATGCGGCCGGATGCGTACGCATTGCAAACGTACGCCCGTAGTCTACTTACGCTTCCCGAGCCCCCTACGAAGCGATCTGACAGCAGTCTTTTACTTGGAAATCTTCGCCTAGCCCCGGACACCCCACAGAACCTTTTGGATCGGCATAGAAGAGTGGAAAAATGTAGAAATCACCACTACGTATGGATCCGCGCGATACGCTACGGGCGTAAGTTACAGCCTTCCAGCCGGAAACAATGGTCTGGTTCATTTCTTACGGGGCCGTATACGATCCGGGCGTACGAAGTGTGAACTGTGCAGCTGGGATCTTATACTTTGCATTGTACGCTAACTACGTAAGTTTCCGGCCGCATATTCACGGAACGCACTACGGCCGGAAGCTTATGTAGTGTGAACCTAGCCTTAAACTGTAAGTTGATATGTGTTAATAAAATTGGTCCGCTGTGGCCTTTGCACCAAACCCAGTGTCAGTGTCAATATTCTGTGGTGGGTGTGTGGTACTCTGTGTATCTAGAATATTCCCTAGTCATGCCTATTCTGGTACACATGGTCATCCAGACCATGCCTCCGTGATCCAACTCATTGCAGGAAGCAGGGTCCATTACAAGTCTATAAAGCTTGTCTCTGGCAAACAGTCAGACTGTACGTCGAGCGAGGGATGATTACTTCTTACTCATGGGGTAATGATGACAGCAGAATTCTTGATTCATTCAGGTGTTGTCTGGAATTTCCTGAAAATCCCCCTTCCTCCTCACAATAATCTTTTTTCTTTTTCAAAGCCTTGTTTTGGATATCTGAGTCTATGTTTACACTGTTTTTAGCATTAATTATGCGCTCTTGTCGCAAATTTTTGCAATTTTTCATTGAATTGTGCAATCGCTGTGAAATAGCCCTATTTTTCGTCCATTTAGTCAAATTCACAGCAAATAAATCACTTTAATAAATCATTTTTCAAAAAAGCATCAAAATCTCAGCAAAAACACACAATTAACGCTAATTAAACGCCATTGTAAACATAGCCTAAAAGTCTGGGTTTTTCAGAAACTGGAGCCAGGTTACAGGTGGGTAAGGAACTTGGTGACGACACACCTACCTCCCCAGACCTTAAAGTGTCACTGTCGTGAATTCTTTTTTGCAGAAATCAATAGTCCAGGCGATTTTAAGAAACTTTGTCACTGGGTTTATTAGCCGAAAAATGCATTTTTATCATGAAAAAGCAGTTGAAGCTCTCCCCCTGTCTTCATTGTTCTCCTATGGAGAGAGCTAAATAAAAGATCAAAACAGGACAACAAAGAGTTAATCTACAAATCCCTCACCCGTTATCTCCTGGGACAGTCACCACTGACCTCTCTGAGCTCTGATTACAGCTGTCACCCAGATCTGTGCCTGTAATCCTCTGTTATCTGCTTTCTGCTGTCGGCTAAGGGCCCTATTCCACCGGACGATTATCGTTTGCATAATTGTTAATGATTAACGATCTCAAACGACCGCTATTGCGAAAGACCTGAAAACATTCACTCATTTCCATGGAACGATAATCGTTACTTATGATCGTAATTGCGATAGTTTTCTCTTCGCTATTTATTCGCTATTGCGTTCGTATCTATTGCGAACGACCGAACGATGTCTTATTCAATGCAAACGATTTGCGAACATTTGGCGAACGAGTAACGATAAAAATAGGTCCAGGTCTTATAAAGCGATCAAAGATTTCTCGTTCGGTCGTTAATCGTTAACTGCATTTCAACCGAACGATTATCGTTTAGATTCGAATGATTTAACGATAATCTGAACGATAATCGTCCGGTGGAATAGGGCCCTAACTCCCTCCTTCCTCCTCCCGCCTCCCTCCTCTCTAGAACAGACAGAGTGTGACTCATGCAACAAGTCACAATTTTCAGATTTTTTGGAGTGGATGAAAAAGAGGAAGGAGGGGGGGACCTGGGAAAAGGTTTTTTACATGCAGATAATGGCATATTTGGCTAATAAACCCAATTACAAAGTTTCTTAAAATCGCCTGGACTATTGATTTCAGCAAAAAAAAAAAAAATACGACAGTGACTCTTTAACCCCTTGCCGCAAAATGACGTTTGGGGAACGTCATGTAAAACAAGTAGTTCCCGCAACATGACGTTCCCCAAACATCATGCTTTCCCTGCCTCCCCCCGCTGTCCCTGACGGTGATCGGGCAGCGGGAGGAGGCTATGTCACATAGCCTCCTCCCGCTGCATCTGCCCGGAGGGGAGCCGCGCTCCCCGCGGGCAGTTAACCCCATAAACGCCGCGGTCAATGCGACCGCAGCGTCTATGGGGAGATTCAGTATCATCCCGGCGATCTGGCGGCGGGAGGAGGCTGCAGAACGTTGCTTCCTCCTGCCGCCACTTCTGTTATGTCCCCCGGCCCCCTTCCCCAGTCCCCCGATACCGGCGGATCCCCGCTGTTACCATTACAGCGGCGATCCGCCGCTACCGGGCATTACTGGCGCCGCCGACAGCATTCATCTCCCCCCACCGTGAATCCATGGTGGGGGGAGATGAAAATGTACCCCCAGCCCCCAGATCAGCCCCCTAGTGTGCGATAACTAACCCTCCCCGGGCGGCCATCACGTCCAAGATGGCCACCCCCATCCCTGTGAACAAACGATGTTTGTTCGCAGGGATGGAAATGAATAAATGACCAAAGCCCCATGCTCTCCGCCACCGGAGGTAGCGGAGAGCATGGGGCAGTGATCGGGACCCCCCCGTGTGGTCCCGGAGCAGGCGATCGGCGGTATATACTATATACCGCCGATCGCCTGTTCCCAGTGCAAAGAAGCACTTTTTATCCCCTGTCACCATAAATCATTGGTGACAGGGGATAAAAAGTGTCAGTGTGTCACCCCCCAAGTCGCCCCCCACCCCCCCTGTCACCCCCGTCCCCCAGTCACCCCCCCCCTTCTGCTTATACGTTACCTGATCCTGGAGCTCCTTCCTCCTCGACATCCTGGCTGGTAATGAAGTGCGCATGCGCTTCACAACCAGCCAGCTCTGAAAATTTAAAGTGACAGAGACCAATTTGGTCTCTGTCACTGAACTATGATTACTGTGACAGAAAATATCACAGTAATCATAGTAATACAGTGAAAATGAATGTATAAAGTACAAAAAGTGACAAACATACAAAAAGATAAAACACACACTTTTTATTATAGCAATAATTGCAGTTTACTCCCAAATTACCCCTAACTCCCCCAGATTACCTGTAACCACCGCACGTTGCCTCTAACCACCGCAAGTTGCCCATAACCCCCGCACGTTGCCCATAACCACCGCACGTTGCCCATAACCACCGCACGTTGCCCATAACCACCGCACGTTGCCCATAACCACCGCACGTTGCCTCTAACCACCGCACGTTGCCTCTAACCACCGCACGTTGCCTCTAACCACCACACGTTGCCCCTAACCACCGCACATTGCCCATAACCACCGCACGTTGCCTCTAACCACCGCACATTGCCCATAACCACCGCACGTTGCCTCTAACCACCACACATTGCCCATAACTACCGCACGTTGCCTCTAACCACCGCACATTGCCCATAACCACCGCAAGTTGCCCATAACCACCGCACGTTGCCCATAACCACCGCACGTTGCCCATAACCACTGCACGTTGCCCATATCCACCGCACCTTGCCTATAACCACCGCACGTTGCCTATAACCACCGCACGTTGCCCATAACCACCGCATGTTGCCTGTAACCACCACATGTTGACTGTAACCACCCAGAATTGCCAGTGACCCCCTCCAGATGGTGGTCCGTAATCAGCCCCGATTGCCCGTAACCCCCCAGATTGCACGTAACCACCGCACATTGCCTCTGACCACCGCACGTTGCCTATAACCACCGCACGTTGCCTATAACCACCGCACGTTGCCTATAACCACCGCACGTTGCCTCTAACTCACACACGTTGCCAGTGACCCCCTCCAGATTGCTAGTAACCACACCAGATTGCCGTAACCACCCAAAATTACATGTACCCACCCCTGATTACCTATAAGCAATTCAGTTTATCCATAACCACCCCAGATTGTCTGTAACCACCCCATGTTGCCCGTAACCACCCCAGATTATCTGTAACCACGCCATGTTGCTGTAACCACCGCAGATTGTCTGTAACCCCCCCCAGGTTTCCCCTAATCACACGTAATTCCCCCCAGATTGCCTCCGACCACCGCACGTTGCCTCCGACCACCGCACGTTGCCTCCGACCACCGCACGTTGCCTCTGCCTCTAACCACCCCAAATTGCCAGTGACCCTCTCCAGATTGCCCGTAACCACGCCAGATTGCCTGTAACGACCCCAAATTACAGGTACCCATCCCAGATTACCTATAAGCACTTCAGTTTATCCGTAACCACCCCACGTTGCCCGTTACCACCCCACGTTGCCCGTAACCACTCCAGGTTGCCCATAACCACCCCAGGTTGCCCATAACCACCCCAGGTTGCCCATAACCACACCAGGTTGCCCGTGACCACCCCAGGTTGCCCGTGACCACCCCAGGTTGCCTGTGACCACCACAGGTTGCCCGTGACCACCCCACATTACCTGTAATCTCATTTTTTATTGTATTTTAGTAACTGCGCTATTCTAATAACCATTACTAGCTGCGGTTTTGCTCCAGCAAATTGGCGCTCCCTTCTTTCTGAGCCCCGCTGTGAGCCCATACAGTGGTTTATGCCCACATATGGGGTACCGTTTTACTCAGAAGAACCTGCATTACAGATTTTGGGGTACGTTTTTTCTCCCATTCCTCGTAAAATTAAGAAATTTTAAACTAAACGAACATATTATTGGAAAAATTCGAGTTTTTCATTTTTACTGTCTTATTTTGAATACTTTCCTCTAATACCTGTGGGGTCAAACCGCTCACTGCACCCCAAGATGAGTTCTTTGAGGGGTGTACTTTCCTAAATGGGGTGACTTTTATTGGGGTTCTATTCTGCTGACAATACAGGGGCGCTGCAAACGCACCTGGCGCTCAGAAACTTCTTCGGAAAAATCTGCACTGAAAATGCTAATTGGCGCTCCTTCCCTTCTGAGCCCGGCTGTGTGCCCATATAGTGTTTTATGCCCACATATGGGGTACCGTTCTACTCAGGAGAACCTGCGTTACAGATTTTGGCATGCAGCTTCTCCTCTGTTCCTAGTGAAATTGAGAAATTTCAAACTAAACGAACATATTATTGGAAAAATTAAAGTTTTTCAATTTTACTGTCTTATTTTGAATACTTTCCTCTAATACCTGTGGGGTCAAAATGATCACCACACCCCAGGATGAATTCTTTGAGGGGTGTACTTTCCAAAATGGGGTGACTTTTGGGGGGTTTCTCTTCTGTGGACACTACAGGGGCGCTGCAAACGCACCTGGCGCTCAGAAACTACTTCAGCAAAATCTGAACTGAAAATGCTAATTGGCGCTCCTTTCCTTCTGAGCCCTGCTGTGTGCCCATACAGTGGTTTATGCCCACATATGGGGTACCGTTGTACTCAGGAGAACCTGAGTTACAAATTTTGGGGTGCGGATTCTCTCATGTTCCTTGTGAAATTGAGAAATTTAAAACTAAACAAACATATTATTGGAAAAATTCAAGTTTTTCATTTTTACTGTCTAATTTTAAATACTTTCCTCTAATACCTGTGGGGTCAAAATGGTCACCACACCCCAAGATGAATTCTTTGAGGGGTGTACTTTCCAAAATGGGTTGACTTTTGGGGGGATTCTATTCTGCGGACACTACAGGGGCGCTGCAAACGCACCTGGCGCTCAGAAACTTCTTCAGCAAAATCTGCATTAAAAAAGCTAATTGGCGCTCCTTCCCTTCTGAGCCCGGCTGTGTGCCCATACAGTGGTTTACGCCCACATATGGGGTACCGTTGTATTTAGGAGAACCTGCGTTACAAATTTTGGCATGCTTTTTTTCTCATGTTCCTTTTGAAAATGAGAAACTTTAATCTAAACATATATATTATTTGAAAATTTAAATTTTCGATTTTTTTTACAGCCTAATTGTGAATACTTTCCTCCAGCCCCTGTAGGGTTAAAATGCTCATTATACCCCTAGATTAATTCTTTAACGTGTCTAGTTTCCAAAATTAGGTCACTTATGGGGGTTTCCAGTATACAAGCCTTCTAAATCCATTTAAAAAAAGAACTGGTCCCTAAAAAAAATCAGTTTTGGAAATTTTCACAAAATGTGATAATTTGCTATAAAATTTCTAAGCCCCATAACACCCTAAAAAAGTAAAATATGTTTCCCAAATTATGCCAGAATAAAGAGGACATATTGGTAATGTGATTTAGTAACTAATTTATGTGATATGACTTCCATTTTAAAAGTAGAGAATTTCAGAAGTTCATAAAATGCAAAATTTTCAAATTTTTCATGATATTTTGATGTTTTTCATAAAAAATACACAAAGTAGTGACCAAATTTTGCTACTAATATAAAGTGTCATATGTGACGAAAAAACAATCTCAGAATCGCTAGCATATGTTAAAGCATCACTGACCTACAAGCGCATAAAGTGAGACAGGTCAGATTTTGAAAAATGAGCCTGGTCATTAAGGCCAAAACAGGCTTTAGAGGCAAGGGGTTAAAGTGTCACTGTCGTGAATTTTTTTTTTTGCAGAAATCAATAGTCCAGGCGATTTTAAGAAACTTTGTAATTGGGTTTATTATCCGAAAAATGCATTTTTATCATGAAAAAGCAGTTTGAAGCTCTCCCCCCGTCTTCATTGTTCTCCTATGGAGAGAGCTAAAGAAAAGACCAAAACAGGACAACAAAGAGTTAATCTACAAATGCCTCACCTGATATCTCTTGGGACAGTCACCACTGACCTCCCTGACCTCGGATTACAGCTGTCACCCAGCTCTGTGCCTGTAGTCCTCTGTTATCTGCTTTCTGCTGCCGGCTAACTCCCTCCTTCCTCCTCCCCCCTCCCCTCTCTATAGGAATAGACAGAGTGTGACTCATGCAACAAGTCACAATTTTCAGATTTTTTGGAGTGGATGAAAAAGAGGAGGGAGGGGGGACCTGGGAAAAGGCTTTTTACATGCAGATAATGGCAGATTTGGCTAATAAACCCAATTACAACGTTTCTTAAAATCGCCTGGACTATTGATTTCTGCAAAAAAAAAAAATACGACAGTGACTCTTTAAGGCATGTTCACACATTCAGTTTTTTTTTTTTAATTTAAATTATTGAATACAAAGCCAGGAATGGATGCAAAAAGAGAAGACCTCAGTCTTTACTCTAAATCCGTCCTGCATTTATAATCCACTCCTGGCTTTGCATTTAATGATTGTAAATATAATTTCTGAACATGAGAACAAACCCTTAAAAAAGTGACACATTCAAAAAAGTGCATCAAAAGCATACCTGCCACTGAAAAAAAAATCTCTTGACATTTCACAGAGACAGATTTTTTGCACTATTTCCTGTATTGTCCTTATCAATAACCCTATACACAAAGGTTAATAAAAATATCATTAGAACATGGAACACTTTGACAAAGATAAATTCTGTACATGATTTGCATAAACAGCTTATGACCTGAGGCCAAGACCGTTTACAGCATTAAAAGCAGAAAATCTGGGTGAATAATTATTCACACACACCGGATTGGCAGCGCATTTCATGCTGCAAATTTGCGGATGCAGTGCCTGTTCATCCCTATGAAAATACATAATAGCAGCGGGATTGACATCCTGCTGCGAGTATGTAAGTTAACCCTCCGCCGGAGCATACATCACCTGCTCCCCACACCGGTTCCTGGCGTCTGCTCGTCCCGCTCTGCGAATCAGTGCGCTGCTCCGCCACATCCACTGATTGCCTGAGTGCAACGTCCAGCCGAGAACCGCTGAAGAAAGCCGGAGCGGGGAGCAGGTGATGTATGCACCGGCTGGCGGGGGGTTAACTTACATACTCAATGTCAATCCCGCTGTAAACATGTATCCTCATAGGGATAAACAGGCACTGGATCTGCAGCGGATTTTGCTGCAAATTTGCAGTGTGAAATCCGCTGCCGATCCAGTGTGTGAAGGCACCCTTAAGAAAAGGGTGTGTGACTCGATGATACAAGCTAATGCTGCGTTTACACGTAACGATTATCATGCGAATTTACGCGATAACGGTCGAATTCGAACGATAATCGTACGTGTAAACGCAGCGAACGATCGAACGACGCACGATAAATCGTACATTTTGATCTTTCATCAGGTCATCAAATCGTCGTTCATCGTACGCAAAAAATTCGCAAATCGTTCCGTGTGAACAGTCGTTCGCCGATTTAAAGAGAACCAATCATGGCCGAAATTAAAACATTTTTTTTTTGCTAATAAGCTGTAAATTAATATTTTATTAATATTTGTAATTGGAATTATTTTATATTACTCCCGTGATTTTACAATATACACATTCTCTTTTCCTGTCTCGCGTCGGCTCTTTTTAAAAGAGCCGGCGCGAGACAGGAAGCTCCCGGCATGCCGAGCGGCGGGAAGGGCTCCCATGAGCCTTTGCCGCCGCTCTGTAAATACACAGTGATCCCGCGCTATACAGCGCGAGATCACTGTGTATGTCTATTCTAACTGGGCCTATTAGTATGTCCCTGAAGATACAGACTGCCTGTGCAGTCTGCATCTTATGCGTTTACCTAATCCTGTATAGCGGAGCAGTAAGGGCGGGGGCGGCCATCTTGATGACGTCACTGGTGCGTTCCAGCGCTGGAACGCAAGGGACGTAATCAAGATGGCGTCCGGCTTAGCTCACCGCTACAGAGGACCGGGTAAAGTATAAGATACAGACTGCACAGGCAGTCTGTATCTTCAGAAATAAACTACATGAAGATACAGACTGCCTTTGCAGTCTGTATCTTATACTTTACCCAGTCCTCTGTAGCGGTGCAGTAAAGCCGGGCGCCATCTTGATTACGTCCCTTGCGTTCCAACGCTGGAACGCATCACTGTGACGTCATCAAGATGGCCGCCCCCGCCCTTACTGCTCCGCTTTACAGGATTAGGCAGGATTAGACTGCACAGGCAGTCTGTATCTTCAGGAATAGACTTAGGGACAGATAATCTTTTATTATAGGGACAGTTAATTTTAGGTGATTGGTTCTCTTTAACCAATGTGTGAGATAGGCTTAAACGATCGCAAAACGATCGCAGTGCGAATTTTCGTACGATATATCGTACCATCTAAACGCTGATCGTTATAAAAAAAAAATGTGTAAATCCGACATCGCTAATTGTACGATAATCGTTACGTGTAAACGCAGCATAAGGCTATGTTCCCACTAGGGGATCATAGTGGGAAAAGGTGGCCATCTCGTATTATTGACAGCCGCTAATAATGATCATGATTTTGTAAACACACGGGGATGATTTATCAAACATGGTGTAAAGTAAAACTGGCTCAGTCGCCCCTAGCAACCAATCAGATTCCACCTTTCATTCCTCACAGACTCTTTGGAAAATGAAAGGTGGAATCTGATTGGTTGCTAGGGGCAACTGAGCCAGTTTCACTTTACACCATGTTTGATAAATCTCCCCCACCATTAGTACATGTGAATGTATCCTAATGATATACTCACAGATGATAGATTTGTGCATTGATACAAATTGATGGCGTTGCTGTGATTCCTATTCAGAGGTCTGCAACAATTCTGACACTTTTGAGCTGTTATACAGGTGATACAGGTAGTGGACAGATGGCTTTGTCCTTAACAGCTAACACTACAGAAAGGAGACAAAGACTTTTCATCACTGAACATGTAAGTGTGTAAATATGTGTTCACCTTTGCCCTGCCAAATAGGAAGAAAACATTTCCAATTCAGAACTTTCCGGGTTTAAAGGTGTTTCTGAGAATAATGTATCCGCCATTATATTCAATATTGACTCTACTCACTCACTGCTTCTATTGTATAAATAAAGTTCTAGTGCAGTTAATCCAAGAAGAAGAAAAGATAACTGAAAATCGCTGCTTCATCTGCTAAAAGGTGTACACTCCAATAAAATGCATTGTCGCCATTTTGTGTACCAAACCATTGGACTGCATGCCTCTATTTGAATGGAATTGTAAAAAAAATGTGTATTTTATTAAGACTGTGCTAAGGAAATAAGAGGTTATTCCCTAACCACGCTAATACAGCATTAGGCTATGTTCACACTACGTAAGCTACGTAATATTCACGGCCGAGAAACTGACATGTCGGTTTTCTGCTGCCGCTATTCAGTGAACAGCAGACGCAGAAAATCCTGCCAGTGCTCACAATGAAGCGTGCGGCTCCGGCCGCACATTCCATTGTGAGCAGTGGAGAATTCTGATGCAGCCGCACATGGATGCGCCCGCATTAGAATTCAGTGGCAGAAGGGATCATCTGGCCAGTACTGCAGTACCAGCTGGGATGATCTTTTATGACACCGGCCGTTCCGTGACCCTGCCAGATCAAGGAGCAGCCGGTGTCTTACCACGTCGGAACATAGCCTTAGAGTTGAAAGGGCAGTTCTGCAAAAAAAAAAAAACTTTCAAATCAACTGGTGCCACAAAGGGCCTGAGATTTGTAATTTACTTCTATTAAAAATCTCAAGTCTTCCAGTACTTATAAGCTGCTGGAAGCTGTCCTGCTGGAAGTGGTGTATTCTTTCCATTCTGGAGGGCAGGAGAGGTTTTCTATAGGGATTTGCTACTGCTCTGGACAGTTCCAGTCAAGATCAGAGGTGGCATCAGAAAGCTATGTGTTAGACTGAAAAGAATTCACCACTTCCTGCAGGACATAAAGCAGCTGATATGTACTGGATGACTTGATATTTTTTTAATAGAAGTTTTTTTTTTTTTGCTTTTCTCAATACATAGAACTAAAATATTGTGTGTTTTAAAAATACTGTAATAGATTGGATTAATGGTCATACTTTTCTGTAACTTGCCCGTGAAATGTGCATATGCTCACCTATGGGATTTGTACTGGCCAATTAGTATTCATCTTCATAGGGCTAACTGACATCACATCCTGCATTTGGTCACTTTTTTGCGGTCACTAAAGACCAAATGGCCTTAGTGATGGAGCCTTGACTGCAGTTTTCCAGTAAGTGAGACACCTAATGGCCGAATTTATAGGATTGCATTTCATATAGAAAAAGTAAATTGGAAAAATGTAGTATATCACCTCCTCTACTATTTAAAACTATTTATTGGTATTTAAGAGGTGCCAATTTAATAAGGGGTCTTGGTTAAAAATTAAGTCATGGGTGTGGTGTATGAAATATTTCATGTTGCTATAAGCACTAGGATGACTGTAGAAAGAAGAGGCTAGGATTGTCTTAGCAGCAAACTCTGCAGTCATCAGAGACGCCATGACTGTCTGGCCAGATAGAGAAGATAGTGGGGAGAGTGAACCACTCTTATTAGAGGAGACACCTCCTATGAGTCACTGGATGTAACTACACTGTAATATCTTATATGGATCCTGTGTAGAGATGGTATTTACCACTATACCATAGTTTGGAGGTAATATTCAGTCACTATATGGTGGTAAAATGTGGTCATGGTATGACAGTATTACTTGTCTTCTGTATAGTGCTTTCATTGGTAATATAGGTCTTGTATCGTGGTTGGTTCTGGGTTAAAAATGAATTTGATTTATTACAGTATCTAATGGTGCGTTTACACGAAACGATTATTGGCCCAATCGTACGATTAGCGATGTCGGATTAACATTTTTTTTTTCATAACGATCAGCATATAGACGGTACGATATATCGTACGGAAAGTCACTCTGCGATCGTTTTGCGATCGTTTAAGCCTATCTCACACATTGGTTAAATCGGCGAATGACTGTTCACACGGAACGATTTGCGAATTTTTTGCGTACGATGAACGACGATTTGATAACCTGTTGAAAGATCAAAATGTACAATTTATTGTGCGTAGTTCGATCGTTCGCTGCGTTTACACGTACGATTATCGTTCGAATTCGACCGTTATCGTGCAAATTCGCACGATAATCGTTACGTGTAAACGCAGCATTATGCTATCTGATAAATTAGTTTGCCTAAACCCTGCCAGGATTTTATGTCAGAATTGTGGTTTATTTTTGGCTGTGGTTTATCATAGTGGTGGACCTTAAAGGGGTTTTCCCATCTCCTGTAGATTCAGTTTGGCACCGTTGCATCTCCTCTCACTTCCTGGTCCAGCCAGTGGGTGACAGAAAGGAAGTGAAAACTCACCAGCTTTTGATGATCCTGGCCATCTTGTGACGCCTGGCAACCGTTTTCAGAGCGGATAGCAATGGACGGGAACCTAGACAATGAGCTGTCAACACTACAGGGAGAGAAAGGGGCCAAACTGCAAAAGAAAATAAATTTGCTAATGCAACACATTACCGAAATTACTTTATTTTGCATTCTCAATCACCTAACAAAAGGTTAGGCCATTAGAATACCCCTTTAATCCCCAATCTCTTTTACAGACATTATGCCCCTATAAGGGAGTGAACAGGTTCCTACATTGAGTCTGCACATGATAAATGAAACTTGCTTACAAGACTAGCCATACAGTAACTATAAGGTTTTATGCTGCCCTTGGAGGGAGGCCCAGGAACCAAAAGTCACAAATTCTTAAAGGGGTTATCCAGCGTGGGGGCTATTTTTAGATGTGGCCGGGGAGGAGGTAGCTGAAAGAAAAGACATCCACTTACCTCCCCGCTCCGGTGCCCGGTTCCCGGCCGCTTCCGGGTGTCTGACGCGGGCCCGAGACGTGACGTCTCAGGTCCGCTCAGCCACTCAGTAAGTTTCTCCCATTGAGTTTATTAGCTGTGAGTCTACAGTCTATCCATCTCATCTCTAAGTTTTTATTGCAGTCATCTAAGAATGATGTCATGTACTTGTTCCTAGGTGTAATATCTAACTTTCAAACCTTACCAAACCAAACTTACAAGGAATATGTAAATCTATTTTTATACCTTCTTCCTCTCCCAAACAATGGCCGCCATTTACTAACACTGTGTAAGTGCAATCTTAGACTAGACAGTCTTTAAATGTGGCAGATTTGTCAGGCTGTTTTATAAATCTGTCACACTTGAATACAGTCTAGTTTTTTTGGTGCAAAGTTTACACCAGCTATTACTTGGCTTGAAGTCTGCCAGAATTTTCAGCCAAATTCAGGTGCAATTTTTGTGTGCAAGGTGGGCCACACCCCATTTTTGCATAAACGACATTTTTTGTACCAGGTGGAAGCACTTGAGGAAGAGGCCAGTCCAGCCTGGAAACGTGTCGTGCTATGCCCTGTTGTTTTTGTTGTTTTAATAAATTGTTTTTATACATCTCTCTGGAGTTGCTGCGCCTGTCAAAACCTATCCATTTGAGGAGCATCTATCTGTTTAGTTTTAGGCTTAGGGCCCTATTCTACGGGACGATTATCGTTCAGATTATTGATAAGTCGTTTGAATGTAAACGATAATCATTCGGTTGAATAGCAGTTAATGATTAACAACCGAATGAGAAATTGTTGAATAAGACCTAGACCTTTTCTATTGTTGCTCGTTCGCAAATCATTCGCATTGAATAAGACGTTTGGTCGTTCGCAGTAGTGACGAACGCAAAAGCAATGACAAGACGACCGCAAGAATAATCATAAGTAACGATTATCGTTCAATGTAAATGGGTTAACGATTTAAAGTCTTTCGCAATAGCGGTCGTTTGGATCATTTATCGTTAACGATTATGCGAACGATAATCATCCCGTGGAATATGGCCCTTAGTGGCCAGAATGAATACTGCAAAATTTAAGGATTATTTTAAAGTATCATTTAAATGATTGTGATACCTTATCACAATTGTGTGATACCTTATCCCCCTCAATGTCTGCTATTTCATGTACTCCTACAGACAAATTTTTATGATTAATGAGGCTTTTTCAAATCAGATATACCACAAAGTTTTATTTACTCATATTATTACTTTATGAACATATAATTATAGGTAAGCTTTCACACACAAACACTTTAAATAATTCACAACATGTATTGAAATATCAACTTATTTACTTGAAAGCTATTTAATTATTATTATGCCAGGTCAGTCCGGACACTAGTGTAGTCAATGGAATTAAAGAGGTTGTTTGGTGGGACCCTTTTTTTTTTTTTTTTTTAAAGGGACAGATTGGGTTGAGCATATGAGTATTCCTGACCTAACCGATACCCTTGCCAATGCTTACACTGCCTGGGTCCCTACTGATCTCCACCTCCTGGGACCATTTTGTGACACAGGAAATACCGGGAGATTCCTATGCATCCAGTCAGTGACAACAGTGGTAACCCACCTCAGCCAGGAAACAGTAGTTGCAAGGGATCGGTAAGGCAAGCAAAACTTCTGATTCTGTTTTTTAATCCAGTCCACCCCTGGATATATAATATGTATCCCACAAAATTCCACCAAATAGCCCTGCAGCCACTCCCTACACCCTTACCTGACCGTTGAGGTACATGTACGTGAAATGTTGGTAAGAAATTACAATAAATAAGGAAGGAAGAATAGACCTATATTTACTTGTTGAGTTCACTATATTAGAATGTAAAAATGTAAAGGTTTGGTATTCATTTTTATTTGTTCAGACAAAAAGAATGATTCTTCTACGTCCATATAGAGACCAATAAATAAGCATACAATATACACTCACATACTATATGTACATACACATTTATACACAGTCCCACCTGCAGGACTACTACTGAATCAAAGGAAGCTAAAGACGTTGTTTGTTCTCACAACACTTCTTGCTCCATGTTCTTGGCACGCTCAAATAACTGCATAATTCTAGTGGCTGGGACGCAGCCTTCTCGTAAAATTGTAATGGATCCTGGAAAGAAAAGGATACCAAGTAATAGGTTTTCTGGTGGACTATCAGACAGAAACCATAGACGTGACACTGTCAACTGATCCTGATAACATTTGTGGATTTAGAGTAGAGGGAATAACTACTTTATGGAACCTTGTCTGTAGTGGTATTTCATGTATAAAGACCCCCATATGCTTTATCCTAAAGTTGTCTGAACCTTCAGGGTTGGCCATCAGTATAAGATGCATGGGGCCCTCCCGACTCTCCAACAATAGATGATATGGGTGGAGATAGGGGTCAGGCGTGGTAGTTTTTCACGGCCTGATCCCTTTGTTCTCTGAGAGATAATTAAGGTGTATAGTGTTAAGGGAAGAAAGCTAAAATTTATATGCAGGGGGACAACTGATGGATGAGGGGACACCTACAGGCACTTTTTATGATTTTGTGAACAGCTGATAATTTTACTGATATGATGGGTAACTATCTGTCAGATCTGTACTAGGTATGGAGCTGCATACACTAGAAGATAGGGGCATAAAATGAGACATACCTTTAGGTTTTCTGATCACCCTTCGTAAAGTTACAGAGATGACATTTTAGTTAGAAACTGAAGTGTCACAGAGGCAATACCAAGCTGCAGCAGCTCCTCATACTTCCCCCATTTGTTCTATCACTCAGTGCTGGAAACTGATCACTGTACATCAATCATGTAGAGTGGGGGGTGGGGGGGATGGAGTTGTGCATGCTGCAGCTCAGCGCCACCTCTGGGACTGCTAATAAAAAGGTTCTTCTAGATTTTAACAAAACTAAAGGTATGATTAATTTTATCCCCCTAGCACCTATCTGCCAATATCTTCGGCTTTGTACTAGTACAGAGGTAACAGCACATATCTTATTACTGGAATAGCTGCTCAGAAATTGGATCCATCATGCTAGTAGTAGGAGTTGTGACTACAGAGGAAACTGATTGCCAGCTGCTAGTGAACAAATATAGGCGCTATGGAGCGTCTTCAATTGATCGTCACAGGATCAGATAGATCAGTAAATTACAGAATTAAAGAGTCACTGTCGTATTTTTTTTTTTTTTTTGCAGAAATCAATAGTCCAGGCGATTTTAAGAAACTTTGTAATTGGGTTTATTAGCCAAATATGCCATTATCTGCATTAAAAAAAGCCTTTCCCAGGTCCCCCCCCCTCCCTCCTCTTTTCCATCCACTGCAAAAAATCAGGAAATTGTGACTTGTTGCATGAGACGTACCCAGTCTGTTCTAGGGAGAGGGGAGGGGGGAGGAGGGAGTTAGCCGACAGCAGAAAGCAGAGGATTACAGGCACGGAACTGGGTGACAGCTGTAATCAGAGCTCAGAGAGGTCAGTGCTGACTGTCAGAGGAGATAAAGGGTGAGGTATTTGTAGATTAACTCTTTGTTGTCCTGTTTTGGTCTTTTATTTAGCTCTCTCCATAGGAGAACAATGAAGACGGGGGAGAGCTTCAAACTGCTTTTTCATGTTAAAAATGCATTTTGCAGCTAATAAACCTAATTACTATTGATTTCTGCAAAATCTTAATGTTGCAAAACATGTATGGAAATGCTGTATGGAAAAATAAAACGTGTACAGTATAGGCCCCATTTATGTCTAGCATCCCAATGATGAATACTGTCTGGTTGATGGCTGGATTGGGAACAAATTTTTGTACTAAGGCTACTGGTTAGAATATAATCTACAATATTAGAGAGAGAGAAAGAAAGAGAGAGAGAGAGAGTTACAGTTCATTTAACTAAAGTGGTTGTGTGGTATTGTAGAATTTGTAGGATACCTTCATCTATTTTGGTACAGATCACAACAGTGGATCCCACAATCTCATTGGAATAACCATCACACAGAACAGCGTCCAATTTGTGGCTCAGGCGGCTATGGAAAAATCACATTATAATTAGCTAAATAAAATTAAATATATAATTATTAATAAATTAATCTACTGTATGAATGAAGAGAACTAATACTTTCACCAAAATAAAGACAAAATCATATTTTACCAAGTACCAAATATCATGGTGTGGCATAGCATTACAGACATTGACACATAATATACTCAATATAGCATCCCTCCCAATATATACTGTATGTATTACTGCATTCTAATTATAACAAAGTTAGGAGACTTGAAACTTTCCACACCTTCCATCATGGCTCTCATCCGCATACAGTAAACCTGTCTACCATAAATCTCCCTGATCCAGACACAGACGTGTAGCAACTTTTTTTTTAATATCTGTCTGGATCAAGAAACAACTAGCCCAACACAAGTTTTATTGTATTTAGGGCATGGTTAATAAGGCTGTATGTAAGACTAGCTATTGACATTACATTTCATTCATATTGGATTGTCATGATTTTATAGCTTTCACCTACATCTAAAGTTCATGGACTGTGGTGGATAGTCACCTAATGTCCTAGAAACTAGGACATGTGACGTTAGTAGCCGCCCATATAAACAACATGTAATTGGAGTCTGGCCCATGGCCATTGCAAGTTCATGGTGCATTAGCATCCATACAAATATGCATATTTTGTTTCTTAGGTGTATGCTACTAGGTGCTACTTACCTTATCACATGATCATGGTGGGTGCTGTCACTTTCTCCACTGGGATTGGCAGATGTAATTGCTAAGGGACCGGTCATGTCAGTGAGATGGGCAGTGACCGAGTGATCTGGAACTCTGATCATTATGGAGTCATTGGTCCCAACATAAGCATAAGCAGGACCCACACCTACGATACAGAAAGGAGAGACTCTGTCAAAGTTTTACCCAATAGATTTCGTGCATTAGGTAAAGTTTTAGCATTAAACCCATTATAATATTCTTGGAAAGGTAGAATGTTCAATGATTACTGCAAAGAATAATAAGTAATGATGACTATGCACTGCACGGGGTTAAATAGGAATACATTATACAGAAGACAGGTCAGTCTAGGTGTGTCCTATTGCTCATATGTTTGCTTGCTAAAGAGAATTAGCACTTTAATATATACAAGCAGGAGCAGTAATAGTATAGGATATTATAGGTGACACTGACAAGTACAATCACTTACCCAGTCGTTTCAGCCATTCACCCTTCTGTACAATGCAGCTTATCCCTCCTGGATATACTAAGCCCATGAATCTCCACAGTAGTGGACTGAATGGAGGATTTATTACCCTCAACTGCTGCAGGTTAGAGATACATATACAGATGGGCTTCTCTGAAGGTCGTTCCTGCAGTAAACAGACATATATCAAGCATTTTATGGCAGGGTTATGGAACAATATATTCACTTTACTGCTATGTCTGTAGCTCAGGGGGATTGATGTTTTTGGAAACCTATTTTCATACGGAATAGTACACTATATGCAGTTATTGCACAATGGAGGACATAATAGATCTATAGAGGCCAATGTATGTATGGCATGAATAAGCCCCATGGGAACAGCCAATGCCCTGACTTAACAGCGCAATAAATGTAATCAGGAGCTTGTTTTAGCACAGTACATATTGGGAGCTTTGACGTGCTATATAAACCATTTTAGACCATCCCAAACTGGGAGCATTGTAATATATGAAATGCTAGTTAGAATATACTGCATGTCTGTTGATCTGTGATGGCTACGCAAGTGCCTGAGCTATATAAGTCATGTATTTTAGTAGCCGTCTAATCTGACCTCTGAGTGATCAAAACTGGGACACACCTCATGTGCGGCTTGTATTGTCACCGCCTTTCCGCAGAGTGATGGTATTACACTATTAATAGCATAGGGAATCTTGTTTTATATAATTGCTCATGGTATAGCTTAGATTTAGCTAGTTTGGAAACACCTTGCTACTCTTTCTTATCTGCTGCATATTACTTATCAGCAAAGAGACTGTCCCAACTCCATGTAAGAGGCTGGCTGCCAGTGACATAGAGAAAGCAAAGAGACTTACAGTATCTATGGAGACTATGTATCAATGGAGACTCTTGAGTGAGTACTTCATTGGATTTTTTTCACTGATCTCCCTGAGTTTTGTTGGTCTACTTTTCATTTCCCCCATTAGCCAGAATCCTGCTCCACACTGACAAGGGGCAAATACCCCAAAACAGCTGTCTGTGGATGGATGCCTGGCTTTGGTAATCCCTTGTCATGTTGCAATACTCGCAACTGAGTTAGACTTTGACACAGAAGGGGCCACCCTGGTATTTCCCTGTTTATGTTCCAATACTCATAACCGAGTGGGCCTTAAGGGGCTACGTATCAGGGGCGTCTGGTGATCTCCCCACTGGGAGTGACCCCCTTGGCAACAGGTTTTCCTTCCATGGAGGGATATCTGGCTATTCCTGTGTTTTGAGACTCACAACTGAGGCTCCACGGACCCCTTTTTTGTATACTCGTGTATAGGTATAAGTTGCACTCAACATGGAAGCTCAGCATATATAGTAGCTAAGTTTTATTACGTGTAACTTTTGTGAACTTTTCTCACATGTATCCCATCTAGTTGCTGAGTGAAGCAGTATGGCTAGGTCGCTCTCACCTTTATTGTATAAATCCTTGTGATGGCCTCTGGATGTTTGCATGAAGCTGCCAGAGCATATACAGTATCGGTAGGGATGCCACATACACCGCCATCCTCCAATATCTTAGCTATAGTTCTCAAACCACTTGTACGACGAGACTGAGGCAGGACGCAGGAACTGGAAACTTCGTCCTTGATCTCTGGTTCTTGTTTCTGTAATCACATTGATGCAACATTGATTAACAATGGCCATTTGCCAATGAATATTCTTTCTTTTGAAAAAGATTCCAGGTTGGGCTATAATCCCCCGTCATAAATGAATATTAAAAATTTAATTTAAAGCTTTCCTTCTGAAGGAGATCTATATTACATGAAAACCACTGTAGGGAGATAAAATGTGCCTAGCATGATAAGTATAATAATAATTAGTATAAGTAGTATTCTAAATAGTATAATAATGGTGCTCGTGCCCTATAAAATTCTAGGGGCGTTACATATCTGTACCACATGCATAAATATGGGACAACTCTGGGCAGGGTGACCACGTCACTAACTCTCTAAACAGTAAGCGGTCTGGGGACCAGATCAGCGGTACACGGTATTAGCCCTTGAGTCGGGGAGGTGAAAGCATGTTATTTCTTTCAGCCTCCTCCTCCCCGACACTTTTACAAAAAATCACCCTGCGTTATCCCTTAAAAGTGATAGACTTGAGTTGATGATCTTTATTGCAGCTGAATTCAGATGCAGGCGCAGTGCATCAGTACGCGCCCGCATCCGAATTCCCCGCTGAACACAATGGAGTGTGCGACTGGAGCCTCACGCTCCATTGTGTAAACTGACAGGTTCTCTGCTGCCGCTATTCAGTGAATAGTGGCCGCAGAAAACTGATATGTCAGTTTTTTGCGGCACCGCTAGGGATCCCAGCTTCTCTTAGCCTGCAGCACTATGTAAATTCCATAAGAATCACAGCCATTGTTGCCAATTTGCAACAACGGTCGTGATTATTACAGAACTTACGTAGTGTGAACATAGCCTAAAGGACCATGGCTTCAGTATAAAATGGATTGTCAGGGCTGCAGCGGCGTCCCACGCTCCGGGCCGCCGCCACACCCCTTCCCTGTCTCATGCAGCTGCCGGTGTCCACGTGCAGGGACCCGGCGCTGCTGCTAGTTCGGCCCCTGGGGGCATCTCACCTCGCCCCACTCCTGTCGCTGTCTGTACCGGCCAGTGCGAGCGTCCTCGCCTCTTAGGGCGCGCGCGCGCCGGCTGTCTCAGATTTAAAGGCCAGTCCGCCCCTAATTGGTGTATGCACATATCACTCCCTATAAATCCCAGCATGCTCTGTCCCTCGTGTTGGAGCCTCCACATGCTTCCCATAGCGTTTTGGCCCAGCTCCCTGTTGCTCCTGTCCGCTTCCCTTGTCGGTTGTTCCTGTCCATTGCCTCTGTCACCTGCGGTTACGCCTAAGACCACCATCTGCATCATCACTTGCCTACTGCTTCTGCTCACCTTGCCCGCCGTCACCAGCAAACCAAGCCAGGGGTAGCAACCTGGGGGTCGCCTGCCACAGCAAGCCCATCCGACCTTGCGGCGGACTCTGGTGAAAACCAGCGGCCCCTTAGACTCCGCTCCCTGGTTCAGTTTATGCCATTGCTGGTGACGGAAGAGAGGATCCACTACCCCAGTCGTGACATGGATGCAGCTTCAGCAAAAAGTGGCATCATTTATAGGCTATGTTCAAACAACATTTTTTCTGCTCCGTTTAAAATGACAGCCATCATTTTAAGTCTAAAATAACAGACGTCATTTAGCTGTGTGGCCTTCCCTTGTGCAATGATGGCTGTTAGTACATTATTCTACATTGGGGTTACTAATTGGCCTTTGGATGCGGCTTAATTAAAAAGTTCATTGAATTTAATAGTAAAAAACGGAGAAAGAATGGTGACAAAAGAAAAACTGTGTGTGAACAACTAATAAGAAACGCCCCGTTTGCAAAAGACGTCCGAAAATAATGAACATAAACAGTATTTTGACGTCGTGTGCATTGGACGTCCGTCTTTCCATTGACTTCAATGTATTGCCATTGTAGTCAGTTAAATCATGGAAAAAACTGACTTTATTTTAAATTGCAAAAGCCGATGCCTTTTCTCTATTTTTGATGTTGTGTGACCATAGCCATTAGGGATGGTCCGAACCCGCCGAGGTTCGGGTTCGGCTGAACCCGAACGCTCGGCATCGGATTCCCGCTGTCTGCCCGCTCCGTGCAGCGGGCGGATACAGCGGGAGGAACGCCTGGCTATGGCTGTATCCCAGTTTTCCAGGCGTTCCTCCCGCTGGATCCACCCGCTGCAAGGAGCGGGCAGACAGCAGTAATCATTGCGGAGGGTTCGGGTTCGTACGAACCCCGTCCGAACCAGGTTCGGACCATCCCTAATAGCCATAGAATGTGCTATAGACTTTTATTATATACAACTGTTATACAATTTTTTTTACATTACTCAAAAAGTGCATTGAAAAAAATGCGCTCATACATCATGCAACATTTCATGAATTTTGCATAAAGGATGATCACTGAGCCTGGTTTAATCTACAACTTGTCTAAGTTAACTTTAGGTAGAAAGTACCTTAAACATTGGAGGTCCCAGGGGAATCAGTTCTTTGTTGAACATGCAGTTTACCATAGAAGCGAAAAAGCCATATAGACAGATGATGCTAAAGATGGACAGCACAGTAACTAGAAGAAAGGATGTTGGATTGAGTAAGTATTTAGATAGATATATTGATATTAGGTACAGTATATGAACTTCAGTAGTGTATAGTTAATACATTACATACTTATCATCCCTATGAGATATATATATATATATATATATATATATATATATATATATATATATATATATATTTAGATTTGCTAAAACACTTACCTTCATACGCCAGTGGAAGCCTTTCCAATGTGAAGAGCAGAAAGCTGACAATCACAACCTCCATGCCAAGAGTGATGAGTAGTAGAACAGTGTTAGCATGGGTAGCTGGAAAAAAGAGAAGCAACCAAGAATTGTCACACTTAATATGATTGTACGCAGGCTGTGGAAGAAAATGTAGGGATTTCTATTGTAATGACCATAAATGACCATTTACCTTGTGAATATGTAATGGCACTTGAATGCCATGTGAAACTTTGCAAGTCACCATGGTCTTGCATTGTATGTATTGTGTACGTAATATACTATATATATAAAAACAACTTAAAATTCTATATTATGTAATCTTATGTAATGTATCCTATATGAATTAAAGTGATTATTGTGCACAATTCTTTTTTCAGGGTTGTAAGTATTTACTAAAACAGGCATGATCACTGGTTATAATTATAGTTAAACTGATCACTTTTATTATTAGTTGGGGTCTAAACCATCAGTGTGTGTCTGAGAGCTTCTCCCCATCTCCTTGCAATCTCCATCTCACTGCACAAGATGAGTTCCACTATAAGTCTATGGAGCTAATTTTACGCAGCAAAATGAAGATTGTAGGGAGGCACGGAGAGAAGTGCATAACCTGTTCATTTCCTTCTGGCTTTTTTCTCCTTGGAGAGCAGAAAGAGTGTTGTGAAGATTTATAGAGGGCCTAAGAGAATTTATATGAACCCATATGCAGTGTCGGACTGGCCCACCAGAGCACCGGAGGATGTCCCAGTGGGCCCCCAGATTTAGAACCTGCACTTACACTGAATGACATGCCGTTTTACACTGGTTCTTCATTGGTGGGCCCCCGGGATCATTTCATCTGGTGGGCCCCAGATACCCTAGTCCGACACTGCCCATACACCACAAGGTTATTCCCCCGAGAAGGGCCAAGTGCAAATGGACAGGGGCAGTGCTCATCTAAATGATGCTGCTCCTTCACCAAAGCTTCTGACGTGGAACTGTGACATGGTTAGAATTTTCTGAATATGATAGTTACCCAATAACTATATAAATGACTAAACACTTTTATATGTTGTCACTTTATCTGCCATTACTAACTTTGGGGTAGGACCAGTAATGGATTAACATCTCAGGAGCTGCCAGGCATAGATTGCTTTGTCCTTAGACCCAGTTCATCTAGTCTCTCACCACCACCACCTTATAGTATGTCATTTGTATGGATTTTTTTTTTTTAAATGTGACTGCACTAGAGAAATATATACATCTATGAATAGCTTCAGCTCCACGTGTAAAGGATGTCCACTGGTTCTGGGTACACAGTAAATGATGTTCCAGTTCCTTGTATTGGCCCTGTGTATAATTATATATAGCATGTTTGCTTGGTTCAAATATTATTTTATTCTTACTGCCTCAGTAGTCGGTGTTCTGGTCTTTAGCTGTTAATGAAATACGTGTTCAACCAGATTCAAATATCAACAGTCAGTGGCTAAAATCCAATGTACACTCCATGTAATGTGCTGAAATAACTCCAGTGTTTTTCTCAGTTTCAAATCAGAATCAAAATCTTAATGAATACAGAATTTTAATATATTTTTGCTGCTGCCTTAAGTTGGTATATATATATATATATATATATATATATATATATATATATATATATAGTCAAATCAACTGGTGGCAGAAAGTTATACAGATTTGTAAATTACTTCTATTTGGTCTATTTGGAAATCTTAAGTCTTCCAGTACTTATCTGCTGCTATATGTCCTGTCCTGCAGGAAGTGGTGTATTCTTTCCAATCTGATACAGTGCTCTCTGCTGCCACCTCTGTCCATATCAGGAACTGTCCAGAGCAGAAGGAAACCCTCACAAGAACTACATAACTTCCTCCAAGGCATACAGCAAATACATATAGAGTAAGATATTAAATATGGCTTGAAATTATTTTTTGAGATAATTTACAAATCTATATAAGTTTTTGGTTCTAGTTAATGTCAAGGGATTCTTTTCAGAATACCCCTTTAAATTGATTTTTAGCTGAAATGTTAAGGCCTTTCTGTAGAAAATAAAAGTTGGCTGTCCTGGACAATACCCAATTTACTACCCTTTTCTACATGCAAACTAAATTTCCCAATGTCTACGTATACCATAGGCCACATCTCTGTGTTTCCACACCAGCTCGTGTCATGCATATGCTAATATAGTCCTATTCTCTGCTGTGTATACATGACTACATATGTGCCAGTGCCGTTCAGTCACTCATAGATGTTCCATTGAAAAGGTCAAAAGGGAATTGGAGCATGCTCGTTCTGAATATCAGTAGACTATAGGTGGAGTATGCCACTTGCAACATAACATAAACAATGATAAGACATAACATAGGGTGCATTTTCTAATCTTTAAAAAAAAAAAAAAAAAAAACTTAAAAGAGAATCTGTCCCCACTCCTGGCCTGTCTATAGATCTGTGATGTGCATTTTATTTATTCTTAATAGAAATCTATGACTGAATAACTAACTGGATGGTACCAGTTAAGGGGCGTGTGCTACACAGTCTGGCTTTGATTGGATAGTCTTATGCTGCGTTTACATGTAACGATTATCGTGCAAATTTGTGCGATAACAATCGAATTCGAACGATAATCGTACATGTAAACGCAACGAACGATCAAACGACGAGCGAGAAATCGTTCATTTTGATCTTTGAAAATGTTCTCAAATCGTCGTTGATCGTTTGCAGAAAATTTGCAGATCATTCCTTGTGAACAGTCGTTCGCCGATTTAACCAATGTGTGAGATAGACTTAAGCGATCGCAAAACGAATTTTCCGTACGGTATATTGTACCAACTAAACGCTGATCGTTATGAAAAAAAAATTGTTACTCCGACTTCGTTAATCGTACGATCGGGCCAATTATCATTTCGTGTAAACGCAGCATTATGCAGGGTAGGGACACACCCCAATTGGTAACACCCACTTGGTTATTAAGTATTACATTTCTGGTAAGGGGTAAGGATAACAGATGAATGGCACAACACAGAGCTTTTAAAATAGATGATCCAGAAATTTAAAAGGAATCTGTCACTAGTTTTATGGTGCCTTAAATGAAGACAGCATAAACTATTGACAGAAATGCTTTACAGATCGCTGTATTACGTAATTTTGTTCAGCTGTTCTCCTAATATGCAGGAGAATAGGATTCTTGCCACACCCCTCTCCTGCCCTCCAGCTGCTGATTGACAATTGACTGCCTATACACAGCATGGATAGATAACTGCCAATCAGCAGCTGGTGGGTGGAGTTTCTGCTTCTAATAAATATCGAGGACTACTGGGCACACACATATAAAATGGAGAGGATTACCGTATTTTCCGGCGTATAAGATAACTGTGTCTATAAGACGACCCCCAACTTTTCTAGTTAAAATATAGAGTTTGGAATATACTCGCAGTATAAGACTACCCCTTTTCCAAAGCACATTAAAGCTGCGTTCACACTACGTATATTTCAGTCAGTATATTTCAGTCAGAATTGCAACCAAAACCAGGAGTGGATTAAAAACACAAAAAGGATCTGTTCACACAATGGTGAAATTGAGTGGATGGCCGCCATATAACAGTAAATAATGACCATTATTTCAATATAACAGCCGTTGTTCTAAAATAACAGCAAATATTTGCCATTAAATGACGGCCATCCACTCAATTTCAACATTGTGTGAACAGATCCTTTCTGTGTTTTTAATCCACTCCTGGTTTTGGTTGCAATATTGACTGAAATATACTGACTGAAATATGCATATACTGACTGAAATATAAGTAGTGTGAACGCAGCCTAAATAAAAATTAATGAAAAACATCAGACAGCAGCGAGATGTGAGAAGCAGAGAAGGAGGTATAGTAATACTGGTAGGATACAAGGGGCGGTCAGACGGGGGAAAGAGGGGTGTTTTTCTGAGCACAGCTCCACTGTACCGTATCTCTTTTTTCCATACCCCGGAGGTCTGCAGCTTGCTCTGCCCTTCATACAGTCGCCGCATATGGCAGGGACATTTTTAACCCCTTAAGGTCCAAGCCAATTTTCGTTTTTGCGCTTTTGCTTTTTCCATTTTATGTTTAAAAGTCCATAGCGCTTGCATTTTTTCACCTAGAGACTTATATGAGTGCTTATTTTTTGCGAAGCCAATTGTACTTTGCAATTACAGGCATAATTTTTCCATAAAATATGTTGTGAAACCGGAAAAAAATCATTTGCGCTGTCAAATTGAAAAAAAAACGAATTTGTTTTGATTTCGGGGAGTTTTGCATTTACGCCATTCACCCTGGGGTAAAACTGACTTGTTATGCATGTTCTTTAAGTCGTTACGATTACTATGATATATAAGATGTATAACTTATATTGTATCGGATGGCCTGTAAAAAATTCAAACCATTGTTAACAAATATATGTCACTTAAAATCGCTCCATTCCCAGGCTTATAGCGCTTTTATCCTTTGGTCTATGGGGCTGTGTGAGGTGTCAGTTTTTGCGCCATGATGCGTTCTTTCTACCGGTACCTTAATTGCGCATATACGACTTTTTGATCGCTTTTTATTACATTTTTTCTGGATTTGATGCGACCAAAAATGCGCAATTTTGCACTTTGGAATTTTTTTGCGCTTACGCCGTTTACCGTGCGAGATCAGGAATGTGATTAATTAATAGTTCGGGCGATTACGCGCGCGGCGATACTAAATATGTTTATTTATTTATTTATTAATTTATTTTTATAAAATGGAAAAAGGGGGGTGATTTGGACTTTTATTAGGGGAGGGGATTTTTTATTAATAAAAACACTTTATTACTTTTTTTTTTACATGGACTAGAAGTCCCCCTGGGGGGCTTGTATATACACAGCAATGATCTCTCATAGAGATCAATGCTGTGTATATACACAGCAAAGATCCATGAGATCGGTCATAGATTGCTATGGCCTTCTGCAGGCCATAGCAATCTACTGCCGAGCCGGGATCAGCGTCATTCCGATGCTGAGGCCCGGCACGGCCAGAAGAATGGATCTCTCCGCCGCGATTGCATCGCGGGGGGGAGATCCGAACCACTAGACACCAGGGATGTGATGTCTGAAGCCCTTCAATGCAGCTGTCAGGTTTGACAGCTGCACTTAGAGGCTTAATTAGCCGGCGCGGCAACGGGACCCGCGCCGGCTAACAGAGGCACTGCCCGGCTGCACGTGTCAGCCGGGATCAGCGCCGTTCAGAGCGGGGTCCCGGCGGGACCCCGCTCTGAACACCCCCCGCGGCGCCATGACGTATTAGATACGTCATGGGTCGCTAAGGGGTTAAGCTCCCCCCACCGCATGTGGTGACCTCAGATTCTCTAATCGTGGTGCTGGAATCCTTTTTCCTACTGACCTCAGATTCTCTAGTCCGGTTTTGACGTTTTTTAGCACCCGCCCTAAGACGACACCTGGCGTATAGGACAACCCCTGAGTTTTGAGAAGATTTTTCTGAGTTAAAAAATAGTCTTATACGCAGGAAAATACTGTACTTATTGTTCATGTTATTCAGGGGGATATCTCTGAATCAGCTGCACAGAACAATGTAAGTGATATATGATTCTGTTCAGCTTCTCTGTCACTAGTTTATTCTACCCTGAGATAGGACGCCATAATCCTACTGACAGAATCTCTTTAAATTTCAGTTATTTCATGGGCAGTATAGGTATTTGTTAAACCAGACAGGCCAGGAGTGATGGCAAGTCTTCCCTAAGCGATTTTGTTAAGATGCAAATAAGACCATCCTTTCTTCTTGTAATCTCTAAACAAGTTCCCAACCGGCCTGTAAGTAATAACTACAAATTATACTCACCAAAGGTTATCAGAAAGAAGTCGATTACCATAAAAGCAATTGCACCAGCTGTGAAGCCGCCGTCATTATCTGCATGGATTCCGAGCATAGAACCTAAAAAGAAACGACATTTATTACATTTATTGATCCCCAAGGAACACTATTGTTCATTAGATCTTACAAAGTTCTATGTTCTTTACACATTAAATAAAAAATGGAAACATTTTCTACAATTTAATATTATTAAACAATAAAACTAAGATGTGGGAAAGAGCATCTTGCCAAAAGTTGCCCTATAAATACACTTCTGTACTCTTTTATCCATCGCAGTTTAACTCCTATAATTATAGTAACATTATATATGTGATATCATGTATTATTCAAATATATAAATCCCATACCTGCAAAACGCAGCCACACCCAGCTAGCCCAGACAGCAGAAAAGCAAAATGGTAGAACTGAGCCAAATCTTCTTCCAGCTCGAACATCAATTCTGCTGACGTAAAGCTGAATAATGGCTCCAGGTATTAGCACCCAAGGAATAGATAGATGTGCCTGGATGGTATTGTCCAATGAGCTCTGTATAGCAGCAAGGGCAGCCAATCCATTACAGATAAAGAACAGAGGGTCTGATGGACGAGAGCTGAGGTTCTCCTTGAGGTCCAATCCTTCTCCTTGCCTTCTAAGGCATTTTCTGCCCCAAACAAGGACATTTTGAAACTTGGCCTTGGATATTAATATGTTCCCAATGGGTATTAACACCTTCTCTGCAATGGAGTTAACCAGGCTGGCAAATGAGGTGTAAAGAGAAACTGCCGTGAATATGCTGCAAGTCACTCCAAAAAATATGTATCCAGCCATGCTTGGGATCTGCTGGATTGTAGATATAGTCACGACAGCAAACGCGGCATTATGGATCACTTCTAGTAAGTCCTTATTTAAGGACAAAAAGCAAAACAGACATGAAACAGTCACAAAGAACCAGTCACCAACCATTGATTCTCTGCTCTTGGTGATATTCTCGGGTGTGAGAATTACTGAAATCGTAAACTCCTCCCAAGACTGAACTAACCAGAAAATGCCATGAAAAGCAAACTTAGTGGCATGGTAGACATCATCTCGCAGATAACTGTAGTAACTGGAACATATTTGGGAAAGGACATTGATGCTGATCCAGATACAACCTACATAGAAGTTTTTCATGTATCCAAAGCAGTAGAATGCCATGATGAAAGGTGAGATGGTGTCACACAGGTAGCCTAGTGCCATGGGCTCAGCGTACGTGGTATTCTTCTTCTTTTCTTCTTCAGCAGCCGTTTTCGAAGAGTTACGATTGGCAGAACCAAGAAGTAGGACATTAAACAGAGAATTTCCAAACCCTGGCAGTACATATCTCTGAGTGATGCCTTTCAAAAGTAAGACACCTGCTCCATAAAGCCCACACAACACTATTATGAGCTCCACAACCCCAGACACCACTAACGCCCAGCGACCAAATAGCCCCACTGCCTCGAATATTAACGTTAGGGTTAAAGCCCCAAACACAAAAGGCATGATGTAGTTGACTGTTGCTGAGCAGAAAGCTAGAATGAAGGCAATAAAAATGTAGGCTACCAGTCCTGCCACCGCTCCTTCATTGACTGGGATCTGACTCAGTGTATCTACAGATGAACTGTTTTGGAGATTTAATTCTGAGCCCACAATAATTCGTGTAGCACCATAGCTGCTCCACAAGGCCGAGAAGGCAAGGAAGGCAGTGCCACTAAGATGGTCGTATTTTCGGAAAGAGAGAAAACCAGCAATGAGTTGGCTTACACCTCCAATAAGAATCAAGTGGACACCTGCAAAATAAAAAAACATAAAAATAACTTTTTATGTTAATCTCTTGACCCTCTGTACACAGTAGGGTGCTGTAGAGTACTATGTATACAGAGAGGGGTTCTTACCAGCAAGAATGTTTTCCACTCCTCCAGCACTAATAGAGGTGTTAAATAGGGAGAAATTCTGCATACATACAAGGAATGCACTGACAGCATTAGCCAGGAGGCCCAGCACGGCCGGCTCACTGTAAAACACTGCAGGAAACCCCTCCATGTCGAGGTCCTTTATAGAAAATGCTTAATGAATATCTATCAGTCCCAGGATCCTATTCTTCCAATAAAGCACAGAGATTTAAACCTGAAGAAAAAATTAATATTCCTGTCAATCACAAATTATAATTAGATCATAGAGAAGCAATGTTTGTGTTACTATTGGGTAAGGGCCAGTTCACACTGAGCAAAATCGTCAGAATGTCAATTCTTTGACCATAGAGTGGCGGAGGCGTGAGAGCCCTCCCATAGAGACACTGTTTGACACTGATGTAGGTAGGATTCTGCGGCGGAGAGGTCTGCCACGGAATTCCACTGATTTTGCTCAGTGTGAACTGTCCCTTATGATTCTATGCATGTTGGAGTAAGTTGTGTGGCTTCAAAAGGGGTAGCAAAGTTGATAAAATCAGATGCATGTTACATCCATATATGTGAAGAAGTACAAATGTGCTGTACATTTCTTCTCCCCCATGGATCTGATCACTTCCTGGTTTCACTTTCTGAATTGGGGGTGTACTCTTGCCATCCCTCAATTCCCCTTGCTTGCATATTTGCAGACTAACTGCCAAAACTTCTGGCAAAAAACAGAAGATTACAGTTGTACTGAACATGATAGACCATCTCTGTGGGAGCGCTACAACAGTCATAACCATGACAAGAGAGCAACACTAAGCAGACTCATGAGAGTGTTTTTAAAACCGTACATTTTCAGAAATGCTTAGAGCGGTGATCCGGTACGATAATATGGCCAAGCATGTAAGTGGAGTGGAGGATGAGAAGTCATGTGCTCCTCCAGGCTCTGCTATATCTTTGACAGGATTGCTGTTCTGAGCACTGGGGACACAGACAATGCAATGGTAATGGTTAGTGGTAAGTGCTTATATGGAATAAATGTACTGGTGCATGAAGCTGCTAAATGTTGCTATAAAATGACCAGCACCTTTAAAATGTACCTGTCAGCACATCCACTAACCCGATCAGCTGTGAATTCTTCTCTGTGGCCGGAAATTCACGTATACATGACTATGAACCTGCCGAAACAGTAATGCGCGTAACCCCCCCCTCGATCAGAATGGGGGTCGTGCACATTACGGTCTTGGTGTGTTTGTAGCCATGGATACTGGATCTTCTGGCCACAGAGAGGAATTTACTGTCAATCAAGTCAGCGGACCTGTTGTGGTATAGAGAAGTTGTGCTATTTATTTATTTTTTTATTTTATTGTTTAAGTAGCCAATAAAAAATTTAAAAAAACTGCACTCACCTGCCTGATTGCCTGCTGCCACTGCCAGTCCCCACTGCTCACCACTGCAGCCTATGATTGGCTGAGTAGGCACTTCGTAGTAAGGAGACTTGGCTGAGGACTGGGTACCAATAGACTGACAGTGGCAGGCAAACAGACAGGTGAGTACACTTGGATCATTGTATACTGAAAAGATCTGCAACGTCCGATATGTATTCAGTTACAAATGTATTTCCAGTGTTGGGAAAATTTAAAAGGAACCAATCACGCTAAAAATGTCCATAAAGCTAAGGAAACGTGCTAGTACATCACCCAGCACCCATACCCCTGTACCCTGCACACCATGTACATATAAACCGCAAAGTTAGTTTAATTATCTCTTGCGCTGTATGTAAATTACCTGCCAAGTAGTCATGGTGGGGGTGTGGCTTGTTCAAGTAGTCATGGTGGCGGTTGGCGCTGTTATCACGCCCCTCTGGGTGTGTTGAAAATAACTGCATGCTGACGTCACCCCGGGGGTGGGGGGTGGGGGGGGGGTTGGCTATGCATGTCGGCCGCACCGATAGCTTTACTATGCTGCGTATGCGCAGTACAGCGGGAGAAGATGCTGCTGTATTACGCCGCGCAGGCACAGTACAGGGTTATGTTTGGGAAGCGTGCTGGGTGATGTACCAGAACATTTCCTTAGCTTTATGTCCTTTTTTAGCGTAATTGGTTCCCTTTAAGTCCAACCTTTATGGTGGGTTCACACGTAACGGATGCGCAGTGGATTTCACGCTGGGAGTTTGCAGCGAAATACGCTACGGAGCCTTCCCTGTCACTTTCAATGAAATTACATCCTCTCAGAGGGATTGTCATCCCGCGGCAAATACAGTATGTAAACGTCAGCCCACTTAACCCCCGCAGCTCCGGCTTCGAGGTCCCTGAAGCAAGCCAGAGTGAGGACCCAGTAATGTATGCACCAGGCCGTGGGGGTTAAGGTGGCTGACTTTTACTTATTCGAGTATGCGAGTATGTAATTTTATTGAAAGTGACAGGGAAGGATCCAGAGCGTATTTCGCTGCAAACTTGCAGCGTGAAATCCACTGCGGATCCGCTACATGTGAACCCTCATAAAAGGTTGGACTCACACACAGCAGTTTTAAAGCCAAAGCCAAAGGCAGAAAGGAGAAATATAAGTCTTTCCATAAAGTCTCTTCCTTTCTAATTCACTTCTGTCTTTGACCCCAAAAAATGCTGTGTGTGACTTCTTCAGCTTTATGCTTATAACACTCAGTTGATCAAAAAGAAGGCAAAAATTACATTGAAATTACCTAAAAATATTCCTGTGCTATTTGCCGCCTATGTTTTGGATTATACAACCTCTGAAGAGTTAATTCAGCACAGATATTGCCGTCGCTCACTTACTGATCAGCCTGTTATTATATGACTTCCAGTGAATGTGATTTCTTCATCTAATGAACATGCCGCTAGTATTCAACCTTTTAAATAATAGTTCTGCACTACTCTTATAAAAGACATATCATTTTTGCCTTCACTTACTTTCTATCTAGTATTCATGGGGGACTATATTTTTTCTATGTGATACAGCATAAAAAGAAGAAAGTACAATATATACAGTTTATTATTAACACTTTAATTCTCCTATATGTACAGTACTATGTGATACAGTACTATTCTAGGACATTATTCTATAGCTATACTAGAACTGTGCATTACTATTGTAGTTATTTTTAGTGAGCTTTTTAGGATACAACTGGAGCTACAGGATAACATTAGCAGTTCTCTGTCTTTCTATGTCTATCTAGAAACAAAATAAAATTGCTAAATAAGCAAAGTAAAAAAATCTGCTGAGGATCTATTGTGTCAGACATAAGCATACAGGGGAGCAGATACTTCTGACTATACATAAACTAAGAGAAGCCTGAGACTTACCTGTAGACAGCAGCAGTCTTGTGAGCTGCCTGAGCTGGCTGCAGGACTGTCTGTGAGTGACAAGTTTTATAGCCTCCATTACCTGCAAGGGCGGAGAGCTTGTAGAATTTCAAAAGTAATATTTATTTCCTGCTGCTAAAAAAAAAAAAAAAAAAAAAAAAAAAAAACGTAGTTATCGCAACTCATTTCCTCATTCCTTGTGTCTGTGATAATCTCCGTGACATAAGCAGCATTATGAACCCATTCAGAGCTATCTGACATCAGAAGTTATAAAGTCTTTCCCGGGCTATTTATAGCTTTCATTTCCCAAGACGTGAATAGTTCCTTGTTTATTGTACACAGTAATGAAATGATTAGGATTCTATTTATAGCTGTGAAACCCCAGGAACTATGTGTGGACACGTCCATAGACAACATCTACCACCACAACATGTTTATACAGTATGTACTGCAACATTTGGAGATCATCACTAATTTTTAAAAATCTGCTAATAGATGGAGATATATATTAAAGCGATGGTACCATCAGTGCATTCGCTTTAAGTGTCGCACATTGATAGAATGGCGCTGGTGCCGTGGTCATTTTTTGAACTGAAGCCTGGTTGCCGTGTACTGTGGCGTTCTATTCCTGAGCACCGGCCGGCCCTGCCCCAGTGGGAGGAATCAATGGAGCTGCATCATAGAGGGACGGGGGTTTCCTCCCACTGACTGCAGGCCGCCCACCTACAGTGCTTCTCCCTCGCCGTTGTCTGGGAATAGAACGGCACCGTACATGGGAACCACGGTTCAAAATGCAGCTTCCCTGTGGCGGCACCATTCTATCCACATGACGCACTTAAAGTGAATGTACTGATGGTACATTCACTTTAAACAGCATTAGAAATAGACTGAAAAATGAAAGTAAGGACTCTTTTACACAATCCAATGTGCTGCACATAACTAAAGTCAATCTCTGCGATCTGTGCCACATAACGTGAGAGTCGATCTTTGTGATCGATTGGCGCTCGTCTATAGATCCTCCATAGGGCTCAATTGTGTAATCAGGCATAAACCATTGTATGTGCTGCCATTTAAATTTATTATCAGCTGTTCACACAAAGCAATATGCGGCCGATAACGAAAAACGTTTCTTCGTTCCTCGGCTGATCACTGTCCCTTTAACATGGGTTAATAATCTGGAATACGTGTTCTTAGGTTGCCAGGTAGGTGGCACTTGTAAAAAGGCTGGTTTCACGTGGCAATATTTGGCTCAGTATTTTGCATTGGTATTTGTAAGCCAAGAAACGGTACAGGAGGAGGGAGGGGAGGTGGTGTACAGTTTTTTGCCATGGTCCCAAATTAATCCTAGCTACTTCTCTGTTCACTTCTGGGCTATTCAACTTGAACATTAATAACGGCCATTATTTTGCAACAATGGTTGTTATTTGCACTTATTTTTACATTGGGTGAACATAGCCCTAATGTGAACCCTATATATCCGATGAACTGACATTGCATTCCTTTTCTAATATCACTTCTCCTCTCTTACATTTATGAGGAACAGAAGTAACAAACATTTGTTTTAAACACAGAACAAAGTTTCCGCTCTCTGCCGCCTTAGGCTCATGTTTAGTTTGCCTATGTGAGGTCTATTCATTTTTTGCGCTGTTTGAAGCTGTAACAACCTCAGTACTGTTCTACAAGTAGTGCTGCCCCCGGCATTGGAAATCAAGTAGCTTTAGGATATTTAGATGCAATTCTAGCTACTGGATGGTTGTATAGTTACAAGTAAAAGTAAAACATTAGCTTATCACCCAGTGGAATGTTTGACATACATCCAAGTAATACAACAGCTCCCCATGCGGAAATGGACAAAGTTTTCAGTAAAAAGTTCCCAATAGGACAGACATGGGGTAGGGTAGGGTTTGTTGCAAAATGTCGGGAAATGTCGAGTATCAGTAGAAATATTCGACCTAGCCTGTAGATGAGGCACATATAGTATAGCAATGTCCCCATGTAACAGCTTGATGACAGATTTGTAGTAAGAAATCTCCACTGACTGATTGTTTCTTCAAGCATGAAAGCTGCTGGTAGAGGAAGAGGTAAGAATTGAAAGCAGGAGGTATAAAAAGTTTTCCTTCTATTAATACTTAAAAGACTATGTTATCATGTAAATAATACAGATTACATGTAGCTTACATAGTCTTCAGTTTTTATCAGTCCTTTTTCGGCACATGTATATAGTTTTGCTAACAGTTAAGGTTCCTATACACTTTCTATAACAATGGGTCAGCCGTCAGTTATCTCTCCCGCCCTCCACCCGTATTCCCCATACATAGGAACGTTCAGCATGGCCAAGCGTTCCTGGTTCTCTGTGGGGAGGGGTAAGCTACTGCAAGAGTGCTCTCGCTGTGTCATATCTCTCCCAAAACAAAGAGTTGGTAGTGATTTTCCCTCATGGCTGACCCCTATCACCACCGACACCATCTGATAACCAAACCCACCCCGAGCATAATAGGAATTGTAGGGCCTGAGGGCCTGAGTTTGACACTTGTGATATATAGCCAAAACTCAGAATTTAAACAGCCTGATCCTTTTGTTCTCGGGAAGATAAGCTGCTGCTAGAAAAGTAAGGCAAAATTATCGACAACGAGTGTTGCTAGAAACTTTCATTCGGACGATAATCGGCCTGTGTAACAGTGACAGCGATCACCTGAGGAGAGGGAAAATGCCCATGCATCAGCTGATCACATCTTCTGAGTAGGCCTAAAAATTATTATTTACCGTCTGCACATCTCTCTGTGTAAAGAGGGGATGTAAAGCCAATAACCATGTATTTAAATAGTAAGGGAAAATCCACAGCACTCCTGGGTAGAACTTCAAAAGGTGCAGTTTATTAACACATGTGCAGCATACGGGTTCAGACGCAACATTTCAATGGCATAGTGTCAAAACTCAAATGTCCATGAGTTGGTAGTTTCGCTTGAAAGCCAATGTTAGGCAAATAGCCAATATTCTTATTAAGTCCAAAATCCATACATATTAGTATAAAAGGATGAAGACGCTCAAGTCGTGATCCATGGGCAGTTAACTCCTGATATCAGGTCATGTGACCTGTGGCACCCTGTCTGGCGTTACTAGGCAGAGTGACGCTACTCGCTTGCTCACCTGGGAATACCACATCAGCGCAGAGAAATACAGGAAACCGTCCGTAGCAGCAGTGTGTCCTGTTGCTTAAACGAATCATCCACCGTATCCACCCCAAGGAGTAGTTCTGTGGGCGATCGTTATTTAGCCAATTTCCCAAGGACCACTCCAGGTCCAAAACGCAAGTCTGTACTGCCGCAAAGTGTGTGAAGATTGTCACACAGCCCTGGGGACATAGAAGGATTGCTGTTGAGTTCCAATTATCTCCCGTCAGACGTGGTGAGTTCTCTATCCTTGCTATCTTTATAATCTATAGAAGATGAGAAAAAGTTGAGTACAAAGCAAAAAAAAAAATTTTCTGTGTTTCACAACATGACCACAAATCTAGTAGCTGGAGTCTGTTAAGGCAAGTGGAGTCACAATTTACCTGAACATAGAGTTGTTGACCTTTAACTCTACTTTGAGTCCCATATTACTTAACGCATTGAGGTCAAAGATCCATTGTAATTCTCGTTTTGTAAGTACACTCATTCTGTCTAAACCATATATTAGTGGAGGTATTCTGTCAATGACTTTACCATGACTTTTAAGTCTTTTTCCAAATGTCCCATTTCTGTACAATGTTTGGATAATAGTAGGTCAATTTAGCTCGGTCTGTGTTCTGGACTTGGATCCGCTGGCATGCGACTTATATACTACGTAGTGCTGCTACTATTCCTATTTAGCATATATTTGAATAGCCGCACAAACAATACAGGACACATATTAGGCCATCTAAAAGGACCTTTACAGTGCCTCTACACCTTAAATAACTGTTCCGCCGACACTTATCTCCCCTTACACATCACTATTTGGCCTTGTTCTCTATGGTGGCCATATACAGTACATTAGTCTAAAGTTGATTAAAACAAAGGATTTAAACCAAAGTGATTGTCAGGTAGAATGTAAATGAACACTAAATTTAAGTTTTTTGGTAGGGTAGTTTTCAGATCCCAACCAATCAAAAGAACAAGCTGGGAGATGAGCGTGGTAGCATATATTACTCCCCTGCTCTCAGTGATCTCCATCCTTCATTATAAGTCTATGGTACTGCAAGACAGAGGCAAGTGACAGGGGTAATTAAAGCAAGCTGCCGCATGCTTGTCCCCAATTGTTTTCCTGATCAGTGGAGATCATAACTGTGCAAAAGTTTAGATGTGTCCTTGTGACATGTCAAAAGATTTTTGCAATGACAGGTATGCTTTAACAAAGAACTACTGACCGACTGTCAGTGTGAAACCTTTCAGTGTGAAACTTCCTTTCAGCGCCCCCCTAAATATAAATATATATATATATATATATATATATATATATATATATATATATATATACACACACATAATTTGTCATTTGGGACGAGGAAAGTTTGGATGAGTCTTGAACAGAGTTTTTTGTCTATATAAATAATTTGCATAAAAATAAAATTTACCATGGTGAAGTCTAAGGCTCTAAGGCTAAGTTAATACTCTGTATAATTTCATTAAACAACGGCCATAGTGGCAGTTTTGGAATTACCGATTACATAATCCCGGCCAGAGTGTATACACTCTGTATACACTCCGGCTGGGATTCCAAGCGACTGCACAAACAACTGACATGTCAGTTTTGTGTGGTCGCTATTCATTGAATTGCGACGGCACAAGACTGACAGATCATGCAATGTAAAGTCCGTCTCCAACCGCACTTTATATTGTCGGCTACAGTGATTTGAGATGTGGGCTTACTGGAATGAGAAATGAGGTACTGCAATACCGGCCAGGGTGAACTTCACTGACACTGGCCTTTCTGTAACCCGGCCGTGTCACAGAATGACCGGTGTCTTACATAGTGTGAAGCTGGCCTAATAGTGAATGACAGTTTTTAGATAACAAGGTATACCATATATTGTAACACATTACAGGCAGAAATAATTTACTCCATTATACCATTAACCACCCACGACCTATGATAAATTCACTCTGTTGGAGCCAACTATTTAAAAATAGAGGGTACCCTGACAGTGTACTAGAGGGTCATAGATTGGAGAATATCACTGGGGAACAGACATTAGTATTTAGGTTGAGGAAAAAGGAGAATAAGAGAATCCCTTCTGTATCCATTTACAGCCCCTATAGTGGCAGGGTTTCACAGATTCTTTGTGGTGAAAAGTCTGGGGGATAAAATCCCGAAATTTGGCCAACCCTCAGTCATGGCACACTAGAAAAGTAAAAGTAAGAGTATAAACATGCATTCAGATATCGGATCAAGAAAGATTGCAGTTACTGCAGTAATATTGTGAAAGGTAACTCTTTTCAACATCCACATACAGGCAGGTAACATGAGATTTGCAATAAATACACTTGTAATTCTAAGTTCATGGTGTACATGATTCAGTGCCCTTGTGGACGGATTTACGTGGGTGAGACTACAACGGAGGTAAAACTTAGAATGAATAACCACAAGAGCAAGTAGACATCTGGTGACAAAGCATGTTGTTGAATCTGATCACTCAGCGAGTCAGTTTAGATTCACGATAATTGACAGTGTCCTGATTCTTGGGAAAGGAGGTCATAAGGAAAGATTATTAAAACAAAACGAAGCCAGGGGGATCAATACATTAGATTATGGTCTATGGCCACGGAGCATGAATCTAAAGCAGAATCTGAATGTGTTTGATTAATAACAACTCTCAATCACTGCTATCTCACTATTTGTATCTATGTTTTCAGCTATGTTTTTAGTTTGTTATTAACTGTGCATTTAACTCTATTTCAGATATGTCACAAACGGGGTGCCAGGACTGGCCAGGACACGTATCTCGAATCAGGGGTAGCGCTGTTTCACAAAGACAATGATCATGGTAAAAGATTAAACAACCTAAGAAAACCAACATTTGGTGGACATGACTGTATGCTTCTGAAAGCAGGACTGGAATCGTATGGGACTAATCAATAAGGAAAGCTGCTACCAGACTCCTATGAAGGCAGCTTACATTACATTGTATTGTTTTCTATAGAATCCCGGCTGGATTATATGAACTTTGTAAACACTCTGGCTGGGATTTCATGTGGCCAAACAGAAAACTGACATGTCAGTTTTGTGCATCCGCTATTCATTGAATAGCGGCCACAGAAAACTGACAGTGCAGACAATGTTAAGTCCGGCTTCAGACGGACTTTACACTGTCTGCAATGGCTAATTGGAACGCGGGCGCACTCGAATTACAATTCGAAAGAAATCAACTTTATCCTGACGGTATTGGCTGGGTTGACCTTTACAGACAGAGACTGTTCTGTGACACTGCTGTGTCACAGAATGGCCTCTGCCATAAATTGTGTGAACTTAGCCCAAAGGTCATGTTTTAAAAGTGTATACAACCCATTCCTGTAAATTTCCTATTCTGAACTAGCTGCGGGAGTACAACTCTAGGGAAAAGGTGAGATAGCTCTAAGGGACAGGTAGCAATGAACCCTCATGAGTGATGAAGGTTTCAGTGCTGAACAAGGTCGTTCTCAGGTGTGTAAGGGACAGAAACATTCCCATGATGTAATTTGCACTCTTATGTGGGTATTTGCATGACTAATAGTCGCTCTACAGTGCATTCTGTATATTAGGCCAATCTTTAGTGACTCCCTAGCGGACAGATCACTACATACTAGTAGTCACTAGAAGTCTGCACGATCCATTAGAACAGGGGGGTCAAACTCAGACCCTCCAGCTGTTGCAAAACTACAACTCCCATCATGCATGGGCACGCTTTTCCTGTCCAGGCATGATAGGAGTTGTAGTTTTGCAACAGCTGGAGGGCCTGAGTTTGACAACTGTGCATTAGAATCTGTTTACAAAATGGATCATAATGTATCAATCCTATCCATCACAGCTCCTGTAAACCCGGAGTGCACTATAGAGATAAAGACGTCTGTCTAGAAAGAGGATCTTACAGAGGATGAAAGCAGTCGTAAGTTTATTAAAAAATGAAGGTTACAAAGTAAAAGTTAAAGAAGTTCAAGGAGATAAGAAACAGAAATAAGTACATCATGGAGGAGACCCCCGTATAGCAAGCGGGGAGTCTGCCTACATATAAAAGCTTTGGGGCCAATCTCTGGCTACTTGCCCCCTGTCTGTCCCCTTACAAATTACTCTATCGATGTAAAGAAATGAACACATAGGATTCACTTGGTCATGTTTTTAAATCATCAAGGATTATGATGTCTGTAGCTGCCCATGCCGCTCGCTCTTTCTCAGGGACATATCCTTATCTCCTAGGCCTAGGACAAGAAAAACAAATTCCTGTCAGGGACACACACAATCCACGGCACAGAACAATATTTTCTTATACTATACTGTGCTAAAAAGTATACAAAAAGCAGTACATATCATTTCACACAAATAATAATTGATTATTAGCGCTATATATCGTAATTTCTTTATCAGCGCCGGCTTTTCTTTATTTGTAAAAACCTTTATGCAACACAAACATGTAAAATATAAAGCTAAAATGAAAACAAAGAACACCACAATTTGTTTGAAGAAAGAACCAAAGAACTCATATAACTAGGCCCCAATAGAAGCCATCCAGGAGAATGGGTCCTACTGGCCGAGTTTTTGTATAGGTTCCTGGAGTTCTTTTATTTTCTGTAGATTTTCTTTATAATGTCAGAGCCATCAAAGATGTAGAACAGCACCCATTGCCCACCAACCGAGACTGAGCTGCTAACACCGACTAATCTATTCCTCAAAGCTACTCTGCATTAGTGGTCTTATTAATGATCTGATCCATTCCACTTCAATATAAGTTCAATCCTGTACATGTAGATACCTTAAATGACCCAACTTGAACCCATAGAGTATGTCATATCAGCTGGGCTAAAGATGTCCCTTGGTCATGTTTTCAAACCATCAAGGATTATGATATGTATAGCTGCCCATGCCCTCGCCCTGTCTCCCATCAGTGACGCATCCTTATCTCTTAGACCTAGGACAAAAAACAAATTCCTTTCTGGGAAACACAGAATTCAGGGGCACAGGACAATATTCTCTCATACTAAGAAAAAGTATACAAAAAGCAATATGTATCATTTCATACAATTAAAAATGATTGACATATATATATACAGTATTTTCCTGCGTATATGACTTTTTAACCGAGGAAAATCTTTACAAAAGTCAGGGGTCGTCGTCTTATGGGACGGGTGCGGAAAAACTTCGGAATCGTACTGGAGAATCTGCGGTCGCCACATATAGTGGGGGGGAACTCAAAAACAGCCGCATCCCCGCCGTATGTGATGGCCGTATGAAGAGCAGAGCAAGCTGCAGGCGTCCGGGGTATGGAAAAAAGAGATATAGTAGAGTGCTGCGGTGCCCAGAAAACGCACCTCTTTCATCTTTCTGGCCCGCCCTTGTATCCTACCGGTATTACCGTACCTCCTTTTCTGCCTCTTAGTTCTCACTGCTGTCTAATTTTTTTTTAATAATTTTTATTTATGGCATTGGAAGAGGGGTAGTCTTATATAGCAAGGATGTCCCAAACTCTATATTTTAACTGGAAAAGTTGGGGGGGGGGGGGGTCGCCAGAAAATACGGTATTGGAGTTTTGGAGCGTGCGAGTTTTTGATCTGAAGTGTGTTTTTGTCTCAAGTGTGGGACTTTAATATTCTGGGACTTTAGATTCGGGGAGTTTTAGAGGAAAACAAATAGTTTATTTGCTTTTGAACACATTGTTTGCTTTTGTTGCTTGTTTGTTTTTTCTTTCTTTATACATAATATCCCCATATAAATGAGCGCCATGTTTGACAATGCGGCCCAATGTACATCTTGTGCCATGTATGCAATCCTTGATCAACCGATCGAGGGTGCATACCATTGTGGGAGATGTGTGCATGTTGCTGGTTTGGAAGCCCAGATCCTGGATCTAAATGAGCAGCTGCAACGATTGAGATGCATTGGCAAACTGGAAAGGGGTCTGCTTCTCACTGAGCAAGCACTCCAAGGGGTAGATGGGGGAGAGAGTGATAGCATGGAGGTACAGGAGGAAGAGGCAGCTAGTTGGGTCACAGTTAGAAAAAGGGGTAGAGGGAAGAGTGTGAGGGAGGCCAGTCCTGATCTGGCACACCCCAACAAGTTTGCCAAATTGGCGGATGAGGGGGATGTTGATTCAGGGGTGGCATTGCTGCAGCAGGACACTGCCTCTGAAAGCCAGGGGGGTGTCTGCTCCAGTAAGGTGGGAAACAGGAGTTCAGGGCAGGCCAGGCAGGTACTGGTAGTGGGGGACTCAATTATTAGGGGGACAGACAGGGCAATCTGTCACAAAGACCGGGATCGTCGAACAGTGTGTTGCCTTCCTGGCGCTCGAGTTCGTCACATCGCGGATCGGGCTGACAGATTACTGGGAGGGGCTGGCGATGACCCAGCAGTCATGGTGCACATTGGCACCAATGATAAAGTTAGAGGTAGGTGGCGGGTCCTTAAAAATGATTTCAGGGACTTAGGCAGGAAGCTTAAAACTAGGACCTCCAAGGTGATTTTTTCCGAAATATTACCTGTACCACGAGCCACACCTGAGAGACAGCGGGAGATTAGGGAGGTAAATAAGTGGCTCAAGAGCTGGTGTAGGATAGAGGGGTTTGGGTTCATGGAGAACTGGGCCGACTTCTCGGTCGGTTACAGGCTCTACGGTAGGGACGGGCTGCATCTCAATGGGGAGGGTGCAGCCGTGCTGGGGGAGAAGATGGCTAAGAGGTTGGAGGAGTGTTTAAACTAGGGACCGGGGGGGAGGGCAACTACAATATAGTAAGTGAAGACAGAGTAGATGGAGAGCTGGGCCTAGATTATGGAACTGGGGGTGGAGCGGCGGGAGGGGTTAGAATAGTCACTAGTGATAAAAGGAAAGGGAATATGGACAAATATATTAAATGTATGTATACTAATGCTCGAAGCCTCACTAATAAAGCTGAGGAATTAGAACTCATAATGGTTGAAGAGAAATATGATATAGTGGGGATAAGCGAGACATGGCTGGACGAGACCTATGACTGGGCCGTTAATATCCAGGGTTATAGTCTATTCAGAAATGACCGTAAAAATAAGAAAGGGGGAGGGGTCTGTCTATATGTTAAATCATGCCTTAAGCCTATTCTGTGGGAGGATATATGTGATGATAATGTGGAGTCTCTTTGGGTAGAAATAAGGGGAGGGACAAAGAATAATAAAATTCTTATAGGAGTGAGTTATAAACCTCCAAGTATAGTGGAAGAATCAGAAAATCTTCTTATAAGACAAATAGATGCGGCAGCGAAGCAGGGGGAAGTCATTATTATGGGGGACTTTAACTACCCAAATATCAACTGGAAAGCAGAAACCTGCAGCTCCAGGAAGGGAAGCGTGTTTTTGGAAATAGTAAAAGATAATTACCTTTCCCAACTAGTAGAGGAACCAACAAGAGGGGGGGCCCTTCTGGACCTGATCTTAACCAATAGGCCCGACAGAATATCAAAAATAGAGGTGGGGGGTCACCTAGGTAATAGTGACCATAACATAGTAAGTTTTCAATTATCCTTCAATAAAATGATTAGCAGAGGGGCTACAAAAACATTAAATTTCAGGAAGGCTAATTTCCAAAAACTAAGAGAGGACCTTGGGAACATAGACTGGGACAATGCCTTCAGAAATAAAAGTACACAAGAGAAATGGGACATATTTAAGAGCATCCTGGGTAAATCGTGTGAACGACACATACCATATGGGAATAAACGTAGTAGAAATAAGAGAAATCCAATGTGGTTAACTACAGCTGTAAGGGGTGCAATAAATGATAAGAAACAAGCATTCAGACTACTAAAACAAGAAGGTAGTGGGGAAGCATTGAGCAACTATAGACAGAAGAATAGAATGTGTAAAACGCAAATAAAAGAAGCAAAAATAGCAACAGAAAGAAGGATAGCCACAGAAAGTAAAACAAATCCCAAAATGTTCTTCACCTATATAAATAACAAAAGACTTAAAACCGAAAATGTTGGTCCCCTCAAAAATAATCTGGGTGTAATGGTGGAGGGGGAAGAGGAAAAGGCCAATCTACTAAATACATTCTTCTCTACTGTATTCACAGAGGAGAATCCCATAACAGACGACATGACTAGGGATAATGTTAATCCTCCCATAAATCTCACCTGCCTAACACAACAAGAAGTGGGGAAACGCCTTAAAAACATTAAAATCCATAAGTCACCGGGCCCAGAAGGTATCCATCCTAGGGTTTTGCAAGAATTAAATACTGTGTTGGACAGACCGTTATTCCTATTATTTAAAGATTCTATTACGACAGGGATTCTTCCACAGGACTGGCGCATAGCTAATGTGGTACCAATATTCAAGAAGGGGTCAAGGAGTGATCCTGGAAACTACAGGCCTGTAAGTCTAACATCTATAGTAGGTAAAGTATTTGAGGGGATTGTAAGAGATGCTATACTGGAGTATCTTAATGAAAATAATCTTATGACGCAGCACCAGCATGGATTTATGAGGGATCGGTCCTGTCAGACTAATCTGATCGGCTTCTATGAAGAGGTAAGTTATAGACTGGACCTGGGGGAGGCTGTGGATGTTGTGTATCTGGACTTTTCAAAGGCATTTGATACTGTGCCGCATGAAAGGTTGGTCTACAAAATGAGGATACTGGGACTCGGGGAAAACGTATGCAAATGGGTAAGTAACTGGTTGTGTGATAGAAAACAGAGGGTGGTCATTGATGGAACATATTCAGATTGGGTTTTAGTTACTAGTGGGGTACCACAGGGGTCAGTGTTGGGTCCACTTCTTTTTAATATTTTTATTAATGATCTTGTAGAGGGGCTACAGAGTAGAATCTCCATTTTTGCAGATGATACTAAACTGGGTAAAGTAATCAGTACAGAGGAGGATAATATCATATTACAGAGGGATTTGGAGAAGCTAGAGGCTTGGGCGGAGAAATGGCAAATGAAGTTTAATGTGGATAAATGTAAGGTTATGCATTTGGGCCATAGAAATAATAAGTACAGTTATGTGCTAAATAATAAAACACTGGGTAAAACTACTTCCGAAAAGGACCTGGGGGTATTGGTGGACAGTAAACTCAACTTTAGTGATCAGTGCCAGGCAGCAGCTGCCAAGGCTAATAAAATAATGGGGTGCATCAAAAGAGGTATAGATGCTAAAGATGAGAACATAGTTTTGCCTCTTTATAAATCACTGGTCAGACCACACATGGAATACTGTGTACAGTTTTGGGCACCGGTATATAAGAAGGACACAGCTGAACTAGAGCGGGTGCAGAGGAGGGCAACAAAGGTCATTAAGGGAATGGGTGGGTTACAGTACCAGGACAGGTTATCACGCTTGGGGTTATTTACGCTAGAAAAAAGACGTCTTAGGGGCGATCTGATCACAATGTACAAATATATGAATGGACAGTACAGAGATTTTTGTAGTGGTCTTTTTACTCCTAGGTCTGTAACAATGACAAGGGGGCATCCTCTACGTCTAGAGGAAAGAAGATTTCATCATCAGCATCGACGCGGGTTCTTTACTGTACGAGCGGTAAGACTGTGGAACTCTCTGCCACATGATGTTGTCATGGCTGATTCATTAAATAAGTTCAAGGGAGGCCTGGATGATTTTCTTGAAAAATATAATATTACAAGTTATGGGCATTAGATTTCTGGTGATACGTTGATCCGGGGATTGTTCTGGTTGCCATTGCAGTCGGGGGAGGGGGGGGAGTTTCTCCCTGTGGTGGGGCGTTTGTCTTCTGCCCCATAGGGGTTTTTCGCCTTCCTGGATCAACACAGTAGGATTTTCCTAGGTTGAACCTGATGGACTCTTGTCTTCTTTCAACCCTATTTACTATTTACTATGTTATCAATAGCATCTGCAGCAGCCAAGAGCTGAGGACGCACATGCAAGGAACACATGTGTGACTACAGGACCACTCCTTTAACTTCATTCATTTGTGTGACCAAACTCTGCACAGCTCTGGGAGTCAGGGCATGACATCACCATGTTATCCAGGAAGTGAAGCCTTGATGCAGTAGTAAGTGCAGAAAAAAAACACTTTATAAGCATCTCCCATGATAAGTGTATATTGGGGATTTGTATAACTTTTGGGGGGCAATACAATACTGTAAAAAAATTTCACCTGACTTCTCCTTTAAGGCCCATGTGCAGTGTTCAGACAGGTGATAAATAGGAGAAATTCTGCCGGGGGCATTCCTAATGATAAGAAGCGTGGGGAGGAGGGGCAGAGGGGTGGTGCAGGCCTAGGGTACAGACACCCTAGGCCACACCAATATCCTATATATCCTATGTGTGTGTGTACATAAGTATATATCCTGTGTGTGTACAAGTATATATCCTGTGTGTGTGTGTACAAGTATATATCCTCTGTGTGTGTGTGTACAAGTATATACCCTGTGTGTGTACAAGTATATATCCTGTGTGTGTGTGTGTGTGTGTGTGTGTGTGTGCAAGTATATATCCTGTGTGTGTGTGTGTGTGTGTGTGTGTGTACAAGTATATATCCTGTGTGTGTGTACAAGTTTATATCCTGTGTGTGTGTGTACAAGTATATATCCTGTGTGTGTGTGTACAAGTATATATCCTGTGTGCGTGGGTACAAGTATATATCCTGTGTGTGTGTACAAGTATATATCCTGTGTGCGTGGGTACAAGTATATACAGTATCCTGTGTGTGTGTGTGTGTACAAGTATATATCCTGTGTGTGTGTACAAGTATATATCCCATGTGTGTGTGTGTACAAGTATATATCCTGTGTGCGTGGGTACAAGTATATACAGTATCCTGTGTGTGTGTGTACAAGTATATATCCTGTGTGTGTACATAAGTATATATCCTGTGTGTGTACAAGTATATATCCTGTGTGTGTGTGTACAAGTATATATCCTGTGTGTGTGTGTACAAGTATATATCCTGTGTGTGTGTACATGTATATATCCTGTGTGTGTGTACAAGTATATATCCTGTGTGTGTACAAATATATATGCTGTGTGTGTACAAGTATATATCCTGTGTGTGTACAAGTATATATCCTGTGTGTGTGTACAAATATATATATTGTGTGTGTACAAGTATATATCCTGTGTGTGTGTGTGTACAAGTATATAACCTGTGTGTGTGTACAAGTATATATCCTGTGTGTGTGTACAAGTATATATTGTGTGTGTGTGTGTACAAGTATATATCCTGTGTGTGTGTGTGTGTGTACAAGTATATACAGTATCCTGTGTGTGTGTGTGTGTGTATACAAGTATATATCCTGTGTGTGTGTACAAGTATATATCCTGTGTGTGTGTGTGTGCATGTGTACAAGTATATATATATTGTGTGTGTACAAGTATATATCCAGTATGTGTGTGTGTGTGTGTGTACATAAGTATATATTGTGTGTGTGTGTGTGTACACAAGTATATATCCTGTGTGTGTACAAGTATATATCCTGTGTGTGACCGTATGTAATGTATACAAGTATGTCTGGTGTGCATATGATGTATGGTGTGTAAAGTGCACATGTGTGTATGTGTATGTACAAGTATATATCATGTGTGTGTGACTGGCAATATGTTCAGGATTCTGTACATTAGCTAATGCAGCCTGACTATGAAATATGTCTCCTGGATTATTAAACATTCTGGTTTACTATACATACTTACCTAGGACTTCTTGTATGCCAGTATTAGGAAGCTTTCATCTCTTATACTGGTGTTCTGCCACTGCTCTATTATTCCTCCTGGACTAAATTTAGGCTATGTTCACACTACATAAGTTTCCGGCCGTAGCGCGTTCCGTGAATAAGCGGCCGGAGATTTACGTAGTTTGCGTACAATGCAAAGTATACGATCTACGACTGAACAGTTCACACTACGTAAGAACTTACGCCCGGATCGTATGCAGCGCCATAAAAAATGAACCAGACCATTGTTTCAGGACGGAAATGCTGTAACTTACGCCCGTAGCGTAACATGCGGTCCCGTACGTAGTGGTGATTTCTTCATTTTCGCACTTTGATTCGCCGATCCAAAAGGTTCTGTGGGGTGTCCTGGGCTAGCCGGAGATTTCCAAGTAAAAGACCGCTGTCAGATCGCTACGTAGGGCGCTCGGGAAGCGTAAGTAGACTACAGGCGTAAGTTCGCGGACCGTACGTAGCCGGCTGCAACTTACGTAAATCCCCGGCAGGAGTTTAACACGTATATGTCCGGCCGCGTAAATATGCAGCCGGACATATACGTAGTGTGAACATAGCCTGAAAGTGTGATCGTATGTAATGTATATAGGTATGTCTGTTATGTGTATCTGATATATATATATATATGGTATGTAAAGTGCACATGTTCGTGTGTGTGTACACGTATATAACCTGTGTGTATGACTGTAGGATTTGGTATATGTAGGATTCTGTAGTGTAGATGAAGCTCAGCAAGTTCCATACGGCCGTCCTGCTGATCTGTCACTGTAGCCGCCTCACTCCTCGCTCCTCATTCCGGCGCAGTCTGCTAATTTTTCTAGGTTCTGCTGTTTTGAAGCCAAAATAAATCCAAAGTAAAAATGCAAATGAGTTCCTTTAATGCACTGGAGAAGTTCCTCGGCCCCTCAGTACACTGTCCCACCTGCATGCTGGTTGTGAAGTGCACACTTACTTAGGCCCCCTTCACATGTCCGGAAGATCTGGATTTTTGGAGCCATAGACTTTCGTTAGCCACGGACAACCTTACGGATTTTTCCGGAAGGGTGTCCGTTCTGGAAAATAGAACCAGATTTTTTAGAACCGGTCCTATTTTTGTCCAGAATTCCGTCCCAAACGCCCCCATAGGTGTCTATGGGAGCCTTGAAGTCCTGGACGCTTTCCTGATGCACATCAGGAAAGCGTCCAGAGTTCCACTCACCCGAACCTCACGAGTCGGCTCCCCCAGGCCTCCTTCCGCCGCTGCTCCCGGTGTGTCCCGGACTCCTGCTGCCTCCTCCTCCCTGGACCCGAGCAGCGCTTCCCGATCTGCAAATCCAGCGCTGGAACAACCGATATACTGTCCTGCTGACAGGTCATGATGGGAGTTGTGCTTCTGCAGCCTGTGGCCATCCAGGTTGCAAAAGTACAACTCCCATCATGACCTGTCAGCCAAGCATGATGGGAGTTGTAGTTCTGCAAGCTGTGCCCATACAGTTTGCAGAACTACATCTCACATCATGTCCTATTTTTTCTTCTGATCAGGATATCCTGAAGGTAAAAACGGATTACTGTCAGGAAATCCTGATACTTTTCTGATGCCATTTGAGACCTTCTGATCAGGATTTCCTGACAGTACAAACTGACACAGACGTGTGAATGGGGCCTTATACATACTCAGTTATCCATAAGCAGACACGTCTTGTCCCTGCGCCATACAGAGTACGCAGTTTGAACAGCTCATGCGTGAGAACGAGACGTGTCTGCTTTTGCATAATTGCGTATGTATAAGTAAGTGTGCACTTCACAACCAGCGTGCAGGTGGGACAGTGTACTGAGGGGCCGAGGAACTTCCCCGGTGCATTAAAGGAACTCATTTGCATTTTTATTTTGGATTTATTTTGGCTTCAAAACAGCAGAACCTAGAAAAAAAAGGAGACTGCGCCGGAATGAGGAGCGAGGCGGCTACAGTGATAGATCAGCAGGGTCATATGGATGAACCCTTTCATTTAAAATTCACAGTTTTAGGCCATGTTCACACTACGTAAGTCTGCGGACGTAGCGCGTTCCGTGAATAAGCGGCCGGAGACTTACGTAGTTTGCGTACAATGGAAAGTATATGATCTAAGGCCGCACAGTTCACACTACGTACGAACTTACGCCCGGATCGTACGCGCCGCCGTAAGAAATAAGCCAGACCGTTGTTTGAGGACGAAAATGCCGTAACTTACACCCGTAGCGTAACATGCGGTCCCGTACGTAGTGGTGATTTCTTCATTTTTCCAGCTTTTTGTGCCGATCCAAAAGGTTCTGTGGGGTGTCCGGGGCTAGGCGAAGCTTTCCATGTAAAAGACCGTAAGTTCGCACTCCGTACGTAGCCGGCCGCAAGTAGCGTAAATCCCCGGCCGGAGTTTAACGCGTATATGTCCCGCCGCGTATATGTTCCAAAGCCAAATGTGGATTAGAAAGGAATGAGGAATATAAAGGAAGAACGTGTATCTGCTTCCTGCTGGATCCACTTCTGGCCGTGGCTCAAATACTGCCATGTAGTCTAATGGTTTTCTGCATTATGGATTTACAATAAGAGTACGGTCACACAGGCGGATCCTACTGCAGATTTCACACACCCTGAAACCTGCAGGTAATTTACTAGCCATTGCACTGGGTAGCACAACTCTCAGTAAAGCTGATGGTTTTACACTCCATGAGTTCGGTGCAGGGTGCCCATGGAGTGTAAGGAGAGAGGATGTATAGAGCCCTGAAGCTTACTCTCCTTGAGCCCCTGATCTGAACCAGGGTTCCCTCTCTAGAGCAAAAGGCTTCTGCACCTGAGCAGGGACGCGACTATTACTAGAACAGAGCAGGTGGAATATACTTGCCTACAGCATAGCCTGCCAGGAAAGTTGTGATGCTGTGTGTTGTCACTTAATGTAGCAGTTCAGCTTTTTTCTTTTCCCCCCACTGCAGGCTGGCACATATACTTACCAGTGATCGGTGTCTTGTGGCGCGGCTTCGGTCTGGTCCCACAATGCAGCTTGGATCCCGCTGGTGGTGACATCACCGCTCTTCTGACCACTCTTCCTTCTATAGGTCTATTGAAGGCCGGAAGTCAGAGTCTCCAATGCATCTCAATGACAGCGCTCTCATAGTGATGCATTGGCGACCTGACTTCCAACCTCCTCAGCTGCAGAACAGACAGCTGCTGACCATAGCCACCTGTGATTGGTCCCTCTAGCCATCACTAGTGTTTTTAAGTACTCAGCTTTTCCTTGATTCTGACTGTCTGCCCTGTTCCCTTTGCCTGCTGTTTTGGACGTCACTTTACTCTCCTGGCTTGACCTTGGCTTGTTGTGTGTACTTGTGTCTGGTTCTGACTCGGCTTGTACCTTAGACTATTGTGCGGTTTCTGATTTTGTCCCTGTCCTGCCTGTTTTGTTCCCGGTCTGTCTGATGTTTCGTAAAGCGTAAGCCTAATGCACTAAGCCCCTATTAACAGGCCCGATCTTCACAGCAAGAGAGCCGACCTGTCAAAGCAACTGTGTCTGCATGCCACTTCAATTTATGGGATTATTGCTTCTGCTTATTTCTGATGGCGGCCCTGGGCAGATGCCAATACACCAACCCCGGGGTGTTTGGGAGGGGGGGGGGAGGTGCCACAGAAAAATTCTTTCCTGACTCCAAATACGGCAATCAGAATAAATCCCTGAATCAGCATCCTATCACCAGAGATCTATGTTGCCATGAATTATAGATACAGAGACATGTATAGAAACACGTACTAAGTAACTAAGACATAGTGAGATACTAAACATGGAAATATAAAGAAAAGACATTCTAACAAAAGGTTACCTGCGATAACGTTTTACTTCAGTTCTATACTTCCTACACAAAGGGTGCTGTCACCTCATTCGTTCCATTTGTGCCCTTATCACTGTGTGCACATGTGTCAACACTAGGTGGCATTGCATGCATGAGGACAATGTCAGCCTATGGATGTTATAATGTTGTTTTTTTCGCATTACCGAGAAATATGAGAAATTTCCTGATGGTCAAGCCTAAGCCTAAGAATGTTTTTATATATAACCATGTAAAATAATGCCTTTTTTGAGCACATTACATTCTCTAGATTGGCATGCATGTGCATTGTTTATCTGAGTGATGCCTATATTTTAGTGAAAGGGATCAGTAGTCCTGCAGGTAGTCTTTTGGTAACTTGTCACATACTATATACAGTATTAGTAGTCACTATAGTCAGTCACTATACGAAGACCAATAATATCACCACACAAGGCCCACACCATGACCCTTACCACTCAGTAATGACTCCACCTATACGGTTACTGACTAACAATTACACAAATAACCAATATTATCACCATACAGTCACAGTATGTCTCCCCAAAACATTGTGGAGTTCCCCATGGAGTTCCTATGTGAAACGAATCCCATTTGGGTTGAATGGATTCTGAAAGGGAGAAATACCTGAAGTCTATTGACCAGTATCTCTGCTAGTACTTTGTAGCCTTGGTTAAGGAAAGAAATTGTCCTGTACAATTAGGGAAGCCCGGTTCATGTTTCTGCTAATGCAGCAGAATGGTTCTTGGCCCATAAAGGAGCCATCTGTGAGGTTATGAACAGAAGCCTCATTAAACAAGTTACCAAGACAGGGGACTATGTCAGGGGAGGGGAAAGGGTCTTAAAGTGTGTGACAGGGAGACCTAGAAACATGGAAGATTGTCGGCAGAGAAGACCACTTGGTCCAGGTCCACCTTGTCTACTCTTTTTAGTATTTCATATATATGTGTGTTTTGGCCAGGCAGGTTTACATTTAGTTACTGTAGATTTACCTACCACATATGCTGGAAGATTGTTCCAAGCATCTACTACTCTTGAACCTTATTTATCCATATAACACATTTAAAGGGGTTGTCCAGGCTTAGAAAAACTTGGCTGCTTCATTTCAAAAACAGCACCTCTCCCCAGTTTGGGTGTGATATTGCAGCTCAATTCCATTGAAGTGAATACTTCCGTAGGCTTAATCCATGTTTTCCTGAACTCCCTAGGGCTGCATCCAACTTCAGCTACTATTACTATCATTATCTGTCTTTTAAGTCGCATAAAAAAAAACAAGACAGGACAGAAAATAGTAACAAAAAAGGGAAGTTTATAATACAGCCTGATGGCAGAAAAAAATCAGGAAAGCTATAGACAAACATTGGTCAGTATTACATTTAAAAATAACAGGAACTTGAAACATATATAGATAAAAAGCAGGTTTGAACAGAAAAAAAAAGAAAATTGGCTAGAAAAGATGACCCCAAAAGGTTACCAGAGATGTGGCAATTGGTGTCCCCAATTTGTCTCATCTTTGGCCATGTTCACACATCGTAAGACACCGGCCGCTCTGTGTCCGGGTGTCACAGAACGTCACAGAACGGCCAGTGTCAGTGAAGATTATCCCGGGGCATACTGTAGTACTGGCCGAATGATCTTCATTTGTGCTGAATTGGGATACGGGCGTATCCGTGTGCGCCCGCATCCCAATTCACCATAGCCGACAATAGAGAGTGCGACCAGAAACCGCATTCTCCATTGTGTGAGCTGTCAGTGTTGTGCTGCCGCTATTCAGTTTTTCTTGCGGCCGCTAGAGATCCCAGCCAGAGTGTATACTATGTGTATACACTCCAGCCAGTATACCATCAGATTGCATTGCAACATAACTTTTGTATTATTCACGGCCATGGTTGCCGATTACTACAAAAGTTACATTCTGTAATTATCGGAGATGTAAATATTATGGTGAAGGAGTTCATTTGTTGCCAAACTAATTATGCAGTTTCTGTGATCTTATGCAGATGTGGCTGGTTCTACATAGGAAACACTATGGGGAAGATTTATCAAAGGGTGTAAAATTTAGACTGGTGCAAACTGCCCACAGCAACCAATCAAAGCTCAGCTTTAGGCAGTCCTGAAAGGAAAGCTGAGCTGTGATTGGTTACTGTGGGCAATTTGCACCAGTCTAAATTTTACACCCTTTGATAAATCTCCCCCTATATGACCAGTTTACCCAAGATTTAGAGGGAATGTGAGATTGATAAGGACAGGAGAAGGTTCCCCAAGACCAATTCAACATGTGCAGGAGAAACACGCTGGTGATGTATGGAGTACAGACAGACACAGACATTGGATGCACACTGGATTCTGAGAAGACTCCAGGAAACCTAGGATTAAATGATAGTTTAGACTATAACATTTTAATAACATAGGGTTATAGTACATTGTTCTTAATATTTTTGCACTAATCACTTTGCCTATGTTATTAACTTGACCCACTTGTGCACTAAAAAGGTTCTCACTTGGAGCTCTCCCAACACTTGATGGTACTGTGGCTTCTTAAGTTAAAATGATACTTTATAAAAACAGCAGACTTAAAGACTAACTTAATTTGCTACTGCAGTTTAGAGGAATACATTCTTTTCTTAACACCTTAGTTTAATTTGTTGTGTAGACAATGCATGTTTTATATTGCCTTCTTGTAAAATTTAGGGGGACATTTATCAAGACTGGCGTATGAGTACACTGGTCTTAAATATAGCTTGGTCTCCTGATTTCTCCTTTAACCCTTTGAGGACCAGGCCCAAAATGACCCAGTGGACCGCGCAAATTTTGATCTTAGTGTTTTAGTTTTTCCCTCCTCCCCTTCTAAGAGCTCTAGCACTCTCAGTTTTCTATCTACAGGCCATGTAAGGACTTGTTTTTTACAGGAATAGTTGTACTTTGTAATGGCGTCTTTCATTTTACCATAACATGTATGATGGAATTCCAAATATATTATTTATGAAGATATAAATTGGTGAAATCGTAAAAAAGAATGCAATATGGTAACGTTTGGGGGGTTCCTGTGTCTACGTAATGCACTATACGGTAAAAGCGACATGACACTATTATTCTATAGGTCAGCCCGAACACAACCATATGCAGGTTTACACAGATTCTCTAATGTTATATATATTTTTTTTAAATGAAATCCTTTTTATTTGCAATTAATTATAAATAAAATGGGCCTATTGTGATGCTTATAACAGTTTTATTTTTTCACCTACGGGGCTGTATGGGGTGTCATTTTTTCCGCCATGATCTCTAGTTTTTATTAATATCATATTTTATAAAAAATTTTTTATATATAATGTAACATAAAATCAGTAATCCGCGCACTTTTTTCCCTCTTTTCGTGTACGCCGTTCACCGTTCGCAATGGCGCTTGTTATATTTTAATAGATCGGACAATTACGCACGCTACTGTATATTATATGTTTATTTGTTTATTTATTTTTATACGTTTTATTTATATATTGGGAAAGGGGGGTGATTTCAACTTTTATTGGGGGAGGGGTTTTGGGGTAGTGTGTTAGTGTTTTTAACTTTTTTTTTTTACACATTTGAAGTCCCTTTGGGGGACTTTTACATCCAGTACTTTGATTTTTACACTGACCATTGCTATGCCATAGGCATAGCATTGATCAGTGTTATCGGCGATCTACTCATTGAGCCTACCTGTGCAGGCTTAGTGCAGCAGATCGCCGATCGGACCGCACGGAGGCAGGTGAGAGACCTCCGGCAGTCCGTTTTACCGATCGGGACCCCCACAGTCACACTGCGGGGGTCCCGATCGGTAAGTGACAGGGGACATCACCTGTCACTTACACTTAAACGCCGCAGCGTTTAAGGAGTTAATGACACGCGGCAGCGCGATCGCTGCAGCGTGTCATTACCAGTGAGGACCCGGCTGCTGATTGCAGCTGGCCCCCACCTGCTATGAAGTGCGCTCCGCTCCGGAGCACGCTTCATAGCCGGAGAAACACCCAGGGCGTACAGTTACGCCCTAGGTCATCTGGGGACAGACTTCCATGGCGTAACTATACGCCCTGGGTCGTCTAAGGGTTAATAAATCAGACCTGCCTTGTTGCATGAGCGCGAGATATAGCCGCCCCTTTTTCATGGCGTACACAAGGGGCGCATGATGATAAATCCCCCCTTAAAGTTCAGGGTTCCAAACTCCATCAATCATGAATAAACTTATGCAAAGACAGAAATGCTGCAGAAACTACTGACAAGTTAAGGCTGGGTTCACACTGCGTTTTTGCAATCCGTTTTTTTCATCCATTTTTTTGCAAAAAACTGGTGAAAAATGGATTGCAAAAAACTGATGCATTTGTGTGCATCCATTTTTGCATTGACTTCCATTATAAAAAAAAAACGGATCAAAACGGATGTTGTTTTTTGCTGTCGCTATTTTTTTTGTCCGTTAAAAAAAATGTATCCGTTAAACGGATTGCAAAAACGCAGTGTGAACTCACCCTAACAGCAGTGGCCGAATCCTGCAGTATTGTCTTTCCCCAATATAGTAGGTATGTCCCTAGTAGGTAGTAACCTCTTGTAGCTATCCCCCTGGGTAGATAGTATCCTCCCCATGTAGACATCCCCCCATTAAGTATTCCTGTCAGTAGGTAGCCCCCCTTCCATAGTTCGCTTCCTAGGCCCTGTTAGTAGGCCTTCACCTGCATATAGCTTGCCCAATGTTGGTAATCCCCCTGTAGTTACAAACCAATACTTACCTGGCTCCCGTGCAGTGCACCAGCATTTCTTCTTCCTCCCTGTTCTGTAAATGGTGCATCATTGTTTATTTATAACTCTGGCCCTGTTGCCACCAATAAAAATATTACTTTCAGCAGCACATCTGATAAATTATAGTTTGTTTAGTTGTTCAGAAATTGTGAATCATGAGGATAATTGATGAGTATAAATGGTCCTTTATTGGGGGTGTAATTCAGGATTAGTATCTGGGTCAGTTTGATCTATAAATATGATCCTGCTGGTAAGGATGTCTAGGAGAAGTGGGACAATGACGACTTACAATAGAAAACCCCTGTCTAATAGTGTAGTACAGGGGAGATGATTGGATCGGCAGTAAAGTTTATTGCTATTGGCCGCACATCTCACTGTGTAAACAGGAGATTTGCAGCCAATAGCAATATATTTGAATGGCCGCATGAACAATGCAGCAATCGTTTGTGCGTCCTGTTCGTGCCATTAGCCAGGCTGTGTAAAGGCTCTGCAACTGACCACAGATCTCTCTGATCCATGCTCATTTGCGGCCAAAGATTGCCGCCATTGAAAGGACCTTAAAATGTCACTGTTGTTCTAACTTTCAAAATCTAAATCAACAAGGGATTTAAATAAAGCATGTTAGCAATTTACATTCCATATTTTTTTAGTTATCATGCTTTTAAACAAAGCTATACTTACTTGTGTTAAGGTCAAGCCTCCTAAAGGCAGCCTTTTAGTCTAGTGCTGGTTGGAAAAAAAGAGGTCCCGAACAGTACAGAGAGTCACAATTGCGTTCATCAATCAAATGACTGCTTCTCTGTGAGCGTTCAGATAACCGTGTCTGCCTGCCTTTAGTTTTCCAACCAACCACAAGACTACAGGCCTTCAGGAGACTGAACCTTTAAACAAGCAAGTATAGCTTTGTTTTAAAGCTCGGAGATGCTCAGAGATGCTGGGCTGCTGGGAGAGCTTCAGGGGAATGACAGAGGCTTCAGGGACTTCCTGCGCAGGCAATGTCTCAGTACCACACTGCCTGTGCCGGTAACATGACAGAGGAGACTTGCGACTGCCGGGAGAGAGGAACTGCTGGGAACAGGTAACGGGTTAGTTGGATTGTTTGTTTTTCATAGTGGTCGCCACATACAGCGGGGATGTGGTCGTGGACATTTTTTAGCTCCCCCACCATATGCGGCGTATAAGACGACCCCCGCTTGTCCATCAGCTGATGAATCTTTTCTGCCGCCCAGTAAATGCATTGTTGTTGGGTGCACATTGCTCGGAGTAAACAGGTGATGTGTGGCTGACATTGATGCATTAAAAGGGACACAAAAAGGGCACAAGGTGTAAAGCAATAAATGGTGCTTAGTGAGAACACAACAAACAAGCATTGACCACAATGTGCAGCACTCACTTGTTGTAGCCCATCAGCCTGTGTAAATAGGCCTTTAGAGAGTATAAATTGTTTCTTATTCTTTTATACTGTTCTTCAAAAAAACAAAAAAAAAACAAACACAGACGCACTCACATCTCAATGGGAGCCACTATCACAGTTGTATCCCTCACAATGTTTAAGGGAAACTCTCCCATTTAGAGTTAGGCTATGTTCACACTACGTAAAAGTACGTCCGTTGTTGGCCGTACTTTATGCAGGGTGGAACATTGCCTATTCCTCTATGGGATCCCGACCGGAGTGTATACACATCGTATACGCTCCGGACGGGATCCCATGCCGGGCCGCAAAGAACTGACATGTCAGTTTTCTGCGGTCGTAATTCAGTTTATTGGGGCAGTAGGAAACCCTGTCATTTCACACAATGAAGCGAGCGGCTCTGGCCGCTTGCTTTATTGTGTCCTATAAGGAGTTCTGATGCGGACGTGCGCTGATGCGCTCGCATCAGAACACTACGGCCATAAAGATCATCCATCCGGTACTTAAGTACCGTCCGGGATGAACTTAGCAGAGACCGGCCGTTCCGTGCCCCGGCCGGGTCACGGAACGGCCGGTCTCTTACAAAGTGTGAACATAGCCTTAAAGTGTAACTGTCATTAAAATGTCACTTTTCGGAAATCAATCAGTATCAATAGTACAAGCAATTTTAAGAAACTCTTTAATAGGTTTTATTATTCAAAAGAATTTCCTTTTGTACTCACTGCGGAAGAAGCTGGATTTGTGTGTCAACTATGCACCATGGAGGGGTCGAGGGGATGAGGGAGCACAGAGAGGAGAAAAGGCAGCCCTGCAAAACACCACATCCTGCAATCTTCTCTCATCAAGTTCCCAGACCAACACTAACCTTTGCCAATTTCCTCTCAGAATGGCACGTCACCAGAAGCTGTAAGAGAGATGACAGTAGCAGGGAGCAGAGGACAGTGGGGGGGGGCCCCGTAATTGACAGCTGTGGTGGAGTGGGACAGGTAAGTGTCAGGAATGTAGTAGCCTGGTGTGAACTGGGCTTCTAAACATCCAGCAATGCAAGATTTACACTGAACTCTGCTAGCCTTGATTGCCGCAGCTGAGCAAGTCTGTTTGATTGACGTTCTCTGCCTGTCTGGAACCTGGAGGATCAGAGCGCCGGTCCAATGGTGATTCGGACTGGGCTCTTGATTCTCATAAAAGAAAGCTGGGCAAGTCTCTCAGCTTTGGTTATTAAGGTTCATAACCTGATCCCAGCTCCCCCTGTCTATTCCTGCGATCCCTGTACCTAATCCATCTGCTCGATTTACCTGTTATCTGACCTCCCGCCTGACCTTTGACGTTCCAACTGTTTACTGATTTTGTACTGCGTTGCCCATTTGATTTGGACTTTAGCTTGTTTGACTTTGTGTTTGTTCGTCTGTCTCGTTCTGTGTTCCCCTATACCAGAGCAGGGGCCGCCTTCGTGGTTATCCGTGGCTATCTAGGGCCATTTGAGGCAAGTAGGTAGAGACAGTAAGTGGGCTTAGTTGTAGGGCTCACTGTAGTGTCTTGTCCCTACCTCCCCTGTCCTGACAGTAAGTATATAGCATTGCTATGTCCCTGTAGGCCCAGGAGCATCAGAGTTCTGTAGTTTAGGCCAGACAACCCCTTTAATTCCTGGATAGTTCAATAGATTTGTTGTTGGATAAAGGATAGATATCAGATGATTGTTGTTATTGGTGTATATTCCAAGCAGAGACTGGTTACAAGTGGTGGCCACAAGGAGAGAAGGTTTGATAGGTCTGTTTGCTGATGACACAAAAGTGAGCAATAGGATTGATATTCCTGGAGGTGTCTGTACTGAAGAAAATGATTTCGCTCTACTAGATAAGTGGTCAAAGTGATGGAAACTACAGTTTTAAAAATGTAAAATAATGCACTTGTAAGGAGAATGAATTCAATGGTGCACCGCATTTCTATTCATATTTTATGGTAGGTGTTGGATGTTGCTGAGCGCTATACCCACTTATCGCTTACCATGTGGATAGGGAATGATCATTTAAGACACAATACCTCTTTAAAAATACCCTTTCTCAATTGATGCATGACACTCTTGTCCAAGCTGTTATTCAGTGTTCAGAAGCGGCTACTGCACATGTTCCACCAAGGATTCACGGTCATAGTGTGCCTTCCAAATGCCATACAAAAACCTATCCCATTTTAGGAGCAGTTTAAGGTTTGTAAATTGCTACAGATAGGGTCCCCAAAAGCAACAGTACAGTATTAGAGATGAGCGAACCTCGAGCATGCTCGAGTCCATCCGAACCCGAACTTTCGGCATTTTATTAGCGGTGGCTGCTGAAGTTGGATAAAGCCCTAAAGCTATGTGGAAAACATAGATATAGTCATTGGCTGTATCCATTTTTTCCAGACAACCTTAGAGCTTTATCCAAGTTTAGCAGCCACCGCTAATCAAATGCCGAAAGTTCGGGTTCGGATCTGGTTGTCTCATCTTTATACAGTATGCATGCTAAACAAGGCAGAAGATGTGTAATTTTTTTTTTTTTGTGACACCCAGAAGATGTGGACCGGTTCGGCTTTGGGCCACACCAGGGTGTGGAGTCTCAGTGCCCACTAGGTCTTCATTCTTTATCTCGCTCCAGAATGTGGAAGATGGACTTCTAGAGGACACCATGTCAGACAAGCAGCATCAAGAAGGGTCAGGCAGGCAAGGGTAATCCGAGAAACAGACATGATTTAGGAAACACAGAATAGCAGACACATATTCAATCCATTTCTCAGGAACATGAGGAACCAGCAATGCCCAGTATAGAGAAAGGATTGGTGGTGGAAGAAATAAGAGAAGACATACTGGATCTTTAAATTACATACAAATGCCTGTGCACGCACACATCCTAGTGGACAGTGGTGGCATTGCAGCAGCAGTCGGAAGCAACCAGCAGAGATTGTGAGGAGCAACAAAGACAATGGACACCAGTGGACCCGGACTGCCCATTGGGGTCTATTGGGGGAAAGATAGGGGTGTGGCTTACATTTTGTTCATGTGGAAACTCAACCTAAATAGATATATTAGATTTTTGTTCAAGCATTGAAAAGCCTTTCACTTTAATTTTCTAATCTTTAATCGGGTAGTATAAGATTTTATAGATATAGATTGTATCACCTTAATGACACTATTATACTGCTGACTATTCAAACAGGCACAAGTGAAATAGTTTGTTTATCCATTTGTTTCAGACTTATGTTAATACTAATATAATTTAATAACATTCCTTATCTATACACAAACATAGGAGGATCACAGAACAAAGTCCCAACTTAGGGTCAAGTATTAAAATGTCTTATAATTTATGGTGCATTTTATTAACAATGAATGTACACAATACAATTCTCTTTTCTAGCCTTTTTCTGAATACACTTCCTCCGCACATCACTGTGCTTCCCCCACCTTGTGTTCTACATTCTATTCTATATTCTGGAATAATCTCTACATATTTCTGCATCTTTTTATTATCCATCTCTTGTTTCCTCTGACAAATTGACTTCTTGAGAGGCCATTGAGGGAAGTAGCAGAGTTACTCATGTGATACCGTATATTTATCTGGGGGCTTCCTGTCAGTGTTGTTTTAAAGCCCGTACTAGTTTTTCTTAGCTCCACATCTAAGAAATGGATCCTTTTTAGGATGGTATGTAAAGAAGAATTTTACTGTTTCATGGCTTCCCCAAAGCAAAGATTGCTCATCGTGATACCATAGCAAATCCACATAGCACAACTACAGTGGTTTGCAATAAATTAGAATAGCAACAAAAAATTTTTTTTCAGTATTTCAATTCAAAAAGTGACCTCATATATTATAGAGTCATTACATACAGAGTGAACTTTTTCAAGCGTTTATTTCTGTTAAAGTTGATGATTATGGATTACAGCCAAGAAAAACCCAAAAGTCAGTATTTCAGAAAATTAGAATAATTAACCCCAAACACCTGCAGTGGCTTCCTAAGTGTTATAAAGTGTCCCTTAGGGTCCATTTACACAGAAACATTATCTGACAGATTATATGCCAAAGATTTGAAGCCAAAGCCAGGAATGGATTCGAAAAGAGGAGAAATCTCAGGCTTTCCTTTACGACGTGATCCCTATTTATAGTCTGTTTCTGGCTTTGGCTTCAAATCTTTGGCAGATAATCTGTCAGATAATCTTTCTGTGTAAATAGACCCTAAGGGCCCTTTTACACAGAAAGATTATCTGACAGATTATCAGCCAAAGATTTGAAGCCAAGGCCAGGACTGGATTTGAAAAGAGGAGAAATCTCAGGCTTTCCTGTATGACCTGATCTCTGTTTATAGTCTGTTCCTTGTTTTGGCGTCAAATCTTTGGCAGATGATCTGTCAGATAATCTTTCTGTGTAAAAGGGCCCTTAGTCTGGTTCAGTATTCAACACAATCATGGGGAAGACTGCTGACTTGATAGATGTCCAGAAGGCAGTCATTCACACACTCCACAAGGAGGGTAAGCCACAAAAGTTTGTTGCTAAAGAAGCTGGCTGTTCTCAAAGTGCTGGATCATAATAATAGAAAGTTGAGTGGTAGTAAAAAATGTGGTAGAAAAAGGTGCACAAGCAACCGGGATAACCGCAGTCTTAACAGGATTGTAATGTAAATGCCATTCAGAAATGGGCAGCACGGTGGCTCAGTGGTTAGCACTGTAGCCGTGCAGAGCTGGGTTCAAATCCCACCAAGGGCAACATCTGGCAACATCTCTCCGTGTTTGCGTGGCTTTCCTCCCACACCCAAAAACATACAGATAGGTGAATTAGATTGTGAGCCTATAAGGAACAGGAAGCAATAATTGGCAAAAACTATGTGTCCACTATACAAATAAAAGCATTATTACTATTATTGGGAGAGATTCACAAAGAGTGGACTGCTGCTTGAGTCAGTGCTTCAAAAGCCACCACATACAGACGTCTGCAGGACATGGGCTACAAGTGTTGCATTCCATGTGTCAAGCCACTCCTGACCAATAAACAAGGCCAGAAGCGTCTTATCTGGGCCAAGGAAAAAAAGAACTGGACTGTTGATCAGTGGTCCAAGGTGCTGATTTCAGATGAAAGTAAATTTTGCATTTTATTTGGAAATTAAGGTCCCAGAGTCTGGAGGAAGAGTGGAGAGGCTGCACACAATCCAAGCTGCTTGAGGTCTAGTGTGAAGTTTCTACAATCAGTTTTGGTTTGGGGAGCCATGTCATCTGCTAGTGTAGGTTCACTGTGTTTCATCAACACCAAAGTCAACGCTGCCGTCTACCAGGAAATTTTAGAGCATTTCATGCCTACCTGTGCTGAAAGGATTTTTGCAGATAGAATTTTCTTCTTCCAGCAGGATTTGGCACCTGTCCACACTGCCAAAAGTACCAATACCTGGTTTACTAACCACAGCATCACTGTGCTTGATTGGCCAGCAAACTCGCCAGACCTTAACCCCATAGAGAATTTATGGGGTATTGTCAAGAGAAAGATAAAAGACATCAGAGCCAACAATGCAGACGAGCTGAAGGCCGCTATCAAAGCAACTTGGGCTTCAATAACACCTCTGCAGTGCCATCAGCTGGTCGCCTCCATGCCACATTGCCGCATTGATGCCGTCATTCATGCAAAAGGTGCCCCGACCACGTATTGAGGGCATTTACTGTACAGACTTTTCATTTGTATGACAATTCTTTGTTAAAAACATTTTTTTTTTTCAGTTGGTTTTATATAATATTCTAATTTTCTGAAATACTGACTTTTGGGTTTTTCCTGGCTGTAATCCATAATCATTAACTTTTACAGAAATAAATGCTTGAAAAACTTCACTCTGTATGAAATGACATATAGAATATATGAGGTTACTTTTTGAATTGAATTACTGGAAAAAAATGACATATAGAATATATGAGGTTACTTTTTGAATTGAATTACTGAAAAAAAAAATGTTGGTATTCTAATATATTGCAAACAACTGTATATGGGCAGTGTACTAAAGCCTTTTAGAGTAGATACAATATCCTTTGCAAGATTAGCCATAAAGATATTAGAAACACCTAGGCATGGCCAAAAAAGGATCCCGGCCAAAATAACCCTTTAGGGTGCGTTCACACCTACCGCATCCGCAGCTTATTTTTCCGCGGAATTCCGCAGGTCTGGTAGTGCAGATTTCAACCTGCGAGAAATCCGTGTATGCGTGCGTTTTGCGGTTTTTCTGCAGCAAGTTTATCGCAACTGAAATGTCCGTTTAAAATGTCTCTCATTCTAAACGGACATTTCAGTTGCGATAAACTTGCTGCAGAAAAACCGCAAAATGCACACATACGCGGATTTCTCGCAGGTTGAAATCTTCACTACCAGACCTGCGGATTTCCGTGGAAAAATAAGCTGCGGATGCGGTAGGTGTGAACGCACCCTTAAGTTATGTTTAAAAATCGAACATATCTGTTAAAATTAAGAATAAAACAATATTGATGGAACATAAATCTATGAATAAAATACAAAGGGATTGTATGTTTTGTTTATTGAAAAACTTTGAAAATTAAACAGTTTTACAAAAAAAAAAATAAAGGGAGAAAAGGGTAAAAGGGAAAGAGAAAAATAATGGACGGGTAACATGACAAAATCATATTCTCTTCTATGAATTTTATTTAAGATGGCAGACGGTAAGGGAAGTGTAATGTGTGAACGATGACCTGGATTTGCTTCAGTGAAGTATATTGGACGACAAAGTAGGAAATGTTGGATCTTAAAGGGTAAAATGAGAAACGCAATTTAAAGTATTTCTTTACATATCTTTATTATTTGTGTAATGTATTAGGCTATGGTCGCACGTAGTATGAGACTTGTAGGTTGAACTGCAGCTGCAGAAAACCCTGTCAGTGCACACTATGAAGCAAGCAGCTCCGGCCGCACGCTTCATTGTTTGCTGTGGGGAGTTCTGATGCGGGCGCGCACTGATGCGCCCGCATCAGAACTTATTGGCGATAAAGATCATCCAGCAGGTACTGTTGTTCTAAAGTAAGGCAAAAAAAATAAATTAATTAATTAATGAGGCAAAATTCCTTCCATTCATAATCAAAATATGGCAATCAGAATAAATTTTTGTATCAGCGTCATATGACTTGGAATCTAGTGCCCATAACTTGTAATACAAATATATATTTTTTTAAGAAAGCATCCAGGCTTCTTTGAACAAGTATAATGAGTCAACCAACACAACATCACAATAATGATAATTATGAGGACATTTTAGGACATGACCCTAAGTTTAAGACAATCCACCTATGTTTGTGTATAAGAAAGGAAAGTTATTTAATTACATACTTATTAAGAGCAACATACGGTAAGTTAAAAGCAAATGGATAAACAAACTTTTAACCACTTCCATCTGTTTAAAGCCACTTATGCCTGTTTGAATTGTCAACATTGTAACAGTATAATTGCAGGTGATAGTATCTTTTCAAACATTTCAAAAGGACAGTCTGACTGGTTACCCAAAGTTCGATAAAACGTTTGATTTGGACCAAACTAGTTCAGTCAAAACCTGAGCTTCTCCAATAGCCCTAAAACCCATCTATAACACTGTACAACATTAATAGTGTTTATCTAGGTAACACAAACTTCTCTATGCACTGCTTTTCCACAACAATGTGTGTACCGCAAAAAAAACCTTGCACAATTGTGTTTGCAATTAAACAGGTGTATAAATGTGACATAAAATGCACTGCTTTTCCACAACAATTAGTGTACCACCAAAAATAAGCTGGCACAAAACTGAAAGAAACAGGTTTTGCACTGACAAAAGGCTCATGTGGGAAAGGATGTATTGGACAAACATTGAGACTGATTATAAATAGACTACCTAAATATATATCTATGATTAAAAAATACCTGGGATAAATGTTAAAAAGGTAATAAAGGGGTGAAATTTATTAATACAGTAGCTTGCCTCCTCTATGAATTTAGTCATAAGCTTAGTGATCTAAGATGGCAGGGATGGCATTGGTCACTCACTGGACTTTAGAAAATTTGTCTGTTCATACAAGAAAAAATTTCTCTGCAGAAAGATGAACTTTATATAATATAAAAAATTTAAATAAAAAGATTGAGACCAAATAGGTAGACGATGAGATTGGACAATAATGCAGAGATGCATGAATGAAGGCTAGTAAAAAAAAAGGATAAAAATTAGATGATATTATGTACACAGGGACTTATGAACATCAATTATTCTTTCTAAAATGCACCATAAATAAGTATACTGGGACACTTATAGACATGACCTTAAGTTCAGGACTTTGTCCTCTGATTCATCTGTGTTTGTATATAGAAAAATCATGAAATTATATACTTAGGTTTGAAATAAATCTGAAAACACAATAATAAACAAATTTTCCACTCAAAAAAGGTCACTTGTACCTGTTTGAATTGTCAACACTGTAACAGTATAATTAAAACATAGAACTTATTTGTGTTTAGAGATGAATGAACCGAACCCATTAAACCCAGGTTTGAACTTTATGCCAGGTTTGAGTTCCAACCAAACTAAACTTTCGGCCAAACCTGACAAAATACTGTTCACATCATAGTTTGGTCCGAGACAAACTTCTTGCTAAAGTTTGGCAAACCAAGTTCACTTATTTCTATTTGTGTTTTTGACTGTTAACAGTATTAGGCTACGTTCACACAACATAAGTTTACTATTAATCACGGCAGTTGTTGCCTATTTGCAGCAACTGGCGTATGGAATCACGGCCGGAGTGTATACACATAGTATACACTCTGGCCGGGAATGCTAGTGGCCGCACAAAAGACTAACATGTTAATTTTGTGCGGCCGCTATTCATTGAATAGCGGCCACACAAGCCTGACAGCACACACAATAGACAGTGTGGCTCTGGCCACACTCTCCATTGTGCTCAATGGTGAATTGGGATGTGTGCGCCCACATCCCAATTCACCACATCCCAATTCAGCACAAATGAAGATCATCCGGCTGGTACTGCAGTACCGACTAGGATGATCTACACTGACACCGGCCTAAGACTGATTGTATTGAAAAAACTCCTGCTCCACTCAATGAATAGTGTATTTCCACAGCCTTTACCCATGGGTATGGGTGTGTGTGTGTGTGGGGGGAATAAATTATACACTTAGGCTGGGTTCACACAACATTTGAAAGAAACGGATGCCTTTTTTGCAGATGCAGGGGAAGAAGCAGCACGCTGTGATCCCATGAGGGTAAGTCCCCCCCCTCACAGATATCCCCCAGTAGGTTAAGTGAATCTGCTATGTGACCCCACTTAACCCCCTGGGTGTCTCTTCTGAGGACTAGGTCAGATTTGGTGGACTCCGATGATGAGCAGCAAATTTTATTTTAATGGTCAACAAGGTTTTTTTTTTTGTACTACTGGTTTGAGTACAAGTAGTCCTGAAGCGTCAAAATAAGGCCAAGCAGCACAAGTGTGAACAAGCTCTTACCTCTCTCTCCATTCCTCTGCAGGTAGAATGGGAGAATACTAGGAGATCCTCCCCTTATGTACACAGGTGCTTCCTGCTAATTTGGATCACATGGGTCTTACAAAGCATGAGTGCTAGCCACAATGAAAAAAGGGACAGAATACATAAAATATGCACAAGCCAAAAAGACAGAAGTGGCTGCACATCGCACCCATGGCTGACACGAAAGCTTATTCAGCTACATTTAAAACCAACATTAGAAGTTAGTATATAATTTGGCCAAACCATATTGCCTCATGTACCACGTGCAGGTCTTCTGATACACATGAGTCCCTAACAAAAAAACATCACTGTGCCGGTCAGCGACCACAATCCCCACAAAACGTGCACAAGCAGAGAAGGGGGGCCACAGAATGGCCCTGCAACAGCATTGTCACAGGACCAGACCCTAAAGGGGCCCCCCCCCCCGGACCCCGCAGGCGCCACCGGCGGAAAAAGTGGACGCCAAGCAGCACAAGTGTGAACAAGCTCTTACCTCTCTCTCCATTCCTCTGCAGGTAGAATGGGAGAATACTAGGAGATCCTCCCCTTATGTACACAGGTGCTTCCTGCTAATTTGGATCACATGGGTCTTACAAAGCACGAGTGCTAGCCACAATGAAAAAAGGGACAGAATACATAAAATATGCACAAGCCAAAAAGACAGAAGTGGCTGCACATCGCACCCATGGCTGACACGAAAGCTTATTCAGCTACATTTAAAACCAACATTAGAAGTTAGTATATATATTGGCCAAACCATATTGCCTCATGTACCACGTGCAGGTCTTTTTTTTATTATTCACAAAATGGCCGTTTCGCGAATAAAATATTCACAAAACCGCACTTTCCGCCGAAATGATACAAAAGATATGCCAAATGATACATGTCCAAATGATACATAGCCTTTAAACTGTCATCGCTGCTGAATGGAGTAGCATTTACAACAAGCCAGACCAACTCTCTCTGCTAAGATGCAGCATGAGACTATGATTCTTCTTAAAATATCTGCTCTGATCTGCTGTAAGCATGATTATACATACCACTGTTAGTGATGCAGTTTTTCATATGGTTCGCTTTAGCATTCTGTAAATTCACCTAGGCTGATTTTTTGGGGAATCATGGTCTCCTGCCAGGTCTTAGAGATGAGAGTTGATCTGGTACTCATTCAGAAGTTAGGCACTTCTGTGTCTCCGTATTTAAGCCCCACTGTGTCTCCAGTAGTTACACCACCCACCTTGTGCCCCCAATTAGAAGTTAGGCCCTGGGTGTCTCATATAGTGGTCAGGCCCCTCGTTGTCCCCATTGATTAGTCTCCCCCCCACTGTGTCCCCTTATTGTAATTAGGGCCCACTCTGCATACAGTAGTTAGAGTGCCACAGTGTAGTCCTCAGTGGCCCCATATAGTAGTTAGACTCCTCTGTGCCAATATATAATTAGGCCCTCGCTGTGCCTCCATAGAGTAGTAAGGCTCCCTGTGTCCCTTTAGTACTTAGGTCCCTATATGCTCCCACACAGTAGTAAGGCCCCCTTTGTGCCCTAATATAGTAGTTAGACACCCGCTCTGCATCCATATAGTAGTTAGTCCCCCAGTGTGTTTCTACATAGAAGTTAAGATCATTTATGCATTCATATAGAAATTTGGCCCCTCTATGTCTCCGTAAAGTCATAAGGCTCCACTGTGCTATCATATAGTAATTAGCCTTCATTAGGCCCCTCTGCCACAGCTGCTGGTTCCTAGCCCCCTTCCCCACCCCCCTGCTGTCCGCTGCTGTCCTGTTCTTCCCAACTTCTACTAACCTGCTGTTCTGAGAGAAATGGACAGCATAGACAGTATAATGCAGTCTATGCTGAGCAGTATTTTTCGGTTAGATTGGCACGCTAGCGTAAGTTGTAAAGAGGAGTACAGTGGCAGACAGCAGATGGCCCATCGACCGACAGCTGCACTGGAGTAGAAAGGGTAAGTATACAGCACTGTTATTTCCCCTGCAGTCCCCGCAGCATCATAAGTTAATAGTTTATGCTGGACAACCCTTTCAAGCTTTAAAAAACAAATTTAACAGTCATGGATTACATATGTATTACATTTCTGTAATAACTACAGAGCAGCCTTACCAATTGCAGCACCTGCCACGTCCTACCTCTGCCAGCATCTCCTTGGCATTGTGCTTCCTTCTTTGTGTTTGTTTGCCAGTTACTTGGTTGTGCTTTGGATTTCCTACTACTATACTACTATTCCTATGCATTCTAGCTAAGGATTCAAAACTGGTACTTTAGCAACAAAGAATTTTAAAGGGAACCAGTCACCTAGAAAACATCATTTAACCTATTAATATAGCATAATATAGCCTTTAATATTCTTTCCAGCCATGGGCTATGTTCTGACATAAGAGTCCAGCGGTTCCGTGACCCAGCTCGGTCACAGAACGTCCGGTCTCTGAAAAGATCACCCAGGCCGGTACTGCAGTACCTGCCGGATGATCTTTACATTAGCAGAGTTCTGATGCAGGCGCATCCGTGCGCGCCCGCATCAGAACTCCCCACTGCACACTATGGAGCGAGCGGTCGCAGAAAACTGACATAAGATCCCGGCCGGAGTGTATACTAAGGAGGAGATTTATGAAAGGGTGTAAATATACACCTGGTGTAAACTGCCCACAGCAACCAATCACAGCTCAGCTTTCAGCTCTGGTAAAATATAAGAAGAGCCGTGATTGGTTGCTGTGGGCAGTTTACACCAGGTGTATATTTACACCCTTTCATAAATCTCCCCCTATGTGTATACACTCCGGCCACGATTCCATAGAAAAGAAGACAACGTATCTTTTTGTAAAAAGTACGGCCGTTGTTGCCGATTGGAACAACGGCCGTACTTTTACAAAAAGATATGTTGTGTGAATATAGCCTTATGTCTCTCAGTGTTCCTGCTACCCCCGAAAAGGAAGTTTGCGAAACGGCTCACAGCGTCATATAGCAGCTGTCACCTGCACATCCCCAGCATGGGAAGAGCTGTGTGAGCGAGGAGCTGCATGCTGCACTTATGTGACCGGGCATTCACCAGCTTGTGGGCAGGGTGAGTATGTGAGGTGGGGGGGGGCATACAGGATTCATGAGACCCCATACAGTTTTTAGCTATCAAGCCCCATGAATCCTAGCTATGTCCATAATCTGATCTGGTAGACTTTCACTGGAGTCCATTAGTTTATGGTCACTATCACTTCTGCCAATCACATTACGGAACCTGTCTCTCTGAAAGAAGTTACATCCTACACAGCTGCAATCTGTTCTTTATATGTTTCAGACATGATTAAGATGAATACAGTAGTCACTTCTGACAAGTCTTGGAGCAGATGGCAAAGAGTTGTCTTTGTGCCAACCTGGGGGGAGGGCACCTTTCATTTATCAGGTGGAACTTAATGTTGAACTTGAAAAAAATGCAATACCTATGTTACTGTATACTAAAATATTATGTTATTAAATTATCCTCCACTTCTCATGCCCAGGAAAAGTCACTGCCAAACTCTCACACAGAGGAGTCTTGGATTTTGAGCTCATTGTACTAGTGGCCGAAAGCCAAGCACTTCATCATAGTATTAAACGAAAGATCAGTGTCCAGGGTTAACATATGAACATTTGTGATTCTACAAAGAGACCTCATGTGACTGCCAAATAGAACGTGAGGATTTATGCAGAAAAGACTTTAGGGCGGGTTTTAGATAATAGCTAGACTGCAACAAGCCATCAGCTTGACAGCATAGACTGGTTTTGCCTGTTGTAAATCATGGGAAAAAAAGAAGAGCGAGGCAGATAATTGAAGTGTGAGAGAGACAGCAGCTGGAAGTGAATACATATATATACAGACTCTAATCGTATTCCTGCGTTGGGATTGCTGGAACTATTCAGGAAAAATGCCGGAAGCAGAAGTCATTGAGTTTTTGACCATTTCACTAGCCCGGATCTCTGGTAAGTTTTTTAGTATAATAATTCATAAAAGTTATATGATGAACAACTCTTATAAATGAAAGAGTGATAGTAGCATTGTACCTTAAGCATATCTGTATGTTGTATAAATATATAGGCTGATTTGTTAGGCTGATTTGTTATTACTTTTGGTGATACATATTGCTGGCTTGCTGGCATCATGATAAAAAAGTTAAAAGGCATTATATAGGTGGTCATATATATTAGACTGCTGTTGGCCGACTATGCTATGTAAGTCAGGGTGGCCAACAGTCTGTAAATTCCTGGACAGTCTGTAAAAAGGGGGGGACTATTGTTTTTTGTCAGTGGAAGGAACTTGCACAGATCATTTTGTTAATGTTCATAGTAATTGCTACTAATGTGCTTATACCAGTATTCTATACTACAGACTCGTATATCACATGTATTCTTTCTCATTCATTATGGATTTCTAATATGTTCACAAAACGTGTTAGTTGTGCATGGTTAGAAACGTGGCCCATCTAGTCTGCCCTTTTAGTGTTTAGTATTATGTTTATCCCAGGCAGGTTTATATTCAGCTATTGTAAATTTACCTACAACATATGCTGGAAGTTTGTTCCAAGTATCTCCTACTCCGTCAGTAAAGTAATATTTTCTCATGTTGCTTCTGATCTTACCCTCCAACTAACCTAATATTGTGTCCCCTTGTTCTTGAGTTCAGCTTTTTATTAAAAACATTTTCATCTTGAACTTTATTGAGTTCTTTAGTATATTTCATCCAGACTATACAGATTCAAATCCTAAAGTCTTTACTGATATGTTTTATGCCTGACACCCTCCACCATTTTTGTAGCCCGTCTTTAGACCCGTTCTATTTTATCAATGTCCTTTTTTACTGGACACAGTATTCCAGATGTGGCCTCACCAGCGCTCTATACAGCGGGATCACAATCTCCCTCTTCCTACTGGTTATACCTCTAGCTATACACCCCAGCATACGATTTGCTTTCCCCACCATCTGGTTGCACTGGTGACTCATTTTAAGGCTGTCAGAAATCACTACCTCTAAATCCTTCTCTTCTGAAGTCTTTTCCAACACAGTACTGCCGATGTAATACTCAGATAGAGGATTCCTCCTTCCCAAGTGCATTATTTTACATTTGGAATCACTGCACAGCAGTTTCCATTGTTTGGACCACTTTTCTAGCAAAGCTAAATCATTTTCCATATTACCGACACCTCCAGGAATATCAACCCTATTGCACACTTTTATGTTGTCGGAAAACAGACAAACTTTCCCTTCCAAACCTTCTCCTATGTCACTTACACAAACATATTAAAAAGAATAGGACCCAGAACAGACCCTTGTGGCACACCACTTATAACCAGTCTCTGCTTGGAATATACACCATTAACAACAACCCTCTGATATCTATCCTTCAGCCAACCACAAATCCACTGAACTATCCAGGGATTAAGTCCAATTTTATCTAACTTCTCTCTCAGCTCTTTATGGGGAATTTTATAAAAGGCTTTGCTTAAGTCCAGATAGGCAATTTCCATGGCACCACCTTCATCCAGCACTTTTGTCATATAAACAAAGAAATCAATGAGATTAGTCTGACATGATCTGCCCTGGTTTTTTAAGTTGTCCAGAAAAACAGAAACAAATAAATCAGGCAACCTTAATACATGTGCATGCTTATTGTGTTCTTAATGGGGAGAGGAAATCTGGAAATGGGGAAGGGGAATCCTCTGGCAGCAGCACTTTTCCCAACATCCCCAATGGGTTCAGTCACATTCATCTCATATATATGGCCTGTCTGTGTGCATGTCATAAAAAATAGTAATAACTGATAAGTGATAGAAAAATAAACAAAATGGCCAAGACTATAAATTGCTGAGCAAGACAAAATGAGTTTTAAGTAGTTAAAGTATTTTTTTAATCACTTTTGATATAATGTAGTGACATGTTCAGACCCTGACCAGTCGCTAGAACAAGTATGGAGAGAAGCATTAGCTGAGTACTTCTCTGACCACTCTCTGCCGATGATAATGTGAAGGTCCTATAGACTTACATTGGGGTTCCATGTCGTTGATGTGGCACAGAGCTCAGAGAGATCGCAGGTAGCACTCTCTTCTCCCATCTCTTTCTAGTGATTGGATTGTCTAAACGCTCGCAATAAATTATTTATCACTCATGCAGAACTATCTGTAAGACACACACACACACACACACACACACAGAACATTAAATGGAGATATGAAGCAGCTCGAAGGAGAGAGGCCAAAATACAATAAAAGACACTTTAAGAATTCTAAAGCTATTTTGGTCATTTAATGGTTTTGTTTGCTGAAGAACATTTGAAGAATATTTTCTTCTTGTCAATATTCCTCAAATGTAACCAGAATATCTGAACAGAATGGCTGCTGTATTTTAAGCATATGTTCATTCATATGTATTTCTATAGAAATGGTGTCTGTCCTGGACTACAGTACATGATCGCTTCAGAATCATAATGTGTACCACATAATGATGCTTAAAGTATGGCTGGGTTCACACCACGTTCATGCTGTATACCAGCACTGGCAAACATTGGCATATGGTGGTAGACTTAATGATCTTTGTAGGAAATCTACTCATTGAAAATTGCCAAGGTGGCACTATCACATAGAACCAGAATAGATACATCAGAAGCTGAGAGGTAGCGATGAACCTACTTTCGTTCCTGTTTATCATCATTAATGAGTTTGACAGAAGGAGGTTACTGACATTCTTATAAGAGAAACAGATCGCTGATTTCAGGGAGATCAGCCAAATGATAATACTGCCGGCTGCTAGTGTAAGCGCTCAATGCAGTGAAATCCTAGGTGCATTGCCCCCTGGGAAACATGGATATGCAAAAGAAGAGCACATGGAGCCTCATTGAAGAGTCTCGAAACACAGGATAGCCAGATATCCCTCCAGGAAGGACCCAGCCAAGGGGTGGCTCCTGTAGGGAAACCACCAAAACCACCATATTAAGTGCCCCCAAAAGTCATTCCTATGTCCCTACTGGAAAGGCCAGTCCCATTTAGTTTGGAGATATGCTTGCTTGAGGAACTTAAGGAAACACTATCCTTGTAACGTAAAACAATAGTCTTAAAATGGGTAGCTGATGACCTTCCGTCTATATTGATGTGGAAACGGTTGGTTAACACCATTGTACCTTTTGAAATAGTGGTGTACCAGAACAAGATTACCAAAAAAATTCTCTAAAATATAGGATGTATGGAACAATATCCCCTAGACAGTGGTTTCCCCTGGCCCTTAGATAAATAGCTGCAATATGGATACAGTGGTTTATAGACTAGTGCTCATGGGATAGAGTGAAGAATCATATGCAATTATGTGTAGATGCTGTTATCTATGCAACTTACAAAGACTGTACTTGCAGAATAATTATTTGTTCTACACAATGCATTTGAAGGGTTTTCTTGGGGGGGGGGGAGCTTAAGAAATACTTTTTATTTTGTTGCGCTTATGTTGCTTACATGCAACAGTTTTTGTTAGGACTAGGGAACTAGACAACAGGTGATGCCCTGGAACTAGCACCCGCTCGCTGTCCCTGCCTTATTGCCTTGACTGCCCTAGGCGGCAGCAGACAACTGGTCAACAGTCCCAAGCCTATGCAAAGTAAGTCACAGAACACGGATAAGACTAACATACACAAATAAGAAAAATTGTGGTCAGAGGTCCAGATCGGCAACAATAGGTCTCTGCAGTTCAAAAAACGTAATCTAAGGGGGTAGTCACAGTCAAAGTCAGGAACCCAGTAAATTCAGCTCAGGAATAACGCTAGGTCAAGGTACACTTGCAGAACAGGGTTAAAGGAGGTTGATGAGGGGAGTAGTCTTATGGAGGCTGGAGTCCTGGCCCCATACCGTGATTGGGACAGAGACCCCAGCTTTCAGCCCCTAAGCAGAGTTGACTGGTGGTGTCAGCCGGCAGTCATAATCACTAAATCAGAAACACCGAAAGCCGTTAGGCTGGGGGCGGTGAAGCCCTAGCTATGGAAACATACGAGGACACCGGTCATCAGGGACGCCATTGGTGTGCCCCTAGCAAGCAGCCAGACCGGTTGTCAGGGATGCCGTTGGCGCTTACAGGGAGCAGTGCAGGGAGCTGCACGTGCCGGCCGCCCCTTAACAGTTTTTTTTAATAAAAGTTTAAAAAAATAAAAGTTTAAAAAAAAAAAAAATGTTTGACACATTTCATGTATCTAACCAGCCTTTCAGAGGTTGTTTCAACTTACATAGAAACATAGAAGATTGTCGGCAGAAAAAGACCACTGGGTCCATCTAGTCTGCCCTTTTAGTATTTTCTTTCTTATTATCTTAGGATAGATATATGTCTATCCCAGGCGTGTTTAAATTCTGTTTTTGTAGATTTACCAACCACCTCTGCTGGAAGTTTGTTCCAGGTATCTACTACTCTTTCAGTAAAATAATATTTTCTTACATTGCTTCTGATCTTTCCCTCAACTAACCTCTCACTGTGTCCTCCTGTTCTTGAGCTCAGTTTTTTTTACTAAAAACACTCCCCTCTTGAACCTTATTTAATCCCTTAACATACTTAAAGGTTTCAATCATGTCCCCCCTTTCCCGTCTTTCCTCCAGACTATACAGATTCAAATCTTTAAGTCTTTCCTGATATGGTTTATGCCTCACCCTCCACCATTTTTGTAGCCCGTCTTTGGACCCGTTCTATTTTATCAATGTCCTTTTTTAGGTGAGGTCTCCAGAACAGGACACAGTATTCCAGATGTGATCTCACCAGAGCTCTATACAGCGGGATCACTATCTCTTTCTTCCTACTGGTTATACCTCTAGCTATACACCCCAGCATATGATTTGCTTTCCCCACCGCCTGGTTGCAATGGTGACTCATTTTAAGGCTGTCAGAAATCATTACCCCTAAATCCTTCTCTTCTGAAGTCTTTTCCAACACAGTACTGCTGATGTGATACTCAGATAGAGGATTCCTCCTCCCCAAGTGCATTATTTTACATTTGGAAACGTTGAACTTCAATTTCCACTGTTTGGACCATTTATCTAGCAAAGCTAATTCATTTTTCATATTACTGACACCTCCAGGAATATCGACCCTATTGCACACTTTTGTGTCGTCAGCAAACAGACAAACATTACCTACCAAACCTTCTCCTATGTCACTTACAAACATATTAAAAAGAATAGGACCCAGAACAGACCCTTGTGGCACACCACTTGTAACCATTCTCTGCTCAGAATATACACCATTAACAACAACCCTCTGATATCTATCCTTTAGCCAACCACAAATCCACTGAACTATCCAGGGATTTAGTCCAATTTTCTCCAACTTCTCTATCAGCTCTTTATGGGGAACTGTATCAAAAGCTTTGCTGAAGTCCAGATAAGCGATATCCACAGCACCATCTTCATCCAGCACTTTTGTGGCATAATCAAAGAAATCAATGAGATTAGTCTGACATGATCGGCTCTCAGTAAAGCCATGCTGGTTTCGATCCATCAAATTGTTGATTCTTAGGTGATCCATTATCTTCTTTTTTAGAAGAGTTTCCATCATTTTCACTACTACAGATGTCAGGCTCACTGGCCTGTAGTTACTGGGCTCTTCTCTATTCCCCTTCTTGTGGATTGGTATAACATTGGCTGTTCTCCAATCATCCGGGACATCTCCAGTTAGCAGGGATTGGTTATACAGATCTGTCAGGGGGGCAGCAATCACAGATCTGAGTTCTTTAAGAACCCGTTAGATCCCGTTCACACTGAGTAATTCTCGCTGAATTTCAAACGGAGCCCGCTCCGCATACTCTCTATTAAGTTCTGCATGTCCTATTCATTGAATAGTCAATTCATTTCAATTCCTTCGGGGAATTTCCATTAAATTGATTTTTTCCAAAACTCCTTCAATCCAAGACCTGCCAGGATAAGGAGAGATACTCTGCATCTATTGTTGAGTGTGTTTGGTGTTTGTGTCCTTGTTTTATGAGTAGAAAATACAAAACAACACTACATTACATTTTTTCAGGAGACTCAGGGCCGTTTTAATACATTGGTGGGCCCAGTGCACAGCCCTCAATAGTGCCCCCCCCCCTTCCCTTTTGGCACATTGTATAATGTACTGAATTTGCCCCCACACTGTATCAAGAGCCCCAATACATACAGTAGTTACCTTATAACACTATTTCCACCATACAGTGATTACATATTACATAAAAACTGCACTAAACAAAACAGAAAGATATCACCAATGATACCATTACATAATACCGCCACATCATGACCCATAACACTACAACCCTATAACAGAGTGCAGTTACATCCAGTGACTCACCGGAGGCGTCTTCTCCGGGCTGTGAAATATTTTAGGCTCCAACACATACAGTAGTTAGGTCCCTTGTACCCCTATACAGTAGTTACACCCCTCTGTACCCCTACATAGTTACACTCATCTGTGCCTCCATAGTTTTAACCCTTTAAGGACATGGCCCATTTTCGTTTTTACGTTTTCGGTTTTTCCTCCTTGTGTTTAAAAGGTCATAGCACTTGCATTTTTCCACCTAGAAACCCACATGACCCCTTATTTTTTGCTTCACTAATTGTACTTTGCAATTACAGGCAGAATTTTTGCATAAAGTACACTGCGAAACCAGAAAAAAATTCAAAGTGTGGTGAAATTGAAAAAAAAAACGCATTTCTTTTATTTGGGGGAAATGTGTTTTTACGCCATTCGCCCTGTGGTAAAACTGACTTGTTATGCATGTTCCTCAAGTCGTTACGATTAAAACGATATATAACATGTATAACTTATATTGTATCTGATGGCCTGTAAAAAATTCAAACCGTTGTTAACCAATATACGTGCCTTAAAATCGCTCCATTCCCAGGCTTATAGCACTTTTATCCTTTGGTCTATGGGGCTGTGCGAGGTGTCATTTTTTGCGCCATGATGTGATCTTTCTATCGGTACCTTGATTGCGCATATACGACTTTTTGATCGCTTTATATTACATTTTTTCTGGATTTGATGCGACCAAAAATGCGCAATTTTGCACTTTGGGATTTTTTTGCGCTGACGCCGTTTACCGTACGAGATCAGGAATGTGATTAATTAATAGTTCGGGCGATTACGCACGCGGCGATAGCAAACATGTTTATTTATTTATTTATTTGTTTACTTTTATTTAAAACCTGGGAAAAGGGGGGTGATTCAGACTTTTATTAGGGGAGGGGGCTTTTTACTATTAACAACACTTTTTTTTTTTTTTTTACACATATACTAGAAGCCCCCCTGGGGGACTTCTAGTATATATACTTTGATCTCTCATTGAGATCTCTGCAGCATAGATATGCTGCAGAGATCCATGAGATCGGCACTCGTTTGCTTTCGGCTGCTGCAGCCGAAAACGAACGAGTGCCGAGCCGAGGACGGCGCCATCTTGGACGCGTCCCCGGCCGGCATCAGTAACGGAGATCGCTCCTCCGGGACAAGGTCCCGGAGGAGCGATCTCCCCCACTAGACACCAGGGAAACGTTGCCTCCGGTAATCGGAGGCAGCTGTCAACTTTGACAGCTGCCTCCGATTAGCTAATTAGCGGGCACGGCGATCAGACCGTGCCCGCTAATAGCGGCGGTCCCGGGCTACACGCGGCACCCGGGATCGCGGCACTTCAAAGCGGGGCCGCCGCGCGGCCCCGCTTTGAAGTGCAAGTGAGGACATAGGACGTACCGGTACGTCCTATGTCCTTAAGAGGTTAAGGTGTCCCTGTAGTATATAGACCCTCATGTGCTCCTCCAGTTATATACAGCCCTCCTGTGCGTTCCCCCATTAGTATATAGCCCCCTGTGCTCTCCCCCAATAGTATATAGCCCCCCCATGTGCTCTCCCCAATAGTATATAGCCCCCCTGTGCTCTCCAATAGTATATAGCCCCCCTGTGCTCTCCCACAATAGTATATAGCCCCCTTGTGCTCTCCCACAATAGTATATAGCCCCCCTGTGCTCTCCCACAATAGTATATAGCCCCCCTGTGCTCTCCCACCAATAGTATATAGCCCCCCTGTGCTCTCCCCAATAGTATATAGCCCCCCTGTGCTCTCCCCAATAGTATATAGCCCCCCTGTGCTCTCCCCAATAGTATATAGCCCCCCTGTGCTCTCCCCAATATATAGCCCCACTGTGCTCTCCCCCATAGTATATAGACCCCTGTGCTCCCCAATAGTATATAGACCCCTGTGCTCCCCCATAGTATATAGCCCCCTGTGCTCCACAATAGTATATAGCTCCCCTGTGCTCCCCAATAGCATATAGCTCCCCTGTGCTCCCCCATAGTATATAGCCCCCTGTGCTCCCCCATAGTATATAGCCCCCTGTGCTCCCCAATAGTATATAGCTCCCCTGTGCTCCCCAATAGTATATAGCTCCCCTGTGCTCCCCAATAGTATATAGCTCCCCTGTGCTCCCCAATAGTATATAGCTCCCCTGTGCTCCCCCATAGTATATAGCCCCCCTGTGCTCCCCCATAGTATAAAGCCCCCTGTGCTCCCCCATAGTATATAGCCCCTGTGCTCCCCCATAGTATATAGCCCCTGTGCTCCCCCATAGTATATAGCTCCCCTGTGCTCCCCCATAGTATATAGCTCCCCTGTGCTCCCCAATAGTATATAGCTCCCCTGTGCTCCCCCATAGTATATAGCCCCCCTGTGCTCCCCCATAGTATAAAGCCCCCTGTGCTCCCCCATAGTATATAGCCCCTGTGCTCCCCCATAGTATATAGCCCCTGTGCTCCCCCATAGTATATAGCTCCCCTGTGCTCCCCCATAGTATATAGCTCCCCTGTGCTCCCCCATAGTATATAGCCGCCCCCCATAGTACATAGCTCCCCTGTGCTCCCCCATAGTATATAGCCACCCCCCCATAGTACATAGCTCCCCTGTGCTCCCCAATAGTATATAACCCCCCCATAGTATATAGCTCCCCTGTGCTCCCCCATAGTATATAGCTCCCCTGTGCTCCCCCATAGTATATAGCTGCCCCCCCATAGTACATAGCTCCCCTGTGCTCCCCCATAGTATATAGCCGCCCCCCCATAGTACATAGCTCCCCTGTGCTCCCTAATAGTATATAACCCCCCCATAGTATATAGCTTCCCTGTGCTCCCCAATAGTATATAGCCCCCCCCATAGTATATAGCTCCCCTTTGCTCCCCCATAGTATATAGCCCCCTGTGCTCCCCCATAGTATATAGCCCCCTGTGCTCCCCCATAGTATATAGCTCCCCTGTGCTCCCCCATAGTATATAGCTCCCCTGTGCTCCCCAATAGTATATAGCCGCCCCTCCCATAGTATATAGCTCCCCTGTGCTCCCCCATAGTATATAGCCGCCCCCCCATAGTATATAGCTCCCCTGTGCTCCCCAATAGTATATAGCCGCCCCTCCCATAGTATATAGCTCCCCTGTGCTCCCCAATAGTATATAGCCACCCCTCCCATAGTATATAGCTCCCCTGTGCTCCCCCATAGTATATAGCCGCCCCCCCATAGTATATAGCCCCCTGTGCTCCCCAATAGCATATGCGCTCCCCCTCCCATATAATATTGAAAAAAACAAACACTTACTCACCTAGGTCCACGCGTTCCTCTTCTCTTCCCTCTTGAGGCCGCACTTCCTGTGGTCACAAGAGGCTGCACTCCCCTTACCCTCGCGCCGACGCTCCAGTGACGTCGGGCGCTAGAGGGAGAGTGCGGCCTCTTGTGACCGCAGGAAGTGCGGCCACAAGAGGGACTGACAGGGAGGGAGCCAATATCTCTCTCTCTGTCAGTATCGCTGCTGCTGAAGCGCCGCAGCAGCAGCGGGCGGGCGGGGGCAGCGGCGGACGGGGGGGGGGGGGCCTGCAGGGGGCGCCATGGAGGGGTAAGTAGATTACCCATCCATGGCGCTCCCCCCTGACAGGCTGGTGGCCGGAGCCCTGTGCGACCGCACTGGTCGCACATAGCAACGGCCGGCCTGCTCAGGGGGGCCTCTTTAACCAGTGGGCCCGGTGCACGTGCACCATGTGCCCTCTGGTTAAAGCGGCCCTGAGGAGACTCCATCATCTGACAGGGAGTGATCTGCACTGAGATCAACCAGCTGGCATATGGAGTCTTGCAGTCAATGCAGCATAGAAAAGAACTATGTAAATAACCTATCCAGTAAAAGTAAAAACAACTTTTTCTCTAGTGTCTCCCATAGCATTTTTTAATGTCTGACCTATAAAAGAGCCCTGAAACATGACCAGGGATATTACCAAACCAGACACCCATGTGTGTAGACAGCTGTTTCTGGGTTTGTGTCCTTTGTACGGGCAGAGCAGGGTGCTATATCATAAAATTGTAGTTCAGTTGGAATCCTCTTGTCTGATGCCTCCCAGCAGTGTTGTGTGTCTTGTGGATTCAGGCCCAGGCCCTGTGCTGCCTGCTCTCCTCCCACTTGCTGCTTGCTGCCCACCCTGATCAGTCTGCCAATCCCTGCTAAACTGCTACCTTTCTGCTGTGCTTCCACATCTGGCCTCTAGGGCTGGTCACACACACTCTCACAGACTTAAAATGCCAATGTCCATTACTAAGTTTTCCCCCACCTATCCATGTAAGGGCCTGTTCAAACACTGAATAATTCTCACAGAATTTCAAGCGAAGACCACACCGCAGACTTTGCTTGAAGTTCTACCTCTCCTATTCAATGAATAGGATGCCTTGTTTGCCCTCCGCTCTCCCTGAAGGAATTGAAATGAATTGACTGTTCAATGAATAGGACAGGCAGAACTTAATAGAGAGTATGCGGAGCGGGCTTCGCTTGAAATTCAGCGAGAATTACTCAGTGTGAATGGGATCTAAAGCATCAGCTACTTGTTCCTGAGCATTTTTGATTTCCCTTGGGTCCCTAGTGAAGGTGTATCCTGTATTTGCCATCCTGCATATACCTAGCTGACTCGCTTATGCCACACACTGGTACAATGAAGTCTGTTGGCCCAGCCACTTTCCATGCCAGGACCACTTTTGTGGAGAGGTGTCCCTTAGCAACAAAAGTCTAGCTCCTGAATTCTGGATAGGGATAATGCATGAAGACCTAGAGCACAGGTGTAAAATTTGTGGCCCTCCAGCTACAATTCATCTTATGCCTGGCTTTGGTTGTCCAGGGATGATGGGAATTGTAGTTTTGCAACTGCTGGAGGGCCACGAGTTTGATACCTGTGGGGTATCCAAAGCCATACTGATTCAGTAGCATTCTGGGTCCACATTATATAACTACATACATGTGCATAAGAAGTAAGAAGAGTATTCTATATTATGAGGATATTATTCCGGAAAGAAGTTGAAATGGGTAAGAATGGCATTCAGGCTGATGTTCAGGTTGTTTTGTTGTATGACATATTTGTATCATGTACTTTTCTGTAGAGATGATTTGATGAAGACGGCACATACAATACTAAGGTTACCTACTGACCTACAATTTCATTTTATGCCGTGCGCAAGAACCATGTGATCATCTAGTGGGCTGTCATTGTCAATGAGTCTCAGCAGCAAGAGTTTTACCATACTTATGGACTAATCCTATTTTACCATATTAAAATCCCTGTATTATTGCAACATGTTATGATATATGATGCCTAAAGCAGATGCCCAGATACTGATGGTTACTGGTGCATACTTTCATTTGAGTCTGTTCCACATTTAGGTGTGAACCAAGGCTTAGGGAGTGACATTTTAAGTTCTTACTGTGCATCTTGATAAGTTTTTATCTATTCTATCAAATGAAAATTTGAAAGAGTTTGTCAATAGTACTGTATATTATGCTGCATTTACACGGATTTACACGTCTTTCACCGATTTACCCTATGTAAAAGATGGGCTTAAGCGATCGTAAAAACGATCGCAATAGCGATTTTTCTTACAAATTTTCAAACAATTTTTCTAACGATTTATTTGTCTAAACGCTGATCGTTATGAAAACCAAATAGTTGCTTCAAAATCGTTAAACGATCGATTAGGCGAATTATTGCTCGGTGTAAACATAGCATTAGAAACACAAATTCACATACTACACCTTGACAACACTAGAAGAGCACTGAAGAAGACAATGTGATATGTTTATGTTTTTATGTTCAAATAAAAACATATTTAAATTAAAAAGAAAACAATCTAGAGGGCCATATCTAGCACAGCACACATTGTGCAACATGTTGGTATGGTATTTGCAATAAAACACAGTCTGACATGGAGAACATTGCGTGCAGTTGTGGTCCAAAAAATTTAATGCATGGGTCATCATGACAATAGTAAGAGAGACTAAGAGTAAACATCCACAGCAGTAGAAGTGTAGTAACCTAATAAAAAATGTTGATGAGTACGAACAACATCCTGATAACAATTTGACAGTCGATTCAGCATGTGCACAGGTTAGAAAAATAGATGTATAATCATACTAAATCATGATGTAGTGAGCTCCCGAACAGCTGGAACACTGGAACTCTATCCTACTGATTTTACCAAAGATGTTATTCTGGAAGTGTGGTCACTGAATTATAATTTAGTATGATGGAGTGATTCATTCAGTGAGCGAGTCATTCACAGGAACATGTTCAGTCCATGTGGTTAGGTGTAGCGTCTAGGACTTAAAGGGGGGGAGGAATACAGTATGAATAAGGTATCAATGGTTTCCCATTAGAAATTTGTATTTGTTAGGGATAATTCTATGGACATATATTTTCTTGTTTGGAAGGGAGCCATTAAAATATGCAAACCATTAGGACATTGACGAGCTTATTCAGTTACAGGAGACACATTTCTTGCCTGAAAAAGTGTTTCTTAAAGCAAAGTCTGCTGAGGGAAGGGCATAATAGTCAAGAGATATCACTTTATTAAAAATGGAAGAACTACACCTATCAGAACTATCAACTTCCTGTCCACGGGAGTGTCTTTTTTATCAAGAGTCGACTTAACTGTTTCCCACTTGGCCTCAAGGTCCTTTCACATGGGCCGATCTTTGGGCAAACAAGCGTTCCTAGGAACACTAGTTGCTGACAATCACCCCATGTAAAAGGGCCAGTGATCAGTCAATGATTGAACAATTGCTTATTTTCCAGCTGATTGGATTATCCCATTCAGTGCATTGTTGTCACCAGCACCAGTCATAGAGTTTGATCGATTCTGTGGCCCAGTCTGTTGACCCTTGTAAAAGGATGTGTACATGGTGCCAGACCTGCATACCCTTGTAACTAATACAGAGGTGCATAAAGATGGTACTGACAACTAAATCTGCTTATAGTTTGTCCAATAGGGACTGCAAAGAGGGAACCAGATTGTAAAGAGGTTAAAAACAGAGCTAGTAGAGAAATACTGTATAAGACAAGAGTAGACCAAGCTTTCTAGCAATTCAGAGATGAAGGGAAGATTAGAGTTGGTAGTTACAAGTGCATGACATTTCCAGAGTTGTTTTCTTTGTTTTGTTTTGTGTAATAAGGTTATGACAGATTGTTTAAAAGATGAGGTAAAGATACCAGAAGAAAGAGACAAGCTAAATATTTTAGGTGAATAATGACAGCTTGGTAAGAGAAGTGGACTAGGTGTAAGGGAACAGGATCACTAATGCAGGTAGTAGGGTTGGCAGAAGAGTGGGGGCTGAGACTTCTTTTTTTGGTATTGGGTCAAAGTTTGAAAGTGAACAAGAGGCAACGCTAGAGTGAAGGGGGTTGATAGTATTGGATGATAGCTATATGCATAGTGCTGGTGGATAACTATATGCATAGTGCTGGAGGATAACTATATGCATGGTGCTGGAGGATAACTATATGCATAGTGCTGGAGGATAACTATATGCATGGTGATGGAGGATAACTATATGCATGGTGCTGGAGGATAACTATATGCATGGTGCTGGAGGATAACTATATGCATGGTTTTGCCAATTTTATCTTTGAAAAGGCTGCCAGGTCTTTTGTAATGAGCTATATGATAGATACCCAAACAGGACTATTGTATTGGATATTATAGATGTGGAGATAAGAGAAGGATCTTGTTTGGCACGGTGAAGGGTAAAGTTGTAGATTTGAAATGTTAACTTGTAATAAAAAAAAAAAATCAGCTTTTTACGATTTTCTTATCAGACATTCACCATACAGTACCTAGAGCACAACTATAGAAAGAAGTTTGAGGTATGCCCCAAGGTTTCTTTTGTGCCTTGAGGGTCAAAGTTGTGGGAGTAAATGGTGTGACTGGGTTGTCAATTGGGTTTAAAAGATTTCCGTTAGCATCCAACTAATCCAGTGGAGGAACAGATGGGGGCTCATTTTAAGCAACATAGATACAGATAGTGGCACACTATGAGGGCCTAACTACAGTTAGGGGCATTTTAGGAGGAGTTAGTAAAAAGGTGTAAAATGCGTGGGAAAAGTAGGAATTCTAAGATGTTTGTGAAACAAATGTGTTCATTGTATACTGTTGTTTTTTAGTAACCGTATGACTGTATTGGTTAGAAGTATTCAGTATTATTATACATAGAACACTGGCATACACATATGCCCATTGTGAGATACATTCTTGTTTTCGGGGTGAGGAGTGGGGTTGTAAAACGTATATTTATGTAGCCTAGTAATGTTAGTGTGGGGTGGAGCTAAAGGATGGGCCCTGAGAATGCACTCCTCTTGTGGACCCAAGGTACTCCAGAGCGGCATAATGAGAGTGCATATTACTCAAGGCAGAGAAATAAAAAGACTGGCAGCAAAGTGAATTGGCAAGGTGAGCCCTGGTGCGGATTTAGTAAAACTGTTTGTCAGCTTAACAGGACAAACTGTTAAAATTGAAAAACAAGCAAATGACTTTACACTTACCCAGAACTTACAGCAGCCACCTGCAACCAAGACTGGACTGGGACTAAAAGACAGTACTGGCATACAAACCCCACCAGACCACATACCATATCACCACCAACCTCCATACTGCAAAAAAACAATGATACACAATAGGCTGCAACACATTTTGCGATATGTAATCACATTCTTCAGCACTTCTTATACTACACTAAACCATCAGCACTACACGGAAAAAAAGTAACCTGTTAACACATAGTCACAATATTGAGGACTGGTGGCGTAGCTATAGGGGTCGCAGCGGTCGCCATGGCGACTGGGCCCCTACACTAGGGGGGCCCGCACGGCCCCCCTTGCCACTTGTCTCTTTAAGCATCCCGAAAAGCTGCGGCCGCGCAGCTTCTCGGGATGCACAGATCGCTTTGATGTTCCGCCCACACAGTGAGCGGGCGGAACCTTAAAGTGAGCAGAATGCAGGAGCAGGACCTGTCAGCGTCCTGCTCCTGCATTCCCTCCCATAGGCTGCTGACACTTCATACCAGCAGCCTATGGGACGCCGGGACGTGGCCTCTCCGGCAGGTGTGATGATGTGACGTCATCACGCCTGCCGGATGTTTGCTTTTTTAGGGGCACCTCTGGGGGCATAATTAGTTCATGGGGGCACCTATGGGGGCATTATTAGCTCATGGGGGCACCTGTGGGGGCATTACTAGTTCATAGGGGCACCTCTGGAGGCATTATTAGCTCATGGGGGCACCTCTGGGGGCATTATTAGCTCATGGGGGCACCTCTGGGGGCATTATTAGCTCATGGGGGCCACCTCTGGGGGCATTATTAGCTCATGGGGGCACCTCTGGGGGCATTATTAGTTCAGGGTGCCACCTCTGGGGGCATTATTAGCTCATGGGGGCACCTCTGGGGGCATTATTAGTTCATGGGGGCACCTCTGGGGGCATTATTAGCTCAAGGGGGCACCTCTGGGGGCATTATTAGTCCATAGGGGCACAGCAGGGAATCCTACATACAGGGGGCACAGCAGGGGATCCTACATACAGGGGGCATCCCACATTCCTACTTGCTTTACTGCACATAACACCAAACTGCGCAGTTACTTTGGGAGCCTACAGGAGGGAGAAAGGGAAGGAAGTTGCTAGAAATGTGAGGAGCCTAAATTGTTTGTCTCGCAGGTTCTGAAAAGATGAAATGTATCTGGAAGAAATCATCATGGAGGACTGGGCCGGATGGAGAGGAAAAGGGAAAGTGACGCCTCAGATCCAAGAAGACGTCACCTGTGAGTCCCTGTATGATGGTTTTCTTATTTAGTAGAACATTATTTTTTTTTAAGGGGTGCCCCGAGGTGGAAAAGGTTGGGAAGCACTGCACTAATCTGTCCCGCTGCACCCGCTGGCACATGCTGTCATCTGCGGGAACCACATCTACTACATTATCTGTACTCAGAGATACCACTGTGTTATCTGTGGTGTTACATAGGACTGCAAGTGACTACTATATTATCTGTACTCAGAGGGATATCACTGTGTTATCTGTGGTGTTACATAGGACTGCAGGTGACTACTACATTATCTGTACTCAGAGATATCACTGTGTTATCTGTGGTGTTACATAGGACTGTGTAACGCCCGGAGTAGTGGATCCACTGGACCGGCACCAGCGATGGCACAAACCTCACCAGGGAGCGGAGTCTAAGGGACCGCTGGTTTTCACCAGAGCCCGCCGCAAGGCGGGATGGACTTGCTGCGGCAGACGACCCCCAGGTCGCTACCCCTGGCTTGGTTGCTGGTGTCGGCAGGCGAGGCGTGGCAGGAGATGGCACAGGCAATAGTCTGCAGATGAGAGAGCACGTGACAGGCTGGACACGGGAACAGGTGGAGTGACAGGGGAACAGGAACCAGGAACGGGGACTTGGGACCAGGTAACGGACAGGACTCAGGAACAGGGACTTGGGACCAGGTAACGGACAGGACACAGGAACAACAGGGAGCTGGGCCAAACGCTATGGGAAGCATGTAGAGGCTCCAACACTAAGGACAGGGCATGCTGGGATTTATAGGGGAGTGATTGGTGACACTACCCAATTAGGAGCGCACTGCCCCTTTAAATCTGAGACAGCCGGCGCGCGCGCGCCCTAGGAGGCGGGGACGCGCGCGCCGGCCGGCACAGACCGCGACATGCATGGAGGAGAGGTGAGGCGCCCCAGGGGCCGAAGCAGCAGCAGCGCCGGGTCCCTACACAAGGACCCCGGCGGCTGCACGGGACAGGAGGCGGTCGCGGCGGCAACCCGGAACGCGGGAAGCCGCCGCGGCCGTGACAGTACCCCCCCCTTTGGCCTCCCCCTCTTTCTTGCCTGCAAATGGCACAGGAAGCCACAAAGTCTTTGACATCTTGGGATAGGCTGGGCCACCAGTAGTGGCGAGAGATCCGTTGGCCGGTCTTACGGACTCCAGGGTGCCCGGCCTCCAACGAGGAATGTCCCCACTTCAAAATACCTCTTTGAAGCGCAGGGTGAACATGAGTCTTTCCGGGGGGTACTCTCTGAAGAGTGGAGGTGACGACTGGTACTAGGCGATCAGGCGGTATAACGTGGCAAGGGACTGTGGGTCTGTGGACGAGGACCTTCTGTAAGTTCTTCCGGTGGTGAGAGGACACGACCTTAGTCTTGGGTACGGGGAGAGGGTACACCTCGGCAGAGAAGGCATCCGCCGAGTCTTGGTCTTCTGCCGGTAGGCCGGATAGAGGCTTGGCCGGGACAGGAAATGACATAATACACTTGGTCTGAGGTGACTTGAGACACTGGTGGGAACAGTCCTGACCCCAACTGAGAATCTCCCCGGTTCTCCAGTCCAGCTGAGGGGCATGTTCTTGTAGCCACGGGAGTCCCAGGAGGACCGCGGGGGAAGAATGGGGCAGGACGTAGAAGGATATCTCTTCTTGATGTAAAGGACCCACCTGGAGGACTAAAGATGCGGTCTGGTAGTACACACGGTCGGTAAGAATTTCGCCCGTGACCGAGGAGATAGTCAGGGGCCTGGCTAGTCGGGTCACGGGTAGCCGCCATCTTTGGACCAATGTTGCCGCAATAAAACTGCCTGCTGAGCCAGAATCGAGGAAGGCAGTAGTCTGATGATTTTGTCCTGAGGGAGTCCGGATGGAAACTGGCATAGACAGACTTGGAATGGTGGCATTCGCACCTAGGGACACCTGTCCCACCGGACCTAGGTGCGAGCATCCTCCGGATGTTTGGGGACGTAGGGGACATCCCAGCCGGAAGTGATCGGAACCACCGCAATAGAGACAGAGATTCTGCTCCAGGCGCCGGATTCTTTCATCAGGCGTCAGGTGAGCCCGTTCCACCTGCATAGGAATCTCAGGAGAGGGTTGGGACATCGAAAGGTCAGGATTCTGGAAAACCGGCGCCAGCTGGGGATGGCGACGGGAATGGGTTAGTAAATGTTCATGCCGAACCTCCTCCTCCCTCTCCGAAAAACGAGTATCAACTCGGGTGGCCAGTAGAATGAGTTCGTTCAGGGAGGTAGGCAGGTCTCGGGCAGCGAGCACGTCTCTCACTCGACTAGACAGGCCCTTCTTGAAGGTGGCCAATAGGGCGGCCTCGTTCCAGTCCAATTCAGCTGCCAGGGTGCGGAACTGGATGGCGTAGTCACCAACAGAGGAGCTGCCTTGAGAGAGGTTGAGGAGAGCAGTCTCGGCTGAAGAAGCACGGGCAGGTTCCTCAAAGACGGAGCGAAACTCGAATAGGAAGGCCCGGAGATTGGCAGCAACAGGATCATCACGGTCCCACAGTGGCGTGGCCCAGGCCAGGGCTCTACCCTCTAATAGGCTGATGATGAAAGCCACTTTAGAGCGCTCGGTGGAAAACTGACTACTCAAAAGTTCAATGTGCATGGTGCACTGAGTCAGGAATCCTCTGCACAACTTAGAGTCCCCAGAGTACTTGCTTGGGAGGGCCAGTCGGAGTGAAGAAGCAGCGTCAGGAGATGGTGTGCGCTGGGCAGTAGTCTGCTGCTGTAAGGCGGCAGTGAGTTGCTGGATCTGCTGTGACTGTTTCTGGATTTGTTGAGCCTGTTGCGCGACCACTCTGGCGACGTCACGGAGATCTGGCACCTCGCCGGGATCCATGGTTGGAGCCTACTGTAACGCCCGGAGTAGTGGATCCACTGGACCGGCACCAGCGATGGCACAAACCTCACCAGGGAGCGGAGTCTAAGGGACCGCTGGTTTTCACCAGAGCCCGCCGCAAGGCGGGATGGACTTGCTGCGGCAGACGACCCCCAGGTCGCTACCCCTGGCTTGGTTGCTGGTGTCGGCAGGCGAGGCGTGGCAGGAGATGGCACAGGCAATAGTCTGCAGATGAGAGAGCACGTGACAGGCTGGACACGGGAACAGGTGGAGTGACAGGGGAACAGGAACCAGGAACGGGGACTTGGGACCAGGTAACGGACAGGACTCAGGAACAGGGACTTGGGACCAGGTAACGGACAGGACACAGGAACAACAGGGAGCTGGGCCAAACGCTATGGGAAGCATGTAGAGGCTCCAACACTAAGGACAGGGCATGCTGGGATTTATAGGGGAGTGATTGGTGACACTAACCAATTAGGAGCGCACTGCCCCTTTAAATCTGAGACAGCCGGCGCGCGCGCGCCCTAGGAGGCGGGGACGCGCGCGCCGGCCGGCACAGACCGCGACATGCACGGAGGAGAGGTGAGGCGCCCCAGGGGCCGAAGCAGCAGCAGCGCCGGGTCCCTACACAAGGACCCCGGCGGCTGCACGGGACAGGAGGCGGTCGCGGCGGCAACCCGGAACGCGGGAAGCCGCCGCGGCCGTGACAGACTGCAGGTAACATAAGGTGAAATATTCAGGTGGTGATTTATCCAGGTTGCAGAAGTTCAAACTTCATCGTGCCCTGCTGACAGTTTATTATGGGAGTTGTAGTTTTGCAGCATGTGGCTCTTCAGGTTGCAGCACTACAACCCCCATCGTTTCCAACTGGCAGTTCATGATGAGAGTTGTAGTTTTTCAGCTGGAGAGTCAAAGATTGGAATACAACGATTAGACAATGATACAGTACAGTCCATTAATTATAGGGGGCAGTAGTGCAGTACATGAGGTGGAGGCAGTGACAGTGCATTAGAACATGGTGGCACATTAGAGTAATTGGATATAACGTTAGATATGACTTTGCCTGATCGGGTGAGATGGGGGGCCCCAAGCTAAAATTTTGCACCAGGGCCCATCAGCCTTTAGCTACGCCCCTGTTGAGGACCCTCACTCTTCACCCAGGTATGTTACAGCCAAATAACTAATATCCAACCCCCACCCCTTAGAGATACTCTAATCTTCTTCTCTATCTGGACCAGACTGTCATGATGACTTCTCTCAGCCAAATCTGTTAGACAAACATCTTTGTCAGATATATATTTTACAGTGCTCTCTTTTCCATATCCAAAGTGCCCAAAATGATGATAATGTCACAAGCAAAGAAAGAAACTGATAAACTCCCCAAAATGTACCAGGATCCAGGTTATCATACCCCACAACAGCTTGGGGGCACATCCTTCGTTTGTTTTTTTAGGTGCTTTTAATTGTTTAGCCTTCTAAATAAAGCTAAATCCCATCTGTCTGCGACACTGAACCCAGGTCATGATGTACCGGGAACCCGGGAGAAGATGACAGCCAGTGGGGCAGGAGCTTTGTGATATGGTGCAGCTTAGGCTCGGGAAGTGGTAAACATACAGTATTGGCTTTTTTCATTCTCCCCCCCACCCTCTGCTCGTAGTGATTTTTTGCCCTGCACCGGAACTCTCCTTTAATGGAATATGTTCTGCTCTTTTAACTCCCCCTCATACTGGTCCATAACATGGTGCCCTATCGAGAAGCATGGGGTCATACAACATTACTTAGCTTTCTCCACTGACTCTATGGTAGATTCATGTGTAAATTGCGCAGAGTCATCTCATTATTCAAAACTGTCGAGAACAATATTATAGTACACAATATAAGTGATATATCCTTATTATCATTACAACATATTCCATTAAATCACTGAAGAAGTATCCAACCCCTTTAATTCATGTCATCATTTCTGACTCCCAACCAGTGTGTCTCACAATACACAGCATTGAGTTTGGGGAAATACTACAGCCTTCTTCTTCTTCTTCTTCTTCTTCTTCTTCTATATTTATTATTTCTGGGAAAAAGACCAGGGGGTCTTGGGCAAAATAAAATCTCTAGGCACGGAAATTATTACTAGATAAGGAAGCCTATCAGTGACATACTTCTCAGAAGTTGGAAAATTACTGCTGGTGATAGAGCATTCTGTTTTACTGGGGATTTATATGCATTGTCCAATATAAGGTGGACGGCTGGCTTGTAACAGGATATCACTATGGTACTCACACTCACTACCTTCTACTTCATTTATTTTATTGGGTTTATCAGTTAGAGGAATGGCTGAAATGGACACAATACCCACATTGACATTCACAGGACATTCACTGGAGGATCGAAACTTTCTGAGCCTCCTCTGCAGCTGATACTACAGTAGCCGAGATGCTATAGCTTTCACCCATAGCTCTAGGGTTCACGCTTTAAACTCTTTTCACCCCCCTTTTTACATTCTTTTGCATCAGTTTGATGATGATAAATTGACCTAGAGAAAACATTTGTGTGACTTTTCACCTTATCTACACAAGTGCAAGATATAGATATATTGTTTTTAGTCTAAGACCTAACAGTTTGCGTATATTCACTACAATGTAAGATGTTTCTACATGATGCCACCAGCAGGTCTTTACTTTGTATTCCCTATATGTAACTATTGTCTGGAAAGAGATTACTATATACATTTTAGCAGAAATATCTTCTCCCACAAAACACACACATGTTAAATTACTAAGTTATTAGTGAATGACGAGTAGGGGGTCTAACTGATGTGATACCAACCAATACCCAGAACAGATCTTTTTGGAGGTTATGTGGCAAGCCAATGAAATACCATCTAGCAGGAACAAGTTAAAATAACCCCCTTTAACCCCTTTAAGTGGAAAAGCTTTCTTATAATTGTTTCCCAGAAGCGATAAAACTTCTGATATTCATGAAACTCTTGCAACCCAAGATTTAACCATCTGAATGCCACGCACAACATGGCATTTAGGTGGTTGACTGATAGCTGATAGCTGTTTACACTGTCATGGCTCTGATTAATAACTCTGCAATACAATCATGGGGTGTCGATAAGTTACCATGACCTCTGAAAGCTCTCACTGTGACTGCCATGTAAACTGTATTGCTACAGCCTGCCACAAGTAGGGTGTCAGGAATGTGCAGTAGCCTGGTGTGAACTGGGACTGTTTTTGCTTTTGTGTGACACACCCGCTTGCTTCTCAGGTTCCAGCAATGCAGGAGTTACACTGAGCTCTGCTAGTCTTGATTGCTACAGCTGAGCATGGCTTTTGATTGACTTTTTCCTCTGCCTGTCCGGAACCTTGAGGATCAGAGCGCTGATCCAATGGGATCCGGACCGGGCTCTTGATCCTCATAAAAGGAGGATGAGCCAGTCTCTCATCCCTCGCTATTAAGGTTCATACCCTGATCCCAGCTCCCCCTGTCTATTCCTGCGATCCCCGTACCTAATTCCTCTGCTTGATTTACCTGTTATCTGACCTCCCGCCTGACCTTTGACTATCTGAATGTTTACTGATTTTGCACTGCATTGCCCGTTTGGCTTTGACTTGTTGACTCTCCTTTATGTTTGTCTGTCTTGTTCTGTGTTACACTTACACCAGAGCAGGGACCACCTTCATGGTTTTCCGCGGCTGCCTAGGGCCATTTAAGGCAAGTAGGTAGGGATAGTGGGTGGTTTCAGACCTAGGGCTCACTGCCGTGTCTTATCCCTACCTCCCTGTCCTGACATAGGGTATACTAGTTGACTGCAGTTTACTGTAATACAATAGCTCTGCCACTCCTAAGTCCCAAGTAAAAGTGCCCTGGTGACATCACCATATACTGTGCACAGGATGTTATAGCCATTAACTGGGCCAAGCTGCCTCATCAGTAATTGAGGTCAGTGATTGACTGCAGTGTCTCAGTCAGGTGGAGTCACAGTCTAGTGTCGGGATCTTGGGAGCAATGACAGTGAAGGACCAGAAACTGTAGGGGGTATGGGCACCCATAGATTACAATGAACTAATACTATACCTCCATGTGCCTTTAACTGTATACATGAAAAAAACTATATATTTTTATACAGCTTTTATCCACAATGCTCTGATGCAGCCTCGCCATTCTTACTACAACTGAAGCAGATGTACCTACTAGGATATCCAAACACAGATTTACAAGCTAAGAATAGTAATCCAATAATAATTAACATTTTACCTGAAAAATATTATTTTGCTAATTCCTATCATGTCATTACTGGGAAAAAGTTTTTTTTTGTCAGTACAAACTTGGACTTTTAAGTTTAAGTATAAAAAAAAGGAATAAAAGAATGTTTAACTAATGTGCTACCTGTGTCAGACATGTTTGTTTTTCTGTTCGCAATTCATTTGCCCCATATTAACAAACTGGTTAAAGTCTATCTATTATTACAAAGTAAAAAGATCCCAATCGCTCCTCTGTCTGTAGCCATATATAGGCTTAAAGCGTAACTGTCATTTCAGGGCCATTTTTGCTGAAAATAATAAATATCAATAGTACAAGCGATTTTAGGAAACTTTCTTAAAATCGCAAATGCAAACGAGCGCCGATCAGAGAAATATGCGCTTGTTTGCAATGCTTGTACAAGGCACAATAAATCAATCGACCAGGCCGCACAAATGATGGTTGCATTGTTTGTGTGCCTATTAACATTTATTATCAGCCACACGTCTCCTGTTTACACAGAAAGATGTGTAGGTGATAGTGATAAATTTTATTGCTGCATATAAAATCAAACCAATCGGCAAGCAGGGGTTTTCCCGCTCATCAACTGATCAATGGCATTTTTACATGGGCCGATTATTGGCTGACTAAGCATTTCTATGAGAACTCGTTCCTAATAATTGGCCCATGTAAGAGGGCATCATAGCTTCCCTTTTCATGGCCTCAACTGATGCCTATTCTATCCCTCTGAATCACCTCTTGAGGAAATCAACTCCTGGCAAGATCAAGTTAGCTCCCACAGCTCATAATGGCTTTAATATCTACTCTCCCCCTTATTCTTGGATAGGCTCATAGCCTATCCGAGAATTTTTGGCATGGACATACTGGTGAATAATAAAAACCCATTTCTCATCCCAGGAAATTGAGGCGGCATTTAAACCCTTCCAAAAACAGATAATGGTAGTGTCATGGTGTATTGGCCAACACTTTGGAAGCCCTATGTCTCAAAGGGGAGACTTTCTGAAATTTCTGTAGCCATGCTCATTTCACATGTTCCTCCCTTGCTGTATTCTGTTGGAGTCATAGAGCAGTTTATAGTCTTCTCGGTATCGTAGTTGTTTTACGGTGACTGTTCTTTGTATTGCCATTTCTAGTAGATCCAGAATGATGCAATGTATGCCTCATAAGAAATTGTAACACTTTATTTATGGAAGGACATTGTAGTTTATGTTGTAATCTTACTTTGTTATTCTTGTTTTCTGTACTCATAAAACTTCAATAAAATGGGATATAAAAAACAACAAAAAATAAGTCCTCACGGGACTAGTTTGAATGAAAAATAAAAAGAAAGTTATGAAGAAGAAGAAAAGTTAACAAAGATATGTTCATAAATGCTGCAGCTGGAAGGGGTTAAAGGAGTTTCTCACTTTAATAGAACTTATCTGCGAAACCACACCCAAACTGAGGACAAGCATGGTGCTGCTTTTGGAAATAGGAATGTTTTTCTAAGTCTGGGTTAAGGTGGGATTCTGTGCTTGTCTACAGTCCTACTTAAAATTTTAACTTTCAATAGTGCTGAGGATGCAGAAAAGGACTCCATACTGTATATTGTTAAACCTTGATCTGCAAAAGCCACCTATGCTTACATTGTTTTACAATTTTCATTGTACAGTATGTATTCTATGCAGAACGTCTATTTGGCAAACCTTCCTACAGTTTAGCCAATGTTTATTGATACATGTATTGTAATTGACTCATTTATGTTCTTTCTCCCTTCCATTTCCAGGCACCATGATGCTTGCTGTATACAACTACAATTCACCAAGAGCCCTGGTAACCAGGTCAGCATTGGGGACAGTGCTTATTATTCTATGTTTGATCTTAGCACACATAGGTAAATAATAATTAATTCTTTTGGACTTTGTATAAGCTACTGACCAACATTGTTAAGAAATAAAATAAATTACTGTTGGTAAAACACTAGAAAAGGTTTTGCATGACCAATATTATCCAATGCTAAATACTTGACTTTCTACATTATGTGCTAATTGTGCCTAATGCGCCAATAGTAGAGAGGAGCGAACCAGTTCGGCCGGTATGGGATCCGGTTGGGATGTTTCCAAAAGTCCGAGTCCGGTCGGATTCAAATTTTTGGAAGTTCGCTCCGAGTTTATATTCTTTTTTTCTTGCTTTCTAAAATGTCTGCCGCCATTTTAGAAAGCAGGAAGTGTTCTGGGCGGGAAATGCGCTTTCCCATGATGCCCGGAACACATTAAATCAGCAGGGATGTTGCATTAGCCCACCCCCTGTGTGACATCGGTATTGCTTTAGGGTGCGTTCACACCTACAGGATCTGCAGCAGATCTGCAGCAGATTTGATGCTGTGTTCAGTTATTTAAATGAAATCTGCTGCAGAAAATCAGCTGCAGATCCTGTAGGTGTGAACGCACCATTAAGAGGAGCCGTCACATGACCGCATGAGGCAGTCTGCACAGAGAGAGGAAGTTAGCAGTGCACAGAGCTCGTTAGTAACAAAATGCTGCTGCTGCACGCCGCTGTACTGAGAAGATATTGTACAAAAGCAAAGACAAAAAGAGGAAAGCGGAAAGGAGAAACACATAGGGGGAGATTTATCAAATTGTGTAAAATTTAGACTGGTGCAAACTTGCCACAGCAACCAATCACAGCTCCTCTTTTCTTTCACCAGAGCTGGAAGCTGAGCTGTGATTGGTTGCAGTGGGCAGTTTGCACCAGTCTAAAATTTACACCCTTTGATGAATCTCCCCCATAGTGATTGAGAGAGAAAAATAGAGAGGGAGAAAGATAGATAGATAGGTAGATAGATTAGGTATAGGAGAGCAAAGGGTGCACAGAACAAAAACGTGCTATACAGATATTCAAGTACTATACTGTCACCCTTGCGAGAGTGTATATGACATAGGTGTTTTCCTAGGCACAAATATATACCTTGTGCATGCGTGTAGAATAAAACTCTAAAAAAAAGTGCTATACAGATATATAAGTATTATAGTTGGACCCTTGCGAAAGTTTAGTGGAGAGACTGCTCCTTCACTGCATTTGTGACCATTTTCCTGCATAGACCCTGTAATGGTGAATTTCCGGCATAGACTCTGTAATGTTGAATATTGAAGTCTAAAAAATAAAATTGACTTTGAGATATTAAAAAGATAATGATATTATTGACATGTAGAGCCCTAAATTCAACCAAATACACTACCCCCGTATCATATAGATGCTTTAAACTATGAAATCTGAAGAAATCCGAAATTCTGTCAAACCGAACTTTTCAAGAAAACCTTGAAGTCCGTTCGGAACGAACTTTTGAAACGTTCCCTCATCTCTAGCCAATAGCAAGCTGGATGTTCCCCTCCTCTTATGTCTGTGATTTATTCATCTGACCACAGAACAGTTTTTCATTTACAAAATATATTTTGTTATTGTAGACATAGATCAATGTACATGTCTTAAAGGGGTTGTCTGGAGAGCAGAAAAGGTATTACGCTTTTTGTTCCCTAGTACTCCTAGTACTCCACATCTGCCCTTTGTGCCCTGTATTCCTTCTGAGAGGGGCAAGAGCCAAATTGTGAGCACCACCTGTTGGCGAAACCACGCCTGCATGCGATTTCCGGTAGTCACACATGTTGCCAATGTTACGGTGACATTGTGTGGCTATTAGAAATCAAATGTTGGGGTGGTTTCATCTGCACGGGATGATTGAGATTTGGTACTCACTGCTTCTTGTTGGATGTGCACAGGGCAGATGTGGAGCGCTGAGCAGAAGAAGAGGTAATCCCTTTTCTGCTCCCCACATGACCCATTTAAGTGACTTTTAAGCTCAGATGGTAAAAATATCATTAAGTGATGTTTTTGTTAGTAGTAGAAAAAGTAGTTTGGTTAAGCGGCATAAATCTTCTAACATGCTTTTATTTGCCATGCATTTCTTTTAGGAAACCAGAAACAATTCAGCCCTCATCCTCTGGTTTTAACATTATGCATGACTGTGTCAGCCCTTTGGAGCAATACCGGCATTCTACAGATCCTAGTCGATAATAAGATCGTTTCGACAGATCAGTTTTGTGTTGCAGTTTTTCCCGGTTTACTCGCCATTTCCACTGCTTTTCTTATAATCGGATGTGTTGGGACACTTCATAATCAAGGGCCCATACCTATCATGGCCTTTGCGCTGGGGTTAGCGAACATCCACGTACTTGCTATGTGTAATAACCAGTCACTTGGTCCATCGGGTATTGGATGTAACTTTATGATTGTCACAACTGTCAGTTTATACCTTGTGGCAATGAGATTCTGGGATATCTTGAAAGGAAAACCGGGCCCAAAGGCTCAGAATTGTGTCCATTCCAAAAACCTTATATCAAGAAACCATCTCATTGTGACTGGAATTATGGCTAATATGGTGTCTTCGAGTGTAATCTGTGGAAAGCTTATTGGAACAACTAATCTTCAGTTCCTCGCCCATGCCCACTGGATGTTCACGTCAGCAATGTACCAACTCATGGTTTCGGTTGCCTCATTTTGTGCTTCAGACATATTGAATGCGACATTCTTCAGCTTTCTGTCCATCCTTAAGTTTGCAGAGGGATATTCATTTCTAAATCAACCTCACTTAACGCATGTCCCATTGCTTCCTCTACCGTTCATGGTTGTGTTTGCAGTCCTTTTTGCTATTTTAGCTTGCATGATGTCTCTGAGAAACTTCTACTTTGGCATATATACATTACTCTTTGCTGTTTACTGTGCTTCTTTAACTCTTCCGAGTGGAATTAACCATATTGCACCACAAGTGATCAGCCTCATCATCTTCATCTCTTCGGTTGCCTATATGTTTCTAAGGCTTTACTTCTCGAAGGCAGAATTCAAAACCCCAAAAAGTCACAGTCTATTGGAAATCATGAATTCCTTACTTCGAATTCTTAAGATAAGACAAAAGAAATTCCTTTTTTGCTCATATTCTGATGGTTTTAGATTTAAGGAAGTGGATGCTATTGGTCACGCATTTAACACTCTGGCAGTCTTTTCTATTGTTGTGGAAACAAGAGCTTCCTTCATTTTAGGCATTGTGGTGGGAATCATGGTTCTCATAACTGGCTTACTGTCTGCATCTGCTGGTAAGACCTTGGAGAGCAGCGCCTTTCTATTTTATGGAATCTGGTGGATACTCTTTGGAACGGTGAGATACTGGTGCTTATTTGTGTTGGTAAAGGTGTTTTATTTAGGCCTGGGGATAATATGCTTTATAGTATTACACGGCTTTATCACTGCTTGCATGATCATGCTAAATAAAGTTTGGTTCATAAATTCCTTAATTTTTGAGGGTCTTCTTCTAATTATTCTTCTGCGAACGCATTCTATTGTTAATTGGGAAACCACTGTTGCTTTTAGTATACTTTTTGGTGTTATAAGCTTCTATTGCTTTCTGGCATCCATACTCAATGGGACTGTAGAGAAGCCCCATCTCCCTTGGGGTGAACCATTCCTAAAGAATCCACTGCTGAAGCAGGGTCGCATGATGTGTACACTTCCTGCTAAAAAAATATCATCAATTAAGAAAATTGTAGGTAAGTGATGTTTGTTATAAAAAAAGATTCCATTTATTGATATGTATTATCAATTAAAATAAAAATGTCTATTGACGCATAGCGGCCAATCATTCTCTGTTTCAGAAATCATGAGCACAGGGGGCATCTGTGTAATTCCCGCAGATGTGGGTTATGTAATTGCATCGGCTTGTCGATTCCCAGACTCAGTGCAGAAACTTTCCAAGTAAGTATAATGTCTGAATTTGTTTTCTATCAGTATATTGACTAGCTGTACAGCAACCAATAAAAAGCCTAGTTCCTATGATTAAAATAAATGGGTCCACATCCTTACTATGCTATGTTTGTCTTCCCAGCACAGGACAAGTTCTGTTTATTTCCTGCTCATGCTTTTGATTGTTGAGTTTTAACATGACGCATGGATAGAATGGCGCTGGCAAGGGGAAGCCGGTGCTGCGGTCCGTTTTTTTTTAACCCCGGCCTGGTTCCTGTGTACGGCGTTGTTCTATCCGTGGGTGATATCAAAGCAAGTATACCTGATGGTACATTCATTTTAACGGTATTACAACTCAACGATCAAAAACATGAACAGGAAATAAACAGAACTTGTTCTGTACTGGGAAGACAAACATGGGATAGTAATCATGTGGGCCCATTTATTTGAATTGCTGTATGGTAATTTTTGGTGTTTTTAAAAGATTTATAAAATATTTGAATAAGAAAATAAATGGGTGCACAAATATATCTCATAGGGCACAAGAAGCCTATGAATAATACCAAAAAACTCAACAGAAAAAAGATGAGGGTGGCAGATTATAATATGGGCAGTAACCCCCTTTCCGAACCACCAATGTTCTGCTGAAGACCGTGTTCCAGGTGTTCAGGGCTACTTTAGTGTGACAAATCAGAAAGATGTCAGCTTCTCATGCATCACTTTCCCTTGTAGCCACAGGCAGCTTAAGGCCTTTAGTCTATGAGGGGATAGGTACATCTGCAGACATTATACTGTGATGCACACAGTGTATGATGTGATCACACTGCCTAATAGCCCTATTTCACGGAACGATTATCGTTCATAGACTCGCACCAACGGCCGCTCGTTAACTTAACGCACTTAACGATTTTTTTAAGCGAACGATAACACATAATACGTGTGGGAATGTGAACGATATCTGTAGTGTAACGATTGTTTTGCGGTCAATACATCGTTACATGGTCGTTTAAAATGTGGGGAAATGTAGGTAGACATTTCAAGAACGACTGAAAGATTTTTTATTCAACTAAAAGATTAGTGAATTATTGTTGAAAGACCAACGATTTTTTTTCGACATGTTGAAAAAAAATAGTGAACGACGATTTCTCTGTTGTCGTTCCCTCGTTTACAGCTATTCCACAGAACAAATATCGTTAACGAGCGGTCGTTTGAACGATTTTATTAACGATAATCATTCAAAAAAGTTCCGTGGAATAGGGCCTTAAGCTGGGGGTGTCCAACAGGGAAAGATGCTGCAGTGTGATAGTTGGGTAAGGTAAGTGGACTATCTGCTTTGTGGGTTCCACATTATGGGACTAATAACTGTATGGGGCACTATCAATTGTGAGTGGCATTATTGATGGACTTAAAGGATTGTATTGTCCCCCAAAAGTTATACAAATCACCAGTATACACTTATCACAGGAAATGCACATAAAGTGCTTTTTTCCCTGCACTTACTACTGCATCAAGGCTTCACTTTCCGGATAAAATGGTGATGTCCCGACCCGACTCCCAGAGCTGAGCATCTCTCTGCCATTATTCTCTCCAGCAGCCACAGCCCGCACAGCTCTGGGAGTCGGGTCGTGACATCACCATTTTATCCAGAAAGTGAAGCCTTGATAAAGTAGTAACTGCAGGAAAAAAAACACTTTATAAGCATTTCCTGTAATAAGTGTATATTGGTAATTTGTATAACTTTGGGGAGGCAATACAATAATTTATTAAAAAATGTTGCCACACTTTTAATTTAACTACTGTGTAGGACACTATTAGAAGTAATTAAGGCATGGAGGCAATATTTAAGGGTCTAGCACTGCACTCTAGTTTCCGTCTCTACTGAAGAAAGTCAGTCTCAGTCCTTGTCAAGGGGCTCTGGCCTAATTTTTCTCATATAAACCTATGGACAATGGATGCTGAAATGTTTTAACTCTACCCATGTGTATGTCTACTCTGTTTTATAAGAAGCAATGTGACCAGATTGCAAAAGAAAACTCAATGAGCTCTGAAAAACATAAATCCTGATCCTGAACAAATTGTGTAAATCTAGATCCCTAATAAATAAATCTCTAAATAGAACCAAAGTATATTTAATGGTGCTATGCTGCCCCCACTTGACAATACATGGTAAAATCTTGTAACCTGTACTCATTATTTTTATGGAAGGTTATAAATAATACTTCTATCCACTGAATTAAAGGACAGGACATTACTATATGGGTACACAAATTGCAGTCGCATATGGACCCTGGAGGTCCCTCTGCCCCCTATTAGGAGACTATTGCTATGAATGACACATGACAGTTTCAGATTTTGCATTAGGCCAAGGAGTTTCGATAATACCTCTGGTGTGGAGCTAGGGAGCTACGTAAGTCATATCCAGCTGGTGCCTGTCCTAGAACCAAGGACATTTCCCATGCCTGTCAAATGCTGATTACCATCACCCCCTTCTTCACGGAAAGCAGGACCTAGTAGTAGTAGAGAAACCCCAAGCATTCCAGGTAAACCTGGACTTTCTGGTTTGTCTAAAATGTCTTTTGTATTTAGCAAATGAAAGAGCAAGAGTTCTAAAGTCACTAAAGCAGCTCACACTATAAACACCTACATATTACGGTCTTAAAGTGGAATTTTCCTCTCAATTTGTTTAAGCAATATGGTCACCTCTAACCGGACTCATTTCTTCCTCATCATATGTCTCTATTGTACATTTCTCTTCAAGTGAACCAAAAGGTTGAGTCACAAAGGTATAGATAAGGTTAGGAACAGAGTGTTCACTATGCACTTACCCTCACAGTACTCTAGAACAAAAGAAACAATAAAACAAAGTTTGGACAAAAAGAGAAAGGAGCGCTGCACCTCATACCTATGGCTGACACTAATGCCTCTCGGCTACATTTAAAAACCAATGCCAGGATGTTGGTATATAATTTGATCAAACCATATTGCCTCAAGTACCACGTGCAATTCCCCCAGTTCACATGAGTCCCTACACTAACTTCACTCTGTGTCGGTCAGCGACTGCTAACCCCACAGAGCGAGTGCAAGCAGGGAAGGGAGGCCATAGAATGGCCCTGCAACCCCACTGTCAGAGGACCAAACTCCAAGGGCCCCCCCAAACCCAGCAGGCGCCGCCGGCGGAGAAAGGGGCCACCAAGCAACACAAGTGTGAACAAGATCTAACTACTAACCATTGCTCCTGCAGGTAGAATGGGAAGAATAGGAAGTACTTACCATGTGTGCACAGGTGCTTCCTGCTAACTGGGGTCACATGGAGGAGTGCTAGCACTCAGAAAAGAGAAAGGAGCTGCTGCACCTCACACCTATAGCTAATTCCTCTCGGCTACATTAAAAACCAACGCCAGGATGTTGGTATATAATTTGATCAAACCATGTTGCCTCATGTACCACGTGCAGGTCCCCTGGTTCACACGAGTCCCTACACTAACTCCACACTGTGTCAGTCAGCGACCATTAACCCCACAGAGCGAGCGCAAGCAGGGAAGGGAGGCTATAAAATGGCCCTGCAACCCTTTCTCCACCGGCACCACCTGCTGGGTTTGGGGGGGCCCTTGGGGTTTGGTCCTATGACATTGGGGTTGCAGAGCCATTTTATGGCCTCCCTTTCCTGCTTGCGCTCGCTTTGCAGGGTTAGCAGTGGCTGACCGACACAGTGTGGAGTTAGCGTGGGGACTCATGTGAACCAGGGACCTGCACGTGGTACATGAAGCAATATGGTTTGATCAAATCATATACCAGATTCACTAGATTCACTAGGGCGACCATAGCTTCCATTATGTTAGCAGACAGGGCATATTATTCTGGAGCTTTGTACTATTATTCAGATACATGGTGGGGAACCTTTATAAATTAGTAAACTTCATAAAGGCCCAGAACAAGAGTTGCAGGACAGTTCGGATAGTTCCTGTTCACATTTGCATGCAGAATTATTGCCTCTGGAATCATTTTGCACTTAAATTTACTGTAGCTGTATTCCTGGCAACCAAACAGAGGGATACTTCTCACATACATCACACTAAGTATGCATAGACATTATATTACTTATTAAGTGATACTGCCATCTACTGACTGCTTATAGTACCATTAGTATTACATATTGCATAGAACTTTCTAGTTTTAGTTACAGTACATATACCTAGGTTAAAAATAAAGACCATCAAGTTCAATTTATAATCCTGTTATAGGATGCTATGCTCCCACAATGATAAAAAGTACTCGACACCAGATATAATTAGACTTCATATGCCATAGTCCTACTTTTAAGCAAACTGTGTCCTGTGTTAAACCAGAGGAACACAAAACAACATTAAGAGGCAGATACCAATTGCCCTATACCCGATGCAGCTCGAATTTGTTGAATATGGAATCCATAGCCATTATCCTAGCATCCATATGGAGGCTTCTGACCAGGCCTAGGAATGTGTAGTTTCCCATCTACAGTATATTACCAGGAACATATTACTATGAGGAAGTAACTCTCTTGTACTTTCTAAAGGGCAGACCCAAGCCAAATACACATCACATTAGGGCATTAAGACCCAGTAATACTCAAACACTAATTACACAATCGTAGCAGCAGAACTTCTATTACACATGGGTAACTATTTCTATAGAGCAGGGGTCCTCAACTGGCGGACCGCAGTCTGAACCTGGACCGTGGCGGCCAGCTGTCCGGACCCCGGCTGCGGCGCTGCTCCCTGCACAGTAAGTATCTATGAGCGCTCGTAACGAGCGCTCATAGATACCGAGCGGCGGCGGCGGCAGCAGCACTGTCAGAGAGGAAGCCATTGGCTCCCTCCCTGTCAGTCACCTCTTACTGGCCGCAGCTGTCACAAGAGGCCGCGCTCCCCCTCTGGTGTTGGCGCCGAGTGACTTTCCTGCGCCGGCGGGGAGAGCGGTCTCTAGTGACCGCTGCAGTGCGGCACAGGAGGAAGAGAAGAGGACGCGCAGGACTTAGGTGAGTATACGTGTTTTTTTTTTATGCTATATGGGAGGGGAGAGCACAGGGGGGGCTATATACTGGGGGAGAGAGCACAGTGGCGCTATATACAGGGGGAGAGAGCACAGGGGGCTATATACCGGGGGAGAGAGCACAGGGGGGGGGGCTATATACAGGGGGAGAGCGCACAGGGGGAGAGCGCACAGGGGGGGCTATATACAGGGGGAGAGAGCCCAGGGGGGGCTACATACAGGGGGAGAGAGCACCGGGGGGCTATATACATGGGGAGAGAGCACAGAGGGGCTATATACAGAGGGAGAGAGCACAGGGGGGCTATATACAGGGGAGGGAGCACAGGGGGGGCTATATACAGGGGAGGGAGCACAGGGGGGCTATATACAGGGGGTGAGAGCACAGGGGGCCTGTATACTGGCAGAGAGCACAGGGGGGCTTTATACAGGGGGAGAGAGCACAGGGGGGCTATAAACAGGGGGAGAGAGCACAGGGGGGGCTATACACAGGGGGAGAGAGCACAGGGGGTCTATATACAGGGGAGAGAGCACAGGGGGGCTATATACAGGGGAGAGAGCACAGGGGGGCTATATACAGAGGGAGAGAGCACAGGGGGGCTATATACTACAGGGGGAGAAAGCACAGGGGGGCTGTATACTGGTGGAGAGCACAGGGGGGCTATATACAAGGGGAGAGAGCACAGGGTGGCTATATACAGGGGGAGAAAGCACAGGAGGGCTATATACAGAGGGAGAGAGCACAGGGGGGCTATATACAGAGGGAGAGAGCACAGGGGAGCTATATACTACAGGGGGAGAGAGCACAGGGGGAGAAAGCACAGGGGGGCTATATACAGGGGGAGAGCTCACAGGGGGCTATATACAGGGGGAGAGAGCACATGGGGGCTATATACTGGGAGAGAGCACAGGGGGGCTATATACTACAGGGGGAGAGTGCACGGGGGGCTATATACTACAGGGGGAGAGCACACAGGGGGGACTATATACTACTGGGGGAGAGCGCACAGGGGCTATATACTACAGGGGGAGAAAGCACAGGGGGGCTATATACAGGGGGAGAGAGCACAGGGGGGCTATATACAGAGGGAGAGAGCACAGGGGGCTATGTACAGGGGGAGAGAGCACAGGGGAGCTATATACTACAGGGGGAGAAAGCACAGGGGGGCCTATATACTACAGGAGGAGAGTGCACAGGGGGACTATTTACTACTGGGGGAGAACGCACAGGGGCTATATACTACAGGGGGAGAGCGCACAGGGGGGCTATATACTACAGGGGGAGCTATATACTACTAATGCAGTCACCCCCTGTGTACCTAATTTTAAACGGCTGGTGAGAGAGAGAAAATGCCAGTTTTCCCGCTAATAAGCAGCAATTCTGTATGTAAATAGTTCAACAACGTTTGTGAAAAGTAACAAAACACGTTTCCTACTGATGTTCAGCTCGGACCTTCACCTGACAAAAGACCCCGGTAAGTGGACCTTCACTAAAAGTTGTTGAGTACCCCTGCTCTAGAGTGTCTGTAAAGCATCACTGCTCGCAGCTTGCTGGGCCAGGTGTGAGAGAAAATGTATAGTAATATCAGGTGGGCCATAATACATACTGTAGTACAAAAAATTGCTGATAGGTGGCACCATAGCAGTAGCTGTATTTTATTTGCATAAGATAAGGTTTTCATAGATGCTTGGGTGATCATTTGTTATTCCCTAACAGTGTGGCCTCCCAACATGCAACTTCTGGTAACATTGTCGGACTGGGGCATCTGGGGCCCACCAGAGGAAATGATCTTGGGGGCCCACCAATGAAGAACCAGTGAGAAACAACATGCCAGTCAGTGTTTGTGCAGACTCTAAGGCTGGGGGCCCACCGGGGAGCCTTTGGTCCTCTTGTGGGCCAGTCCAACACTGTATGCTTACCAGTTCATGTGCGCCCATAGTGCTTCCTTAACAATACCCAACAGACAACTGCCTCCTGCAGCTCCTCCAGCTGCAACATTATGTAGTCGGCTGACGGATTGCCTGCTCAGCCAATCAGTGACTGGGGTAGGACACCGCTGCAGTCACTGACTGGCTGGGCGGGCAATCCATCAGCTGAGTACATAATGTTGCAGCTGTAAGAGCCAGGGGCCCATAGAACTTGGCCAAAAAGTACTTCCAGCAGCTGTGACAGAGACACAAGAATGGCGCTATAAGGGCACAGGGACTCATAAGTATACTTTATTATCTTCCCGCACCCGCATGTGGTTGACAGGCGTTTGCAGCAGTGCTTTGGGATTATATGTCGACCTGGAGCTGCTAAACAGGGAGGCCCTCCTCCTGCCCAAGAGGTAGGGCCCACCGGGGGATTCCCCAGTTCCCCTGTGGGCCAGTCCGAGCCTGTCTGGTAATGGGATTTAATAAAGGACTAGGTCTTCTGTGACATACTGGCATCAGTGATTCAGCGATTAAAGCTAAAAACTTGGTTTTGCAAATGCAGAGCATTGTTGAGAACCCAGGGGGGAAAAGAATATTTATAACATGATCTGTATAGATAGAGTGCCACCTAATGCAAAGAAATAAATGCAAAGAAATAAATGGCAATCACATCATCTGAAATGCCTGTTGTTCAATTTTCATCTCATTTGGATCAAAAGGTCAAATTCCAGAGTTGGAAAAGAGGATTTTTTTTTTTTTACTACCAACTACCCTGTGATGGCAGTAGCCCCTACCACCTGCATCATCTGACAAGTGGTTGTGTTTTTCATACAAGTCTACAAAGTGAGGACAAGTCCTACTGGGACAAGATCAGCCTCCTTATTATTCCTATGCCATGACATTTTTGGAGCACTTTGCTTTTCTGTCCTATCTCATTGGCTTAGATTTATCGATCTGCCTGAAATAATTTGGTTTCACCACAGTAACCAATCACAGCTCAGCTTTCATTTTAAAAAAACATCAAGATATGAAAGCCGAGCTGCGACTGGATGCTATGGAATATCTCAAAAAGGTAATTAAAAGTAACTGGAAATAATATTATAAAATTATGAATATGTAAATTAATAGGGAAATGAAAATGTATAGGCAAATATATTTTTATTTCAGAATCCATATGGAAAACAAAGACAGTGAGACGTCCATTTACATTACAGATGTAAAACAACTGCAACCAATAAAATATTTACTCGGCAAAGTGATGTGGGATTTTATTGAAGGCCTATGGCCTAATCCAGTTGGTTTTATTATACCTGGAACTGGTAAGTTGTTACCTGCAGGATCCAAAAACAGTTGCTCCTAGCAACCAATCAGATTAAAAATTTCATTTTTAAAAAGGTTTCTAAAAAATAAAAGCTGGAATGTGATTGTTGCTATGGGCAACTGCTCCCATGCACAAAAGTTGATAAATCTTCCCCTGTATCATCACATTCAGTCTTTGACTACGCTCACTGGTTCCATTGTATCCAGATAGAAAATTCGAACAGGATCCGCAGCAGATTTAATGGCCCAGAATTGATTTGCTTTGAATCTGCGCCATCAAATCTTCTGCAGATCTGCTGCAGATCCTGTACGTGTGAACGCACCCTTAATCCATGTTCACACTACGTATGAGACCGACCGTTCAGTGACCCCGGCCGGGTCACGGAACGGCCGGTCTCTGGCCGGATCATCTCGGCTGGTACTTAAGTACCGGCCGGATGATCTTTCGGCCGCGGAGCTCTGATGCAGGCGCATCAGCGCGCCCGCATCAGAGCTTGCCATAGCCCACAGTTAAGCAAGCAGCCGGAGCCGTTCGCTTCACTGTGTGAACTGTCAGTTATTTAGCAGCGCCGCATAGATCCCGGCCGATTCCCATTGAAAGTAAGGTTATGTTCCACACCGCAAAACTACGGCCATAGTTCTGCGGCGAGAACTACGGCCGTAGTTTTACGTACTGTGAACATGGCCTTAAAGTGATATTGTCCCCCCCCTTACTTGACAAGCTTAGATTCTGCACATTTGATATGTAGCTGTAAAAAACATGTCTGTGTCTTCTTTATGCTCTTAAATTGCTTTATTTCATCAGTGGATGATGTCAGCTAGGTGGGGCCTCACATTGGTTGGGCCCCCTCTCCCTAGTGGGGAGAAAGGGTCCAACTGCTGTGAAGCCCTGCCTATGTGACACTGTCCACCAATGAAATGAAACGTGAGCAAGGGGGTGACAGTATCACTTTAAATGTAGCTGAGGTGTAATACTTGACAAAAGTAGGGGTTTTTGTAAGCAGCCGTGTTTTTCTCATCTTTAACAACCCTTTTAGTTGATTGTATTTGAAATCAATAATGGAAGTTTCACACTTGCTTAAATAGGTAAGGATTATTCAGTTAAGTTAAGTGCTGAGCCGAAGAACACAGAAAGGCATAGGACAAAGAGATAAAATAATAGATGCAGTGACAAATTTATCCCAGTGCTCCAAACCGGCCAATTAGCATAAGGATCTACCTACTAACTGCACAGGAACGGCGCAGAGGATAAAGGTAAAAAACCTCACCTTCATCCTCAGCACCCCGTGCACCGGCACAAAAGGGGTGTCTAATCTTCTGATAGTTTCCCTTTAAGAAAACACATGGTACCTTTCATATATAAAGTTCCTTTATTTTCTGGTGTAAACTTTCAAAGAGGCTTTCCCAAGCTTCTGAAATGCTTTGTGTTGGAATGTCCTCATCCCCCCTGCCACAGCTCATTCCCCTTCCCATACTTATTCCTGCTTGACTGGCAAGCCACTGGAAGTACAGCTCTGAAGAATAAAACAATGAAAGTTATGTAATTTTTTTACATTCTGGAAGCACAAGAGGATATATGAAGGGTACCGTGGCTTACGTATTGACTTTAATTATGTTTATGGGAGCTATAGAACCAGAAATGAATGCGGTTATATGTTTCCATGCCTCTTGTTCACTATTATATCTTTAATTCTGGTTAGAAAAAAATATAGTATTTTACCATGTTAGCCAAAAAACCCATATGGTGGTTAATACTTGTGATCAAAGTATTTTAGGAGTGATACTTTTATTGGCCAACAAAAAATTGTTAGAATTGTGAGCTTTCAGGATTCAAGAGATCCTTCGTCAGACAAGTTCACAAATGAATGACTTACAGAAACAGTACAACATTTTAGGGATTCATTTTTAAACTTGTCTGACGAAGGGATCTTTTAAATCCTGAAAGCTCACAATTCAAACAATTTTTTGATGGCCAATAAAGGTATCACTCCTAAAATACTATGATCACAAGTACTGTATTTACCACAATATGCATCCTTCATTCTGCAAATGGGGGACATTTAATCCATATATCACTAGATTCCCTTGCTCTGATTCCACCTGACACAAGTCCTTTTCATCCTTATTATACGTTGCTGGCTCAGAGTCTAGAATCATTATGTGGTTGCTTAAAGTGACACTGTCACCCCCTTTGTGCATTCTGACATCTCTACACAGGTGTAAAGGGTAAATTTAGCGGTTTTCATACCTTATTTCATATCATACGTCATGGTGTTTGTTCAAGTAAAAAGTGACCTTTTATCAACTGCAGATTGTATTAAGTGGGCGTTGACACCCATTGGTTGGCCGACGTAAAGGGGGTGGGGTCTAGACCTTTCGGCCAGCCTGTTCCGATGGCCGGCGAGGGGACGGGGCCAACTGTGGCATTGTGGGCGTGGCTAAGTAGCGCTAATGCCCCGCCCACTTAACACAATCTGCAGTTGATAAAAGATGACTTTTTACTTGAACAAGCACCATGACGTATGATATAAAATAAGTTATGAAAACCGCTAAATTTACCCTTTACACCTGTGTATAGATGTGAGAATGCAAAAAGGAGGTGACAGTGTCACTTTAAGTGGTAGTGTAACCCCCGCCCCTTTACATGGCAGTTGGGCCCCTTCTCCTATATGGACATTGTCATCCAGGTGAGGCTTCATGGCTGTTGGGTTTCATCTCCCAGGTGGATAGAATGCCCAGCTGCCGCCTAGGTGCCACTGTCCACAGATAAAATCAAGCTAATTTAGAGCAGAAAGAAGACACTGACAAGTGTTATACAGGTATATATTGATTGTGAGGCATCTTAGCTTGTGGATGGTGCGCAGAACCACACATAGAGTAAGGGGAGTGACTGAATCACTTTAAAGGCATATGCACATGTTTATATATATATATATTTGTGTCTATTAGGAGATTGGCTAGATGGATTTCAAATGGCAACCTCTTCCTCACTAGCTGGTTCTAAAAAGAATGTGACTCTATATATATCAGACTGTGAAGTTACTGCTCAGATCATTGATAAGGTAGGTAATGCACAGAATTACAAATATTTTTTTTGAATAGACATATTTGTAAAAGCAAAGAAGCACAGTTACCTTCACTGGTTGCCACTTTAGTATATACTGCCATTTTCCCTGCTTGTCCAAGTGAAAACCAGGCCCTGGTGCAAGAGGTCAACCCCCACCCGCGATGGGCCCCCCCCCTCCAATATTTTGACAAACCTATCTCACTCTATATTTGAATACTTTAAAATCCTCCTTACTATGCCCCCTTCTACAGAGCCCCCCCTCTCTCCTTCTTGGTATACCCCCTTATATTCCCCCTTTCATAGTATCCCCCTCCCTCCTGCTTGGTATGCATCCTTCCACAGTATCATTCTCTTTCCTCCTTGGTCTGCTTCCTTTCACACTGCTCCCCCAGGGCCGTCGGATGCCAGGTGGTGCAAAGAGAGAAGTCAGCAGTACACATGTGGGCGGGCATGGGCGGGGCCAGTGTGGAAAGTGGGTGAGCCCTGAATTGCCCCCACCAGCTGTCCCTGCCTACTTGTCCTAGGTGACTATAAGCAACTGGGCGACAGTCCCAGCTTGTGACCAAGGCATAAAACATAAAATGAACACAAGACGAACAAACACCAAAGGGGTAATCAATCTGGCCAGGGTCTAACCAAACTGATAACCTGATTCAAAAGCACAATCCAAGAGAGAAGTTAAAGATACCAAAGTCGAGATCAGAACACCAAGAACAGTATAGTGAAACAAGGGTTTGCTTAGCGCGCTTATAAAAACGATTAATAGCCAGTGTAGAGGACAGGGCAATGATACATTTTATAGGAGGTCAGGGACCCAGTCCAGCATGGGATTGGACCAGGAACACAGGCTGACAAAGCACAGGGTAAGTGGAAAGGCCACATATCACCTAGCAAAACAAAAGTTAACTGTTAAATGAGCAGGGAGGAGGGTGTGGAGCAGAATCAATTAGCAGAGCAGAAGGAAGTGAACTGTGTTCAGACAGTGTTTAGACTGGTGCAAATGAAACATACAATTCAAATAGAAAATCATGGCTAGAGCACTGTCGGCCGTATACCACAAGTTGAGGAATGTGCCAAGGTCCGAACAGGCAAAGGCATGGCGTGTGGAGTTTCTCTATCAAACGTTAAAAGTTTTGGGAAAAAACAGTTACACTTTAATACTACGGCAGTGTAATTATATACTTACAAGATGGGGATTGCAAAACCATGGCCATTGTGTGAACACTTAGTTTTATGTTCCTATTATTATTATTATTATTTTTTTGTATGCCACAAAGAATTGAAGCTATTATAAAATTGAGGATCTACTCAGCGAGAAAAAGATGCATGTTATAAAATGACCATTTAATACATGTTATTATATTGCAAACGTAAAGTTGACATCACTCAAGAAGTCAAGAGTGTACTAAAGGCACAATGTATAGGTGGAAATAAAAGAAAGTTTTATACTACCTTCCAGGGACCGTGTCTGGATTCTGAAAGGATAAATACAATCATCAAAGTAGCTGCAATAGCAAATAGACAACTATTAAAGGTTAAAATTACATCATAATGTTACCTCAAACTCACTATGCAAATGTTGTATTACCAATATTGGAAATTCAGATAAAATGTTTTCATTGTTACAGGTGGGACCTATAGCTGTTCGATTAATGGCAAAGGGAACGCATATTCATTCAGGTCAAATATTACCAAAAAAGCTAAGTAAGGTACAGTTACTGACCATCTTCTACAACATTCTTACACAGATACTTGATAGTGAATGTGGGATTTAAATTAACTTCGGATGCAGCCACCAATGTTTGTGTCGGGAACTGCAGGGCTGTCTAAGCGCCTGCTCTGACCCAGTGCTGCCACACAGAGCTAGTGATGCAAAGCAGGCCCCCCTCCCCTCTTTGGTTATATATTTAAAAGGAATGGGGAGGGGGGTAGGATCCCCCTTCTAGTGATCGGTTATAGAGATCCCATATTCATCATCTGTCCTGGTAATAATATAGGTGATGATAACTTCTTTTTTGCAGGATAGCCCCTTTAAACCTTTTTTGGGCAGCTCATGACTTCAAATGGAAAAATGTCATGAACGCTTTTCATGATCTGTTCTAATGTTTCCTATAATCTTTTCATTTTTGGACATTAATATTTAGAAAGGTTCTAAACCTGCTTTTGAAGTTCTATCATATTTTGGATCTATCATTCACGGAAATGGTCTGTATTCTCTGTGTCTTTCATGAAGGGCTTGTGCGCTTCAAAGTATCAAATGGCTCGACAGAACTTTAAGTAGGTTAAAATAAGCTTCAAAATTCAGTCAGCCTATAAGATTTCCTTAGAAAAAAGAAAAACTGGAAGACTAAAACTGAAGATTGAATGAGGTCCAAAGTACGAGAGCAAAAGAGTGAAAGCCATAGTATAGGGAATACGCTGAGCTTCAGATACTAGAAGAGTCAAAGGTGGAAGATAGCAACTGGTCTCAGATATATTTCAAGGGAAGCAGTCCTTAACCAAGACTTTCCTAATACCCGATCTTGTCATAAGGTCATTGTTCTTTTAAAATAATCTTTCAGCTCCTCTTCCCTGTGTGTAAGGGACTTACTACAAATGCTACGGTGTTGGACCTTGGTAGTCCCCAAATGTTAGACAGGAGGCTAGTTGCATCTCCCTGAGGGTTCATGATTCTAGAAGTTTTATACATTTACACATTGTTTTCCAGGTGAAAGCCATTCTTCTTGATGAAGAAAACAATGATTATACTGAATATACAGTTGTGGACTGTACAAAGATTAAAACGGGAACCATTGATTTTATCAAGGTTGGAAGTGTACCTGAAGCACAGGTAATATTCCAAGTGGGGTGGGGTGGGGGAGTGAGAATTGCATTGGGGGCTGATTCAAGCCAGGTAAAACGTACTATGGGGAAGATTTATCAAACTGGTGTAAAGTGAAACTGGCTCAGTTGCCCCTAGCAACCAATCAGATTTCACCTTTCATTTTCCAAAGAGTCTGTGAGGAATAAAAAGTGGAATCTAATTGGTTGCTAGGGGCAACTGAGCCAGTTTCACTTTACACCAGTTTGATAAATTTCCCCCTATATGCCGTAACCTTTTTTCTGTATACTTACAAGCAGGCAATAGTATTTTATGTTTTGTATACTGTACAGTAGGTGAGGCATTCCCTAGAAAAACACAATGACTGTAAATGACGATTGACCACCAGACTGCATAGACATGACGGCAGCACGTACCAATGACTTATATGAAGTAGTCAGTACCAGTATGGTAATATTATGCAGAGGCAGCTCTTCACTCCAAGATAAGTCCAACCCTTAGCTATTACATATTTTTTATCATGTGAGTACCCTGAAGACTTTTTTTTTTACTAGAACCATAGGGATCATTGGAATTCAAGAAATGGTAATACTCATGAGACTGAAACCTTTTTCTTCATTTATTTTTAATTTTTAATGGATGATAATAACTGAAAATAGACCATGTTCAGCACTTCTTCTGACTGTATTATTTTTTATTTTACACATAGACCTTCAGGTAACATACCTTTTTTTTACCCATTTCCTTTTCTCTTGTTTTGTGTCATGATTCATTAGTCAAAAATCGAATATTTGTCATTTCTCATGAGACATTTGCAGACATACACTCCACTACATACACATATCAAAGAATATCCCCAGGCTATCCACAAGATTTGGATTTATATGAAGACAACTCTCGATTTATGGTAGAACAATGTGTGTGTCGTTTAATAATGGAGGACTTACAATAACTTTAAAATTTAAAGCGTAACTGTCATTTCAGGGCCATTTTTCTGAAAACATTAAATATCAACAGTACAAGCGATTTTAAGAAACTCTGTAATAGGTTTTATGTACTAAAAGAGTTTCCTTCTGTACTGAAAAAGCAATCTCCCAGTCTCCCCCCTCACATCAGATGAAGCAGGATTTCTGTCTCCATTATGTGGCTATGGAGAGGGGAGGGGCTAAGAGGAGTGACTGAGCACGGAGGATTTCTGCAAAGCACAACACCCTGCAATCTTCTCTCAGTAAGTTCATAGATAAGCACTGACCTTTCTGACCCCAGAATCCTGCGGTTTAGGTGCCCAGACAGTCTACAAACAGCTGACCTTCATGTCACCTCTTCCTGCTCCCTCATCTCCCTCAGCCCCTCCCCCCTTCATAGGCTTACAATGGAGAGCAGAACCCGTCTTCACTGGCTTCTCTGTAATGAAGATGTGTTTGCCTGATAATGCACAGATAAGAAGTCAGGGGGGGAGGCTGGGAGATTGCTTCTTGAGTACAGAAGGAGGCTTTTTTGGCTGATGAAACCTATTACAGAGTTTCTTAAAATTGCTTATACTATTGATTTCTGCAATAAAAAAAAAACATGACAGTTACGCTTTAAGCAATAGCTACACAGGGTCGTAACGCCAGACACATAGTCAAAGATCCTAGTGCTTTGCTGCCTGTATCATTACAGATAATGAGAAAGAATGTGGTCACATTGCAGCTTGCAAGTTGCTGCAACTACAAACTAGAATTACTGATTTTTGGAACATGGTCACAGCAACTTATGATCTGTATGGCAAACACATTCACTTCCCTTAGGTGTGATACAGGCAATCCTAAAGCAACTCTGTATCCACCAACCCACCAAACTGATAGTACCATCCTTTCAATAAGAGTAAATCCTCTCCAGTCATGTCTTTTAAAATATGCCTGGTGCCTTGGTTAGAGCAAAAAATGATCATTTAATCTGCAGCACTGTGTCATACTGGTGTGGCCTAGAATGTCTGTGCCCCAGGTCTGCGACGCCTCTCCTTCCTTCCTCTCCATCCTCCTCATCATTAGGACACCCCCAGGCAGGAATTCTATTCATCGTTCATCTAAACGGCACCTGTGACTGGTGATGAATAGGAAATATCCTGCCAGGGGCTGTTCCCAATGATGAGGAGGGTTGGGAGAAAGGAAAGGCGTCGCAGACCTGGGGCAAAGAAACACCAGTTTGACAAAGCGTTGCAGATTAAAAGATAATTTTTTGCTTTAAACAAGGCATCCGGCGCATTTTAAAAGACACAAGCGGTCACAAGATTTACTCTCATCAAACAGATGGTACTAGCGGTTTGGTGGTTACAGAGTCACTTTAAGTTGAGACCAAAATCTTTGTGTAGTCCTAGCCTTTAAGCATGGGCTATGTGGTGAATCAATGAATGTGCACCTGCTGCAGCATGTATATGGATTCAGAAGGTTACTAGAAAGCAAATGGATCACCATTATATATCTTCTCAACACAGGTCATATGACCATGCAATGTAATATAATATGTATCTAATATAATACGTATAACTTTTTTATACATTCTGTTCTAGACTATAGACCTTGGTTATGAACTAATAAACATGACAAAGCATAGAAAAAAGAACCTTTATAACATTAACAAATGTGCATTATTTGTATTGCAGATCTTGAATGTTCTACACTCCGTCAGGCTGGAAAGAGAAAACAGTCTGAACACTCTCCACTCTGTGCGTCTATGAGATGACACAATACCAGAGACTATCACTGTACCAGAAGATAGTAGATTCAACATTTCGGGCTATGATATTGCAAAGAAACATTTCAATTTTGATGTTTGTAAACCCAGTGTATTTTTCTCTTCCATAAATCTTCACTGCAACCAGTGTAATCCCAATCCTGATTTAAATCCAACACTAAAACTAAAGCTACAAGAGGATTTCCAGCATAAAAATGAAAACAAAAAAAACTGTAGCACAGCAATAGTCTAGCGGTCGCAGTTGTAACTCAAAAACAGAGTAGTATTTAGACCTTTTCAAATTTTTTTGGATGATCTGGGTGGGAAAAAAATCAAGTTTTCCTCAAATTCCCCTTTATAAGTTAGTACTGCCACTAGCATCTATATTCAGCCTCAGACAAGTGGCCTAATATAAGAACCAAACACTGTAGATGTCATCCATTTATTTAAAGGGGTACTCTGGAGTAAAAAAAATATCAATCCACTGGTTATAGAGATTTGTAATTTACTTCTATTTAAAAACATCATGACTTCCAGTACTTATCAGCTGCTGTGTGTCCTGCGGGAAGTGGTGTATTCTTTCCAATCTGACACAGTGCTCTCTTCTCCCACCTTTGTTCACAGGAACTAGAGCAAATCCCTATAGAAAACATTTCCTGCTCTGGACAGTTCCTGTCACAGACAGAGGTGGCAGCAGAGAGCACAGTGTCAGATTGAAAAGAAAACACCACTTCATGCAGCTGCTAAGTAATGGAAGGCTTGAGATTTTTAAATAGAAACAAATTACAAATCTATATAAAACACCAGTTGACTTAAAAGAAAAAAAATCTTTAAGGATACTGCTATGGTAATATCTGAAGAACTTAAGTCTTTGAGCTATATAATCACAGCATGCCAGCAGCAGACTATAACTGAAGTCCTACATTTTTGTGGGGGACCGGGGAGGAGGTGGCTGAAATAAAAGACGTCCACTTACCTCCCCGGTTCCAGCGGTGGGTCCCGCATCACGGCGCTCCGGTCCCCAGTTCCCGGCCGCTTCCGTGTGTCTGACGCAGGCCCGAGACGTGACGTCTCAGGTCCGCTCAGCCACTCAGTGAAGGAGGCGGGATCCGTTTGAAGTCCGCTCGGATCCCGCCTCCTTCACTGAGTGGCTGAGCGGCCCTGAGACGTAGCGTCTCGGGCGGCGTCAGAAACCCGGAAGCGGCCGGGAAACGGGGACCGGGGAGGTAAGTGGACGTCTTTTATTTCAGCCACCTCCTCCCCGGTCCCCCCAAAAAAGTGCCCCCACGCTGGAGCACCCCTTTAAGGATTTCCTTTTTAGCTTCATCAGTTTTTTTTATTTATTTTATTGTAAAGGCCCTGCGGCTGATAAATTAATAAACTGTTTATTTAAATGTTTTTAAACTTTAAATGAAGTGCAAGAAAATAACAGTGTACAAATCAATCCAATAAAAAGTTTAACAAGTTCCAGGTAGTTTGCTTCATTTTGTAAGGGCACATTAGAAAGAAGTTGGTGGGTATACAGTTGTCCTCTAATGAGTCCAATGAGGACTGGACTTGGACCTGGAACAGTACATACATGTAGGTCATCCTATCCAGTAGTATGAGACAATTCATAGGAAGAGTCCCACGAGGACCAGATTTGCTGAAACTTCTCTACTTGGTCCTTATTGGAAGCTGATAGATATTTGAATCTGCCTATCTCCTATACTCGGTTAGGCAATTCTACCATTGGAGGGACGGTGTTGTTTCCATTATTTGATCCTGCGGCTAGTAATTTATTGGTAATAACTACATACCTGTATTTCTATCGTATGTGTTTGCCAGAATAAAACAGCATGCACTTTATACAGTATATGAACAGCCAAGCTTTCCTGTATTCGTCACCCGGGAGAGCCCCAATGGTTGATATCGCCGCGAGGGGTGGGTACAGACGACAAAGATGTATGGGGACCTTATCCAAGCTCTCAAGAAGGCTCAATTTAGACACTGAATCCTCCTCAATTATATCAACCTTGGTCAGCTCCTCAAACAAAAGTGAAGTATAGTATTTATGTGTCTCAAGACATTTCCCAAGAAACCTGTCAGTAATGAGGCTGTGTGTACCTTAAATTAAAGGGCCAATTACCATAATCTAATCTCCTTAATCCAAGCCCCTTTTACCTGTAGGAAAGATTTTTCCAAAATTGGGCCAAATAAATGTGTTATTTTATACTGATTACCTAAATCTCTGTGAACATACATAGCTTTTACCATGGAGGAGGAAGGGTTCAGGTGTAATGGAAAATCACAAATCATCCTTTGTTCATGGGAGAGATAAGCTGCAGCCATCCCGAACATTCCTCCGTATGGGGAGGAAGGGGTCAGATGGGAGAGAACAATAGTTAGTCCATCAGGTATTGAAGGTGTTTGGCCAGCTTTAGGCCATGTTCACACTACGTATATTTCCAGCCGTAGTGCGAACCGCAAATATACGCCCGTAGTTATGAGGTTGATGCACACGCTGGAAAGTATACGATATCCGGCCGCACAATGCACACTACGTATGAGCCTATGGCCGGATCGTATACGGCGCCATGAAAAATGAACAAGACCATTGTTTGCGGTCGGAACTGTTCCAACTCACGGCCGTGGATTTCAATGCGGTCCCGTACGGAGTACTTATTTCAGCCAAATTGAACTTGATTTTTAGATCCCTTCGAAACAAGCTAGGGAAGCATTACTGTACTACGGCCGTATGTTCGCGGTTCACCCGCATGTTCGCAATTCGTCCGCATGTCTATTTTTCCCACTGCCGTAGTTTCAGCCACACATGTCCGGCCGCGTATGAACTACAGCTGGACATAAAAGTAGTGTGAACATAGCCTTAGACTGTTTTTCCACATTTGCGTTTGGAATGCGTTTTGAACACGACTGAAACTATGCATCCATTTCTTACCCAATAGCTACCCAATGTTGCCGATAATCCTTGCGGGCATGGTTTAGGCTGTGTTAAGAACCCTCCCAAATGCAAATGGGAAACACAGCCTGAGGTAACAATCAGATCACGTGTTCTTAGTATTAATTACAGAAATCCATCTAATTCCAATGCATTTTTCTTACGATATGTATAGATGCGTCACGTTGTTGAGTGCTGTTTGCTGTATACTATTCCTCCTGGAATGTCACCAACCTCTCCTCCTCTTAGGCCCCGTTCCCACTGAGGAAAGGTAGCGGAATTCCGCAACGGAATTGTCCGCCGCGGAATGCCGTTAGCCTCCCGCTCATAATGGGAGTCTATGGGAGGCGCGCGCTCCTGCCCTGTCCGCGCTGAAGAATGAACATGTTCATTCTTCAGCGCGTACAGAGCAGGAGCGCGCGCCTCCCATAGACTCCCATTATGAGCGGGAGGCTAACGGCATTCCGCGGCGGACAATTCCGTCGCGGAATTCCGCTACCTTTCCTCAGTGGGAACGGGGCCTTATTCTTCAGGTAAGTAAGAGGTTCTGATGTTTTCCATTACTGTCTATAAGTTGATATGGAGGCAAAGAGAGTCTCGGTTCCTTTTTCTATAGACTAAGAGGCACATTTATCAATGTTTACAGCTAATGCAAACTTGAATGAATTAGAAAATGTTTGCACAAGGACCCCCTGTGCACAAAAACTGTTTTTTTTTCAAGTTTGCGCCTTGTGTGCCATATGGACGGAAAGGGGGCACGGCATTTATCATCTTATCAATTAGTCAAAAACAGGCTAAGGCTAGGTTCACACTGCGTTTTTGCAATCCGTTTTCTCATCCGTTTTTTGCAAAAAAAAAAACGGATGAAATAACGGATGCATTTGTGTGCATCCGTTTAGATCCGTTTTTCCATTGACTTCCATTGTAAAAAAACGGATCAAAACGGATCCGTTTTTTTTTTTTTTTACGGACACAAAAGTAGTATCAGCTACGTTTTTGTGTCCATCAAATAAATCGGATCAGGAACACAGCAGGACTCACAGCTGGAACCAAAGGGAGCAGGAACAAAGCAGGACAGACGGCTGGAACCATGGGCAGGAACTATGAGCAAGAAACATGGGCAGGACCCATGAGCAGGAATCTCAGGCAGGAATCACGGAGAGCTGGGACCACACAATATGGAAGGCATGCAGAGGCTCCAACAGGGAATGTTAGCACAGGTGGTTTATTTATAGGGCAGGTGATCAGTGCACTTAACCAATTAGGGATGCACTGTCCCTATAAGTCTGTGACAGCCAGCGCACGCGCGCCCTTGGAGGCGGGGACATGCACGCTATTTGAGACAGAGGAGAGCAGGACCGTAGAGTGGTGAGACACCCCCAGGGGCCGAAGCAGCAGTGCTGGGCCCCTGCATGTAAGCTCTGGCGTCTGCACCAGACAGCTGGGGGAGAGAGCGGGTGCACGGTACAAGGAGCACGGAAAGCTGCCGCAGCCCTAACGGCATGTAAACAACACAAAGAAAAAAGCATATGCACACATGAGCTGCACATCCAAACAATCATTTATTAATCAGAATATGCATAGTTCCTAACAGGAGCAGGGTAGGTGAGACAAGCCCCCTCACAAGACCATAAACAAAATGAAAACAACTTAAAATACATCTATCAGTAACCTGCTTGGATCCAAGACGGGATACACCAACAACTGACCCCTAACACAACACGGATAAGTGGTAAGAACAGTGCAGAAATGATAATGAATGCAGTAAATGTATCAAACCAAAACAAACGTAAAGGGGTAAGTCACCATGTGTGAAGTGATGGTGACGAGGGGTCAGGTAGGAAGAGGACCCCACGCATTCTGGCGTCAATGCAGCTTCATGGCTCCTCTTAGGAATTTTGTATATTTTGATTGTTAATAAAGTTTTGCTTGGATGTGCAGCTCTTGTGTGCATACTGTATGTTTTTTTCTCTGCCCTTGTATTTCTATTCCTTTCACCACTCTCTGTTTACTATTAACATGATGGTTCAGATTCTTATATTTAGGAATATTTGATAAATCTTGTGGGAAGATGACCTCAGAGGACTAACTGGAGTACAATATGGGGTAAGACAGCTATACTAAAAACCATATGACTATCTGGGGTTTTACCAACACTACTCTTGGTTTGCCATTTCTGTATTCCGAGCCCTTCAAGCTGTATAAACTGCACAGATCCAGATTCACCAGTCCCACCAAACCCAGTATTGCCTATAATAACACTATGCAAGGAACACATTCATCAGCTGAGAGGTTAATTTTGACAAATAAATAATCAATCATCAGCCATCAGCCACTTATTTTTCCAGATCTGCAATTGCTGACAGTACCCGGACATAAAAATACAGTTGTGTGAAGGTGGTCTTACTCTGCAGTAAATTGCTCTCTGGTTAATACAAGCTCCTGTCACACAGGATCAGAAGAAAAACAGCCTGCTCTGCTAGCTTTCAAGCATATATCTCCATTCATTCAGTCCACGTCCAATACTGTGTTATATTTAGGTGTGGAACAAAAATGCAGCACAGTGAAAATTATTATAGAAGAATTATTCCTTTATTTTAATGCAATGTACTGTAAATGAACGGGAACAAAGTCTAAATCAGATCAAACTCTGCTATAAATGTCAGGTTGTGGAATATACCGTATTTTCCTGCGTATAAGGCGACTGTGCATATAAGATGACCCCTGACTTTTAAGAAGATTGTCAGGGGATCGCCTTATAGGTGGAGCTGGGGTGACTGCAGCTGAATAAAAAAAAACAAAAAAAAACAGTTAACTCACCTGTAACCCCTCTGTCTTCTGTCCCTCTGTCTTCTGTCCCTCTGTCTTCTGCCGCATCGGGAACATGACAGAGCAAGTGCGGCTGCCAGAACGGGCCCCAGGTGAGTTAACTGTTTGTTTTTTTATAGTGGTTGCCCCATACAGTAGGAATGCATTTTTGAGCTCCCCCACTGTATGGGGCGACCGTACCCGGCATATAAGACAACCCCCGACTTCTAAGAAGATTTTTCGTAGTTAAAAAGTCGTCTTATATGACAGAAAATACAGTAGGTTTATGGTATAGCTAGTGTTACGCTAACCTGTCAAAATGTTCAGGTTCGGCAATGCTATCCGTACTTGACCTCTGCTCATTCGATTCTCTGTGGCTGCAGACGTTGAAAAGTGTCTTAGGGCTTCCAGGAAAACACTGATACAGCTTATATCCATGTTTTACAGGGTCCCCTAGGGCAGCATCCAACTTCTACAACTGTGGGAAATCAAACGATGAGAGTTCAGGTTCGGATTACGTTACCCGAATAATTTGACAGGTTTGCTCAACACGAATCCTACAACATGGCAAGACTGAGCTCATGAAGAAGACAAAGGGCAGTTAATTTACTGCATCAGCCTGGTTGCTCCCAGGAAAAGATTTCAAAGCAGGTTCAGGTTTTTAAGATCTACAATTCAAGCAGTGGTCAGCCAAGGAAAATCAGTGCAGCATGTCAAAGACACATTCCGCCTACTTTCCCTCGAAATTGGAAGATGCAATGCCATCAGTGCCATGGAAACAGAACCAAACAACTCAACTACTGTATGAAGAAAAAGTGATGAGTGACAATGTGACATTTTTGGCTCTAACAGAAGGCAGTTTGTTTGCGGAAGGGCTAGAGAGCGGTTCAGTAGCGATTTCTGAAGGCAACAGTGAAGCATGGTGGAGGATCCTTGTGAGTTTTACACTGTATTTTTCTAAATCGACTTGGAGATTCTCTTAGTAATAATAGTTTCTTCATTGCTGAGAATTACAGGCAGATACTCACCCAGTACCATCGCAGTACCATCCGGGAGGTTGCTGACTGACTCTGCTGCAGCAACAACTTCTAAACATGCATCAAATGTCATTAGGAACTATCTTTGGCATAACAAGAACAAGGATCTCGGAAGGAATGATATGGCCCCCAGAGAGCCCTGAACTCAACATCCTCAAGTCTGAGTAGGATTACTTAAAGAGACAGAAGGCTTTCAGCAAGCCTTTACCTATTGATTAGATTTCGATTTCTCTTCTGTTGATCACTTTGCGTTTCCTTAATTGATAACTATTAACTCTTCTGAAAGCAGCATTTCTCCACACCTGCCTAAAACTTTTGCACAATGCTGTATGTACAGATAAACAGGCACCATGTAGCCATTGTTCACACAGGTCTTTGTTAAGCCTGTTAAGTTGCAGATTTCAATATGGAGTCAACTTTGTAGATCCACAGCAAATTGTGGTCTAATACATCTAGATGTGGTTATAAAAACATCATCCACATGTAAGAGAGGATTTCTTCATGGAAAATGGGAACACCCATTCGCAGCACCCAATATTGTATTTTACTAGTTCAGAATTGTGAACTTTAAGAAGAACTATCAGTATGTTAAACGAATCTAAACTGATGATAGTCCCCTATAGCACCCAGGACGCTGAGGAGGAACATATGTGTCTTACCTTTTTTGCTTGGTGCCGCAGTTAGTTGGCATAATCTTCATTCAGCACTGTTAGAAGTTCAATGTAGTTCTGTGCAGCTGATTCAGTGATATCATCCTGAATAACATAGACAAGTATTCCTATCTATTATCAGCATGTGCTCAGTAGTCCTGGATATTCATGAGCACCAGAATTCTTTGCCCACCAGCTGCTCGTTTGGGGTGGTGGTGCTATTTATGAACCGTAATGATGTACTGTGAGAGTGCTTCCAGAGTATACAAATAGCTCACACATGTATTTCAGGGTATAGCACACACTAACAATTGAAATAGGCAGTGGACTAATGTACACATTGTTAGGGATAATAGTAGGGATACACATGGTAACAATCTGTTTTATATTGTGACATCACTGTGTATATTTATTTGCTATTGTGCCACAAAATGTGCTTGTTTTCACTGATAATCACAACAAAATACATAATAAAAACCTTACAACCTTATAGTCCAAAACTGCATCATCAACCCTGAAGTTACTACTGGAATCAGACAAAATCCTGCTTACAGACCTGCCCCTTAAAAGCTTAGCAGAGCTATTATGATGTCATGGCAGCAGTGCATTTTGGGGGAGTTTTCTCCTGAATTATAGCTCTACAATATAATGAATTCCTGTTGTACAGGCTTCCAGCAAGTGAACCATAAGAGGAAGTGTGCAGTCATAGGAATTATGACCTCAATGGTCTGCAGGGTAATGACAGTGGAGTATAAAGGGCTGTAGAGTATACGATAAGTAATGCAATGTATTACCTGACTTTATATGTAGAATGTGACCGTGTATAAGCTGTTTATAGCTGCACATTGTATACACTGCTGGCAGAATGTGCAGGAGGCTGCAGTACCGAGCTGCTGCAGCAGGGGGACCCCTCTCCCCTTGGATAAGCAGCTGTCCTGGGCTCTGTCTGACTTTACTATGTGCCAGGGAGTGGGAGTGAAGATGGATCAATACTGGAAGTAACTGCACTGACTGTTACTCTGAATGTCATCCCCTCCCTGGCTGAGATACACTGGATCCATCTCTGCTTCCAGCAGCTCAGTAAACACATTGGATCATCCCCCACAAGCTGCCTGACTGGGGGGCTCCTCACTGCTCCCTCTGTCTGGGCAGGTCTCTCCGGTTCCACACATGGCTGAGGATGCCCAGGAGCTGCCCGTCTCTCCAGCAGACTGTGCCGGAGCCCCAGCTGTGTGTAGGTAGGGCTGGCACCTAGCTTCCTCTGAGTGGGTGTGCAGTGTGAGGCACCGGGCACCGCCACATGCCCCGCCATCCCGGCAGCAGCAGCGGCAGCGGCAGCATACTAACTAATGAGTGTGGTGCTAACCAGTGACAACTCGCCTCATCATCCTCCTCCTCCGCCCAGCAATCCTCCTCCGAGCCCCACACCTGCCGGAGCTCCAGCACTGCTGCCCAGGCATGGCCGGCTGGGAAAGTTACGGGTAATGTATAGCTGTATATGTAATGTATATGCATCCATCTGTCTGCAGCACGGGCACCCAGGGGTGCACCTGTCTACCCCCACCCATCCGGGCACACCTGTCTACCCCCACCCATCCGGGCACACCTGTCTACCCCCACCCATCCGGGCACACCTGTCTACCCCCACCCATCCGGGTATACCTGCCTACCCCCACCCATCCGGGCACACCTGTCTACCCCCACCCATCCGGGCACACCTGTCTACCCCCAACCATCCGGGTATACCTGTCTACCCCCCACCCATCCGGGTATACCTGCCTACCCCCAACCATCCGGGCACAGCTAGGGATGTCTGTATACCTGTCAGCTGGGGGGGGGGGGGGGTGCTTATTAGGTTGCTGTGTGACATAGACTGACTGTCTATCTATCTATCTATCTATCTCCTATCTATCTATCTATCTATCTATCTATCTATCTATCTATCTATCTATCTATCTTCTATCTATCTATCTCCTATCTATCTATCTCCTATCTATCTATCTATCTATCTATCTATCTATCTATCTATCTATCTATCTATCTTCTATCTATCTATCTATCTCCTATCTATCTATCTATCTATCTTCTATCTATCTATCTCCTATCTATCTATCTATCTATCTCCTATCTATCTATCTCCTATCTATCTATCTATCTATCTATCTATCTATCTATCTATCTATCTCCTATCTATCTATCTCCTATCTCCTATCTATCTATCTATCTATCTATCTATCTCCTATCTATCTATCTCCTATCTATCTATCTATCTATCTATCTATCTATCTATCTATCTATCTATCTATCTATCTCCTATCTATCTCCTATCTATCTATCTCCTATCTATCTATCTATCTATCTATCTATCTATCTATCTATCTATCTCCTATCTATCTATCTATCTATCTATCTCCTATCTATCTATCTATCTATCTATCTATCTATCTATCTATCTATCTATCTATCTATCTATCTACTGTATCTATCTATCTGTCTATCTATCTCCTATCTATCTATCTATCTATCTATCTATCTATCTATCTATCTATCTATCTGTCTATCTTTGTCCTATCTATCTATCTATCTATCTATTATTTATTTATTTATTTATTTATTTATTATCTATCCATTATCTATCCATTATTCTCGTCTAGCTTCCCTCAGTCATTTATCACTGTATGTATATAGAACCCTTGTGTAATAATAAACCTATTCCTATGCTGCATGTCATCACATTATACACAAGTATATGCATTGTGATCCATTCTCCTTGTATTTGTCACATGTTTCCTATAGTCCAGGATAAGCCCCTTTGCTGATACAGTAATAATTCCTCGCAGATAACTGGGCCGTGTTCAGCATCTCAGTCTGAACCCTAATAACAGATCAGAATATTTTTGCTGTGTTTGTAAACCCTGTACAATGTATTTATGTAAATATTATAATGTCCGGATTAGGTTACAAGCTGCACTTGTCCCCAAGTAGTCGCTAGCCTATCAGATGCTAAGTATGTAGCCACACCCCTTTATAACGGCCAAACTGAAACGCGTCACAGGCTGGAATATGTTCCTAGAAAATGACGTGCGTGTATTTACCCTATTATGTGGAGCGTGGTGTATTCATCCTATTATTGTATGTGGTGTTTACCTCTGTATTGTGCTTTGTTCTGGGTATGGTATAGTTCTCCCTTTATATCCTCATTAATTCTCCAATGTAATCACTGGAGCAACAATTGATCAGATTTTATGGATTCATTGAAGGGTTTTTACAATGTAGAAGCCCTGTTTGCTGCTTTGTTGGAAACTTAAGTAGAGAAGAATTGTTATGTCAAAGAGAGAACTGAATGGTGTGCCTGCTAAAGTCAGATCATTCTGAACTCCTATAATCTCTGTAGGATCATGTGTAAGGCAAAGACAATGGGATGGTACAGTACAGGATATAAAGATTACAATACATTAGAATCTCCACCAAAACACCCAGGTACTCACAAAAAATCATCTATTATGTCACTTGTTATCTACCTCTTTGCTCTTCTTTCTTTACCTGGACACGGGATGTTGCAGACATCATCAGCCATGTTGGTTGGGACTTGAGTTTTTTTTTTTTTAAACGATATTTTATTAGTGGCTTATGTAATATTTGAACATACATATTGAAAATTCATTACATATTCAAAAAGAAAGTCGCTCACAGGCAACAAAGGATTGTATGTTTACAATATCATACAGATACTATGAGCCTTTGTAATAACCTTAACCCCTTAAGGACAGAGCCTGAAATGGCATTAATGACAGAGACAAATTTTATGAATATGACCAGTGTCACTTTATTCATTAATAACTTCGGGATGCTTTTACCTATCCGGCTGATTCTGAGATTGTTTTCTCGTGACATATTGTACTTTACATTTCTGGTAAATTGGAGTCGATACTCATAACGAATCTTTATGAAAAAACCCCAAATAATGTGAAAAAAATGAGAAAAAAATGCATTTTTCCAACTTTGAAACTTTTTGGCTTATACAGAAAGTGGTTATACCACATAAATTATATATTAAATAGCATTAGCAACATGTCTAATTTATGTTGGCAGCATTTATTAAACGATCTTTCATTTTTTTTAGACAATAGGAGGCTTAAAACATTAGCAGCAAATTTCCAAATTTTCAGTAAAATTTCAAAATCAGATATTTTTAGGGACCTGTTCAGGTTTAAAGTGTATTTGACTTATGTGCGGCACTTATCAGCAGACCGTGGCAGTAGGATATAGAAAAAAAACACCCTACGCCAAAAAGGAGGAGTTGCTGATTAGCAGCGCACTTACGTGCGATGCTGATCAGCACCAGCGGCGATAGGGTGCGGAAAATAGAAAAAAAAAATTTGGAAAAAAAAAAAATACTTTTCTACATTCTGAACATCCCTGTAGCTGCTGATAAGTGTATTACACATATCAGCCGCTAGGGGGCAGCAGAGCGCAAAATCCGGAAAAAGACAAGGCTGGAGCCGAAAATAGCCGAAAAAAGCCGATGGGGACCGCCGGAAAGAGCCGAAGACCGAATGAGAAGACGGAGGACGCCGCGAACCCGGAAGACGCCGATCAGGACCCCGGGACAGGTGAGTAATGTACAAATACCTGCTCTGGACCCCTCAGCTACCTAGCTGAGGGGTCCAGAGCAGGTATTTACTATTTTGGGGGACTCTGATCGCCGTGCCACCGGCCTGATCGCTGTGAACGGCGATCGGCCCCGTGGCACCGTGACCACCATTACTTTTTACAATAATGGCGGTCGGTGCCGTCCTCGGACAGCACCGACTGCCATTTTTTCCGATCGCCACTATGTTAACCACCCCCCATGCCGAGAAACTAAGATGGCTAGATAAATTCTTTTGAGAGCGTGATCTAAGTTCTCCATATGTATGTGATAAAGAATTATGTACCGGTGGTGTTGGGAATAGATTATCAAATTCTATATCACTTTCTGCTTCTGCTATGTCCCGTACTCTGGAAGTAAGAAATTCAATTATAGAATCGTATTGAGGTAAATTAAATGAAGACAATTTAAATCGTGTTCTGACGATATCCCATGATAAGAAAGTGTTGGAATTAGTATCCAGCAGATCCCCAACAGAAGAAACATGTGCACTCTGCCACTCCGAGTAATCTAATTTGTCTGAGTCAGGAGGGTAAAGAGGTGAATGCCACAGAGGAAATCTTTTCGATAGGCAAAAGGGTAAACCATATAATTTTCGTATCGCCTTCCATGTGGCAATGGTGTCTTTAAAGATAACACTTCTCTTAATTTCTGGGGGTAGTTCTGGTAATTTAGCATGTAGCAGGGTGGGTAAAGGCCAAGGTGCTGCTAAAGCTTTCTCAATTAAAATATTGGAGAAATATGACGTGTCCATAATCCAATCTTTAGCATGGCGAAAGAGAGCGGCTAAATTATATAATCTAATATCTGGGCATTGAGCGCCACCTTTAGAAGTAGGGAGACAGAGAGTGGAATATGCAATACGAGGTCTCTTTGATTGCCAAATAAATTTAGTGAAATATGATTGGAGTGGGGAAACGTCAGAATGTTTGAGTAAAAGGGGTATTGTTTGCATTGGATATAACAGTTTTCCAAAACACATCATTTTGATAAAGTGGGTACGGCCTAGAATTGACAATGGTAGAGATTCCCATCTCTGGAGATCTTGTTTTATTCTCTTAATTATAGGGCGATAGTTCAGGGAATATAGTGAGGAGGGAGTTCTGCCAATCTGGATTCCAAGATAAGTAATATAGGATTTAGCGATGGAGACCCACGCAGGACCCGAAGTAGACCTCTTATGTGGAGTTAGGTAAAGAAGTTGACTTTTATGTATATTGATTCTATACCCAGAAAAGGAACCAAAAAATTTTAAGGCATCTAATACTGCTGGAACATGTAGATCTGGGTTATCTAAATATATTAAAGTATCATCAGCAAAGCATGTAACTTTGATGATTTGGGAACCAACCTGTATGCCTGAGAAAAAGTCAGAAGAAATAAGATATCTAGCAAGAGGCTCCATCGCCAAATTGAACAATAGAGGGGATAGGGGGCAACCCTGTCTGGTACCTTTTTGTAAGGGAAAGCTATCTGAAAGGAAACCCGGGGTATGAATTCTAGCTTTCGGAGATGTGTAAATTGTGGAAATAAAATCTTTGAATTGACCTGTGATACCAAATTTTGTTAAGGTCATGTCCAGCCACTCCCAGCTGATATTATCAAAAGCCTTTTCGGCGTCAATTGCCAACAGACCTGGAGAGTGGCTGGAATGACCCCCAGATTGGACACCAGACTGGGCCGCTAGTACCGTTCTTATATTAGTGACACCAGAACGTCCTTTTATAAAGCCAACTTGATGGCTGCCTATTAGTGATGGTAGGATGTCTGCCAATCTATTGGTCATAATCTTTGCCAACAATTTTAGGTCTACATTTATTAAAGAGATTGGCCTGTACGAATTAGGAGATGTCGGATCCTTCCCCTGTTTGTGTAGTATTTTGATATATGCAGTATCTCCCGAGGGAAGCATGTGATGGTCAGTCAGAATAGTTTGGAAAGTAGAAAGAAGGGTGGGGGAGATGACAGAAGACATAGATTTATAAAATTCCGCACTATAGCCATCAGGGCCTGGAGCTTTGTTATTTTTAAGTGTAGAGATAGTGGCAGTAATTTCCTCCAATGTGACTGGGGCGTTGAGAGAATCAAAAGAAGGGGTATCAAGAAAAGGTAGAGTTAATGACTCTAGAAAGTTCTTACCAGCAGCTAGATCAAGCCTATCTTTGGAATATAGTGAGCGGTAAAATTGTTGTAAAAGTTGTGATATGACTTTAGGATCTTTTTGTATATTACCCGCTGTATCTTTGAGAGCAGGGATATGTGTAGTAGGTCTACGACCTTTAGCAAGGTTAACTAACATTTTCCCTGATTTATTACCATAGCGGAATAAACGGGATATGTATTGATCTCTATATATAGCATTGAGTTTTTCCTGTGCAATTTCGAAAGCTTGTCTAGCTGCTGTCCATTTAGATTTATTGTCATCTGTAGGGGAAGACAGGAAAAGAGTGTATGTAGAGCGCAGATCTTGGGAAAGTTGAAGATAGTTTTTACGTGCTTCACGTTTCTGGGCAGCCACATAATAAATTATTTGGCCCCTTAGAACTGCTTTTGCAGTCTCCCAGAAAAGTATTGGGGATTGTGTATGTTCAGCATTGTTAGAATAAAAGTCTGACCACCATTTTTTTAATAGTTTGATAAATGATTCATCATTAGCTAAATGAGAAGGAAATCTCCAAATAATATCGGATCCCTTCTGAAAAATATCTCTTAATTGTAAACTAACAGGGGAGTGATCCGAAATTACTATATCATGAATTTCAGAGTCTTCTACTCTGCCAAGAGAGTCCGGTGACACTAAACAGTAGTCTATTCTTGACCAGGCCGTTTGGGAGTGAGAGTATAAAGAGTATTCTCTACCATCTGGGTGTAGATGACGCCAAGAATCAGATAGGGAGGTAGAATTAAGGAAGTTGGATAAAATATTATCTGATTAAGTATATACAGTAGGGGTCTTAGTTCTTTTTCTATCTTCAGTTCTATTAAGAACAGTATTTTGGTCTCCACCAACTATTTTAAGATTATTGTCATCTTGCAGAATGAGGTTTTCCAATTTTTAAAAAAAATCAGGTCTCTGAGTGTTGGGACCATAAACGTTATATATGCTATATTTGCCCGCTGGAGTGTCAATAAGAAGATGACATATCCTGCCTTCGTCATCTTGATTTTGAGATAATACCGTGCAGGCAAAATTTTTATGTGTAAGAATAACTACCCCCCTTTACGGTTAATAGCTGGTGAACCATAAACTGCACCCACCCAAAAACGTTTGAGTCTGAAATAATCCGATTCAGTTAAATGTGTTTCTTGCAATAATACTATATCGGCCCTAAGTCTCTTTAAGGTGTTTCAGTATAGAAGTCCTCTTAGATGGGGAACGTAGTCCCTTAACATTCCAAGTGATTAATTTCATACAATATTAATAGAAGAGGAGGTGTTAAGAAGAGACCCTGGAAGCACAATAACATAGTGGGTAACCCTTTCAGGCAGAAAAAGAGGATAGCATGTAGCATTTTCAGACAAATTAAAGGTGATATACCCAAGAATAAAACAGTTAACAATATAAACTAAGCGAATAAAGTGAGATGTGGACTTCACTTTTTTCGTATTGTCCAATGTTCGGAGCATTCGCAAACTCCGCATTATGGAGAAGAAATAAAGAGAAAGAAATAACTGGTGGAGAGGTCACATCAACCTCCGCTCCACTAGATGAGTATATATTAAAATTAAAGACATACACATCCCTACCCTCCTGAGAAATGTGTGAGTTGTCACAGGGAAGCAAATAAATAAAATAAAATAAAAGGGAGAGCCAGTATATAATGATTAGTACTTAAAGAAGTTGTACTTAAACCTAAAACCATACAAGGTGGAATTATACATATACATATACACATATACATATACATATATATATACATACATAAATACATACTTACACACACACACACACCACCAAATGCATTACTACCTAGACTAAAGGAAATAATAATGTAGTAACAAGGTGTCCCTAATATAGTATTTAGTCAACATATATAGGGCTAAATAGAGAAAAAATACTCAGTTTTAATGAGCAGCATAGCGTCCAACAGAATAGAGATGGAGTTCATAATCATTCCATTTTTTCTACCGTGTCAGTAGGACTATCCAAACGTCGTCTCTTGTGCTTGTCTTGAATAGGTGGAGTGAGACCCTTTACATCTTTAAGGGAAGAAATGGCTTCCTCAGGAGAACTGTAAAGAGAGGCTGAACCATCCGATTTGAAAACGTTCAGTATGGCAGGATAAAGAAGAGCAAATCGTATTTGATTTTTTACCAATGTCGAGCAAATGTGTGCAAAAGCTTTACGTTTTTGAACCACTGCTGCGGAGTAGTCATTAAACATGAGGATTTTGTGGCCACGAATTGCAACATCAACTGTAGATTTTTTAAAGCTTTGTAAAATGTTGTTTTTATCATTATAATTCAGATACTTGACAATCACTTGTCTGGGTTTCTGTTCTTTTTTATTTGCATCTTGCTTTTGTTTCGCTGGTGGGGGTCCCACACGGTGAGCTCTTTCCACAGTAATGTGACCTGGGATACCCAAGGCTTGGGGAATTTCTAGAGAACATATAGCATGTAATTGCATGGCTGGAATGGATTCAGGTAAACCTATAATACGTAAATTGTTGCGCCTAGAGCGGTTCTCTAGATCATCAGTCTTTGTTTGCAATGAAGCTGTGACATTCATATTCTGTTGTAGTTTTATTTTTGTAGAATGTATTTCATCTTCTAACAGGCTGACTCTCTCCTGAAGTTCAGTAATCTGTGAGGTATGCGTTGCTATATCTCCCTGTATGGTTGCTAGGGAGGAAACTATAGTGGCCTCAAGAGAGGATTTTATGTCATTTAATATCATTTTGGATACTTGAATTGCCAGTGCCTTGCAAGACATATTTAGTCCTGGTATTATGGTGTCACAGAGGTCCGACACTGGGGTTTGTGAGGTATGTGTTTCCTCTGTGTGTGCCTCAGCAGTAGCACCTCGTGTCGGCGCCATCTTAGGTGTCCCTGTGACAGAGCTGTGAGGTAAATGAAGGAGGGCTTATGGGGAGGTGTATAACTGGTTCCCCACTTAATGAAGTGGTGCCTCCGACTCCTCGGCACTTAGAGAAGTCAGAGATGTGGTCCGGCAGGGCCGGTAATGTCAGGAGTCAGAGCGGGGAGCGATATTATGAGCGGAGGGTGGTGGAGCTCACTCACACTGCTGCCATCCCATACTCGCCGGAACCGGAAGTCGGGACTTGAGTTTTTAATTTACCTACTTGCCTGCAAGTATAAGCAGTCCATCACTCCCTTCCCTCTCCATGTATGATAATACTGTGGATGTTAAACCTATAATAGCAAAAAAATTTCTAAAATTGGGCGTAACAGTAAAGTGTTAACCCCTTACCACACCTTATCAATACAGAACCACAAGGGCCTTAGACAGTATGGGCACCGTGACTTACTATTATATCATGGTGACTGCATGGTCATTACCACTATGCCCGTTTGATGATGGTAATAGCACATACATACTGTACATGTGCATAAGACCTAAAAGGGATCAGGTAACATCTTCCTCTACAGTAAGGGCCCTATTACACAGAGCCATAATAAACCGAATTAGGAGGATTCTGACGATTATCGCTCCATGTAATAAAGACAACGATCAGCCTATGACAACGATCATCAGCTGATCGTTGTTTTAGGTTTGGACGTGCAATAGAGGTGCGCGGCTGACGGCTAACGTTTCTCTAAACATCTGACACCTTACCTCTCCCCACTCCTCGTCTTCTTTCCTGTGCTCCGCAGCTCCACAATTCCAGCAGCTGCAGCGTCTGGGCAGCCTGTCAGCTGACAGGCTGCTCAGACGCTGCTGCCACTGGGACCGGGAAGCTGCGGAGCACAGGAGAGAACACCGACAACGGGAAGAGGTAAGGTGTCAGGTGTTTGGGCAAGGGCTGCATGAACATCACTAACAATGTCCATGTAGCCATTACTGCCCGATTATCGGGCCATCTAACAGGTCCGGCGCTCATTTACTAAAAGTCGGCCCATGTAATAGGACCCTGTGGGGTTGACCATCCCAGTCCAACACTAATGAGATCCAACCTGGACTTCTCCCAGCTCCTTCCTTTTAACATTCGAATCCCCATTTGTAGCCTGTTGTATAGTATAGTCACATATAGCCTTGAGGTTTCCATTGATTTCATTGTAAGAAGCAAGAGAGTAAAATGATAGTAACACCTGCAGTTTTTGGTATAAAAATCTATCTTACTACTGCAACTAACAGAAGCCTCAGATGAGTGTAATACATCTGCATTCTGCGTCTGTATTATGGCAGCAAGTCCCACTCCAATCATGGGCCTAATGAATGCATCATAGAGAGCTACAGGCCGCAATACCAAATGTGAAGCTGGCCTAAAGCTCATCTCTGCCAGAGTTCCTTTAATCCAATAGCGGATATTAATTGACACTTGCACTGGTAACTGATAGTGCCCTGAGGTTCCAGAAAGAGAGATTCACATTTATTGCCATTACTTTATGTCACTGATTGCAATGAAGATCTAGCAGGAGAAAGCTCATGCAGCTCAAGGCCCCTTATATTTCCTTTTTACGTTTCACTAACTCAGAAGAGGTATTAGTCAACAGAATCCCCGTCAATTTATAGTCTGTCAGTCAGGGCACATTTACCTGATTTACCCGTTCTGTAAAAATATCTTTTTTTATTCTGAAACTTTTATTGGTGCTTTATACTTTTATTTGTATAAAATATTGTGTCCTCGTGTATCTTATTTCTACATCAATGAGTCACGATCGTGCCCTGCTTCTACATAGTGGTCTCGACTTCTACCAGCGTATGGTTTTATTTTCTCCGATTTCTGTTTTTCAGGAGATATAAAAAATCATAGTTAAACCAGTCTTTCATGAATCATTTCTTAGACCCAGTGGAATGCTGAATAGTCATTGTTAGAGTTTCCACGGCCAACTATTCTTTGCGGTTTTAACGCCCTGATATCTGAAGTTCATACATTTGACATTTATTGTCCCTGTTGTCTTGGTTTTTCTTGGTTAAATTTTTTAACTAGTGGAAAGTTTGTGAACCTTCATAGGACTGGACTGGCCCACCAAAGTACCAGAACCCTCCAGTTGCCCCAGGTTCTGGCAAGAGCAAGGTGAAATAGAGGATGACTCCTCAAAAATCTGACAGTAAAGTAGATGGAGTTTAGTGTTTGGTGACTATATTTGAGTGGGACATCTCACATGATTTTATGATTATTATTATTATTTTTATTAGTAGTAGTAGTAATTGTATTAGTAGTAGTAGTAAGTTTAGATGATTGTATAGTGATATGTATGTGATATTGACATTTATTTTATAAAATTAGCTCCATTTATGTTTGGTCACTATTTCTGTTAAGGCTAGGCTCACACTACATAAAAAATCATCAAACAACGGCCGTAGTTACAAGTTATTTGATGAAGTGGCCGAATACATTAATATGGAATCCCGGCCGGCGTGTGTACACGCTGTATACACTCCAGCCAGGATTCCATGCGGCCACACAAACAACTGACATGTCAGTTTTGTGCGGCCGCTATTCATTGAATAGCAGCCGCACAAGACTGACAGAGCAGGCAATGTAAAGTCTGGCTCCGGCTGCACTTTACATTGTCGGCTATGGTGATTTGAAATGCGGGCACACCAGAACTTGCCTGCATTCCAAATCAAAAGAAATGAGGTTCATCCGGCCATTCCTGCAGTACCGGCCGTGTCACAGAATGGCTGGTGTCATACGCTGTGTGAACCCAGCCTAAATGGGTATTCCCAGCTTCTAAAGTGGTGGAATATCACTAGGATCAGAGAAGGTAAAGGGCCACAAAAATGACTGCTGGATCAGTTGTCGTACATCATTGGCAGCATATTTCTAGCATATTTCTACCAACATGTAAGTGCCTGCATAAATGATGCTATTGCATGGCCTATTACTGGAGACGATAATGGGGATCCAATGTTCCAATGGCCAATCATTGCCTCTTGCAAAAGGGTTTTATTGCGTGCAAGGCCAAAGACTGAGGGTGGTTTTAGATGGGCAGATTACTGCTTGATGCATGGTCAATCTTTGGTCATTACGTCTATCAACTGTTGGCTGCATATTCTTTATTACATGAGAATTTGCAGCCAACAAACAAGTATTTTTAGTCTGCATACTCTAATAGTACATCGAAAAGATAGATGGAAGGATGGGTATGTTACTAGTAGGAAGTTAATATTCCATAAAGCTAAAAATGTGTTTTTATTTAGGTAAAATGATGACACTCAAGATATCCTAAATCTGGAATGGTTTAGCCAAACATGGAAACACTGGAGTCAGAACTAACCTGTCCAATATGTCTGGAGCTATTTGAGGACCCGCTTCTGCTTCCGTGCGCTCATAGCCTGTGTTTCAGCTGTGCCCACCGTATACTGGCTTCTGGGAATCCTTCAAGTGACATAGTGGAACCTGTTACAGCCTTTCAGTGTCCGACCTGCAGATATGTCATTTCTCTCAGCCATCGTGGATTGGAAGGGTTGAAACGCAACGTCACTTTACAAAACATTATTGACCGCTTTCAGAAGGCCTCTCTGAGTGTCCCAAGTTCTCCCAGTGACGAAAACAGAGACAAAATCTACAAAAGTATCCCAATCATGGCAACAGAAAGGATTCCATGCCAGTTCTGTGAGGTGGAACCACCGAGAGATGCTGTGAAGACGTGTATCACTTGTGAGGTGTCTTACTGTGACCGCTGTCTACGGGCAACTCACCCTAACAAGAAGCCCTTCACTAGTCACCGCTTGGTGGAACCAGTACCGGATGCTCATTTTCGTGGACTTGTTTGTCTGGAACATGAGAATGAGAAGGTTAATATGTACTGTACCGTAGATGATCAGCTTATTTGTGCCTTATGCAAATTAGTTGGTAGACACAGGGAACATCAGGTGGCTTCATTGAGTGATCGCTATGAAAAACTAAAGGTAAGACACAACTTAATACTATATGCTAATAACTACTGTATAATGTCTTTACTTGTGCCGTCACATGTCTGTATACTCCGTTAGGATATTTTGGTCATTGCCATTCAATGGTGGGCAAGATTGGAAAAAGAAATCAGCCTATTTTCCAAGAACCTTGTCCCTATAGTCTATCTATGAAAACTGCAACAGAGCTCAAAACAGAGCCATTGACTCACTGCATCACTCACCCTTGTAGATTACAGCTACTTTAGGCCTATAGCCTATGCGATGGCATATCTGAAGCCTATGCAGACACGATGACATCGAGCACCTCAGACCTACTCTGCTTCCACCACAGATTCTCTAGGGGATTGTACTGTAGGTGAGTCTGGGAATAAAGGAGCTGAAAATTAGCACTAGGAGTCCTGGCACACAGCATGTCTGAAGTCGGCTTTAAAGCCTTGGCCTAGCTAGTGGGGAAGAAGAAGTCAACAAGATCAAGAGGAAGGGTGGGTCAGCGGCGACTCTTTGGAAAGTCCAATTGGGAGCACTGTCTGGGGCACTAATCACTGTCAGGGACACTATCTGTACACAGTTTTTTGGGGGTGCCATTGTGGGTGGTAGCAATCACTGTTAGAGGCAATGACTATTGACAATTACTTTGGGGCGCTACCCTACCTTTTTATGAACATTATAAATATGTTAATGTTATCTCCGTAGTTTTGTACTTGGGGGGGTGCGACACCAGACCGGACAGAACACCAGGCATGGTATTTGGGCTGGCAATAGGATAACACAGTCAGGGCATCAGGATAGGGAGTTTGTGTAGAGAAGATGTAATGGATAATGAAACCTAATATCTCCGGGCAGAAAACTCTCCAGAGATGAATGGTGGCTGGAGAGAGTCTATTGCGGTCTGGATAAGATGAAAAAATGGGACTATACCAATGCCCCTGATACATTTCATTCCATTCTACCCAAAGATCCAGTACCAACTATGTACCTGGTGAATCACAAGACCCTCTCAATTTCCAACATTAGTTCTCCACCTCTCTTATGTTGCCTGGCTCTGACCCACAGCTTTAGTATTCGGTAGTTCCTATACTATTCTATGGTTTAATGCAGAAGCTATCGGATGTGTTATATTAGGGACTGTTGCAGGCTTATAGGTTACAAAGTATAAACACTTGTGGAGCTTTCTTATCACACAGTAAGGTAGTGAATTGTCTGAAATAGAACTGTACTTAGATTATCACTTTCCCTGTTATTTCTTTGTTATTGTGTTGTGTTTGTTGAGCTTTTTTACATGTGATTGGATCATCATCACTCTCTGGGGAATTGGTAGAGCCGTTTCTGTTATTAGCATCATTATGTCTTGGTCTGCCACAATCGTGTCTGTCTTTTCATTAGGACATCAGTATGCCCATGTGACGGGGTATATGTGCCATAGAGGCAGCCATACAGCTGCTGTGTGGGCCCCCAAGAGTGGAGGCCAATAATCTTGGTTGGGGTCCTGTCATCACTATCATGATATCTGGACCACAAGTCCACCAGCCTTGATTGACACCCCAACAGTGAAAGTTTTATCAATCAAAGTTGGTGGCATGGGAAGCAGCTGTCATAGACGGCCCTGATGATTCATAGTTCCGGCGGCATGAAAATGATGAGAGGTTCCCTTTAATGGATGGTGAGAACATACATGACAGTCAAGCTCCCACGCTAAGTGCCAGAACTGGAGAAACCTCTGATCCTGACAGTTTAACCCCTTAAATGCTGCAGTCAAATCATGATCGCAGCATGTAAGTATCTGTAAGGCTTCGCCACCTCATCAGCAGCCTGGACACACAATCGCTGCGTGCCTTATGGAGCTCTCCAGTCCTGTTATTTATATGCCTGTATACAGTTTTACTGGAGGCATAATACACTAGGAGCTGGATTTGTAGAACGTTCACTGTCATCCAGTCGTTCAGGGTCAAAAGCTAAGTGGAGATCACATTGTGAAGTTCACCTATACAATGTCCGTGCGCTGTAAGTGCCTCTGGTTGATATGTCTGACAGGCGCCATCACTGCATAGCCAATGGAGCCAATTGCTTCTGGTGTCCATACTGTATAGTATGAACGCTGGACAGATGACCAACAGGAGTGTCAAGTGTCAGCCTCCTACCAAACAGCGGTTGATAGCCTAGCTTGAGGGTAGGCCATCAATCCTAATAGCCCGGAAAACCCTTTTAAGTCAGCTGTGCATGCTAAGCTCACCCTGCCCTGTCCTTGGCGTGTGCTGCTCCCCTCCCTTCCTGCTTCTCATACTCTGACAAGAGCTGCAGTGCAATCTGAGCCTTGAGCTGCCAGAGAGCCTGATGGCTTCTATATCCTGTCCTGGTCTTATCTAAGAAGACAAGAACACCACTGGCACCCTGCAGATATACTCTGGGTTGTATTACTAGAAAGGCAGCTGACAGCATCTTCACAGTCACATACGGATATGTAGGATCATGTATGGCTGCAGATGCTATACGCTGCCTGCAAAGTGAAAAAGAAACATTGTAAGCTGGAAAGTTATAGGGGGAGCAGTCTGGTTTTGCAGCGTAGGGAGACTTGGAGAGAAGACAGCGCTGTTTAGAGCCATGTTGGCCCTCTCCTCCCCTCTGCCTGGCAGTCACAGGTTCAGCGCCTGCCTGCCTGCCCACCAGTCAGGAAGTACAAGGGAGCCTCATCAGGGAGGGGGAGCGAAGCAGACAGGGCCAGTGAGTAATTTTTCAATAAAAACTCCTGAAAGTGCTGTAAATTTGTATGATATGTTGATTTGGAACTTGTGATTTTCCATAGGTGTGGTGCCAGGTCTGGGATTCTCAAAACAGGTTTAGTATGCCTAAAGCAAATGTCACATAAAGTCTGGAACACAAAACTGCAGATGTAGCAGAGTTGAATTCAGCGTTTAACCGTAATGCCGAATGCACGTGGCAGAGCTATGTGTGGAGGAGATTGTACAGTGGCACATGGAGTCCCCTGGGGGCACCGCGTGTCACCGTGTGATGCTTTGTTGGAGATGTATTAAAGAATACCTTGTAATCTGACAAAAACAGCCTCCACCAGAAGGCACCTTTATGGGTTTCCTAAGTTATGCAGACCCCTGATACTGCCGCATCCACACACTGTGCAAAACCGCAGAAAGATATTTGCATTGTAAATTTGCAAGTTGATTTTCGTGCAGATTTACACGTAGTTTTTCAATAACAGATAGGACGCAAAACATTCAATAGTCTATGCAGATTTTTTTTTACTAGGTAGGTGGCAATTGGATTTTGAAAAACGTTCACTTAATGGCAAAACTATGTGGCCAACAATGTTATGCATTGACAAAGTCATCTGTGCACCAGCTGTATACTGGATGAGTTATCTAGTATCCCAGTCGCAGCACATCTGAACCTCGCTTTGCATCCATAGGCCTTATACAAATACCCAGGAGCTATGATGTAGGTGATGAAGTCTGAACTAACTTTGCGCATATTGTAATAATGTTTACATTACAGTTGCTTGCAAAAATATTAGTCTTTCTATGTGTTTTCAACAAGCCTTTTGGGGTGACATTTTTTACATTCTAACAATTCTTATAAACGTTTTTTAGTGTTTCAGTCGAGTCTATAAAAGAATGACTAAAACCCACATTACTTAGAGTATGCCGACTGTCTCACAGAAACACCATGGCCACAAAAACACTGCAGAGTCATGAACAAAAAAGCTTGGTTTATAGAGCGTTCTGTGTTTTATTATTTGAATTTCGCAAATCTCAGGCACAGATAAAGAAAGCCCAAAATATACATAATTTTTTCTCTCTCTTTCTCCTAAAAATGTTACTGTATGTGTAAAACCACCCTAAATGGCTCCATAATGTTACACTATACTGATTCTCTTTTGTGTCATTGGGATAAATCTTCTCCGATCTCCTGCCACTACTGTTCTGATCCCCACTTATGTGGACTTACTGATCCCTTCCTTGCCACACTAGAAATAATAGCTGGTTAAAATGCCAGTCAGCGCTCGAACAGCGTTGTGGTAGATGTGCTATACAAACCTTGTAGAAGACCCTTCTTCTATCTTAAAGGGGTATTCTGAGCTGTATTTTTTATGTGCCAAGCCTGAGGGAAAATATAAAAAACATATACTTACCTTCCTCACTCCCACCGTTGCTGGTATTCTCCTAAAGCCAGTACCATTGCACAGGGCATCTTGTTTTCAAGTGATACTGTAACCCGTGTTTGCACCAATGACTTTTGCAGCAGCCACAGCTGCTACTGCACATTGCAAATGTCTTGTAAAAATGATGTGCGATCCCAGTGAAGCAAGCAATAGGCCGAAGCTCGGAGAAGGAACTCAATGGCTTAGAAGCCCTTCCTCAGTGATGCTGTCCACCAACGATTAATGGGAACCAATCATTCAAAAAAAATTGCTGTAACGCTAAGAAAACATGCTTCTATGTGACCCAGCACACTTTCATAAAATATTCCTGTAGGCCGCATCCCTGCCTGGTATAAAGAGCAGACTTACATTTATAAAGCCCTTCACTCTATGCAAATGACCCCAACTAGTCATCTGGGCGTCTCCTCTTCGGTAGCTAGTCAAGGTCACTGGGCAGTGCTGCATGCGCATGTCTAGCATAAGGAAGATGTCGGTGCGCAGCCCGACCCTTGGGCATGTGAAGGTAGCCATATTTGATGGCCTAAATGTAGTCAATTTGTGACTATGTTCACAAGTCATTTCCTGAATGTATATGTTTTTTCACTTGGACTTAAAAGTGCAGCCTACCACCAAAAATTTTACATGCCGTGGTAGCCATAGATGTCTGTGTACATAAGATAAAATATAATTTTAAAAAAATTCCTCATAAAATACTACATTTTCCAATAAATTATTTTAATGTTTATCCCACACAGTGAGCACTGTAAAAAAAAATCTAGAATTCCTGTATTTTGTTAATGTGCCTCCTAAAACAATAAATAAAAAAGCAGGACACCGATAAAAATTACAACTTGTCCCACAAAAATAAGTCCTCATATGGCTATGTTGATGGAGAAATATAAAGGTTATACCACTTGGGAGGCGACCATGGAAAAACAAAAAATAAATGCTTTGGGCATTAAGGCGCAGAATGTATGCTGGGGGAAGGGGTTAAGGTCAGTGAGGCCTGTGTCTGCCATGTGCTTTATTTATCAGTATGAAGAAGAAGCATATAGCTTTGATACTGCTGCTATTTACAGAAACTGAAAAAGTCTGAGCAGTCAGCAGGTGTCCGAGAAAAAAAACAGCCATAAACATGGCGCACTTTACTACTGCTGTAGATCCAAGAATTCCTATTTTATAGAATGTGATTTAAAGTGAACACCTGTCAGGAGCTGGATATCACGCCTGGCTCCCGACACTGCTGGAGCGTGCTGTCAGCGTCCTCCAATTGCCGACTGCGACCCTGGCGACCGGCCCAGCCATTTGCTAGGGTTGCACCAGCAAAGCGTCCTTGGTTATTGCCACGGCCAAGTCTTCACTGCCCCTGGCTGATAGACTCAGGTGTTGCTATTTATGACATGCTGACTGGCGGCTGGCACCTCCAATCAGCTCTGTAACTGTCTGGAGGTTGGAATCTCTGCCCCAATCAAGCCTGGAGCTTGGGCAGAGATTCTGCCCCCCCCCTTCCGATTTAGAACTGTGATGATCGATAGATACCGACCCGGCTAGTAGATCCAGTGATTATTGTGTTTGCTTTGTCTTGTCTTTGTGTTTCACAGAGACAAGTCCTCAGGTTGGGACTGGCTGGCTAAAGAGCTGATAACTCCTTGGTTGGTAAATATACAGTAACTGAATGTAAACTTGCCTGGGATAAACATATATCTATCCTAACATAATAAGAAGGGAAATACTAAAAGGGCAGAGTAGATGGACCAAGTGGTCTTTTTCTGCAAACAATCTTCTAGGTTTCTTTCACAACTAAATATTACCAAAAAAGTCCATCCAAAGTCCATCCACGCCAGTTTGTGCCCACGCATAACATGTAAGCTCCCAGTTCTGCCCACATAGCAGTTTGTGCTTACTCAGACAAAACCACATAGCAGTGTTGGCAGAGCCGATTAGTGGTTATGTTTATGGACAATGCATGTGGATGATACTGGATGATTTCTGTGCCTGTGCAGTAATTTCCAGTGTGAGATATCAGCTAGTTGGGTGTCTTCGTTTCCACTGTGCATTACAACTTCATGTGTTTTCTTTAGTTATACTGCTCACCCTCCGTATCTACAGAAGCATGGCAAATGAACTCCTAGCCCTAAAGGCTATGGACATCCCTTTTATATTTGTTTTGTACTTATATATGTTGCAAAAAATAACTTAGTTACAAAATTGGTTTCTTTTACTTCTACAGTCTTTTGTGTGCTGTTTCTCTATATACTTGTACACCCCCTGTATGATTCTTTCATGCAGACTGCCTTTTGTGTGTCCTGCTCTCTTCCTCCAGCCTGTGTGAGCTATCCTCTAAGGATTCTCTCCCCCCCCTCCACTCTTTAGATTACTGCTATATAATGTCCTTCATACTACTGCTGTTTCTGTAAATGTGAAAGTTAAACAGAGAAGAGCTGAACCCCCTCTTCTCTGTGCTGTGCATGGGAGGCATCATGGCTGCTATACTCCACCCTTCTGTATAGTTGAACTGCGTTTTTGCAATCCGTTTTTTTTCATCCGTTTTCTGCAAAAAACTGATGAAACAAACGGATGCATTTGTGTGCATTCGTTTTGATCCGTTTTTCTATTGACTTCCATTGTAAAAAGCGGATCCGTTTTTTTTAACGGACACAAAAATAGTGTCAGCTACGTTTTTGTGTCCGTCAAAAAAAAAACGGATCCATTTTGATCCGTTTTTTTTTACAATGGAAGTCAATGGAAAAACGGATCAAAACGAATGCACACAAATGCATCCGTTTTTTTCATCAGTTTTTTGCAAAAACACAGTGTGAACCCAGCCTAAGCATGCTGATTATCCTTCTCATACACAGACAGTAGATTATTCTGAGGTGTCACCTAAACCATCAGTTACACATTACTGCTTCCAATTTATCAGCATCAAGAGGTAACTGTCCGTACCGTACCAATTAACCATTCTACTGAGATAATGTTATTTGCTTCATCTGTCAGTGGTTTTATTGTTCTGTCTTATTGGTTTGTAATAACTTGTATGTTAATTGTGCTATTCATGATAACACCAGTTTTGTCATGGTAAAATTCCCATACTATAGTTCCCAAATTGGTAGAACTCTCATATTGATATCAACTAGATTGTGATGTATTGTGTGTATTGTCTGTATTGTGCATTATTGGCTGTACTTGGCCGATTACCAGCTGTTCTGGCCGCTAATTGTTTGGTGTTATAGGTCATGTTAAAGGGCAACGGTCAGCCGACATGCATTATGGCTGACTGTTGTCTTTAAACATGACCGTTACTACATGCAAAAGAAGCTGTGGCAGCTGACTGCCGCTCTGCTGACATTTTAAAGGGGTTATCCAGTGCTACAAAAACATGGCCACTTTTTTTCAAAAGCAACACAACTTTTGTCTCCAGTTCAGTTCTCTGGAATAAAGTGGCCATGTTTTTGTAGAGCTGGATAATCCCTTTAAATATTTTCCGGGCCCTGGGTGAGATAATATCGACCCTTCAAAGGAGTTGTCTCTGTTAGAAAACCTGTTTCCTATTACCCTGTTAAAATTTTTTAATTGTTATAGAGAAGGTGCAGGCGCCTTTCAGGATGCCTTGAGGAAGCAGGCTACATACAGCCTGGGGAGCCCAGCGTGTTCATACCTAACACAAACAGACCATTATCATTGGATGTTATACTTCATGGTCCCCTTGGGGATGCTGTAGGGAAGGTTCCACTGATCAAATTTTTGTTGACAGATTCTTCAAACAAAAAGACATTGGCCTGGATTTATCAAGCTGCCTAAGACAACGACCAATGACAGCTCAGATTTTCTATCTCAGATATTATAAATAAATAAAAAAATACATAGACATTGTGGATTTCAGGCAGCTTGACAAATCTGGCCTTTGTCCAAAGTAAACCACTGCTTTTAATAAAAAAAAAAAATCAGCTTTGACCATTACATGCAAAAATAAAATCTAAATACAATGGTATTTGAGAACTGAGCAGTGTCTTCCCATAGGAAATAATGTAAGTGTGTTTAATTGGTTCCAGCACCCAACAATAATTACCTACAGTACCCATATATTACATTGTATAGTGCTCAGTGTCATCTCTACAGTACAGAACAGAACAGCACTATACTGTACAGGACACTATACACAAGAAACATTTAACAAAACCAGCAATTATAGTACAGTAGTCACTAACTCCTCACTCATGCTTTACTGTATAGAGCACCCCCATGCCAGCACTGTAATGGATAGGAGATGGTGGTGCACTGACTGTACTACTACTGTACTGTATATGCACTCCAGCAGTCTTATATAGTACTGTACAAGAAGCCTCACCACTGCTTAACTCACCACGTACAACCCACCATCGACGCTCGCAAAAACTTTCAGATACTGAGTACTTTAAGACTTGGGGCCCGGAAAGTGTTTGAGAACCGAGCAGAGTTTGAGAACCAAAGCAGATTTTTCTTGAAAATACAGTTTGAGTTCCAAGCTGTTTGAGAACCGAGCAGTTCAAGAACAAAGGTACCACTGTTTATATAGTAAAGTTATAATGAAAGGTGTTACCAGTATATAGATAAGATGAGATCAGGACATTCACAATAGGTGATAGGCACAGCTGACCTCCTCTTGTCTTAGAGTATGCCTAGAAAATGTTCTAAGCGTCCCCAGTCCACCAGAGAAGCAATATCGCACATTTTTGGATTCTATGCAGTAGCAGCGATCTGGGTGTAATGCTTTAGGCTTGTTACATCTGGTGCTCTCATCCAGCATGACCCCTTCCTACCAAACATATGCAATCCTGCCCCAACACTGATAAATTCATAATTATTAGTGTTGAGTGAGCACTAAAATACTCAAGTGCTCGTTACTCTTGTCAAGCATTTTCCAATGCTCCAGTGCTTTATTCGAGCGATGAAACGCATTGAAATCAATGGGAGACTTGAGTATTTCATCTTTAAGAGATGTGTAAGCGAAATATAGAAAAATTTTAACAAAAAAATACAATACATAACTGGAAGACACAATAGAACTTCTACTGTATGCCGTTGATTGACGGCATACTGCCAGAATTTTAGTGTCCTGCGGTAATGTATTGTATTTTTTGCGTTCTAATTTTTGTATATTTCTTTTACGTGTCCCTTCTTTTATCCAAGCACCATGAAGTCAAGCATGGAACTGGATGAACCCCCCCATGCCTCGATGCTCAATAGAGCACTATGCTATACGATAGAGCACTACGCTATACGATAGAGCACTATGCTATATGATAGAGCATGCTCGCTCAACACTTATAAGTAACTACAATATCACCTAAAGGTCTTTCTGCCAGAGAGAGAACTAAGTGAATTACAGTATGGCCTCTTTTTCTGTGCTTGCATATTCATTCCTGTCTGTTTATCAGTTTACGCTAAGCGTTGCATACATATTTCTTAATCACTTGAAATTTACATAATTAAAATGAATTTGTCCTCATTTCAAATTAAAAATAAGATGCCCTAATCATTTACTTGATGCTGGGAAATGCTGATAGTTAATTTGGTAAAAAACTGATAAAAATGACTGCTCATGAGATGTGCCGAGGAGCTGAAAGGATAATCCTAAGAGAGAGATAAAATTGGTAGGGCGATGCCGTCATATTGATAATATATTCATGCTGCATTCATTCTCTGCTTCCGTCTATGTGGTCAGGCTAATGTCAAACATAATGATTTTTTTGCTATTTATTTAGTTTTAAATACTGCAGGGTTTTTTTCTAGGTAAAGATGCCCCTGAAAAACACGCGTCATAATAATTTATTGTATATAGACCAGGAGAGTTGGCGGACTCTACCACATTCAAATTGAGGCACTCAGTGTCCAGTGTGGGTTCTCTGAGGGTGGCCCCCATACACCTTATACTCCTGCCAGCTGTAGCTGCCGCTCGCGGCTTAACCCTCCTGTCCTCATAGAGAACATAGGATCGCTTGGCTGTGCAGAACTTTCCTGTGTGTGCGGAGGATGGGGGGCCAGCCTGGCGGGATGTTCAGCCGTCTGTCAGATGTATGGCCACCCAAGTTCCCTCTTTCAGATTTCCTGATTCAGTGACTGAAAAGTGTTCTCTGCACTCTATGCAGAAAATGGAACGATAAGGGGGTGTTCTCATCAGAACCATGCTAATAGAATTGTATTAGCAGTAGAGATAATCGCAACTCCAGTTCAATTGTTTGGCATTTAATTACCGGTAGCTATAAAAGTTGGATGTTTGCCAGGCAGCCCTAGGGATGCATCCAACTTCTTCAGCCGCTGGCAATGCCAAATGCCAAACAATTGGACTTGAGCATACTTGAGTTGCAACCATCTTAAATTAGCAGTCCAAAGTGAAGTGACAGTGATTTTGATCTATCTATCTACTTACTGTTTTAATATACCATACTTTTTTTAATATACAGTTTTTTTCCCCTAAAGTGTGTGTGTGTGTGGGGGGGGCTCCTGCCTCTCTAGAGTCCAAGCCTGCCCGCTCCTGCCTCTGCCAGCCTGCCCGCTCCTGCCTTTCCCGCCACTGGCCTGCTTGAGCCCCTGTGACCCTTCTCGAGGCAGTCAATCTACCTCCGCCGGATCAGAGGCTTTAGCAGCGCCAAACTTAAAAAACCGAACTGCTGCTCCTGCCCCTCCAGCCCCTAGAATGCCCGCTCCTGCCCCTTAACCCACTGGACTGCCCACTCCTGCCTTTCCCAATGCTGGCCTGCTCAAGCTCCCGGGATCCTTCACTAAGCCGCCTACGCTGCCAATCATTCTTAATTTGGTGCCAAGTTCAAAAAACCTTTACTCCTGCCTTACCTGTGCTTCCACTGGATCGGCATCTTCCAGGCCCTTCCAGTTGGCCAGAGCAGAGGCAGTGCACAGCTATGGGAGAAGACAAGTGTCATCTGAAGCAGGAGCCGCCCGAAGGTCACAGCAGCTACAGGAGTGGGTGAGCCCTGCCGCCGGCTGCTGCTTCATATGACACTTACTGCTGCTCTCTCCCTCCTCCAACCTGAGGTGCAGCTACAAAAACATGTGCTTATGGTAACACAGCGCAGTGGAGTCCCTCCTCACCCCCACCCTCTTGCAAGCTACCCAGGAAAGTGGCCCCCTGTTTAAAGCGACTCTGTACCCACAATCTGACCCCCCAAACCGCTTGTATCTTCAGATAGCTACTTTTAATCCAAGATCTGTCCTGTGGTCCCTTCGGCAGGTGTAGTAGTTATTGTCTTTAAAAACAACTTTTAACTTCAAGCCCCCCTGCCCAACGGGAGTGGCCTAGATTGTGTATGCATTAGGCTGGTACACCCTCTCTGTCCCTCCTCCCTGTCCTTCTCATCATTAGGAATGCTCCAGGCAGATTGCCTACTATTCGTCAGCTGTGTCAGCCCAGCACATGGGCTGGATCGTTAAGGCGAAAATGTTCCAGTGGCATTCCTAATGATGAAGAGGGTGGGGAGGAGGGATGGAGGGGTGGTGCAAAGTTAGGGCACAGATATTCTAAGCCCCGGGTGTTGGGCACGGGGCTACAAGTTTAAAAGTTGTTTTTAGGACAATAACTGCATCACCTGCCGAACAGACCCCAGGAAAGATCTTGGATTAAAAACAGCTATGCGAAGGTACAAGAGGTTTTTTTTTGGGGGGGGGGGGGGGGGGGCAGATTGGTGGTTGGGGCGTGCTTCAGAGTCGCTTTAAGGTTGTTCTGGGAGCAATGGTGCCAGGGAGTTAACCTTCAGCGAGCTGCAGCCTTTTACAGTTCACTGAGGGTTAACTCCCTGACACTACTACTACTAGAAGAACCTGAGCAACCTCGTACATTTTGCCCATAGCACTACACAGCTATAAATGCAGCTAAGCTCCTATTCACTTGAATGGGAGCTGAGCTGCAGTTAAATATCATGACCACTATGCAATGAACGGAGACAAACTTCCTTCACTGTGTAGTGCGGCACCAGACAGCTTTTTCCTATTTTTCCACCTCTAAAACCTAGTTGCTCCTTGTCATCATATAGGTTATAAAGGGAAAAATATGGTTCATTGACCAACATGTTCCTACAGCTATAAGGCTTGAAGGTGACATTACAGGTTTGTTTGCACAGTACATAACTTCCTTTGGAAAGAATTTAGTCCATACTACACTTTTTGTGTTTGCTCAGGTATTGAAGCTGTCTTTAAATAAACTTGCATATTACGGTATAAAATGCGTCTATTGAGGTCTCCCGTGATGTGACATGGCTGCGTACCAGTATAGGTAGAGATGTTCATTTCTGCCGTTTTTGTGTATGTTTAGGTACTAGGCAGTCTTTTGCTGCAGCTGCATAGCTTTGCTGTCACTGTATAAACTAGAACATTCCTGCGCTCTCATTACTGGATCGCCTTTTATAGGCTCAGTTCAGTGCACTCTGTCAAGAAAAAAAAAAGGAATTATTTCCGTTAGTCAGTAGAAGTGAAGGCAGAATACTTTTTCTCTAAGGTCCAATTCACACATGTCAGATATGACATGGATTACGGTACAGATTCTGCACTGACATTTCTGTCAAATACACTGATAATTTATATCCCATGCGTATGAATGGGGTTTCACAATCCTGCTCACATACAAGTCAAGGTTTCCCCACAGATCTTAACTAAAGTGGAAAAAATTCACCCAGAAAAGCAGCATGTTACTTATTTCTGTGGAATCTGTATGGAAAATCTGAGAATTATTGACAGCACTGCTAGAACTTATGTAAAAAAAAACAGTGGCTGCCCCTCTGTAAACTATATTCAAACTAATTAAGTGAGTGGGCCTGCCGGGGGGTATGCGTCATTATACATTGCAATACCTTGTTGCTGGTCGCTTGACATGTAGTCTTGAAGTGTGATTTGAATGGGGCATATCAGCATTTTAAAGCAGACATGATTTAAAGTGGTTATACGGGACTAAAAAAAAAACATGGCTGCCACAGGTTATATGTTGTATTGTAGTTAAACTCTGTTGAAGTAAATGGGGCTCAGCTGTAATGGGAAAAGCAGCCACATTTTTCTAATTCTGGATAACCAGTTTGAAAGGGAACTATTGTTTCAACAAACTTTGCATAGGTAATAGTATCGGCTAAAATAAGTAACTTTGTAATATATCTTATCAGACAAAAATGCACCTTTCTGTTATCAAGCATTGTTCCACTCCCCCTTCATGGAAAACTGTTATCCACCCTCAGAATAAGCTTAGCAACAAGGTTGGTTTACAGGTTACTGGTTGTAGCTAGCTATGGAATAAGAAGTCTATGGACGGGGAGGATGGAGATGGGAGAGGGAGTGCCAGGGAACACTCACACACCATAGAGAGAGAAAAGACGGCAGTTTACAGAGGCAAAATGTGCTGAAAAATGGCATATACAAGGTTAATAAATATTGGTCTCTTATAGTGCTGCTCCTCATGTATACACAAGACAGCTTATCCTAAAAAGTCACTTGAAATGACAGGTATGCTTTAAAGTGATATTGTCACCCCCTTTCTTTATGAGGACAGCTGTAAAGCCTAAATTCTGCCGTTTTACTTCCTTACTTTGTTATAGATTTCTTGGTGCTTGGTCCAGTGAAAAATGCTTTTTATGTTTGGTGGTTTGTGCCACCCGGGTGGGCCCCACTTAGCCTTGCCCACACTGACCCTGTTAGCCCCACCCCTCTGTGACATAATCTGTGTCTTGGCCCCATCCCCTTGGTGGCCAGTAGATTGGGTTGACCTACAGGGGGTTGGGCCTAGACCAATAGTCTGGCCCTTTTCAATGGCCGCTGAGGGGGAGGGGCCTAGACAACAATTGCATCACAGAGAGGTGGGGCTTATGGCACCGATGTGGGCAGGGCTAAGTGGCGCTGCAGATGTGAAGCCCAATCCAGGTGGCACAAACCACCAACCATAAAAAGCATTTTTCACTGCACCAAGCACCAAGAAATCTATTATAAAGTAAGGGTGCGTGCACACTACAGAATTGCCGTGTATAACCCGCGGCGTATTCCGTCGCTTATCCCCGCACACGGCGGCGTGCATTTCCTCCTGTGCCATAGACACTATTCTGTGCACGGGTGGATTCTGCGTTCCATCGAAAGAATTGACGTGTCAATTCTGTCGACGGAACACGGAATCCGCCCGTGCATAGAATAGTGTCTATGGCACGGGCGGAAATGCGCGCCACCGCGTGCGAGGACGAGCGACGGAATACGCTGCAGGTTATACGCGGCATTTCCATAGTGTGCACGCACCCTAAGGTATGAAAACGGCAGAATTTAGGCTTTACAGCTGTGTAGTAGGGAAGTCCTCATACAGAAAGGGGGTGACAGTATCACTTTAAGGTATGGCTTACTATCTGTGGATAAAATACACAGGACTGGGTATGATGGGACAGCGTAAAAAATGCATCAAATACTGCAAATGAAATCCAGCCCTGGGATGTTTTTGCATGTGCTGTGCTCTTGGGTATTAGTCCATGGATGGTATTACTGGGTAAAGCTGCCCATCCTTTTAAATATATTTTAAACCTTCTCTTTAATTTTCCTCTCTTGCTAAAACCTTCCACTCACTCTCTGATGTCACTGAGTCACAATCATATGACTCTGTAAAACAACTTGTTTTAGGACCCCAGGGAAAATTGGCAAACTGTGTATGTATCCTTATAATACCTTCCATTCACTATTCACATAGCAATTCCAGCTAAACTAGCATCATGCAGAAGTAATCCCAATGCCATACTAGGGAATAATACTTAGAATATTGAAGCTTTAAAACTGGAAGCTAGATGTGCAGGACACATAGGTAAAGATTAACCCCTTAAAGGGGGAAGTTCACCACATTTTTTTTTTCAAATCAACTAGTCCCAGCAAGTGCCAAATATTTGTAATTTACTTATATTAAAAAAAAATCTCCAGTCGTTCAGTACTTATCAGCTGCTGTATGTCCTGCATGAAGTGGTGTACTTTTTCCAGTCTGACACACTGCTCTCTGCTGACACCTCTGTCTGTGACAGGAACTGTCCAGAGCAGTAGCTAATCCCCATAGAAAACCTCTCCTGCTCTCCAGACAGCTGAGTACTCTAGCACCTACACCTGCACTACCTACACCTGTTCCAAATAGAATTGTGGGTCATTATATCCAAGGGTGGGCGCATACCACTCATGAACAACAGTGACAAGCTACACAACATCAAGCTACCCCAGGGCATTCTGTGGATAAGGGATACATTAATTTAACTTGGAATACCCCTTTAAGACCATTTCACATTGCACTGTATATAGTTACATAGTTACATAGTTAATACGGTTGAAAAAAGACACATGTCCAGCAAGTTCAACCAAGGAGGGGATGGATACAGGGAAGGGGGAGGGGTGATAGGTTCTATACATATGCATCTATATTATTTTGCTCTAAGAACTTGTCTAGCCCTGTTTTGAAGCCCTCTACTGTTTTTGCTGTGACCAGATCCTGTGGTAGACTGTTCCACAGATTCACTGTTCTCATTGTAAAGAAGGCTTGTCGCCTCCGGAGATTGAACCTTTTTTTCTCCAGGCGGAGGCAATGCCCTCTTGTCCTTTGAGGGGGTTTTACCTGGAACATCTTTTCCCCATATCTCTTGTAGGGGCCATTTATATATTTAAATAAGTTAATCATATCTCCCCTTAAACGTCTATTCTCCAGACTAAACAAATGTAATTCTTTTAATCTCTCCTCATAACTAAGATGCTCCATTCCCCTTATTAGTTTAGTTGCCCGTCTTTGTACCCTCTCCAGCTCTAGAACATCCTTTTTATGAATCGGGTTCCAAAACTGGACAGCATACTCCAGTTGAGGCCGCACCAAAGCTTTATAAAGCGGTAATATTATATCCCTGTCCCGAGAGTCCATGCCTGTTTTAATGCATGACAATATCCTGCTGGCCTTAGAAGCAGCTGACTGACATTGTGTGCTGTTCTGTAGTCTATTATCTACAAGTATACCCAGATCCTTCTCCATCAGTGACTCTCCCAGTGTAACTCCCCCCAGGACATATGATGCATGCGGGTTATTAGTACCCAGGTGCATAACTTTACATTTATCCACATTGAACCTCATTTGCCAAGTGGACGCCCAAACACTCAGTGTGTCTAAGTCATCCTGTAACATCTGCCCATCCTCCATAGACTGTACTGTACTACAAAGCTTGGTGTCATCTGCAAAGATAGAAACATTGCTGTTAATTCCATTCTCAATATCATTAATAAACAAGTTAAACAGAAGGGGCCCAGTACTGACCCTTGGGGTACACCACTTATTACCGGGGACCATTCGGAGTAGGAATCATTGACCACCACTCTCTGGGTACGATTATTAAGCCAGTTTTCAATCCAGTTACACATTAAATTTTCCAAACCGATAGACTTTAACTTACCCATTAGACGTCCATGAGGAACTGTGTCAAACGCTTTTGCAAAATCCAGGTACACTATATCCACAGCCGCGCCGCCATCCAGGCTTCTACTTACCTCTTCATAGAAACATATTAGGTTGGTTTGACAGCTTCTGTCCTTAGTAAAACCATGCTGGTTATCACTTATAATACTATTAGCCACTACATATTCCTGGATGTAGCCCCTTATAAGCCCCTCAAATAGTTTCCCCACAATGGACGTTAAGCTTACGGGTCTATAGTTACCTGGGGAAGTTCGAGAGCCCTTTTTGAAGATCGGTATTACATTTGCCTTACGCCAGTCCCTCGGCACAATACCAGTAAGCAAAGAATCACGGAATATTTCATACAAGGGTAGTGAAATTACAGAACTGAGTTCCCTAAGAACTCTGGGGTGCAATCCATCAGGCCCTGGAGCTTTGGTTACATTGAGTTTGTTTAATTTATCTTGGACCATATCTATAGTAAACCAGTTCAGTACATTACATGTGTTCACAGCACTGGCCCCACCCACCTCAGTACTGGCCCCACCCACCACAGCTCCATCCTCTTTTGTATATACAGAACTGAAGAACCCATTAAGTAACTCAGCTTTCTCCTGATCCCCAGTTATTAATTCCCCGTCGCCATTATTTAGGGGTCCTACATGCTCTGATCTTGGTTTTTTTGCATTAATATATTTGAAGAATTTTTGGGGGTTTCTTTTGCTATCTATAGCTACCTGCCTTTCATTGTGAATTTTTACTGCTTTTATTACATTTTTACAGGTTTTGTTGACTTCTTTGTAATGTTTAAATGCTACAGCTGACCCCTCTGATTTATATTTTTTGAATGCCCCTTTTTTCTCATTTATAGCCCCTCTAACCTCGGTTGTAAGCCATGTGGGATTGGATTTTAACCGTTTATATTTGTTACCCATAGGAATATTTTTGGCAGTACAGTTATTTAATGTGGATTTGAAGATTTCCCATTTATTAGCTGTATCCGTATGTGATAGCAGCTGCTCCCAGTCTATGCCCTGAAGTTCTGCCCTTAACCCAGGAAAATTGGCCCTTTTAAAATTAAGAGTTTTTGCCCTCCCAACATGTTTTTCTTTTCTACACTTTAAGCTAAAAGTCACTATATTGTGGTCACTATTACCCAGGTGTTCACGGACAGTGACATCCCCAACCAGCTCAGCGTTGTTAGAAATAACCAGATCCAACAAGGCATCACTTCTAGTTGGCTCCTCCACAAGATGGCCCAGAAAATTATCCTGCAGGAGGTTAAGAAATTCCCTCCCCTTTGTGGTTTTAGCTGAACCGTGACCCCAATCTATATCTGGGTAGTTGAGGTCCCCCATTATCACTACTGTTCCCTCCCGGGCAGCCCGCTCTATTTGTCTATTCAACTGGCCATCTACCTCCTCAGTAATGTTGGGGGGTCTATAGATTACACCAAGAATAATTTTTTCACTCTTTACCTCCTTCTGTAGTTCTACCCATAATGCTTCCACATCATCACAGTCATCTCACACTATTGCATCTTTTACACTCACTTTAATATCATTTCTGACATACAGACATACTCCTCCTCCCCTTCTGCCCACCCGGTCCCTTCTGAACAACGTAAATCCCTGAATATTGACAGCCCAGTCATGTGAGGAGTCCAGCCATGTCTCAGTCACACCAACCACATCAATGGACTCCTCCAGAACCAAGGCCTCCAGCTCCCCCATCTTGCTGGCTAGACTTCTGGCATTAGTAACCATACACTTTATATTACCATCGAGTTTAACCGCTTCATTATAAGAAATGGGATTTATTACTGTGCTGTGGCTACAATCATCCTCACTGTTCATCCGCAACATATGGATCTCCCTATGCACTGCTCTTATCCCCCCACAGGACCCTTCTCCTCCCTCCTCATTGTTCTGTCCCCTCTCTAACCTATCTGCCACTACATTACATACTACATTGTCCTCCCTCCACATCCCTAGTTTAAAAACCCCTCCACCCCTTCTAGGATTCTCTCCCCCAGCACAGCGGACCCCCTTCCATTAAGGTGCAAATTATCTGTGGAAAACAGATTGTACCCCAATGAAAAGTCAGCCCAGTGCTCTAAAAACCCAAACCCTTCTCCTCTACACCATGACTTGAGCCATGCATTTAACTCCCTAAGCTCCCGCTGTCTTTCCTGCGATGCGCATGGCACAGGCAGTATTCCAGAGAATACCACCTTGGAGGTCCTTCCCTTCAACTTAGCACCTAGTTCTCTAAAATTATTTTTAATAGACCTCCACCTACCTTGTATCCTGTCATTGGTTCCCACATGGACCACGACAGCTGGGTCATCCCCAGCCCTCCCAAGTAATTTATCCACCCTTTCCACCACATGCCGAACCCTGGCACCAGGGAGACAGCAAACCATTCGGTTGAGGCGGTCTTGGCGACAAATTATTCTATCCGTCTTCCTGATTATATATTAAACAGCTTTCAGGTACAGAGAGTAGTACTCATTTCAGGTGAAGTGCTACAGAGAGCAGCTTGTGGCATTATTATATTGTGGGGGCACAGTGTATGGAGTACAGTGTGTGGTGCTGTTGTGTTAGGGGACACAGTGTGTGGAGCTGTTGTGTTAGGGGGCATGGTGCATGGTGCTGTTGTGTTAGGGGGCACAGTGTATGGTGCTGTTGTGTTAAGGGGCACGGTGTGTGCAGCTGTTGTGTTAGGGAGCACAGTGTATGGTGCTGTTGTGTTAGGGGGCACGGTGTGTGAAGCTGTTGTATTAGGGGGCAGAATGTGTAGTACTATTGTGTTAGGGGGCACGGTGTGTGGTGCTGTTGTGTTGGGGGCATTGCGTCTGGTGCTGTTGTGTTAGGGGGCATGGCGTCTGGTGCTGTTGTGTTAGGGGGCATGGCGTCTGGTGCTGTGTTAGGGGGCATGGTGTGTGTTACTGTTGTGTTAGGAGGCATGGTGTGTGGTGCTGTTGGGTTAGGGGGCATGGTGTGTGGTACTGTTGTGTTAGGAGGCACAGTGTATGGAGCTGTTGTGTTAGGGGGCACAGTGTATGGTGCTGTTGTGTTAGGGGGCACGGTGTATGGTGCTGTTGTATTAGGGGGCACGGTGTGTGCAGCTGTTGTGTTAGGGAGCACAGTGTATGGTGCTGTTGTGTTAGGGGGCACGGTGTATGGTGCTGTTGTGTTAGGGGGCACAGTGTATGGTGCTGTTGTATTAGGGGGCACGGTGTGTGCAGCTGTTGTGTTAGGGGGCACGGTGTATGGTGCTGTTGTATTAGGGGGCACGGTGTGTGCAGCTGTTGTGTTAGGGAGCACAGTGTGTGGTGCTGTTGTGTTAGAAGCAGGGCCGGAGTCAGCACAAAACTTACCTGGGCAAGTGCTGGGGCCCACAGCATCTCTAGGGACCCAGAGAGGGAGAGGGGTCCGGTTGTCTGATGTTCAGCCTGCTCACTGTAGTGCAGGGTGGGAACTGAACATCAGAAGACACAGGAGATGGAGCAGGACCTGCACAGAGAGAAAAGAGGGATAAGGGCCTGGCTCTTTGGCTCTGTAGTGAATATTGTCCTGCTCTGTAACTTCTCCTTGTCCACGGTGTGGGTTGAGGTTGTCTCTGGCAAGTCCTCTCTTACGAGGAGTTTAACAGTGCATAGTGCTTTGGAGTGTTACTAGTGAAGAAGTTGTGAGAGACATGCTGTCTTGAGTCCTTACCATGCGGGGTACTGACTAAGACTGACTTGGGGTATGGGTACCTGGTATGGTGTGCTTTTGGGTTATGTCATGGTAGCCAGGTGGATGATAGGACCCACCACCCACAAACAGGGGAGAATGTCCCAAAGTTGTGGTTAGGGACCCAGAGAGGGAGAGGGGCCCGGTTGTCTGATGTTCAGCCTGCTCACTGTAGTGCAGGGTGAGAACTGAACATCAGAAGACACAGGAGATGGAGCAGGACCTGCACAGAGAGAAAAGAGGGATAAGGGCCTGATCACATGACTTAAAGGTCCTCAACCTTACAGTATGGAGAACACTTGACAGAGAGGAAGAGGGAGAAGACTGAGCTGTAATCGCTCTGTGTCAGTGTCTGAGTGTGTCAGTGTCCATGTCAATAATATATGTTTGCACATGTTAGTGGTGTCTCATGTTATTGTGCATAGTGTGTAAATGAGGGGCCCGCTGAGGCTCTGTCGCCCAAGGGCCCGCAAAAACCTGGAGCTGGCCCTGGTTAGGAGGCATGGTTTGTGGGGCTCTTGTGTTAGGGGGCACTGTGTGTGAAGCTATTGTATAAGGGGGCATAGTGTGTGGTACTGTTGTGTTAGGGGGCACGGTGTGTGAAGCTGTTGTATTAGGGGGCAGAATGTGTGGTACTATTGTGTTAGGGGGCACGGTGTGTGGTGCTGTTGTGTTGGGGGCATTGCGTCTGGTGCTGTTGTGTTAGGGGGCATGTCGTCTGGTGCTGTGTTAGGGGGCATGGTGTGTGGTACTGTTGTGTTAGGAGGCATGGTGTGTGGTGCTGTTGTGTTAGGAGGCATGGTGTGTGGTGCTGTTGTGTTTGGAGGCACAGTGTATGGAGCTGTTGTGTTAGGGGGCACAGTGTATGGTGCTGTTGTGTTAGGAGGCATGGTGTGTGGTGCTGTTGTGTTTGGAGGCACAGTGTATGGTGCTGTTGTGTTAGGGGGCACAGTGTATGGTGCTGTTGTGTTAGGAGGCATGGTGTGTGGTGCTGTTGTGTTTGGAGGCACAGTGTATGGAGCTGTTGTGTTAGGGGGCACAGTGTATGGTGCTGTTGTGTTAGGGGGCACAGTGTATGGTGCTGTTGTGTTAGGAGGCATGGTGTGTGGTGCTGTTGTGTTAGGGGGCACAGTGTGTGGTGCTATTGTTTTAGGGGGCATGGTGTGTGGTGTTGTTGTGTTAGGGGGCACGGTGTGTGTGTGTGGTGTACCCCCGATGGTGTTGTTCGAAGGAGCGGCTGGTCACTTGCTAGATGGTGAAGTGTGACACTACTCTGGTGGTGGATGGCTGAGATACAGCCGGACCTTAAGGTGTTGTCACGTGACGCCAGTGCCTGGAGGGCACGCCTGATTTTAGTTTATAAGGCCAGTTGTACCCTTTTCCCCTGTGGTCAGTGTCCTGCAGGGCTGCTACTGGGTCCCTTTGGGTTATGTCATGGTAGCCAGAGTTGTATAGTGACCCTCCCGGATGATAGGACCCACCACCCACAAACAGGGGAGAATGTCCCAAGGTTGCGGTGTGTGCTGTGTCGGTGGTGGCGAATAATCACAGAGTTTTGGAGATATAGTTGAGTTGGTTTACTACTTGTAAATGTGTAGCAGGTAATACAGGTTCCATAATATAAAAAATTTTAGTTAAAGACTCTGAAACACACTTCACAAAGTTCCAAATAAACACTTGACAATAGGACGACCAGATCTGTAGTAGAAGTGCAGTGTAGATACAGTTGTGTTGGTTGAGTTGTGCTGAGTGATACAAGAAATAGAGTAGCAGAGAGGAGGATGCCGTGAGAGTCTTAACCCATGTAGTAATGTGCTCTGCCGGGATGTTGGAGGATGAGGTAGAATACGAAGAAGAAGAAGAACACCTGTGCCCGTGTATTAACTTTTGACTTCAGTCTTCACACCACCTTATGCCCACTAGACTCGGCTGAACCTTCCTAATGGGTGACACAGGCCCCAGACCTTGTTACCTGGGATGTGCGGAATGCTGAGGGTTCCCTGCTGACACCTGCGCTGCGAGACAGAGTTCATAGGCTACTGCAACTTTGCTCTGTCCGGATCAGTTCCTGGCTCTTTGGCTCTGTAGTGGATATTATCCTGCTCTGTAACTTCTCCTTGTCCACGGTGTGGGTTGAGGTTGTCTCTGGCTAGTCCTCTCTTACGAGGAGTTTAACAGTGCATAGTGCTTTGGAATGTTACTAGTGAAGAAGTTGTGAGAGACATGCTGTCTTGAGTCCTTACCATGCGGGGTACTGACTAAGACTGACTTGGGGTATGGGGACCTGGCAGAGGGCCAGGGGCCAGATAGAACCACTGTGGAGAGCTATCTGGCTTGCGACCTTCCTCCACAGTGTCTAAAACGATAGACTCTTTGCTCTTCCTCCACCCATGTGACTATTTTCTCTCTAGCGTGTAAAATGCGCTGTGAGTGGGTGAAAGAGTGGGAAGAAAGGAGGGAGATGAAAGGAAAGAAGAACTACTGGTCTACAGATTCTGGTGACACATAGAAAACAATAATCCTTTGCAATCCTTAAGCTGTACAGCTTCCATATACATCTACATAATAAAGCAACATCTAGTGGCGAACTTTAGTACAACTTTCATCACAATAATGACACAATAAGTACAGGCTTTTGCAAAAGGTGTATATAACTGCAGCACCACTAGTGGGACACCACATGTGCAGCTGTTGTGTTAGGGCGCAAAGTGTGTGCAGCTGCTGTGTTAGGGGGCACAGTGTTTGCAGCTGTTGCATCAGGGGGCACAGTGTATGGTGCTGTTGTGTTGGGGGCACAGTGTGTGTTGCTGTTGTATTAGGGGTGGCAGAATGTCTGGTACTATTGTGTTAGGAGGCATGGTGTGTGCAGCTGTTGTATTAGGGGGCATGGTTTGTGGTGCTATTGTGTTAGGGGGCATGGTGTGTGCAGCTGTTGTGTTAGGGGGCATGATGTGTGGTGCTGTTTTGGTCGGGGGCATGGTGTGTGGTGCTGTTGTATTAGGGGGCATGGTGTGTGGTGCTGTTGTATTAGGGGGCACAGTGTGGTGTATTAGGGGGCATGGTGTGGTGTATTATGGGGCACACAGTTCTGCCTTATAAGGAGCTTTCTATACAGGATTTAGATCTGCTGCAAGAGAGCCAAACAACCCTGAAGAGATGAAACATAACTGAGAAGTGATGGCTGTCTGGACCTGATTGAGAACCAACGAAATGATTTATTCTGCATTCAGCCAGACTGTGTCCCATCAAGACTGTATTTACTTGTAAGGTCTGCAGCAATGACGGGGGAAAAGCAAATCTCTTTACACACGGGATACTGAGAGCTGGTAAAAACTTCTGTACTACTGTTAACTTCTGTACTGTATGTTAACCTGACTTGGATATAAGTATATTTGATTATCAGAGTACACATAAAATTTTGCAACATTTTACACTGCAGTAACCAGACACGTAGGGACCCTGTTACAAATTAGATTCATATGTACAATACTAATATGGGTATCACTAGTCCTGAGCCAATGTCTGGAGAACTTGTGGTGCCGCATCACAGATTACTGTCATTAAACTTGGGTGGTGCCCCGTGGATCTGTGTGAACACGCAGTGGATGTGTAACCCTGAATGTGACCTTGAACAATCTGAGCTGTCCCTTTAAAGAGGCTTCTTCCTGTCTATTAAAGCAGCTGGTTAAATTATTACAATTGTGGAAAATAAATCTCATGATTGGCAGGAAACCAAATATTGTACAAGGAAACGTTGAGATATTTCCCCTGCACAGTCTAGGAGACACAGAAATGTATGATTTCATGATGACAGCAGGAAAGCTTCCTGACATTCTCATTTGTTTTCATGTTAGATTTGTATCTTATAGGAGTTAACAATCCTTCTGACACAGCGCTCCCTATAGATACAGCAAATGATGACATAACGGATCTCAGCCTCTCCGATTGTATCGGTTATCAAGGAATTGTCATCTATCTTACATTCTTAGATGTGATTTATTATGGATTGGGAGCGTCATTTTAAATAGTGCTTCCCTACTATAGGGAATATACCTTTTTACCTTTTAACCCTTTCTGCTGCAATGATAGGAATTTTTTGGCTTTATTTTTTTTTTTGTTCATCTATTTTTTAAATCTATACCATTTTATTTTGTTCAAATGAGTTTTACAGAAGTTATTGCACTTTTAAAGCCCCCCTTTCACTTTGTCATGTAATGCTTTACTAATTGTACTTTACTTTAAGTTGTCATAGAAATCTGCTGTTGGAAAAATATGTAACTAGGGATGGTCCGAACCCGCCGAGGTTCGGGTTCGGCTGAACCCGAACGCTCGGCATCGGATTCCCGCTGTCTGCCCGCTCTGTGCAGTGGGCGGATACAGCGGAAGGACCGCCTGGAAAACTGGGATACAGCCTATGGCTATGGCTGTATCCCAGTTTTCCAGGCATTCCTCCCGCTGGATCCGCCCGCTGCACGCAGCGGGCAGACAGCGAGAATCATTGAGGAGGGTTCGGGTTCGTACGAACCCTGTCCGAACCAGCTTCGGACCATCCCTATATGTAACTGTGCAATTTTGTATTTTTTGTTTGTTTTTCTGAAGTTCACCTTGCATGGTAACTTCATTCCATAAAACCAGATTTATATGTTTTTCTACTTATAGGGGCAGAGAAAAAAATGTTTTTAAATTTAAAAATTTGAAGACTTTCAGTACTTATCAGCTGCTGTATGTCCTACAGGAAGTGGTGGATTCTTTCCAGTCTGACACAGTTCTGTGAGCTGCCACCTCTGTCTGTGAGTAGAACTGTCCAGAGCAGGAGAGGTTTTCTATGGCGGTGCTTCTCAATTCCAGTCCTCAGGCCTCACCAACAGGTCATGTCTTGAGGATTTCCCATATAAAGAACAGCTGTGATAATACCTGATGCACTGAGTATAATTATATCACCTGTGAAATATTTAGAGGAAATCCTCAAAACATGAGCTGTTGGTGAGGCCTGAGGACTGGAATTGAGAAGCACTGTTCTATGGGGATTTGCTACTGCTCTGGACATTCCCTATCACAGAGAGAAATGGTAGTAGAGCACTGTTTCAGACTGGGAAGAATACATAATTTCCTGCAGGACATACAGCAGCTGATAAGTGCTGGAACACTTGAGATTTTTATGAAGAAAAAAATTTACAGAGTTGTACAACTTTCTGGCACCAGTTTATTACAAAAGTGTTTTTTTTTTCTCCAGAGTACCCCTTTAAAAAATAAAATATTATATATCACCATATTCTGACCCCTAGAACTGACCTATATTTACGTGTACAGAGCTGTGTGGGGGTCTGTGTTTTTTTCCTCTAAGCTGTCTGTTCTTGACCCGGATTTGGTTCCGTTTTTTTGTAAAGGATTAATCATTTTTTAGATTTTTGTAATTTCGCAGAAATGCAGATGATTGAAAACAGGACAGATATGCGATGTGAGGATCTGAACGCAGAATAGGCATTTTTAAATTTAGTACTTTGAAATCTATGGGCTAAATCTGTTGAAACATGCTACGTATTGAAAAATTGCTGTGCGCATGAAAACCAGAACTCTAAATAAAATGTATTTACATTTTGCTTTATGCATTTTTTTGTGGATTTTTTTTTATCAGTTTTCCAAAATAGTGTAGTTAAGATCTTGCATTTTTTGTTGTTGTACTGTTGTAAAGAATGTGTTTCTTTTGTCATATCATTTAAATAAGCATTTACATCATCTAAGGGGGAAAAAATAGCAATCATAAAAACAAGGCTGGAGATGCACACAGTAACACATTTAAAGTTACTCTGTACCCACAATGTGAAACACGGCCCCCCCCCCCCCCCCCCAACCACTGCTTCTAATTCAAGATCTGTTGTGTTGTCTGTTCGGCAGGCAATGCAGCTATTATCCACTATTATACTAAAAAAAGAACTTCTAACTGCTAAGGGGTATTCCTAATGATGAAGAGGGTCGGGGATGATGGACTAAGAGGCGTCACAGGGCAGAGACACTCTAGGCCACACCAATTTGATTTAGGGCTGCAAGTTCAAAAGTTGTTTTTTAGGACAATAACTGCATCACCTGCCGAACGGACCCCAAGACAGATCTTGGATTAAAAGCAGCTATCCGAAGGTACAAGCGGTTTCGGGGGGACAGGACAGATTGTTGGTACAGAGTGTCTTTAACTCCCTTGCTAGCAGCAATCTCCGTCCAGGCAGCTGCTATCTAAATCTATGGGGCCCCTAGGCTGAGCTGATTGACAGCAGGGTGAAGCGGGCTACCATGAGCATATCCTGAAATTGCAGTCTCAGCAGTAATGAGAATTTGCACACAACTGAGGCAACGTGTGCACATAACCTTAAAATTCACACATTTTTTTTTTAATATTTTTGGGCCTTATTTTAGCTTTTATTCTCTGTTTTTTTCTTCTTTTTTTTTACATTGTTCATCTTTATTTTTGCTACAGGAAATACTAATGGGCAATTTGCAAGCTGTTCTTTGACATTTTTGCATTTAAAACCTTTTTGAGATCTAAACAGCTCAAAAATGATCCCTGGCATGTAAAGGGTTTGACTACTGGGGTTCCTGCAATCTCAAGAACAGAGACCCAAGTCTTCCATTCAAATAGTGGAGGCACACACATGCCCCTTGCTGCTCCATTCATATTCTATGGGAGACAACTGAATGATCCATTCTTACAGAAGACTTGGATCCCAATTTTTCGAGATTACCGAATCCCTACCTTCAGATAACTATATCTTTGATTCTTTGTCCCTGTTTTTGGGTGTTCCATTGAAGTAAATAGAGGCAAGTTATAATACCACATACTGTAAAACCTGAGGACAAGAAAATCCCATTCATTTTACATCTGTAAATATTAAAAAGTAAAATTAAACTGACTATGAACTGCCAGGTTTTTTTTTTTTTAAATATTGGTCTTTCACATATAAAAAAAGTGCAAAAATACTACACATGAGCATAACCTTATCTGAGCATAACCTTCCTCTGTAGAGGTTCTACTCCTAGTTTTGGCTCACCAATGGCGATGCAGAATATTGTGTATGACGGGCCTCACTCACCTGACTCACTCACCTGTCTAACTCACCTGTCTCTCATATTTCCTGGCTACCAAGCAGATTATTAATTGGATTAATTAAATGCTGCGTTTACACGGAACGATTATCGTTCGACTTTTCGCATAAACGATCGCATTTGAGCGATAATCATATCGTGTAAACACAGCAAACGATCAAACGATGAGCGAGAAATCGTTCATTTTGATCTTTCAACATGTTCTTAAATCGTCGTTCGTCGTTCGCTAAAAATTCGCAGATCGCTTTGTGTAAACAGTCTTTCACCGATTTACCCTATGTAAAAGATGGGCTTAAGTGATCTTAAAAACGATCGCAATAACGATTTTTCTTACGAATTTTCAAACGATTTTCCTAACGATTTATTCGTCTAAACGCTGATCGTTATAAAAACCAAATTGTTGCTTCAAAATCGTTAAACCATCAATTGGGCAAATTATCACTCCGTGTAAACGTAGCATAATGATGGTTAATAAATATCGGTGATGGTTAATAATAAGTTATCTGGCATCAAATATTAGCCAACATTTTCTTGGAAGAAAACATTGTCTACGAAGGGAAACCTTATTGAGTATTTTGCATGTGCTGTCTAAATATTTGTTAAAACCTAAGCCGGAGAAGACAAGAAAGAAGGATCAGAATGTACCAAACGGAGGGGAGGAGATCAGTGTGATTTCTAAGACAACAGACCTGCCGAGCGTTTCTAGCCGCGATTGCTCTGCTCTGCTGGAATCCTGCATGACGCCACTTCAGAGAGTAATGTTATAGTGTGCCGATAACACTGGATCCCCATAAAAAGAGACAAGGAAACAGCTGCTACTCCAGATACAATTGTTATATGAGAAATATAGTACACAGATTCACGTAGACATACACACAGTCACCCACTCATATAAACCCACACACTTACACAATCAGGGCTCATTCACACGTGTATGAAAATGTAGACTAAATATGGATGCACATTAAGGATAATTGTTGTTACTATACATTGTGCCTTTGTGTTGTATTCCTTATTGTTCTTAGTTTTTCATTATTCATGAGTACGCCTTAAGTATTTGGTCTATATTTTCACCTAAATTCATGCCAAAAATGGCTGAAAATGTTAACAGGCTTTTTTTTTTAACCATATAAAGCCAAAAATGGACATTGAACCTAATTTTATAGCTGAAATATTAAAGGGGTTATCCAGGATAAGAACAGAACCTCCCCTGTCCTCAGGTTGGAAGTCAGCTACATTCACTTCAATAGAACTGTGCTGCAAAACGACATACAAACTAAGGACAGGCATGGTGCTGTTTCTGGAAGAAAGCAGCCATGTTTTTTCTTCAAGGCCATGTTAACATTAACTGTTTTCTGAGCTTCATTCTGAGTATTTTATGTGTAGTTTTTGTAGCTGTTTTTCTAAAATAGTGTGCGAGTGACCACCAATGTGCCTTTTTACACTGATCACTACCGGGCATTAGGCTATGTTCACACAACGTCAAGAATAGTGAAAAGGCGTCTGATTTTTATATTTAAAAAAAGTCTGTTTTTGCCGCAATTTAACTGACTGCAAGGCAATGCATTGAAGTCAATGGAAAGACGAATGTCCAATGCGCACAATGTATTGTATAATGGACGTTTTTATTGCGGACGTCAAAATAATGAGCATGATCATTATTTTCGGACGTCTTTTGAAAATAGCGGACGTCTTTTATTAGTTGTTCACACACAGATTTTCTTTTGTCACCGTTCTTTCTCCATTTTTACTATTACATTCAACGGACTTTTCAATTAAGCCGCACTCAAAGTCCAATTAGTAACCCAAACTAGAATAATGTACCAACAGCCGTCCTTGCACTAAGGGGAGGACAGGCTGCTAAATGACGTCCGTTATTTTGGACTCAAAATGATGGACATCATTTTAAACGGGGCTGAAAAACATTGTGTGAACATAGCCTTATTCTGACCAAATATGCTTTTTTTTTTTTTTTTTTTTACATAATTTTACGGATTTTACAGCTTTGCCTTGGATATGGCCAGAGGCATGGCTATGTAGATTGCCTGTCAGCATAATGCTGACATATACAATACACTGGAGAAGATCACTGGGTAAAATACACTAGTTTACACTAATTTACACTAATAAACATGTGACAAAGACAAAAAAAATAATTAAAAAAAAATGTATTTTTTTCCCCATACAAAATAACTTGTTACATAAAACTAAAGATGAGCGAACCTCGAGCATGCTCGAGTCCATCCAAACCCGATCGTTCACCATTTGATTAGCTGGGGCTGCTGTAGTTGGATAAAGCTCTAAGGTTGTCTGGAAAACATGGATACAGCCAATGACTATATCCATGATTTCCAAATAGCCTTATGGCTTTATCCAAGTTCAGCAGCCACCGCTAATCAAATGCCGAACGATTGGGTTCGAATGGACTCGAGCATGCTCCAGGTTCGCTCATCTCTACATAAAATATAAAAAAGTGTACATGTTAGGTATTGCCACGTCCATAACGACCCAAGCTATAAAACTATACCATTATTTTTACTTACATTTTTTTCCATTATCCATCTAAAAAAGGGTTAATAAAATTAATTCATAATTCCCTGTTGTCATGCAAGACATGACATGTGATTCTTTAGTCATGTAAAAGAAATAGGCACTGTCGTTAAAAAAAAAAAAAAAAAAAAGGACTAACCAGGAGAGTATCTATGGTAGCGTACCTCACTCACTGGTTTACAGAGATCTTCTTCCAGACAGATCCACTATAAGTTTATGGGGCCAATGGACAAAGATGAGTGACAGCAGGGAAGTAAAGCAGGCTATTATGCACATCTCCTGAACAGTGGTGGTCTCAGTAGTAATGAAAGTTTGTAGATCTCACATCTGAGCGGGCCCGTTGCCCCAGTGAACTGATGTCCTCTCCCCACGGTGATGCATCTCCTACAGAATCAAGTCTGCCTGCGTCACTAAGGGGATATCAGCACACTGGGGGCGCCAAGCCCACCTCCAGTGCATAGAGCAGCCATATTTGAATATGAATAAGCAGATAGCGGGAAACGGGTGGCAATTTAAAAAAAGGACCATGCCAGAAAGAAGGACAATGCCACAATCTGTTAAAAAAAAGTGTCATTTATCAGTTTCTTTATTCAGTATTTTCTAGTACAGAAGTATCAGGACATGTTTTCTGACCAAGTATTATATACCTCTAACAATGTAATTGAATTTTATGGTGTCATGCCATCCACACAGTGGTATCCCAATTCCCATCTCTTTCCTTAGCTCATGTGTGTTGTCATAGAAACTGTAACACTGGAATTACACCTGTGGTTGGGAAGGTAGACCAGTTATCTTTAATTCAGAGAGGCACAAATGTGTTTTCTTTCATGTGTGCTTCTTAGGCCTGGTCCACACAGCCGTGGGTGAGACCATAATGCACCACAATGCATAGTCCATGATTGCGGGTGGCTCATGGATATGCCACCTGCAGACATGACTATACAGGGGGATAAAGTCTATGGAGTGCTGACCACAAAACGGACTTGATATTGTTAAGCAGCCCTGTAAGTTAATGTAATGACAAGGGAAAATGACAAAATGACAAGGGCATTGCTCCCACCTAGCCAGAATCCTGCTCCACACTGATGAAGGGCAACACTCCGTAACAGCCAGATAGATGTTGTGAACGAGAAGAATTAAAGGTGTTATCCAGCGCTACAAAAACATGGCCACTTTTCCCCCTACTGTTGTCTCCAGTTCAGGTGCAGTCTGCAATTAAGCTCCAATTACTTCAATGGAACTGAGTTTCAAAACCCCACCCAAACTGAAGACAACAGTAGAGGGAAAGTGGCCATGTTTTTGTAGCGCTGGATAACCCCTTTAAATTTTAAGGGATATTCCAGTATGAGAAATATCGAGACCAAGAAATATACCTTACTTATTGAGTGTTATCAGTATATTTACTGGCTTTAGCATGTTTTTGTTTGAAATGTCCCTGATAGGAAGTTGTGTAGTCCTTTTCATTTCCATTGTGGTGTTGTCTCAGCATGCAGGGTGGTCGGGAAATCTGAGATGCAGACCCAAGGAAGCAATACATTGTGGGAAATGTAGCACTAGGCAGCTACTCAACCAGGAAGCAATGAGAGGACATAGGGAAGGTAGGGGATAGGATAATATACCCACAAAACAAATGGATTCTTGATTGTTTTAGGACTGGAATAGACATGTAAGCATTGTAATCTATTTATGCTAAATGTATTTATTTATTCATATTTCCTGATGTTGCAGTATTCCTTAAAGCCTCTCAGACATCTGAAAAAGAGACACGCAAATGATCTGCAGGAATTCGATCCCCCAGCAGATCACCTCCCCTATACTTCGATCCCATATGGAAAATATATGGCTACTTCCGATCCAAAGCTTTGCAAGGTCAGATAAAGCTGTATTTTTTGGAACACTACATGAATAAACTCAATCAAATCAATAACTGCACAGTATGATGACATATTAACAAGTCTTGTGGATCCAATAAAATCCATATAACTGCATTTGCTTTATTTGAAAGAATGTGCTAATTATAAAGCTCCAAGGCATAAAATCTGTATTCATTTCATAGACTAAAGAATAACAAAGTCACGAACAGTAGATCTAAGCATCACATGCGTTTGGAGTGACTATTCACACATTAATGCACTACATTGCTTTTGTTTTATGTTTCTATTTTTATAGAAACTTGAGGTCCTTTGTAGTCTTGTGACTTTTCTTGCTCTTATTCTTAAATGATCACTATTGTTTAAGCTTCCCTCTATTTGGTAGCCTAAATCGGTTCCTAAAATTTCTTTTAAATTACTTAAAGTGTACCTGTCACAAAGTACGCTGACCCGATCAGCATGAAATCCAGTCAGCCGTCTGAGGTTCAAGGATTCATGGTTACGACCATGCTGTTCTGATCCGAACACAGTACCGACCCAGCGTGGTCCTATCCATGGATAACCAAACTTCCGGCAGGTCAGGTACGCTCTTAATTTACCAAAATGATCCCAGAAAAAAAGAGCTCTACACTTCTGGCCTTTAGTTGTCTCATCTTTCTGCAATCTGTTGTCCACTGGCTGTTATTAGAGTAATTCTGTCTCTAGTAACAAACACAGCAAGACAAAACAGTGCTTACCATGTACTCTATGCAGGACTGGGGAGAGAGCAGTAGGGCATATGACGTAGCAAACCCACTCAGCCATTCAATGGCTGTAGCGGTATCCCGCCTGAGCCACTAAATGGCTGAACAGACCTACTGTGTTACATCCCCGAACCTGGAAGTGGTCTCACAAAACGACAAGTAGTACAGACTGCAACTAAGGAGCCAGGGAAGGACATGTACATTATTTTTTTCAATCACCCCCTCCCCACACATAGAGCGTAAATAACTCCTTTAACAACTGTTACCTTTCCTCAATAGGATGCGTTCCTATAGGCACCTGAGTACAAATTAACTTGCTATTGGATGCCTACACTATACACTTGAGTGGGATCCATGTGTCATAATGAGATAATTTGCGCAAAAAATGAGCTTCTTCCTCTTTCTACTGAATCTTTATACAGAGTAAGGCCATGTTCACATGGCATAAAAGACCAGCCTTTCCGTGACCTGGCCGGGTCACGGAGAGGCCGGTCTCTGAATAGATCATCCCGGCCAGTACTGCAGTACCGTCCGGATGATCTTTCATGCCGCAAAGTTCTGATGCGGGCGCATTTGTGTGTGGCCGTATCACAACTCCCCACAGCACACTATGAAGCTTGCACTTTATAGTGTGCACCGACATGGTTTTCTATGGCCACTATTCACTGAATAGCAGCCACAGAAAACTGACATGTCAGGGGGTCCCGGCCGGAGCGTATACTATGGGGGAGATTTATCAAAAGGTGTAAAATTTAGACTGGTGCAAACTTCCCCCAGAAACCAATCACAGCTCCTCTTTCCTTTCCCCAGAGCTGGAAGCTGAGCTGTGATTGGTTGCTGTGGCCAGTTTGCACCAGTCTAAATTTTACACCCTTTAATAAATCTCCCCCTATGTGTATACGCTCCGGCTGGGATCCCATAAAGAAACAGGACACGTATCTATTCGTAAAAACTATGCCCGTTGTTGCCGATTGTAACAACGGACGTACTTTTACGAAAAGATAGGGTGTGTGAACATACTGTAGCCTTAAGGATCACAGTTTTTGGGTTATGCTCACAAGTTTTCAGTTCAGCCATACACTGTTTCCATGTTTTCCAGAAAGTCCTCGAGCTGTATCCACCTTATCTAGACAGTGGGATTCAAATGCTGATCGTATGAACCCGAACTTTCAGCAAGTATTCTGGATACATACATTTTTTGTCTGGGTTCACACTACGTATATTTCAGTCAGTATTGCGGTCCTCATATTGCAACCAAAACCAGGAGTGGATTAAAACCACACAGAAAGGATCTGTTCACATAATGGTGAAATTGAGTGGATGGCCGCCATATAACAGTAAATAACTGCCATTATTTCAATATAACGGCCGTTGTTTTAAAATAACAGCAAATATTTGCTATTAAATGGCGGCCATCCACTCAATTTCAACATTGTGTGAACAGATCCTTTCTGTGTTTTTAATCCACTCCTGGTTTTGGTTACAATATGAGGACCACAATACTGACTGAAATATACGTAGTGTGAACCCAGCCTGGCCAATATGGATACATGTTGTTGAGGGCACTATGAAAAGAAAATCATACTCATCTACCTGATTACCCTCCAGCTCCCCCTGTGACATCTCTGACATCCTGCTTATCACTCTGCTTGCTACTTCCAAGACTCATGAATGGCTAAGCAGGTCACTCACTGCCGAGACAAAGTAGCAAGAAGAGCAACAAACAGGAAGCTAGAAGACATGCAAAGAGAGATCTGCAGGGGAGTCAGGTAAGTGTGTATTTTATTTTCATAACAGCCCCAGCAACTATAGAATACACCTTTTATAATTTATATATACCCCCTAAATTTTATCTATTAAAATAACATATAAAAAAGTCCTAATAAAAGTGGAAAAGCATGAAAAATATAAATCTCTCAGTGACTGATAGAATAAAAGTTGCAAGTTAGACTGAAAGAAATATAAATGACACAAAACTGGAAAGTAACAAGGCAAAAATATGAAAATAATCCTGAAGCCTTTAATGCCAAAATAGGCCGAGTCCTGCTGGGATTCGCATTGATTTCTCTTATATGTAATGTGCCTCAGCGCTGCATATATTTGACTCTGTTTCTAGAACTTACAAAATTGTATCATATATAATTTATATAGAGAATATTGTGTGATATATAATTTATAAATTGTATGTTGGATATGTTTTTATCTGTTTGAATAGAACCCATTATTATTTTTTCTATTCAGTGTCTCTATATAGTACTCGCACATACAATGCGTTGAGTTTCTATTTGTACATGTATTCGCAGCCTTGATGTTGGTGTTATTGGATTGCCATCCATTGCATTACTTTACCATTTATTTGGTAAAACTTGCGGTGTGATCATTTCTTGTGCCGGAGGGCTGTCATATATCCTTTCTATAGTCCCTTCTGTGTATACATAACACTCAGTATAAATCATAGTTATTACTAGAAGGACATTGGGGCTTTATTCAATTCATAAGGACCACAGAGTTAAATGGGTCTCAGTGGGGACATAAAATTGCTTCAATTACAGTATGTGGCTTAACATTACGCCAGAAAGCTCTCTGCTCAACATCTGTCATTGCTTCTGTCCAGGAATGATTTCAGTATCATATGAAACGGTCTCTGAGTGAGCTGAAGACAGTGATGAATAATGGCCCTGTAAATCCCTTAGTGGCATTTTACCTTAACTTCCTAAAATCATTTTACCCGATCCTTTATAGATCTTATTAAACTCTTATACATTACAGACATGAGGGCTTTCTGTGGAAAATACTGTGTCATAAGATACACCATAAATATTCCCTTTATCCATTATACACGCTTTTATTGAGATACCCTTCATGAGTATAACATTAGAGATGGAAGGAATAAGGCACATACGGTAGTTGACAGTCGCATTTTGAATGATGTCAGATCCTGTTTTCAGTTACGTAAATTATATAGGGTGAAAAAATATACATCTATTTCAGCCGTTCTACTAACTGTAGCCAATATTATGTTGTTGGATAAAAAAAATAGTCGGACAGTCAGATAAATTACATCAATCATGCTTAAACCGAATGTACCATCAGAATGTACCATCTTAAGCTTTGCAGAGTGGTGCCGGCACAGGACAGCCGGGGCCATGGTTCCTTTAGAATCAATGGAGCCACATGAAAGAGGGGTGGGGGTTCTTTCCCCCTGGGGCAGGCCGGCCTGCCTCCAGTTCTTCAGCCTAGGCCGGTGCTAGGTTAAAGACCCTCACCGTGCTCAGGAACCAGGCTGGCTTCCCTGCACCGGGGCCATTTTATCCATATGCAGTACATTCAATGCAATGCCGCCAGTTCCATTCTCACACCGTATCGAACAACTGGCCGTTCGGTACGGCCGTGAGAATAATTGCCATGTCATTAAAAAACGTCCACTGTTGCACTAACAGTGGCCGTTATTAATTTTCCATGCACACCTTTTCCGTCAGTTTGTGCATCCGTGCTGTGCATGAAAATCAATGTAAATCGATTTCCATGCACACCCGGATGGGGCCATATGGAAATCAATGTTCCAGTGTTTGGCCACTATAACATTGGCCATGGCTTAGTGAACTTAGCCTTAAGATACTCCCATATCTTAAAGGGAATATGTAGAGAGGATGATCCACACAGGACCAATGGACCAGAAGCACCCCACTTTTGGATCAGCGCAGGTGTGTAGGTAAGTATTCTGGGTTGAAATATTACAATTAGGACGTGAAGGGATCAGGATGCCACACATAGGATAGATTCAAAACTGTTTGTTTATTTGCAATGTGTTTTGACCATACAATCTGAATAGGCCTTTACCAAGGTTGCTTGATAAAGGCCTATTCAGATTGTCCATTTCCATTGTATTTTTTTTTGAAGAAAATAGCTTAATTTCAAGCTGGTCCATGACATTTGATAGCATAACATTTGCCAGCATTAGATAATTCTGCCCAGTTACAAACATAGGAGTCAATAAAATCTGCCCACAGGGCTACATCTTCCCTTCTGCCTATAATAGACAATGGAAAGCCATCCCAACCAACATCATAGGACATGGGGAGTAGAGAACTGACAGGAAAGAAGAAAGTAACATCACTTACATTGATATGTTTTGGAATACTGTTATAAAACACCTAATCACATGCTACATAAAATCTGCCATGTACTGTATTAGTTACCTTAAAATAAATAATATGCCTATTTACCCACACTTTCTAATAAAATCATCTATTATAGACCTATATGTCATCATTCAGAATTAAAGGCCTGACCATAAGAGTGTGTGCTCCGGAAAGTCTTCTATATTCTGTTATGACAACCAACCTTATTCGTAATAAGTGTATAAATACAGCTAATCTCTATATAAGCAGAACTGTGCACAGTAAATAAATACTGTATCAAAACTTATATCAATACATACGTACAGAACCTAAGCTCAGTAAATATAGTAACTAGAGATGAGCGAACCTCAAGCATGCTCGAGTCCATCCGACCCCGAACTTTCGGCATTTGATTAGCGGTGGCTGCTGAACTTGGATAAAGCCCTAAGGCTATGTGGAAAACATGGATATAGTCATTGGCTGTATCCATGTTTTCCAGACAACCTTAGAGCTTTATCCAACATCAAATGCCGATCGTTTGGGTTCGGATGGACTCGAACCCGAAACCGGTTCGCTCATCTCTAATAGTAACCGAATCAAGCTCATAACATGAACACAGTATTAGAACCAAGCTCAGCTCATAATTACGGTACAAAAACTTATAAATATTAACTTATAAATATGGTCTAGGAGCTGGCACAGTAAGTAAGTATAGTACCAGAGCCAAGCTCAGTACATAGAGTATCAGCTTCATTACATAAATATCAAACTCAGTACATAACTATATTGCCAGAACAGAGACCTTTACATAAAATTGGATTAGAACCAAGTTCAATTAAAAGGAAAGTGACTGAATATATGAATATGATATCAGAGCCAAGCACAGTAAATAAGCATGGCATGACAAATACTGTACAAGTAAAAGCATATGCCAGGATTTGTTACCAAAAGCATAAGCCAACATCTTGCTGGGACCATTCAATGTATCCAGTACTGACACAGTGCAGTCAGAGGTTCATTACAATCTCACCCACCTACAACAGGTCTCTGCGGAGTTTTCTGCCCAAATGTTTGCTCTTTGTAATTGTAATTCTAATGTGTAACTTGTGCTGTAGTTGATTTAAAGTGAGTTTGTCACCAATGCTGGTGGTGGTGAATATATATATATATATATATATATATATATATATTTATTCTGTGTGTTTATTTTATTTTTTATTGTCTGTTTATTTTATTTTCACTTGCTGTTTTATTGGCCATACAAGTGTTATAGTGGTGTGGCCTAGGGTCTGCTGTGCTCTAGATTCTCTTTGACCTAGGCCCCTACTGTTGCTATGAAACACTGCCCATAGTTCCCACAGTCCCCCCCTTCTTGCAGGCTAAGCAGAGACTGCCAGTAATTCCTGGAGATTGCAGTTGAACTTAGCATGCCTAGGGTCATAACCAAGGGCAACAGGTTATCAAAACAATGCAGGTACATGGGGGATTACTAAAACTCTAAATCTTGCAAACAGTGCAATTATTGTCACAACCCCTTTAACTCTTTCTTTCTGTAACATTATTTAAATCACTTTTTTATGTTGACTTAGTTTTCTATTATCCTTACATAATTACAACAGACAAACTTCTCGTATAAGGTTGCTTAGTTTCGATCTGTGCTTTGCAGGTTATAGGGCACTTCTAGATGTAAAGATAAATTGATGAAATTGAGCACTGATCGATTAGTTTGCAGGTAGCGAATGTATAAATATGCATTGAAATGTCATTATTTTTTTATTTTTTTTTGGGACCATTGATCGTTTAAAAAATTGCTCGTCTTTGCTTCTTCCTTTCCTGTCTCTTCTGCTAACATTTAACAGATGCATGTTTGCACAAGGAGGTGTAATTTCGAGAAACAATACATTTTATGCCATCCTTAAAGATTCCGTCAGTGATTGACACTGTAGTGGAAAATAGTATAAGGCAACCATGGGGAGCAGTATATGTAACACAGGGAGCAGTCTGCAACAAAGGGGGGCATTTAAAGGACAACTCCGGTGATTTTTTTTCCCCCCCGTTAATTAAAACAAATTACAAATTTATATAAAGTATTGAGGTATTCAAACACATAAGTACCTGATCACTGTTGGCTGAGCAAGCTGTCAAGCTGTCAGTCATCTGGCGCTGCCAACCGAAGAAGAAGGAAGTGCCGGGGAGAAGAAGCTCTAGGAACCTGCTATCGGTGGAAAATTCAAACGGAGACCGACCCAGGAGGGGAGGTGAGTATTCTCACCGGAGTTGTCCTTTAAAGAAGTCTGTAGGGTTTGAACTAACTTGGAGTCTGGTCATTGAATGGGCTAGTATACAGGTCTAAATTTTCAGGTTTGGTCAGTTATTTGATGGGGTATTGGTGGTAAAGCTGCGAAAGGCTGTAGAAACAAGAAGCAAAAGGACTCTGCGACTCCCATATTAGCAACTAGCTATATGTCCTGTGGCTGCATCATACAGGGAGAGATCTGTCCATCAAACCCAGTGGGGTAAGGGGAAGCTGGCCTCCTTGACTTTATACCCTATTCATGGCACATCCTAAAAACTGTGATTTCTCTTAATTACTAGTATTTGCCAACCATGATTTAGTAAACATTTAGGTAACATTTAGGAAGTTGAAGAGTTATGGTTCTTAGCATTCTGCGGAGAAGCCCCTATTGAAAACTGATCTGTAAATTTAGGGTGGGCCTTCAGAGTCCGTTTTACTGGTGGGTACCAGGTAGCACCCTCCATGCAGTAATCTCATTCACTTCAAAAGATGGAGTGATTTGTGTGGTGGGTTGGCACACCCAAAGCAGCCCTGGCCCTATGGGAACATAACAGCAGGCTAGATTCCTCTAACCTTCTATTAGGGTCCTATTAGATTAAGCAATTTTTAACAATAAATGATCGCAAATAAGATTGTTAATCGTTAACCTAAAAATTGTTCAGCATATTACACAGAATAATAGTCCTTAGTTACAATTGTTACAACAGTCATTACTATGATCGTTTACTTCATGTGATCCCAGCAAAAGAAGGAAAGATTTGGAATTACACTGAACCATTAGTGAACGAATGTGAAATTACTAGGGATGAGCGAACTGGCCGAGGTTCGGGTTCGTATGAACCTGAACTATCGGCTTCTGATTCTCGCTGTCTGCCCGCTCCGTGAAGAAGGTGGAGACAACCTTGAGGACCGCCTGGAAAAATGGGATACAGCCATAGCCATAGGCTGTATCCCAGTTTTTTATCTATACGGTCCTCAGGCTGTATCCACCCTCTCCACGGAGCTGGCCGACAGCGGGAATCAGAAGCCGATAGTTCAGGTTCATACGAACCCGAACCTCAGCTGGTTCGCTCATCCCTAGAAATTACAGCTATCGCTTACCAAATGATTAACAATGATTTTAGGGTGAGAGCTAGATCAACGACACATTAATCATTTTTCGAATTACACAGGATGATTATCGTTTAAATTCAAACAATTTAACGATTTTCTGCACAAAAATTATTTTCATCCCGTGTAATAGGGCCCTAATGAGGGTGTTTACACAGACAGATTTTCCAATGCAATTATTGAAGCCAAAGCCAGGAACAGACTATAAACAGAGAACAGGTCATAAAGGAAAGACTGAGAATTTTCCTCTTTTTAAATCTGGCTTTGTTTTCACCAATTGCAGCCTAAAATCTGTATGTGTAAATGCACCATAAGTGGCAAAGTACTAAAGATTTTAAAAGTCAATTACCCCTTTAATCAACGGGGTATTGTGCATATCGCTGAATGTACCAATATTTGCTATATTACTTTATTTGTCTTATGTTACTAGGAGCCAGTCAACCTTTGTGGAAGGGACTCCACTTTTTTCTGTCTGTTGTGACAGTATTATGAAATCTTCAATGTTTTTTTTTTTACACGGTATCTTTTTTTCCTGTTATCCTCAGTAATGCCTGACATGCTTTTCCCTTTTTCTTGCTGTTTAGAAAACACCTCTTATATTGTAGTTAAGTATCATCTGGGTTATTATTTTCTAAAAAGGGTTTACAGAGAGTACATTTCCCACACCTAGCGTTTTTTTCGATCCAAAATGACAGCCTTTTTGTAAGAAATCTCTGTGAAAGCTGTCTTGAAAAAGGATTGGTAAGTATCTGTTAACAATTTGTTTTACTAGAGTGAAACTTTTATGGAAACTTGTATGGAAAAGGTAATCACTTTATCGGTCTTACTATAGTTAAGGAAATATCCCTGGGGATTTATTGAAAAACACTTTCTCCTCTCTCTTTTTCTGATGTTCTCTCTATTTTGAGCTATTGTAGAAGAGATGTTTTGCAACCTCGTTTATTGAGAGTTTTGTTAAATGTCTGACTCTTTTGTATACTCAACACTCAGGTAACTGTATAATACAATGCAAAAACACAAGAAAGGTTTTGTTAAAATCCAGCAACCCTATAATGTCTTTAAATGTTTTTCTCATGATAAAGCTTATTTTAAAATATGTAATAAAGAAATAAATGTGGCGGGTCCCGCATTGTGGTGCTCCGGTCCCCGGACGCTTCCTGGTGTCTGACTCGGGCCCGAGACGATACGTCTCAAGTCCGCTCAGCCAGTCAGTGACAGAGGCGGGATCTGAGCGGACTTGAAACGGATCTCACCTCCTTCACTGACTGGCTGAGCGGACCTGAGACGTCAAGTCTCAGGCCCACGTCAGACACCGGGAAGCGGCCGGACCGGAGCGCCGCGATGCGGGACCCGCTGAAACCGGGGAGGTGAGTGGATGTCGTTTCCCTCAGCCACCTCCTCCCCAGTTCCAGGAAAAAAAATGCCCCCACTGGAGTACCCCTTTAATGCGTTCTTTCTATTATTGCTAAAAGCAGTTTGCTCTGTTGAATTAATTGTTCCATTTCCTGTCTAGTATAGCTTATGTAACAGACTTCCTGTTTCTGCTGTACAATATAGCTGGAAATTTAGCCAACTCTATCTCCTTCCGACTACACCCACGGGACCCTCCCACATAGAGATGGAACTGGCTGATTTCCCAGCTAAAGTGTACAGTGGGAACAGGAAGTCCATATAGGATGTACACTTGGTAGGAAGTGATGCAATGAAGACAATAAAACATGAAAGATGACATAAAGTCAGTAAAGTAACTTTATTTAGACAATGTCTGTCTTTTTTTTATAAAAAATAAAATAAAATCTTTCATTGTCCAAAAACCCGTTTAATTGGAAAACAATATGCATTGAGTATAATTGGTCTTTAAGAGATATACTGTAGATTCACTGTGAATATCTATTTCACTATCATTGGGCCTACAAATCAGTTATAAAAAACAATACTGTGGACTTCACTCTCCAAGCCCCCCATTTTGGATGAAGACCACTTTTTATTTGTTTTCAAAATCAGTAGATAAATAAAAAACGTCCTGCCTTATCCTCGCCTGAGGCTTAGCACGACATGCATTTCTGTCAGGAAAGATTTACAAACAGGTAAAGCAGTTACAATCTGAACCCTGTGTCAGAATAAATCTGACCGAGTACAGATGAATGGATGCTGTTAGAGGATAGTTCACCCAACAATAGTCAGCATATTGAGCATTTGATCTCCTGCCATAAGTTCAGTGAGTTTAAGCCACAGTACTTTCTAAATTTGGTCAAGAATGTCTTTGATGATCACAGACACAAGACTGGTTTGTATGGTGACTTTTTCATAACTTTTCCCATAATATCGAGCCTTAAAACAGTTCTTAATATATGACTATGCTGGGCAGGCCCTGTTGTGCTTGTAATAAAGTTAGGTGTAATAGTATGGCTCCTGCTTACATTGAGAATGGTTATGAGATATAAGACGTTTCCCCCCTTGTTACTCTGTCTTTTCCAGCAAATGGTGTTTCCGCTATAAAATGGCCCGGCATTGAGAAGCATGTGTCCATGCTCCTCTTTGTGTGTCCTTCACTTTGCCTCTATATGCCTAGGGTGGGTGGATCCTGGTCACAGTCATCTAACGGAGGGAATTGTCATTTGCAAGTGCTGGGAAGGACATTATAACAAGGGGGAAGAGTGCCTTATATTTCAAGACCGGGGCAGCCGGCCGATCCTCGCTATAAGAAGAGGCATAATGTTGCTTTTAAATTACACCTAAGAATTTTTGGCCAACCCCTTTAAATTTACTGCACAGCAATTTTCAAATGAAAATGTCTATTTATTCAATATGGAAATGGAAACGAAATCATAACATCAAACATTGCCCCTTTGTGGAGATAACTGTTTGATACAGTAGCACTTTATTTTTTTCACGGGGGGGGGGGGGGGGGGTTAAATGTTGGTCAGAAACTCCCTTTAAAGAAAGAAGCATCTCAGATTGGGTATGGTGTAGTTAGTTAAAGACAACCAACACTGGAAGGGAAGTGTATAAGTCTTTATGTCAGATCTATCAGGTTGTGGAAGAAATGTTTAAATCAAAAAAGCAAGACTTCACAAATGCAGAAATATATTACGAATTTTCTAGACTAAATTAAATGATGGAGTATCCTGAGGATAGGCGATCAGCAGCCAACACATGGCACACCTGCTGATCAGCTGTTTGGGTGAGCTGTAATGCTCAGATGTAAATACAGTGCACATAGTCGGAAGCTTTAGCTCCATGTATGGTGTAGTGGCCATGCCAGGTTACTGCAGCTCAGCTCCTATAGAATTAAATGGGAGTTGAAATGCACCCACTGAGGTTATTAATCACCTATTTTTAGGGTAGACCATAAATCAGTTTTGACTAAAAAAATAAATAAGTAAATAGTTTAATTAATTCAACATTTGTTAGACATTTTGTATATAGGACTGCACCAAATGCTTATACATCTGGGTACTGAGTTTGAGTATTGGTTGCACATATAGATACTTCAATATTTTTGAAGACAGAAAACTTAAAAGCAAAATAAAATTCTTTTTGCATATGAACCATTGTGTTTTGTGTTTGCCTTGCCCAAAAGACTTGTACTACTTTGTTTCCCCGAAAATAAGACAGTGTCTTACATTAATTTTTGCTCCGAAAGATGCACTAGGTCTTATTTTCAGGGGATGTCTTATTTATCCATTAAGAGGAATTCACATGTCACATGCACTGTAGGGACAGAGCATATGGTATGGCGGCTTCCGGCCACAAGGGGGAGCTCACCACAGCACACTCATACAGCACAGTATGGACAGCGTACGGTATGGTGGCAGGCTATGGGTTAACAGGAAGACCGTGTGCAGCTCTACATCTGGCAGTAGGGGACAATGGGGATGGTGACAGTCAACGGCCTTTTGATGCCTTGCCTGCACATTTACAAGTGACGGCCGCAGAAGGGAACATCGGGGTTGGCGGCCGGTGACCGTCTTCATATGGTGGCAGGCTAAAAAGAATCGCAGCTGCATTGCCCTGGTGTTCAGCGGGCATGCTTCCAAACAAAAAATTCTGCATAACCTCCACTAGGTCATATTTTCAGGGGATGTCTTATTTTTGGGGAAACAGAGTATGACGTTGGCAAATAAAACTTTATTGATTATCTCTGTTTTTGTCTTGGTGCATGGGTCGTGGTGTATCATAGGGCTTCACCCTTCACTGGGAAACAATTTCCTGATTTAACAAGACAGGATTTCATTCTATCCTATTTAAATCTATGGCTTCTGCATTGCATCATAATACTCTAATGTTCATGAGCTCTGAAAGCTCCATCTTCTGCCAGTGGAAATGTCCCTTGCATTATTATGTAGATCCACTGGGCCTTTGGGGATTCCATATTCTGCTCATATACATTTGCAGATGTTGTAAGTGGGAATGTGGTGTCCCTCAGCATCTGCCTCTTTGTGTCTGTTTACATAGTATGATGAAAAGAGCAAATTCAGCGTAAGTAATAGCCTTATATTGCTTTTCTGAATCAGAAATGAACATGGTGTAGAAGGATTATATGTCAACTGCAAACCAATGTCTAAACAGTTCTTTTTCTAATTAAAGTGAATCTGTCACCCCCTGGCCGTCTACTGAGCTAGTGGCACTACTGGATAGATAACAATGGAAGCATGCAGAACATACCTTTAGTTGCCTGTGTCTGTGCTTTTATTTTCCTAAAAAACACTTTTTTATGTGACTAGTGTCAGAGAGGCGGAGCTTATTGTTCCCTGGTGCCTAACACCGCTATGCCTCACTGTACTGTATGCATAGTGTGTATCACTGGTTAGGCAAACAGGTGGATATACAGTACAATTGGGCACAGAGGTGCTAGGACCCAGGGAACAATAGGCTCCGCCTCTCTGACACTATTCATAGCTAAAATAAAGGTGTTTTTTATTCAAAATAAAACACATACACAGGCAATAAAGGTATATTCTGGAAGCCTTTATTGATATTTATCCAGTGGTACCACCAGCTTGTCAGGGATGACAGATTCAATTTAAAGTTTTAGTTAAAAAAAACTTAGGCTATGTTCACACCATGTTTAACAGCATCTGTTGTATAGCAACTGCTGTTCCTGCAGGGGCGTTCCAGCAGACGATACCTCTGTATCAGCTGCAGAAAGGTTATTTTCTTACAATTGACTTGTGGGCACCGTCGGGTGTGCCCGCAAATCAATTAGCCATTCACTTCAATGTAATGTGCGCCTGAAAATAATAGGCATGTACATTATTTGAATGGCTGTTCTAAAGAACGGGCGTTAACATAACACTGTGTGAACACAACGGGTGGCATTGCACTGACTTCAGTAAAGAACTGAATCTGATTCTATTGCAATCAACTTCTGTTCTTTACTGAAAAAGGAGGGTGTGTGAACATAACCTTACTTAAAAGACAAACACAACTAATACTGTAAAATACTGTACTTTAAAGGAAACCTGTCATGTTAAAAACAGTCCTAAGTGTACCTATTATGCCATTGTGCAGGATAGGCTGAGCAGATAGATATGTTGTTTTGTGGGAAAAGAATCAGAAGAACCTCACTGTATGGCCACGTGTCACAGAACCGCCGTACTGCAGGACGGCCGGATGAACCTTTGAACTGAAATACGGGCACATTAACCATACAGACAATATAAAGTACTTATGGAGCCACACTTTACATTGTCTGCACAGTCAATTTCGTGCTGCCGCTATTGAATGAATAGCCACCGCACAAAACTGACGTGTCAGTTTTCTGTGAGGCTGCATGGAATCCCGGCCGGAGTGTATACAGTGTGTGTACACTCAGGCCGGGATTCCACAGGAAACAATGTGAATTCGCCCTTTCAATAAATAGAGGCCGTTATTTATTGAACATATACAGAGTGTGTACAAGACCTATTAACCCCTTAACGACCGTGGTCGTATATTTACGCCCTGCAGTCGGTAAGGGAGTTCAGAGTGGGGCCGCGCAGCGACCCCGCTCTGAACTGCCACGGTCCCAGGTGCCTCATGTAGCCCGGGACCGCGGCTATTAGCGGGCGTGTTCCAATCGCTGTGCCCGCTAATCAGGTAATCAGATGCAGTTGTCAGTCGACAGCTGCATCAGATTACCTTCCGGAGCCGTTCCCTGGTGTCTAGTGGGGTTTCACACATCCATTACGTCCGGGGTCTGCGCCGTAATGGCGTTGATCCTGGCTCGGCATTCAATGAGGTAGGCACTCGATTGCTTCCGGCTGCTGCAGCCGGAAGCAATCGAGTGCCTACCTCATCGATCTATGCTGTATATCTATACAGCATAGATCGTAATGAGAGATCAGTGCACTTATACTAGAAGTCCCCCATGGGGGCTTCTAGTATAAGTGTAAAAAAAAAAAGTTTCATTAATAATAAAAAGCTCCCTCCCCTAATAAAAGTTTGAATCACCCCCCTTTTCCCATGTTATAAATAAAAATAAATAAATGAACATGTTTGGTATCGCCGCCTGCATAATCACCCGAACTATTAATTAATCACATTCCTGATCTCGCACGGTAAACAGCGTAAGCGCAAAAAAATCCCAAAGTGCAAAATTGTGCATTTTCGGTCGCATTAAATCCAGAAAAATTTGTAATAAAAAGTGATCAAAAAGTCGCATATGTGCAATCAAGGAACAGGTAGAAAAAACACATCATAGCGCAAAAAATGACACCTCACACAACCCCATAGGTCAAAGGATAAAAGCGCTATAAGCCTGGGAATAGAGTGATTTTAAGGAACATATTGTTGTTAACAATGGTTTGAATTTTTTTTAGAAGCCATCACATAAAAGAAAAGTTATACATGTTACATATCGTTGTAATCGTAGTCAGTTTTACCCCAGGGAGAATGGCGTAAAAACAAATACCTTACAAATAAACAAAGTGCGTGGTTTTTTTTCCAATTTCACCACACATTTTTTTTCCTGCTTTTGCAGTGTACTTTAAGAAAAAATTCAGCCTGTCATTGCGAAGTACAATTAGTGGCGCAAAATAAGGGCTCATGTGGGTTTCTAGGTGGAAAAGTGCTATGGCCTTTTAAGCACAAGGAGGAAAAAAAGAAAACGCAAAAATTGGCCCGGTCTTCTAAGGGTTAATGTTCATAGATAAATAACTGTCAATCACTGAGAAGGAATACCTAGAATTGTAAAGTGTTGTAGAATATGTTGGCCCTATATAAATTACTATTATTATTATTATTATTATTATTATTATTATTATTATTATTATTATTATGTTAAGGAAGAAAAGATCAATAAATTCCAGGTTCTCTTTTCCCACACACACACACATATATATACCAATCTCTCCAGCTACTCCCCCTCTGTAGCATACTGCTGGCAGATCAGACTGCATTTTTAATGCAACAGATTCCCTTTAGGGTGCGTTCACACCTAAAGGATCTGCAGCAGATCTGCAGCAGATTTGGTGCTGTGTTCAGTTATTTAAATGAAATCTGCTGCAGAAAACCAGCTGCAGATCCTGTAGGTGTGAACGCACCAATAAAGTCCACAAAAGGAGGATAAACATGGCAGCAATATATACGGTCAAAGCTGTTTAAGATAACCATCCAAAATTAAAGGGGAAATGGAGGGAAAATAAAAAAAAGTGTTCAGAAATCCTAGCAATTAACATGGAGCTGGTTCTGTTATTAGATAAAAATGCTGGGTTCATAGTTTACATGTGTGTGCTATGGTGCTGAAAATGGATGCAATACAAGTCCTGTTATTCCCTATCCAAAGAATAGGATATAACTAGCTGATTTTGGGGTATCCAATCACTGGGGTCCCCCAGGATCTTCAGAACAAGGACCCAAGTCTTCCATTAGAATTGAGTGGCAGGTCACATTCCATCATTCTCTATGTAAGCTGCAGGAAACAGCCAAGTACAGTGTTTGGCTGTTTTTGGCAGCACATATAGATAATGAATGAAGCTGCTGCTCCGTTCTAATGGAAGATTGGGGTCCCTGTTCTCTGGATCAAGAAAAAATATGTATGCACATGCCCTAAAACTTGCTTTTCAGTAATAATTCCACTTCCATTCCAAAGGTGCTCATAGAGGATTAATGTCAAGTCCTTAAAGTGTATCTGCCACCAAAAACAGAGACATTTTAAAAGTTTTTATTGGTTGAGTTTGAGTGTTCAGAAAGCGACCAATCAGGAGAACGAGCAGGGAGAGAAGAGTGACAGAGCAATGAAGAGTGAACTTCTCATGGCTAAATCTCCTGATTGGTCATAGTCTGAACACCCAGTCTCTGACCCATAATAATGGTTCTTATTAGTGATGAGCGAATAGTGAGATATTCGAGTATTCGATATTCGTACGAATATCCCGCGAGTATTCGAATATTCGATCGAATATTCGATCCCATTAAAGTCTATGGGAACAAGTATTCGATTACTGAAAAACATCTATTTGACCATTTGGAGGGTAAAACCGGAAGCTGGGGGATTTGAACGCTTATCGAATATTTATCGAATATTCGCGGGATATTCGTACGAATATCGAATATTCGAATATCTCACTATTCGATCGAATATCTATTCGATCGACCAGTATTCGCTCATCACTAGTTCTTATTTCTCTGTGACTAGAGATGAACAAATTTACCGTAATAATAAAGCGAAGCGCTTTGTTAACTCTGCAATCCGATCATCAGCCTGCTGCCTTTTAACTGACTGAGAGTGGTGGCATAGGCAAGGCCTCTGTGGTGTCCGTGACTGATCTGTTTATACAGTCTGCCATTGGCCACAGTCTGCCATAGTGCCAGGGCACAGATAAATTGACAAGTAATAGTAATATATTAAATAAGCAATTGAATTACTACTTTTACAATCCCCCTAGGGGGACTTAAAGGCTATGTTCACACAACGTTTTTTCATCTCCATTTAAAATGACATCCGTCATTTTGAGTCTAAAATAACGGACGTTATTTAGCAGCCTGACCTTCCCTTAGTGCACTGACGGGTTTTTGTACATTATTCTAGTTTGGGGTTACTAATTGGACTTTGGATGTGGCCTAATTAAAAAGTCCATTGAATTTAATAGTAAAAACGGAGACAGAACAGGGACAAAAGGAAAACTGTGTGTGAACAACTAATAAAAAACGCCGCTGTTTGCAAAAGACGTCCCAAAATAATGATCATGTTCATTATTTTGACGCCCTTGGCAAAAACGTCTGTTATTCATACGCTGTGTGCATTGGACGTCTGTCTTCCCATTGACTTCAGCACATTGCATTGCAGTCAGTTAAATCTCGGCAAAAATGGACGTTATTTTAAATATGTAAATCGGCCACCTTTTTAATATTTTTGACATTGTGTGAACGTCAAAATGACGGATGGACGTAATTTTAAATGGAGATGAAAAGACGTTGTGTGAACATAGCCAAAAAGTGTAAAAATAAATAAATAAGTAAAACAAAATGTTAAAAAAACAAACAAAAAACTCGACTAATAATTCATATAACAGCTTTTCACATTTTTTTAATTCAATAAGTAAATAAAAATAAACATATTTGGTATAGCTGCATGTAGACTTGTATATATAATAGTATAAATAATGTTATTTATTCCACACAGTAAATGAAAAAAATGTCAAACACCGAAATGGATGATTCTTGGTAACACCACATCCCTGAAAAAACTGGAATACAAAGTCATCACATATAGTAAAAAGAGTACAGATACAACCTACAGAACAAAAATGAGTCTTCATACAGTCCCAGAGGGAAAAATAAAAAAAAAATGTATAAACATACTTTTTTAAAATATCACAAATAAATAAATTTAGTATCATTGTATTCATTTTGACCCAGGGATTGCACATTGGTTTTATTGTATCTTGTATGGCATAAAAATTAAACCCCCATAATTTTCTTTTTTTTTTTTTCAATTTTACTTTACAAATGTGTATGTACAGTATGTGTATATATATATATATATATATTTTTTTTTTTTAGTTCTACCATTTACATTTTATGGTAAAATGAGAGCTATCACTAGAAAGCACAATTTGTCTCACAAAAAAACAAAACCTGCCAATTCTTTTGGTCACAATGTACAAAACATAAATAAGAAAAACTGGAGCTTCATGAAAGGTCCAATAAGTATAGTCATAGATAGAAAAGAGCCTATTAGTTTGGAAACAGATCATTTTGAAAATGGATTTATGTTTTCCTCCAAGACACCCACAAGTCATTCCAGAAGCCACAGCATCTTCAAAGAAGCAGTCATAGGGAATATTCCTAGAATATCTCACATGAAAAACAGCATTGTGGGTTTTTTTTGGTTTTTTTTGCTTTATCTTCATTTTTTTCTATATTGAAGCCTTTGACACAAAGCATGACAGATTGGATATGTGGTTCTAAAAACGTCATCATATTGCACTTTTTATAACACACGTACGGCTAATGTGATTTTTTATACATGTACCATCTGGTTGCTGCAGTTTTTCCTGTAAAAAATACATGGCGTGAAAAGCACTAAGTTCCCTAAGTTGAAACTTGGTCCAGGATACTTAAAGGGTTTTTCCAATAATGGCAAAATATCTCCTATTCACAAGATAGGTGATAAGTGTCTCAGTGAGGTGTCAACTGCTGGGAACCCCACTGTTTACAAGAAGGGGGTCTAAATTTCCACTGAAGATATCACAGTGCTGTACACTTAATCCCATAGGGTTTGAATGGAGCAGCAGTGCATATACTCAACCGCTGCCTAATTCAATGAGGCTCCACAGGCTCTTCTTTTGCATAGCCATGTTTCCCAGGGGGCAATGCACCTAGGTTTTCACTGCATTGAGCGCTTTCACTAGCAGCCGGCAGTGTTGTCGTTTGGCTGGTCTCCCTGAGATCAGCGATCTGTTTCTCTTATGGCTCTACTAGGCATTGCTCCCACCTAGCTAGAATCCAGTTCCACACTGATGAGGGGCAACACCCCAAAACAGCTGTATGTGGATGGATACCTGGCCTTTGTTTTTCCCTTGTCATTACATTGACTTATAGGGCCACTTAATATGCTGGTTTTGGTGGTTTCCTTACAGGAGCCACCCCTTGGCTGGGTCCTTCCCGGAGGCATATCTGGCTAGTCCTGTGTTTCGAGACTCTTTGATGAGCTCCGCATGCTCTCTTTTGCATATTCGTGTTTCACAGGGGGCAATGCACCTAGGACTTCACTGCATTGAGTGCTTTCACTAGCAGCCAGCAGTGTTGTCGTTTGGCTGGTCTCCCTGTTTCTCTTATAATTCAAAGAGGAACAGGCAAAATTATCTATATGGGGTCTGGACTGTCAGACCCTCATAGTTTGGACATTATGCTGTGAATAGGTGATAAGTTGTCATTATGGTAAAATCCCTTTAGAGTGAATCTGGGTGAATAAGGGTTAATGTGGGTCTGCAGGTTAAAAAAAAATACAAGTGCTGTGGCCTTTAAATATGGTAGTGAGGATGGTGATTTGCTGCACATACTGTACAGTGTAATTATCCCGACAGTTTACTGTATCGGAAATCCTGGAGCTTTACCTTTAGAGGTAATTACATTATAAGAATAATACATCAAAGTGATGATCAAGTGGCCATAGGGTCAGTCCAGATCAATATGCAAATCAAAAAAATATAAAGATTATCTGACCTTTTAAAAATGATGGGTCATTCTATGGATATGCTTTCAAGATCTGATCAGTTGAGATACTTAAAAAAAGCTCAAAAGTTGTCTAATAAATTGATCCCATATTAGTCTATTGTTGATGGGTTCCACTTGCAGGAAAATTTGCATTTAAAAAATACATCTTAAGATCAGTGTGGAACCCCATTGAAATGTGACTCATTTTCAATGTTCCCCATGGGGGGGGGTTAAAAACTTACCTTTTTATCTGTATAAAACACATCACAAACCTTGTCCAAGTGAAGCAGCTTTAAAAGATTATTTCACTCAAACATAACTTTTCATATGTTGCTGCCCATGGTGAGACTAACTATTCATTCCATACTTGTTATTATCTATTCAGTCTCCATCCCCCAGTTCTGAGCTGCTGCTTTTTACTAAATACACAAAAAAGGTGTGTGAGCTTCTTTCTCTATCTCCCCCTCCTGCCCTCACCATAGACAGCTGATGTAAACAAGTTCCTATCTGCAACTTTGTAATGCCAGCAGGAATAATTACAGTTCTATAGCAACTTGACCCCAGTTTAACTCTCCCAGCATTACAAAGAAGCAACAAAGTTGCTGATACAGCTGGCCAGGGACTTGTTTACCTCAGAAGGGAAGGGGAAGGAGGGGGGAGACAAAGAGAAAAGTGTGGAATACCCCTTTAAGCCTCCATCCACCCCAGACCTCAAATACAAAAAAATATCCAAAGACAGGCTACAAAAATGGGGAAGGGTGTAAAGCATAAAACATATCTGGAAGACTGTATAGTCTGGAGGAAAGAGGGAACATGATTGAAACCTTTAAATATGTTAAATGGCTAAATAAGGTTCAAGAGAAAAGTGTTTTTAATTAAAAAAAAAAATTGCTCAAGAACAAGATGACACAGTGAGATGTTAGTTGGGGAAAAGATCAGAAGTAAAGTGAGAGAATATTACTTTACTGAAAGAGTAGTAGATACTTGGAACAAACTTCCAGCATACAGTATGTGGTTGGTAAATCTACAGTAACAGAATGTAAACATGCCTGGAATACACTAATAAGAAAGAACATTATATAGGGGCAGGCTAGATGGACCACATGGTCTTATTCTGCCGACAATATTCTATGTTTCTATACACTTTGGAAGCTTTTCCTGGCATATACGCCTAAGCGAAGGGAAAAATATGACGCAAACCAGCAAGTGCTGTTTAATCAGTTTAATAATGTAAATATATTCCAAGCTATTTCCTACCCAGCTGTTTGGAGGCAGCTGTTATGAGATTACACTCGCTCCATAATCATACCTTTGATGTCACTTTTTTGCATTTTTATGTACACCGTACCTGCACCTTATTATGGAGTTCCCACCAGAATGGCAGCTAGAACATATTTATCACAAGTTGCAGATTTACCTTTGAAATATTGGACACCGCCATAGATTTGTATGTTAATTTTGTAATTATAAAGCTGCTGCATGAATATTAAAGGTTGCTGAGGTGTAGCTTGTAAATCTAAAGGTCCCAAACCAATACACTCTGTAGTTGTACAAATGTAGTGTAGCACATTAAAATTATTTTTTAAGGGGTTGTCTTGGCAGGACACTTTGTAGATATGCGAAGGGAGGGGGGAACATTATGCACCTGAACCTGCAAACAGCCGAACAGTAGTGACCAGAGTGGCATAATAATGATGCAGGTGCCCAGAAGGTATGTAAACTCGTAATATCACTTTTTAAACTTTTTCATTATGTATAAAAAATAAATAAGTTTTCCCCATCACTCTGCACTCAAATCTCCATAATGAGAGAAAACAGTTTTTGTTTTTTGTTTTTTTTTTTGGGGGGGGGGGGGGGGAGGGGGAGATGCTTCTTTTTAAAAAAAAAAAAAAAATACATAAAAGCAGTTTAGAGTTTGTAAAAAGGACTCTCAGACTGTGAGAAATAAGATTCCCTAGTCTGATGAAACCAAGATTGAACTTTTTGGTCTCAATTCTAAGCGTAATATCTGCGTGGAGTCCAGGCACATCTTATCACTCGGCCATTACCATCCCTACAGTGAAGCATCACGGTGGTAGCCTCATGCTGTGAGGGTGTTTGATAAAAACCTGATCCAGAGTGCCCTGGACCCAACATGACATTAACTCTAAGCTCACAGCCAAGACAACACAGTACTATTGCTCCACCCCCATTGCACCCATAATGACTTATTAGCATAAGGATTAAACTGATAATAACCTATAAATGGATCCTCAGCACCCTGTGCGCTATGGGGACATATCAGAAGATTAGATTCTTCTAACCTGCGGATAATTTCCCTTTAAATTAAAAAAAACTATTGTAGCATAAAAGGGCTGATTTACTAATGTGTTCCTGTCAGAAAATTGACAGGTTTTTGTCTATTTTCCCTGTCGGTTTGGTGTTCCAACATATTTTCTACAGATTTCTTCATTTTGTGACGCGTTTGTCATGGGTGTGTCCTTCAAAATCCGCCACAACCAACAGATTTACTAAGCAAACAGCCATTTTTTTTACAGGTTTTCTCAAAATGTAATGCATTGTTAGCAAATGAGACCCAATGTATCATCCCCTTGTTAGACAGCTGTAGATGTGTAATTGGTCAATCAATTTATGTAACCTGCATATTTGGGTCTTTTTTTGTTTTTTTCTCTGTATGACTATTATATTGAGCAGATGGGCTCTCCCCGGTGCTGAGCTGGAGAGCTGTGCTGTGTACTCTTACAAGTCCTCTGTTTCTTTAAGACTTTGGGCCCTATTACACATTGGCTGATCCTTTCTGTGGGCCCCGACCGCGCATTACTATAGCGATGCGTAGCCGGCAGCTGACGATTCTACAAACAGTATACTGTACATTACCTATCCACACAGAAGTACTCCTCCTGCTCTCTGCTTCCTCACTGGCACCGCACGATGCAGCTTAAGGGCGGCATGTCAGAGGTGATAGGCCGCTCAGCCAATAACTAGCTGCGGCGGTCCCGGGCTCAGACAGTGGCGTGCAGGACTGGGGAGGAAGCAGACCTCAGGAGGAGCCCTGGAGCGTGGATGGGTAACGTATACTGTTTGAGAAAGGGCTGCAAGGACGTTGGTAACGATGTCCATGCAGCTGTTGCTTAATGATAATCAGGCCGTGTAATAGGCCCAGTAAATGAGCACTGATCTAGCAGATCAGTGCTCGTTTACAGTATTTACCGGGCCCCCATTGGCCCATGTAATAGGACCCTTTGACTCTCTCATACAAGTAGTATGAGAGAGTCAGATGCCCCCCTTTTGCAGCACCTCCCTCTCCTGCTCCCAGTCCAGTACTTGGTGTTTTAGATGGACGTTAATGATGGCTGAGGAGGCTTCTTATCATTTACACAGAGACTACAGACTGAGAGAGGGGAGCTCCAGGATGCCAGAAGGAGGAAATGTTTCATGCAATCACTTGTACTACTGATCCGTGAAAAAGTTGTAACTTTAGATATACTTTATCTTTATACTTTTACTTTAAGTAGTTCATGGTTTTGGCATACGGGGATTAATAATTTTGTAGCAGATGCCATTTGTAGGACAACACTTTCATTAGTTTATGCTGGCGGCAGCTCTTCTAGATGGTCAGTACTGTTCCAGATTCCTTTGGGCACTGGCAGCGACTATGGAGGCAGAATTCTTCCCTGGCAATAACAGAGTGTATGTAAAATAGTCTGAATTGGAAGGTTACATTAATGCTGATGGTATGCTGTAATATCTGGGATAATATACTAATCTACTTGTTCATCAGCACTGTATAGCAGAAAGCAAATACAAGTTAACAAGATCTATCAGATATGTCTGCTTTCCATGACTCTCATAGGGACCATTTATGGAGCGGGCACATTTACTGCAGATTGCTCTCCGTATCTCAGTGCCACTTTAACCAGTACATTTGTCCATATTATTATTTTTTTTATTCTCATAATTGTTTAGCAAACTGGATAGCACTACAAGTACTATAGTACTATAGTACTAGAGTTGATAATAAATATACATTTTCCTGTACCATGTCAGAAAATCTCAGTTTTGTACTCTGTATAGAGGCATAAATAAGACAAACCTCAATATATTCATCTAGCTCTGCTCCTTGCAAGACATCCTGGTCTAGACCAAAGATACACAGAATATGGGTCACTACCTGTATTGCGGTCACGGAGTCTTTTGATTGACAGATATTCAGTGCATTATTTGGTGTCCAGTCAGGACTTCTAAACCAGAATGTGCCGTACTGTGCGTGACCTAGAAAAGAGACAACTGACAATCACTGTTGAAATTGGAGCATCAGGTCACTTCCTAAAATACTTCCAATGGCAGAGGCTGAAGTCGAAGGAGGTGAATATTGCGGCGTATCTGTAATTCTTACTCCAAACTCTCATAGAGCTTCCTGCACTTAGTGGATATTAAAGGATATTCATCTGTATAGTCTTGGCTTACACATTTCCTTTTACTCAAACCCCCTTTATGGTGCACCATATTCTGCCGTGTGTAGAGCGTGTGTCCACAGTGTGCACTAACAGGGTTTTCTGCGGCTGCTATTCAGTGAATAGCAGCCGCAGAAAACTGAAATGTCAGTTGTTTGCCGAGCCGCTAGGGATCCTGGCCAGAGCATATGCCTTGCTGCAGCCAGGATCCCATAGACAGCAAGGTAACGTATATTTTCGTAATAATCATGGCCCTTGTTGCAATGTGCAACAACGGCCGTAGTTTTACGAAAATATACGTAGTGTGAACATGGCCATACAGTGTATAACTAACCCTGCCACACCTGTTGTCTAAATAACACCCCCAATCAGTTAATTGAGGAGCTGCGTCTTGTGCTGAGGTATTTCTGGGGTCCAAACCAGCTGGGTCAATGGTGCCCTTACCCATAAGGCCTACCCTGCTCATATATAACTTATTACTGGAATAAAGCTGTACATGTTTTTTGTTAACTGTGTGAACATATCCTTTCCCCTCTCCCTTCCCCCACCTGCCACTGGCTGACAGCTCTCTGTTATACAGTACATAGGATGTACAATATAGGCAGAAAGTTGTCAATTAGGGAGAATGTGTGAGTCCTTATAAATATAAAGGGCTACTGAGTGCAAGCACATGATGGGGATGATTATTTCCCTACTTCCTCATCAAAGATATCTAAGAAACAACAGCATTACACACACCTGTTACCTTGTACTCTGGTTGCATGTCAAGTTACTCTATTGGCACCATGGATATTATGTACAGGAGCAGGACTTCTGTAGGTACTGAGAGGCCGTGCTCACTATAACAGGTGCAATAGCACCTGGTAAATGTGAAGTGAGTGGCAGTGTATACTGTACATTGTATGACATTGTATTTGACTGGATTGCACTGGGTGGGTATGAGAGCTGCAGCTCGCTGTAATGCCATGATGTAGCACCGCCATTTCACTTACACACCCTTTGCACTTTATTCCATGTTAAAATCTTGTTAAAAAACTTGTTCCATACACCCATCCACTTTATTAGACTAATAAATGTTTATTACCACTACTTATATGTAAATCTGTGAAAAAAGCTTTAACCTCCTTCCGCTTTCATGCCTGGAATGTAGCCCTGTAATAATTATTTTAGTTTATTGTAGCCATAGTGTTGTGAGTATTGGGGAGACAAGACAATGCTGTAGTGCTCGTGTCCTAGCTTTGGTGTTGTCTTTGTACACAACTTTATAACTGGTTAATATAACAAATGTCTCATGTATCTCCTGCAGCTTATATGTCATACAATATAGTACCAGCTATATGCTAATGCTATGCTAATGCATTCAATAAAGCAAACTGCAGCCGTTCTCACTGCCACCCTTAAAGGGGTGTGTGTATATATATATATATATATATATATATATATATATATATATATATATATTATTATTATTTATGAAGTAATATACATTTTTTATTTTTTCTTAGATTATCATACATTAACTTATTTAGTAAGGGGCAACAACACAGCCCTTCTGCTGCCACCAATGGCTGTTTTGGGAACGGCAGGACTGTGTAGGCCCTGGTCTTATTACATTGCATATTAGCATTAGAATAGACGTTAGACGGGGAAGCTGCCTGTGTCAGCAGACAGTACACAATCCAAGTGTTGATTGACAGTTGTCCCAACTTGCTCTGTTATACCGTGCAGCTGTTGCAGCTTCCCCAAGTCTAATGTCTATTCTATTGCTAAGATGCATTAGAATAGACATCAGAGGAGTTCTGCATCACTAGTGCTGAATGCAGAAGTGTTAGTTATATGTAACCTGATTACCCCTTTAACATTATTATAAGCTGACATCTTTACAGCATTTATTTTCTTGGGTTGTACAGATGTGATGGTAGAGAGAAGGGCTACTATATACTGAGCCATCAGAGAGCCCGTGTGATGGAATAATCCCTGACTAACATGCAACAGCTTGTATTGTTTTGTAACACATATAAACTGCACTAGGCAAACCATAAAAACTCTTTCATTAAAGCCAATTATTATTATGTTTAATTTTATTAATTTAATTATTCTAGTAAAATGCATATAGTGCAATGAAAATAAATACCTTTGACGGAGAAGAGAAGACATTGAGCAAAATAAGGAAAGGGAATTATTGTATCCCCTAATCTACATTGGCTGTGAGGGATGCAAAAGTGTGGTGAGAAATTGATGGTCTTTCTAGGTGTCAGTTGTTGATGTCTGCGGCTATGATATAGCAGCTGTGTTCTCCAGACATCAGAATAACCTCAATTTTCTCTTCTTTCGTCACTTTTAACTTTCTGTGTTGATAACATTTCAAACTTCTGGTCTTCTTTGATATGTTACATGACACCTTCCCATTGGTAAAACCTGCCCTTCATCCAGTATGGCTGCTTCCAAGGTGGCGGCCATGTTCTGGACATAGTCTAAAAAATAGACCCCCTACCCATTACTTGCTGGGGTATTCCCTTTTGTTTCTTGAATAAATGGGTGTCCTGAGACTGACCCTGTATACAGTGGTGCCTTGGATTAGGAGCATAATTCGTTCCGGGGTAATGCTTGGAATCCAAATCCACTCTTAAACCAAAGCAAGTTTTCCCATAAGAAATCATTGAAATGCAGACAATTGGTTCCACACCCCAAAAATAATGATTTTTTTACTCTGAAGAACAGATGAAACAAACAATGAGAAACAGCTGGATATGTCATATTATGAGTTACTATACAGTATAACGATCAGAATGTGGGGTATAATGTATAGTAAGTGCATAAACCTGAAAAATAACAGAAGCAGTTTGTAGGTACAGGCTAGGGCTGGATTCACACGCTGTAACTGTGCGGCTGTATTTTTTATGCGGCTGTAAATGTGCGGGTGAAACTCCGGCCGTGGGAAAAAATAGACATGCGGCTCAAAACATACGGTCATTTACTTGGAAATCTGGTTCAACTAAAAATAACAAATAAAATGTTAAGAAAGTGATGGAAACACCTCTGGATGCATCTGGGAAAGCAGGGAACACAGTTTACATGAATCGCTATTACCGGGGTTTGCGATCCTCTGCACTATAGCCGATGTCTCTCATGGTTAATATATTGAATTAATAAAACACATTTTCTGTCTAATAAAGTCCCTTTTATTGTTCAATAATTAAATGTAAACGATTCCATCATTTTGCAATTAAATATACTGTTAAAATAAATATATATATAAATAAATGTATATTTATATATATATTTATTTTTTGACAGTATATTTAATTGCACAATGATGGATTCGTTAGAATTAAATTATTGACCAACGAAACTGAATTTATTTAAACGAAAATTTGTTTTCTTAATTAAATATTAATTAGTACAGGAAACTCCATAAGCCGGTAATTCATATGCCGGCAATAGAGCATTCTGTACTAATCATCACTTTACTTTAATGAAAACATCAAATGTTTCTTCTAATTATGTTATCACAATAGCATTATTAGAAGAAACATTTAGAATTATATGTGCGCTCAGCTGATTGGCTGTTCGGCTGAGCGCACATATAATAAGCCGGTCCGCAGTACAGTGACTTCATTGTGCTGCGGACCAGCGAAGAGGACACATCGGGGTGAGTTTAGAGCTCTCCCCACCCCCTCCCCGGCACTGCACCCCTCCCAGCAAGGAAGGGGGGGTCACTTAACCCCTTCCTTGCTGGGATGGGTGCAGTCTGACATCAGTCTGGCCCCCAGGGGGTTAAGGGGGATGCAATACATCCTCCCTTAACCCCTTGGGGGTCAGACTGTAAGCAGCGATCTGTAAAGATGCTGCATACTGTAAGGAGCACAACACCGCTCACAATGATGGGTGTTGTGCTCCTGTTTGTGTGTTTTTTGTGTGTTTCTCCCTTTTTGTTTTTCAGATATCGGTATCCTGTGGATTACATCGGATTACGTGGACTACGTCGATGACCAGCGTTTTTTTAATGTTTTTTTTAATAAAATGGTCAATGAGGGGTGTGGGGGTGTTTTTATTTGAATAAAAAAATTTGTAAACTTGTGTCTTGTCTTTATTTCTTTACTTTATAGACTTAGTAGTGGAAGCCGTCTAATAGACGGAATCCATTACTAAGTCGGGGCCTAGTGTTAGCCGGTATAAAATGGCTAACACTAACCCCCTATTATTACCCCAGTACCCAATGCCACCAGGGGTACTGGGAAGAGCCGGGTGCCAGTGGTCCCGGAGCGTCAAAATTGGCGCTCCTGGACCGGGCGGCAGCAGGCTGGTAAGATTTAGGCTGGGGAGGGCCTAAACCAATGGCTCTTCCCACCCTGGTGTTACCAGGCTGCTGTCGTTTGGTTTTTAACCCGGCTGGTTATAAAAATAGGGGGGACCCTATGCGTTTTTTTTTAATTATTTATTTATTTTAAAAAAAAAACGCATAGGGTCCCCCCTATTTTTAGAACCAGCCGGGTTAAAAACCAAACGACAGCAGCCTGGTAACACCAGGGTGGGAAGAGCCATTGGTTTAGGCCCTCCCCAGCCTAAATCTTACCAGCCTGCTGCCGCCCGGTCCAGGAGCGCCAATTTTGACGCTCCGGGACCACTGGCACCCGGCTCTTCCCAGTACCCCTGGTGGCATTGGGTACTGGGGTAGTAATAGGGGGTTAGTGTTAGCCATTTTATACCGGCTAACACTAGGCCCCGACTTAGTAATGGATTCCGTCTATTAGACGGCTTCCACTACTAAGTCTATAAAGTAAAGAAATAAAGACAAGACACAAGTTTACAAATTTTTTTATTCAAATAAAAACACCCCCACACCCCTCATTGACCATTTTATTAAAAAAAACATAAAAAAAAACGCTGGTCATCGACGTAGTCCACGGAATCCGACGTAATCCCCAGGATACCGATATCTGAAAAACAAAAAGGGAGAAACACACAAAAAACACACAAACAGGAGCACAACACCCATCATTGTGAGCGGTGTTGTGCTCCTTACAGTATGCAGCATCTTTACAGATCGCTGCTTACAGTCTGACCCCCAAGGGGTTAAGGGAGGATGTATTGCATCCCCCTTAACCCCCTGGGGGCCAGACTGATGTCAGACTGCACCCATCCCAGCAAGGAAGGGGTTAAGTGACCCCCCCTTCCTTGCTGGGAGGGGTGCAGTGCCGGGGAGGGGGTGGGGAGAGCTCTATACTCACCCCGATGTGTCCTCTTCGCTGGTCCGCAGCACAATGAAGTCACTGTGCTGCGGACCAGCTAATTATATGTGCGCTCAGCCGATCAGCCAATCAGCTGAGCGCACATATAATTCTAAATGTTTCTTCTAATAATGCTATTGTGATAACATAATTAGAAGAAACATTTGATGTTTTCATTAAAGTAAAGTGATGATTAGTACAGAATGCTCTATTGCCGGCATATGAATTACCGGCTTATGGAGTTTCCTGTACTAATTAATATTTAATTAAAAAAACAAATTTTCGTTTAAATAAATTAAGTTTCGTTGGTCAATAATTTAATTCTAACGAATCCATCATTGTGCAATTCAATATACTGTCAAAAAATAAATATATATATAAATATACATTTATTTATATATCTATTTATTTTAACAGTATATTTAATTGCAAAATGATGGATTCGTTAGAAATAAATTATTGATCAACGAAAGTGTCTTGATTACAAAGAAAATGTGTTTGATTAATTTAATATATTAACTATTAGAGGCATCGGCATTCGGCATCATTGCCGGCTATTTTTGAAGTACTCCGTACGGACCGCCTGTCAATCCACGGCCGCATATTCAGCCGCAAACAATGGTCTTGTTCATTTTTTACGGGTCCGTTTACGATAGGGCCGTAGATTCATACATAGTGTGCACTGTGCAGCCGCATATCCTATACTTCCCAGCATACACACGAACCATCAAAAATACCGCCGCACAATTACAGCCGCAAATACAGCCGCACTGTTACAACGTGTGAATCGAGCCCCCAGATGCAGATTCACATAATGCAGTAGTGTAGTACAACAGGCTAGAATATAGAAGCAGGGCTGCTGTCAGAGGTCTGTGTGCTAACATGACAGTAATTGGGAATGGGGAGGGGGTCAGCATGGACCAATCAGGAAATGAGAATCACAGAGCTGTGCAGGAGGACAGTGACATAAACTTTTCTATACAGCAGTGTGAATGGCTAAGTGTAAGTGCAGGCACATTATAGCAGCAGTGTGTATAGCTGAGTGTAAGTGCAGGCACATTATAGCAGCAGTGTGTATAACTGAGTGTAAGTGCAGGCACATTATAGCAGCAGTGTGTATAGCTGAGTGTAAGTGCAGGCACATTATAGCAGCAGTGTGTATAGCTGAGTGTAAGTACAGACACATTATAGCAGGAATGGAGAGGATGGGAAACATAAGGGGTAACAAAGACTGCAGCTAGCAAGAAGGAATGAGAAGGACAGATGTGGGCACATAAATGCAGCACTGTCTGGGGAGATAGAGGTTACAGCTATGAAGAAATTGCCTCCACATACCTGTCCCCTAATGCAGCCTGAAGTGGATCTGCCATGATTTGGAAGGTGAGGGAGACTTTCTGGGTCAGAGGACAGGGCTGTAGACCCCACTATGCAGACCATGACCCTCTACTACTCCGGCTTCCACCCAGTACAGGGAGCCGGAAAATTATTGCAATCACAAATGCTTTGGTAATAATATTTTCATTTATTTAGCTTGCAATGAAAAACACTTTTATAACACTTGAAAATCATTTTATACAAAACTCCAAAAATGGTCCGGAAAAAAAGTATTGGCACCCTCAGCCTAATACTTGGTAGCACAACATTTAGACAAAATAACTGGGAACAACCGCTTCCGGTAACCATCAATGAGTTTCTTACAATGCTCTGCTGGAATTTTAGACCATTCTTCTTTGGCAAATTGCTCGCGGTCCCTGTGATTTGAAGGGTGACTTTTCCAAACTGCCCTTTTGAGATCTCTCCACAGGTGTTCTATGGGATTCAGGTCTGGACTTATTGCTGACCAATTTAGAAGTCTCCAGTGCTTTCTCTCAATCCATTTCCTAGTGCTTTTGAAGTGTGTTTTGGGTCATTGTCCTACTGGAGGACCCATGACCTCTGAGGAAGACCCAGCTTTCTCACACTGGGCCCTACATTATGCTGCTAAATTTGTTGGTCGTCTTCAGACTTCATAACGCCATGCACACGGTCAAGAAGTCCAGTGCCAGAGGCAGCAAAGCAACCCCAAAACATCAGGGAACCTCCGCCATGTTTGACTGTAGGAACCGTGTTCTTTTCTTTGAAGGCCTCTTCTTTTCCTGTAAACTCTATGTTGATGCCTTTTCCCAAAAAGTTCTACTTTTGTCCCATCTGACCAGAGAGCATTCTTCCAAAAAGTTTTTGTCTTTCTCAGGTAAGTTTTGGCAAACTCCAGCCTGGCTTTTTTATGTCTCTGGGTCAGAAGTGGGGTCTTCCTGGGTATCCTACCATAGAGTCCCTTTTCATTCAGACGGTGATGGATAGTACGGGTTGACACTGTTGTACCCTTTGACTGCAGGGCAGCTAGAACTTGTTTGGATGTTAGTCGAGGTTCTTTAGCCGCACAATCTTTCATTAAAATCTCTCAATTTTTTTTTCCATCCACATCTTGGGAGGTTAGCCACAGTGCCATGGGCTGTAAACTTCTTGATGACACTGTGCACGGTAGACTCAGGAACACTCAGGTCTTTGGATATGGACTTGTAGCCTTGAGATTCATCATGCTTCCTCACAATTTTCCTTCTCAAATCCTCAGACAGTTCTTTGGTCTTCTTTCTTTTCTCCGTGCTCAATGTGGTACACACAAGGACACAGGACAGAGGTTGAGTCAACTTTAATTCATTTCAACTGGCTGCAAGTGTGATTTAGTTATTGCCACCACCTGTTATGTGCCACAGGTAAGTAACAGGTGCTGTTAATTACACATATTAGAGAAGCATCACATGATTTTTCTAAGGGTGCCAATACTTTTGTCCACCCCTTTTTTATGTTTGGTGTGGAATTATATCCAATTTGGCTTTTTGACAATTCTTTTTGTTGTTTTCCATTGAAGACAAATTAAATGAAGAGATTATTACCAAAGCATTTGTGATTGCAATCCTTTTCTGGAAGAAATTGAGTATTATCTGACAGAATTGCAGGGGTGCCCATACTTTTGGCCAGCACTGTATAAGTTGAATGGGAGTTTTGTTTTTGATTTTGTTAAAAGTTGTATATGTGTCCTAAGTGCAAATAAAAAAACCTCAAATACTCATATAGAACTACAGCTAGCTTGGTACATTGTGCCAAATGACAAATTCTGCTACATTTGTAGTTGTCTAAGAAACCTTATAGTAATTTGGGTGAACACCGGTCTAGTAACACATCCCTTATTAAACTGGACATCCAGCGTTCTAGTTCATTGGCATGAGAACAGTTTGTGTGGGCAACATTTGTTTCAGTTCAGGAGATTTCAATCAACCTGTGTTGCCTCCGAGTATCCTGAGAGCAGAAGAAATGTGCTGAAAAATAACCTTCTTGGTGAAAAAAACTGGCTGGTGAAGCCGACTACTGTACTATGACATTTATGGGCTACTTTTGCTGGTATATAATATTAAAAAATAACAAATTGTCTGAGTTGATGGAGCTAGTAATAATATAGACAACAATAAAACATTTACAGCCTCTCTGATGCCATGGATATAGTGGGTATAAAAGATAAAAACCTTGAGCCTATTTTCTGTGTGATATAATCATGGCAGTAAAAGCTGAAATATCGACATAAGATCCACCCTGCATCACTGCTGATGTTCCACTGCAGTCTACAGAGGAGCAGCGTCTTACCTGGGCTCTGGCTGCTGTATACAGGATTACTAAGTGTATATAGGAACCAGAAAGTAGAGATGAGCGCAACTTGAGCATGCAAGTCGTTCGGCTTTTGAATACCAGTGCCTGAAGAAGTTGAATGCTGCCCTATGGAAGTCCTGTAAAACATTGATACAGCAATAGGCTTTATAGGGCTATAGCATAGGACTGCATCCAACTTCTTCAGCCTGCTGTATTCAAATGCTGGACAATCGGACTGAAGCATAAACCAGTTGTGCTCATCTTTATTGGAAAGCGTTGGTCAAATGTGTATAGAAGAAATCAGGAGGAACTTGAAAGCGCTGACCTGTCAGATCAGCGATCGCTTGCTCCTTGTTCCCCACTCACTGCCGGTGCTATTATCCTCGCCATTAGCAATTGGGTTAATGAGGGGAGCTGCGGGAGGGGCTTCGAGCATAAAGGGGAAGTGGCGGTCAGCTGCCACCGCTCCTGTTACACCAGACAGTTGTTATTGTTGAAAAATCTTTCAACATGTTATAAGACAAGGATCAGCCGACATTGTTAATGTTGGCTGATCGTTGCATTTTAACACTAGCTATTACACCAAGTGATTATTGGCCGTTGTGGTCGATAATCGGCCAATTACGGCCAATAATCTCTTGGTGTAATAGAGGTTTAACTGACTGGGGGTCCAATGTCTGAGATTGGAGAGACATCAGAGCATGGGCATAGCACCCATTAGTCTAAATGACTTGGTAAAGTTTCTACTATCAAGGTAAAGCTTCTGCACAGAATTGTCACCAAGCATATTGAAAATGACATGAGACAGTGATGCCACTGCAGTTATTCGTCAGTCGGTAGCAGCACAAAGCAGAATGTTAAAACAGATTAGAGCCATGTTCACACATCGTATGACACCACCCGTTCTGTGACCCTGCCGCATCACAGAACGGCCATTGTCAGTGAAGATCATCCCGGCCGATACTGCAGTACCAGCCGGATGATCTTCATTTCTATTGTATTGGGATGCCAGAGCCGAACACTCCATTGTGTGACCTGTCAGGGATGTGCGGCCACTATTCAATGCATAGCGGCCCGCAAAAAATTGACATGTCAGTTTTTCCTGAGGCCGATTGGAATCCCAGCCGGAGTGTATACTATGTGTATACACTCCGGCTGTGATTCCATTGATTTTTAATGCAATGTATATTTTGTATTAATCACGGACGATAGTTTGAATTTATCACGTTGTGTGAACATACAGTAACTTAGCGCTGTATAGGGGTGTCCTCACAAAGTCCTCGCAAAGAGTTATTGCTGCCCTCAGTATAATGCAACAGTTGTAAAGAAAAGGTGACAGAAAGAAGTGCCATTCAGAAGTCGTGGGCCGAGCGGTCGGGAAAGAAGTGCCATTCAGAAGTCGTGGGCCCGGCGGTCGGAGCGGTCGGGAAAGAAGTGCCATTCAGAAGTCGTGGGCCGAGCGGTCGGGAAAGAAGTGCCATTCAGAAGTCGTGGGCCCGGCGGTCGGAGCGGTCGGGAAAGAAGTGCCATTCAGAAGTCGTGGGCCCGGCGGTCGGAGCGGTCGGGAAAGAAGTGCCATTCAGAAGTCGTGGGCCCGGCGGTCGGAGCGGTCGGGAAAGAAGTGCCATTCAGAAGTCGTGGGCCCGGCGGTCGGAGCGGTCGGGAAAGAAGTGCCATTCAGAAGTCGTGGGCCCGGCGGTCGGAGCGGTCGGGAAAGAAGTGCCATTCAGACGTCGTGGGCCCGGCGGTCGGAGCGGTCGGGAAAGAAGTGCCATTCAGAAGTCGTGGGCCCGGCGGTCGGAGCGGTCAGGAAAGAAGTGCCATTCAGAAGTCGTGGGCCCGGCGGTCGGAGCGGTCGGGAAAGAAGTGCCATTCAGAAGTCGTGGGCCCGGCGGTCGGAGCGGTCGGGAAAGAAGTGCCATTCAGAAGTCGTGGGCCCAGCGGTCGGAGCGGCCAGGAAAGAAGTGCCATTCAGAAGTCGTGGGCCCGGCGGTCGGAGCGGTCGGGAAAGAAGTGCCATTCAGAAGTCGTGGGCCCAGCGGTCGGAGCGGCCAGGAAAGAAGTGCCATTCAGAAGTCGTGGGCCCGGCGGTCGGAGCGGTCGGGAAAGAAGTGCCATTCAGAAGTCGTGGGCCGGCGGTCGGAACGCTCGGGAAAGAAGTGCCATTTAGAAGTCTCTGTGCCATTGTATGTAGAGTGTTGCCTTAATCCTACCACTCTGCACCCCCACAGCAGTACAAGGATGGATCTTTTTGTATTTTCCTGGCTTACTCCATGCAATGCCTCAGCTAGTAAGGGCTGCCTGTTCTCTTGTTTAGCTCTCCTCCCTGGCGTGTAAAGCAGGACAAGTATTGCAGAGATATAGGTCACATTAAATTGTCACGTATGAAAAACAGCATCTGTTCGTGCTTCACCCTTATTCTTGTTAAAAAGAGATTTGCTTTTTGAACGGGAACTTTCTTACTACCCCTTGGGGTTACAGGAGCTGTCTGATGGAGAAAACCTGGTTTCATATATCCGATTAGGGAATTCTCAGTTAATAGAGAAAGGTCATCTATTCACGACCCTCATCTATCAGCTACAGTGGAGAGCAGCTACGAAGATCTTCTCTTGCTCTGGATCACCTGTTACATCCATGCAGTTCACAGATAGCTTATTGATTGCATTAGGTTCCATGGAATGCTTCATTTCCCTGGTGGTGGTGCCGCATCGGAACCAGGCGCTTACAGATGGCTTCTGCAGCTGAGAACTGGTGGTCTCGTTACAATCATGGTAACATTAACAAAATTTAGAGGGTACCTTTAAGTTACAGAAAGTATCAACACAAGCATATTATTATTATTGTTGTTATTATTATTATTATTATTATTATTATTATTATTAATAATAATAATATATTATAATTTTATATATATATATATATATATATATATATATATATATAATTATTATTATTATTATTATTATATTGATAAAAACATTCTGTTGTCAAAGACCCCCAGCTCATGGTTCCCTTCTTTTAGCCAGACCAAGATGCTGTTAACAAGCATACTCACACCGTAACAGACCCTGCCCTTTCTGATTTACATAGGCGGCCATTCATTTAATTAAGTGATACATGAAAGTGTATTTCCTCTGAAGTTGCCCCTGCAAGAAAAATGTATGGTCAGCAGTAGCTTCCCCAGTAGATGTCAGCTGGTCCTTCTGAGTTTCCAATGCATCAGCTGATTTCCAGGGCACTTTACATTGAAAAAGATATTGTCATGCAGGATGGTAACTACAAAGGGAGCTGAGATAGCAGTCACGCTCAGCTCTTGTTAATCGACAGCCATATAAGAAGACACCTGATGCAGATTTTGTACCTAGGAGCTTCAAGTTACTCACTTTTCACTTTATATATTTGAAAAAAAAAAAAAAACAGGAAAAAAAAAGACTTGCTATCACTTTATAAGATGGGAAATCATCCTTTATGGAAATGTTTTAGTTTTGGTTCCAAAGTAGACACAGGGGACAAAAGTTGTCCATAGTTTTAGTCTATAGCTATGCTAGGCTTCTGTGGTTGTTGTTGCTTCAAGTGCATTGTGCGCTGCTAGGAGGCCACGTCTGTATATAACACTCTGTGCAATTCCTTTATACACGGCAAGCATGCAGATTATTCTGTTTTATCTAAATAGAAAATAGACAACAAATGAACATCCAGTACAAGGTTCCTATGAATGAAAACAATTTGCAGTGTTTCTCAACTCCAGTCCTCAAGACCCACCAACAGGTCATGTTTTCAGGATATCCCATACAAAGACCAGCTGTGATAATACCTGATGCACTGAGTATAATTATATCACCTGTGCAATACTAAGGAAATCCTCAAAACTTGACCTGTTGGTGGGTCTTGAGGATTGGAGTTGGGAAACACTAATTTAGAGGTTAGAGGAGCATATTGAGAAGATGTGACAAACTCGGCACATGGCGAAGCAGTTGGATACAATGTTGGTGCACCAATGAACATGTTAGAATTAGCGTGCTGCGTTTGAAGCAGAATGCTCAGCTTTTGAATCCTGGTGTTTCTCCACTCAGTGGACTGGCTGGAAAACATGGATTCCCCCAAAGGCCATATTTTTGGGGCTATATTCATGTTTTCCAGCTGTTTCCCGGGATGTCTCCACTTCTTCCAGGGAGCGGGCAGAGAGCGGAATTCAAAAAAGTTGATCATTCTGCTTTGTATGAAGCTAAATAAGGGCCGACTAGCCTTGTATTGGAAACTACGCCCAGCGGCTATGTTGTGTCACTGAAAGTCCTGGCAACATTGTACGGCCATTATAGAGCAGACAGGGTTACCGGCTCTAGTGGAAAAGGTGTAATGGCTGTGGCAGGTAATGTTTTTTTGGCACACCCCGGTGCCTTTTACACATGTAGATGGATGTTTGGACAGTAAGGCCAACATGTTCATCCCTCCATGGCAGCTGTTTACCCTGTGGCAGATGGACACTTTCAGCAGGACAATGCTTCATGTCACAATAGTCCAATTGTCATGGATTGGTTCCAGAAACATGACAGCAGTTGTCTTTGCTTTGACGAGATGTAAACCTATTATTCTGGGCCAATATTTGTGCACCTAGTTGAACCTACGCCCAAACAAATTGCTGCGGCTCTGAATACCAAGGTGGTCCAACACGCTTCTAGATAGGGGGCCAGATGGACAGATATATAGATATGACAAAAAAAACAAGTAACATTGTGTTGTACACATAACCAATAAAATAACTACACGGCGCATAATCTCGGTATATCAAACCTGGGTGAAAGATTGTTTCCTATAGCTCAATTTTCAGATGCAAAGTGCCTGGTTACATTTCATATATCTCGGCATAAATCACCAGTAAGGTAACAGAGATCAGCGATGCAATTCTCCCTCCATTTCTTTGATGCATTTGTCAATACCAACGGCTGCCTGTAAGAAATGAAATGTATAATGCACCAGAGAAGCAGAGCAATAGAATGTAAATGTGACATAATACCTCTCACTGTAGATATGTGAGCCCTGTACCATACGGTGTGCTATATTGCCATTCTCTCAGAATTCTTCAATACATCCTACGTTATTTAATTTGTTTTGGCCTCGGAGCTCCGGTTCTAATAGGGGTGAAATTCTTGCCGTAGATCCTGGGCCGGAAGCCTGCTATAATTAACCGTCTGCTCGTCATTTCATCCGTTCCCCCTGTCAACTGGAAACAATAGAAAATTTCATTCCTCGAAGGCCTAAACTATTAATAAGGTATCATTTACATGACGGCTTGAGCAACATCTCCGTTACCAAGCCTTTCCTTTTAGTGGAAATCATATCATTTAATGGGAATTCTGTGTCACTTGAATTATTGATGTGTTCTATAGACTTCTGTGTTCAGAAATCTAGAAATACTTCCAAATGGATTATCTTTAGCTCTGCTAAGCTCTCCTCTGCCTTTTATAAATATTGCATAATGCACAGTGGACAGATAAACAGTGTATAATGTGGCGGCTGCTATGCTAAATGACAGCTCCGTTGAAGAGGGCCTGATTTTATGGAAATATATTCATATATTTATGCGTTTTGTGAAAGTAAACATTTCTTTTGGAGTGATTTTCGCTTCACAAGACAGATGTGTACACTGAAGAGTCTGTATATTTAACCTCCTAACTAAGAGCCCTGCGATGCATGTTTCTAAGGCGCCATACCTGTTATTACATTGCTTTGCGTCTCATTTTATGTCTATTTTGCCTGTGCTATTAAACGTCTAAGACTACAGATACTCTTACTGATAAGTCTGTAGGATGTCGATGTCTAGTTCAATTCTCTTAGGTGTTTACTAGGTTGCATGTACATGTGTCTCTTGTTTAAAGAAAATCAGAAAATTGTCTGTGTTCAGCTCTGTCCCCAAACCAGGACAATTTTCTGATGTTCACTCATGACTACACGTGTCTGTGTAACAATGTTTGCAGATCGTACATAGTTTTGTTGTATGCATTGAGGAGTACATTGCTGAAGGTTACCTGTTATTAAAGGAGTCTGCCGGAGTAAAAAAAAAAAAAAACAACTATTTTTTTTTTAAATAAACTGATGTAGAAAGTTATGTAGATTTGTAAATTATTTCTATTTAAACATTGCAAGTCTTATCAGCTGCTATATGTCCTGCAGGAAGTGCTGTATTCTTTCCAGTCTGACACAGTGCTCTCTGCTGCCACCTTTGTCTGTGAGAGGAACTGTACAGAGCAGTAGCAAATGCCCATAGCGAACCTCTCCAGCTTTGGACAATTCTGGTGGCAGCAGAGAGCACTGTGTCAGACTGGAAAGACTGCAGGACGTACAGCAGCTGATAAGGAATTCTCCTGATTGGCTAATTCTGACAATGTAAGTCTATGAGTTTACATTGTGGAAATTAGCGAGCGCCCGGGAATTGGATTGCACTGCTGCTGTGCTCTCTACCTACCTGGTTATATCTCCTGATCACAGTGGGTCTCAGCAGTAAAACCCCTCTGCTATAAGTAATTTTTAACATGATTGATGACATGTGAAAAGCACTTAATGGCAAGTACTCTTCAAGGCTCAAGGTACAGCAACTCCCTGGGACCCCATGCGTCCCTGATGATTTTTTCTCAATTCTCATTTACTGGTCTTTACTTTATAATCATTCTGTCCTTGTTGTAATAGACATCAGCTCCCCATGCATTGACTTACTACCGAGCCTGTGGTGGAGCAGACAATTTGAAAAGGCTGAGCTGCAGGGGGAGTAAAGAATACACCTCCAATAGCTGTCAAACAAACTATAGTTCAAATGAAATATGTCTCTATATCTCTTCTTTCCCCCTATACACATGATTGGTACTGCTGAATGTTCCTGTGTTTTCTCTAGGGAGGGGAAGGGTAAGCTGCAGCCAGGTTGCTAAGGTGGTGGTTTGTTTCTCCAAGAACAAAGGGAATCGGGATGGGCAGTAAAAAAAAAATCCATCACACCCAACCCCATCATCTGTTGGTGGAGACTCAGAAGGCCCCCATATACCTTATACTGATGTCCAAACCCTCCACCAGCAGTAAAATCGGTAAACTTTAGTATACAATATAGAGGTACGTTAAGAGAGGGTGGCAGACGAAACAATGATAAGACAAGAGGTAGAATTTAGACTACAGATGTAGCAATACTATAAAGAACTGGCATGGTGTTGCTTATTTGCACTGCATTAGAATGGCTGCAAAAAATGTCCAGCGTCGGACTGAGGTATCTGGGGCCCACCAGAGGAAATGATCCTGGGGGCCCACCAATGAAGAACCAGTGAGAAAAGACATGTCAGTCAGTGTCAGTTAGCTGGGGGCCCACTTGAGGATCCTCTGGTACTCTGGTGGGCCAGTCCGACACTGTAAATGTCTATAAGAGAGGTCTCAACAATCAGTTGTTTAGGGCCTGCTACGACAGTATCTCGGAATTCCTGTACATACCATACTGTAGCTTGGGTTCTGCGCACACTACATCAAAGTTCAAATACATTTCATTATTTCTTGATGTAGAAACTGCAAGGGAACCTGTCGGGCAGTCATACACAGGTTAACCCCTATGAAATGAAGCTGTAATCCCTGTCTAAATCCACAGCATGAAAACTGCAAATCAATCATCTGAACATACGCTTATTGGGAATTACGCAAAAATGATCTTCATAGCTCTACATTCTTTGCTTTGGCTCTTCACAGGGTGTTGTATGTTTCTGTGTTGTGTATGAGGTTGTTGTTACTTATTTGAAAATTAAAGAAAAAAGTTGAGAAACCCCCATGAATGTCACTTGTGTCTGTGTATTATCTGTTAGGCTATGTTCACACAACGAAAATATATGTTACTTCTCCGTCTATGGGATCCCGGCCTGAGCATATACGCAGGATATACGCTCCGGCTGGGATCCTAGCGGCGCCACAAACAACCGACATTAGCGGACGCAGAAAACTATGTTAGTGCACACTGTGGAGCGAGCGTGCTCCATAGCGTGCAGTGGAGAGTTCTGATGCGGGCGTGCACGGATGCGCCCGCATCAGAACCCTGCAGCCAAAAAGATCATCCGGCTGGTACTGCAGTACCGGCCAGGATGATTTTTTCAGAGATGGGTCACGGAACGGCCGGTCTCTTACATAGTCTGCACATAGCCTTACACAGTATGGAGAGCTGCAGGACCATAATATAAAGGAATGTATATAAATATAGCAGAAGAGCTTTTAGTTTAGAGTATTCCCAATGCTTGTTTGGAACACCGACAATAAATCAAAATCTTTTCTGTAGTTTATGAAAAGCACTAGGTATTATTGTTATAACATATCCGTTTCAGTTGGGGTTTATATATCAGTTTATTTTTTTTTGTTATAAAAGTCCTTATAAATCAAAGCACCAAACGTTTCTCTGGAATTAACCTATAATTGTTGTCAGGGATGAACCTAGACTTCCTGTTGTTTGAAGCAAATACACCATAGAGTGTGTAGGTGGTAGAGGACAAAATAGCAAAGAAAAACACTGTATATTTTTTATTGTCTTACATTACAGAGTTCTGTTTAGTAGATATGTATTTCAGGAAATCAAGTTATGTTAAAGTGTAACAGTCATGTTTTTTTTATTGCAGAAATCAGTAGTATAAGCGATTTTAAGAAACTCTGTAATAGGTTTTATTAGCCAAAAAAGCCTCCTTCTGTACTCAAGAAGCAATTTCCCAGCCTCCCCCCCTGACTTCTTATCTGTGCATTATCAGGCAAACACGTCTTCATTACAGAGAAGCCAGTGAAGACGGGTTCTGCTGTCTTCATTATATCCTATGAAGGGGGGAGGGGCCGAGGGAGATGAGTGAGCAGGAAGAGGTGACATGAAGGTCAGCTGTTTGTAGACTGTCTGGGCACCTAAAATGCTGGATTCAGAGGTCAGAAAGGTCAGTGCTTATCTATGAACTTGCTAAGAAAAGATTGCAGAGTGTTGTGCTGTGCAGGACTGCTCCGTGCTCACTCACTCCTCTCAGCCCCTCCCCTCTCCATAGACACATAATGGACACAGAAATTCTGCTTCTTCTGATGTAAGGGGGGGACCTAGGAAAACTGCTTTTTGACTACAGAAGGAAACTCTTTTGGTAAATAAAACCTATTACAGAGTTTCTTAAAATTGCTTGTACTATACAGTTACGCTTTAAGCTTGAAGAAAAATCACATACTTACTTATACATACTTACTATATTAAACACAGCCGGTGGTATACGGTCCATTAGGAAGTGCATAAATATGGTAACAGAATCAAGCTCAGTACCTAAATACTGGTCCAGAACAAAGCTTGGTATGTAGATATGGTATCACAACAAAGATTTTATAACTACTGTATCAACACCAAGACTAAATAATAATGTACTGGAACTAAGCTCAATATATAAATACAGTATGAGAACCTAGCACAATAGTTATACGGTATATTCAAATTTAAAACTAGAACCGAGATCAGTAAATAGTGGATTCGATCCAAGCACAGTAAATAAATGCAGTGCTAAAACTAAGCTCAGTATATAAATACAGTACTAGATCTGAGCCCAGTAAGTAAGTAGGATACTAGACTAAAGCTTAATTCATAAGTAAGAGAGGAGAAAAAGCTCAGCCTACAAATATATTTTTAGAACTAAGCCCGGTAAATAGGTATGGCATCAGAACATAGTTCAGTTCATATAGAGTCTGAGAATAAATAAGTCTGTGATTCTTTACTGAGTCTAGACATTTGCTCAGGCCATTTATAAATCTGGTACTACTCTGGACTGTATTTTTATTTTGCACCTTTTCTAAACTGGTTTAGGGAAAGATTTATTATAACCGGAACCTTATATGCAAGTCTTCATTAATTCCCTGCCGATACACAGGCGCAACAGATTTATAGCCCCTACAAAATCTATGTGCAGGTGTAAATTGTGGTAGATTCTTATAAAGAGGGCAGCAGGCCCTCTCACACCATGCCATGACCTCCTGCCCACCTACCTGTTGAGCCAGGACTATGATTCATGTTTTCTTTTACACTATGTGAATGGCTGTTTGCATTACTTAAAGTGACACTGTCACTCTGTGACCACCTACCAAGCTGGCGGCACCACTGGACACATATCAATAAAAGAATTCAGAACATACCTTTGTTGCTTGTGTCTCTGGATTTTATTTTAATACAAAAAAGGATTTATTTGGGCTATGAATAGTGTCAAGGAGGCGGGGCCTATAATTCGCTAGGCCCTAGCACTGTTATGCCCCACTGTGCTGTATGTCCACCTCTTTGCAGATTGAGGACATAGCCCTGTGTCTATATCACAGTGAGGCATAGCAGTGTTAGGGCCTGGGAACCATAGGCTACACCTCATTGACACTATTAAAGGCCCAAATTAGTGTTTTAGTGTGTGTGAGTGGGGGGGGGGGGGGGGACACAGACACCGGAAACAAAGGTGTGTTCAGAAAACTTTTATTGATATCTATCCAGTGGTGCTGCCAGCTCTGTAGGTAGTGTCCCTTTAAAGCCTACTTGTCATTTAGATTCCTCACCTAATTGGCGTGCAGTCACTCCTGACGGAGGTTCGGGTAACTATGAATACAACTATCTAATATCTAGTATCTAATATTTGGTGTTTCTGTATTTTTTTTCTACAGCAAACTCTGGAATTGAACATTACCAATCTGGTCAAGCACAGCAGTGAACTTGAATCCCAAATGGCAAAACTCATTCAAATTTGCCAACAGGTCGAGGTAAGAACGATGACGTAAACCCCATTAACAGCCCAGTGTTCTCATTAGCAGTGTTACTAACTAAGGGCCCTATTCCACGGGACGATTATCGTTTGCATAATTGTTAACGATAAACGATCCAAACGACCGCTATTACGAAAGACCTGAAATCTATTAACCTATTTACATGGAAAGATAATCGTTACTTATGATCGTTCTTGTGGTCATCTTGTCGTCGCAGTTGCGTTCGTCACTACTGCGAAAGATCGAACGACTTCTTATTCAATGCAAGCGATTTGCAAACGAGCAACTATAAAAATAAGTCCAGGTCTTATTAAACTATCAACGATTTCTCATTCGGTCGTTAGTCACTAACTGCTATTCAAACGAACGATTATCGTTTAGATTTGAACGATTTAACGATAATCTCAACGATAATCATCCGGGGGAATAGGGACCTTATTCCACAATGGAAACCTGACTGCAGATGTTAACAGAACTTCGACTATGTAGTGTTTTGATAGCACAGGTTTACTACGCTAAATCTCTTTGTACTGTACAGTCATGTTCAGACATGGTGGATTTGTTTCCTGTACCCAGGTGATGGTGTGTGAATGGAGATTTCATAATGGCATCACTAGTAACCTGGTGTCAAGTGAGCAGCTACAGGTTACAGCACTGTTACGCTGTGGAACAATAAGAGGAAATTCCCTGCAGCCTCATATATATTATTCATGCCTCAGCTGCTGTGTTTTTTTTCCCTTCTTTTATTGGGTTTTCCTCTTTGAAAATCCCTTATTGTTCAAAAGTTCCACCAACGATATGTTGATCCCAGTGTGTTCCCATGCTGGAAACCATGACAGTCAGCTATTATCTTATGGAGAAGTATTTGTTAAAGGGGTTTTCCAGTTTTGCATACAGTATAGGCCATTATTGTTGGTGCTGACATCTGATACCCTGCCAATTAGCTGTGAGTAAGAAGCAGATACTGGCAGTACTGGGTTACTACAGCCCAGCTGCTGTTTGCTTCAATGGGAGCCTTGCTGCAATAACCCAACCCGATAAAAAATCACTGGCAGACAGGAGGGTGCGGAAACAAAATGAAGAATGTTTAATTCTCCCTGTGCCCCTGTAGCACTTCTCTCGTACACCCACTGGATGTCATTTTTCCTCCCAACTTCTAGATATGTCCTGAGTCCTGCTGCTGCAATGTAATGGCTCCGATGGGTTGTCCACTATTCAGTGACTGCTGAATTTTCCTGCCCCAGTCACTGATTGGTTGAGTGGGCAATCCATCAGCTGGGTACGTGATGTTGCAGCAGTAGGAGCTGTAGAAGATTGGTGGCTGTCAGAGATCGGTACGGGTATGTTCACACTATGGAAATTTCAAGCAGAGACCACATGGCGGACTGAAGTTCCGCCTGTCCCATTGAGTCAATGAATTTCTCAAACTCAATCCACCGTCCCCCCAAAGAGATGATGGATTGAGCTTGAGAAAATTATTAAGTCAATGGGACAGGTTTGCCACTCAGCCTACACTTGAAATTTCCTTGCGTATTCCGTAGTGTGAACCTACCCTAAGGCAGCACTGCTGAGACAGTAGTTCTTCTTATAGTTGCACTGCATTAGGAAATTGTTGTGTGTATGATTCTCTGTTGTATTTTGTACATTGTAAAACTGTGGATCTGCATGGAAATTCTTGTCTGCTCATTTATCCCATTTATAACAAAGAAGGCCGAGAGCATGATACCTCACAAATTACAGGATCTGTACTATACGGAACCTGCTCTGCATGGTCAATGAGCTGGCTACAGATATAAAATAAATGTTATTATACTGATATAATTGGGTTTGGAATTTTAATTTGATATAGTAAATCTTATTGCAAGACTATTGTCACTAGACAAAGCCTCTGTGGTTCAGGCACGTATGGGATGTGTTAGCAAGGAAAAGTCCATTGGTGTATATACCCAAATTGTGCAAACTATCCCCGCATCCTTTAGTATTGCCTTATCCTATCATATTCACATACAGGCAATGAGACTCAAAGCAGCAAGAGTAGACTCATTCAGTATGTGATTAGCTCGGAAAAGCAGCAAGGCACACTAAACTGTTCTGGTTTGGTGTATTGGAGGTCCATTTTGTAGAGGCACATAAAGGGTCTCTTTATCTCTAATTTGGTTAAAGGGGTTATCCAGTAAAAAAAAAAAAAAAATATATATATATATATATATATATATATATATATATATACACACAGTGGTACCTTGGTTTAAGAGTAACTTGTTTTAAGAGCGTTTTGGTTTAAGAGCTCACAGTTTTTCAAAATTGTGACTTGGTTCAAGAGCATTGCTTTGGTTTAAGAGCTCGCTGTACTGGGCGGGAACGGGGGGGGGGGAGGGGCAGGGTCTACAGTAAGTCTCCCTCACCTTCCAAATCATAGCAGATCCACTTCAGGCTGGGGCTTGTATCAGGGGACAGGACTGTGGAGGTAATCTCTCCATAGATGTAACCCCTCTCTCCCTGGACAGAGAGTGCTGCATGTATGTGCCCACATCTGTCCTGCTCATTCCCTCATGCCCCCTGCAGTCTCTGTCAGCCCTTGTGTTTCCCATCCTCTCCATTAATGTACAGTAACTTATAATATCACATATTCTGCTGTTTCTTAATGTTTGTTTCATTTGTTTTACATGTTATTCAGAATAATAAATCATTATTTTTTGGGTGTGGAACCAATTGTCTGCATTTCTATGATTTCTTATGGGAAAATTTGCTTTGGTTTAAGAGTGGATTTGGATTACAAGAACAGCCCCAGAACGGATTATGCTCGTAATCCAAGGCACCATTTCATATATTTACAAATCAACTGGTTTCAGAAAGTTATATAGATTTGTAATTTTACTTCTATTAAAAAAATCTAATCTCTTCCAGTACTTATCAGCTGCTTTAGTGGCATTTTCTTTTCAGTCTGACACAATGCTCTCTGCTGACATCTCTTTCCGAGACAGGAATTGCCCAGAGCAGCAGCAAATTCCCATAGAAAACCTCTCCTGCTCTGGACAGTTCCTGTCTCGGGCAGAGATGTCAGCAGAGAGCATTGTGTCAGACTAAAAAGAAAACATTTCCTGCAGTACATACAGTACAAAAGTATGGTAACACTTGAGATTTTTAAATAGAAGTAAATTACAAATCTATATTACTTTCTGAAACCAGTTGATTTTAAAGAAAAAGATTTTTGCTGGACAACCCCTTTAAGGTCTCTAATTTCCCATAAAACCAGTTCAACCAGTCACAATTTACTATCCATGCACTCAAAAACTTTCTTTTATATAACTTTCACTAGGTGTCCACCCATAGACAAACACAATGTATATGTCACCAAATCATGCTGATGTCAGTAATCTCACACCTTACATCTCAGGATATGTGAAGAGCTAAGAAAGGGCACATCTCTCTCTCTGTATAATTGTATGATGTAACTCTATGGAGTTATATGGTATTATGCCACCTTATAAAGAGAACTGTCTCCTAGTTTATAAGTCATGTCTAGAATAACTGCAGGCCTTTCACTTATAAGCAGGCACTGATCCTCCCACGCACTTTGTTACTGCGCCGCACTATTGTCTGGTTTTGTTCGGGCCCAGTGGTTGTAAATTGGTCAGCTATCAGAACAAGTGCAGCATAGGATATTACAGAGAAACTGGCAATTTTGCAATTGTTGTGTAGCAGGTGAACGATTGGAAAAGCAGATTGTTTCCATCTAGTGTGCAGAGATCTATAGGCAGACAGAGACTATTGTATTGTTTCAACCTACTGTATGTGGCTGCTATTAAGCTAACGGTAAGGCAGATGAGCATTATCATTACTTACCTATTTCTGACGTGTGTCCCCTATCCCCAGACTGGAATTAGATTGTCTAGTCTGTTTGTCTATGAAAGCAATTGCATAATTGAAGGTTAATTTACAATCTGCTGCAAGCAAGGTGGTTGAAATTGCTGAAGCTTCATGTGTTCTGTGTGTCGGGGAGGGTGTTCTTCACAAACTACGGCATGAGATGTATGTGCCTGATAGTTTGCTTTAAAGGGATTGTTCTAAGATAGGCGATAATAACATGATCATAAGTATAAAGTTCAGTGGTGCCTTGATTGAATGGTGCAGCAGAGTGCAAGCTTGGCTTCCGCTCCAATCACACTCTATGGGCTTAGGAACATTGATGAGTTTAGTGCTCCACAACAGTTAGAAGCCTCAAAGAGAATGAATATGGGGGGCCGGGTGGGAACGAATGCTGCTGCTCCATTTTAAAATTATAACATGTCAATTTTTATGAGGGAAATGCTGCTGGCCTCTGGTGGGGTTAAAATCTGCAATAATCCACAGAACCCACCAAAATTTGCTGCACAACAAACATTTATAAATTTTAAATACAGTACATAGGCAAACTGGTAAGTTTGCAAAAAATCCACAAACCCAACACCAATAAAGATATACCGTTCTTACCCAAATCTCTATTCCCATGCCCCATGCCGGATTTATAGAGAGGCCCACAGTTCTTAAAGGGGTACTCCGGTCCGGGGGGTATTTTGGAGGATCGCCGGGGAGGGGGTGGAAATTGAAGCCGGAGGTCACTTACCTCCCCGTTCCAGCGCCGGTGGCCGGATCGCGTCGCCCGGTACTCCCATCCCACGGTCGCTTCCTGGTCAGAGCTGCCGCATGAGACGTGACGTCTCAAGGCAGCTCTGCCATTCAGCGGCCGAGGCGGGACTCCGCTACGGCCGCTGATTGGAACAGCTGCCTTGAGACGTCACGTCTCATACGGCAGCTCTGACCAGGAAGCGGCCGTGGTACGGGAGTACCGGGCGGCTCGATCCGGGCACCGGCGCTGGAACGGGGAGGTAAGTGACCTCCGGCTTCAATTTCCACCCCCTCCCCGCCGATCCTCCAAAATACCCCCCGGCCCGGAGTACCCCTTTAATGAAGCCGACGAATCTGTGGCTGCCATGCTGCAGTCTCTGAAATATACCCCAGCTTTGAAGCTACAGAAGACATTCACCATGATATGTGTCTGCTTGCTATGCTCCTGCGCCTTTTGTCCTCCCTTTGCTGACATACACTGGGCATGTGGATGATAAATCTCGGTCCATGGGGGGAGATTTATCAAGCATGGTGTAAAGTGAAACTGGCTCAGTTGCCCCTAGCAACCAATCAGATTCCACTTTTCATTCCTCACAGACTCTTTGGAAAACGAAAGGTGGAATCTTATTGGTTGCTAGGGGCAAATGAGCCAGTTTCACTTTACACCAACTTTGATAAATCTCCCCCTATGTGTCCATGCAGAATTTTGATCATTTTGTGCCATAAAAGTTGTTTTCTAGTTCAAAAATACGCTAAATGTATATATTTTTTTACACTTGAGAAAATGTATGGGGGGGGGGGGGGAGATACATGTTGCAATTATTGCATGCAGGCGAAACCGTGCCCACACACAATGTTCCATAGCTGGCCAGTGTTGCAGAAACATTGGGAACAGTGGGCAGCTATTGAACATGGCATGTTTGTATGGTTTCGATCACAGGTGCCTAGGATATTCATCTGCCGCCTCCTCTCCTCAGAGGGTACACTTCTGAGATGGCCAGGGGGAGGAATTGGAGCAGAACAGGTCCGGATAAACGTATCTAATCACTTAGCTATTGTGTATGGACCTATTTATTTGTGCATTTTAGAATCTACCGTAAACTGACCTCATTGGGTTCTTAAACCGCACATTCAGAAAATTGATGGACAAAATAGCGCATGATACAACATGCTACATTAAAGTACTTGACAAATGCTAGAAACTTGACAGACTCCATTAACGTCAGTGTGGTCCATTAGGCACCATTCCTGTCCATTGTATAACTGATTCACTAGGGCCAATTTTTTTTCTTTTCTTCGATGACAAAGCAAAACAGCAGAAAATATAGTAAGGCCTGGGAATCTCTGACATATGTCAGTGAATATACTTATAGGTTATACAAGCACAATATGTGAATTCTCATTTTTAATGTACCGACAGCTCTTTTCTACCACGCAGCCATTGTTGGCATTGTACGATAATCTTCAAGAAGACGACACACTTTAATAAATCTTCTCCATACCGCCTCTGCGTTATGCGGTGTGCAGAGCTGACTATGTAAACACAGCTGAATACATAGCAAGCCTTTGATAACAGGCTATGGTACAGACCCGGAATGCAATGCGGCTCACTTCACACACTGCCTGCCATACGTTTCTTACTACAGGACAGCAGGACATAACTTGAAAGCCGTGGCATGTAGGTCTGTGCCTTCACCTACAAAAGGTGCACTCACTTAGATGTGTGATCAAATACATTCACAGAAACAGCCCTTGGCTCTAACCAGATAGCACAGCAGAGTGGAGTTTGATGAAAACCACAGGGTTCACAGTTCTATCTTGTAATTGTGTTCATTGCCACCTGGTATACTTTGCAGCATTCTCATAGTCTTTGCCGCTGCTCTGATATAACGTGTAACTTCTAGAGGTTAAATGATCTGTGAGCCTTGTAGCAATGTCCCTTTATGTTCTAGAGATCATTACTGAACAGCAGCATATTGATAGCTATACTATGGCAAACTGTGTGATGCAATAGTTAGAAAGAATAGACAGAACTTCTTATAGGGCAGCAAGTATGCACAGTGCTGCTTCCCACGTGGGGTATACCTAAGAAAGGCCCCCTACCTTATTTAGTTGTCTGTGAGATGCAACTACTCATCCAGTTCAGGTGTGGTTTGCAATTAAGCTCCATTTACTTCAATGGAACTGAATTCCAAACCCCACCCAATCTGGAGACAAGAGAGGGGAAAAAGTGGCCATCAATTACATTGGTGCACTGGGCCATTATGGTAAAAATTTAACTTTTGCACTCAAAATCACTTTTATTAGTTGAGATGCAGATGCAATACAATATCTACAATACCATCCTTGGTCATGCAATATGTGAAACTTCCAAAGTCACCATATAGCCCCTCAGCTTTATACATTTATCTGTTTCCCATAAATACTAGTAAAGGAAAAAACACAAAACACCTGGGGGGGGGGGGGAGATTTATCTAGCACTCATCGTAGGAATGTTCATTGTTGCTCTTAGCAACTTGGTTACTATGGGACAATGTGATTGGTTACTATGGGACAATCTTAAGGCCCTATTCCACGGAACGATTATCATTCATAAAGTCGTTCCAACGGCCGCTCGTTAACACATAACACAACGATAACACATAACACACGTCGAAACGTGAACGATATATGTAGTGTAACAATTATTTTGCGGCCGTTACATGGTTGTTTAAAACGTTCGCCGGGGTGATCATGACCATACGACACACCTACTTTTTTTAAACCTTTTTACGAACGACTGAAAGATTTAAAATTTTACAAACCGAATAGCAAATTATCTTTCAAAGACCAACGTTTTTTTTTCCGACATGCTAAAAAACAATTTTGAATGACAATATAAAGATTTCGCCTTTGTCGTTCGCTCGTTTACACCAATTCCACGAAGCGATTATCGTTAACGAGCAGTTGTTGGAGCGAGTTTATGAACGATAATCGTTCCATGGAATAGGGCCTTTACTGTAGGACAGCTTGATAAATCCAGTCATGGTGTGAGGTATTGAAAACAAATATAGTAACCCTCAGGTTTTGTTATTTCACAATGTCTGTGCTGGGCCATGAAGGACAAAAACCGGAAGTGGCACCAGCAAAAAGGGAACATTATTAATTGGGTATGGGGGTAAAAGTAAGACAAATCTACTGTTAAGGCGCAAAAAAGGACCACTACTCTGTGGGCGCAAATATGGGGACTACTACTATATGGGGGCACAAAGGGGAACATCACCTGTGTTTGTGAGCTTAAAGGGGGAGCACAAAGGCAGGCATCACTGTGTAGGGAGCACAAAATTGGGGATTATTGTTACATGGTGGGATAACATAGGCACTATATTACTGTGTAGGGACTCATGTGTATGGAAAGGACACTATTTCTCTCTGCGTGGCTGTATTGATGTGTGGGTCACAGTGTGTCACCACAAAACTAGGGCATTATGAATAAAATAGAGGTGGGGAGAGTGTTAGGGAAAGCAAGTGATCACAGATGTTTGGCTAGAGGAATTCATCGTATTCTTCTCCACCCAGTCCGAAGAACAATGAAAGATGTCAGAGAAGATGTTACCTGTGAGTCACTGGTGAGAGAATGGGCCCCTACCACTATATGGTCACTGTACAGGGGGGCAATACTAGTCTATATAGCATTTATTATTCAGTAACAGTATGATGGTATTATTCAGTCACTGTGCGGTGGTAATATGTGTTCATGCGATGGTGGTATTATTTGTAGCTTATGTTGTACTATTGGTGATATAGTCTTTGGTATATTGGATTTAGTTACTCAGAACAAAGTATTAATATTTACATAATATAATTTTATTCGATGTATAGTGGTATTATTTGGTAATCATATGACTATTATTAAGATGGATGTTAGCTTACATTGTAAATTCATATGGACTTTGCAGGGATCAGGTTGACTCTGCAGTCTGTGTGATCTCTAAGCTCACCGGGGCTGTCAGGATCTGTGCAGGGGACCCGCCATTCCCATCCCTGCTGCACAATCTGACAGCTTCATTTAGGAGAAGGAAAAAAGCTGCTCCTATTAGGCTGGATTCACACTGTGTTTAATGTGTACATGTTATACTGTTAAAGATGAAAAAGCATGTTATATGGATGATAAATACAATTTTTGGCTATGTTCACACTATGTATGAGACCGGCCGTTCCGTGATCTCTGGCCAGATTATCTTGGCCAGTACTTAAGTACCGGCCGGATGATCCTTTCAGCCGCAGAGCTCTGATGCGGGCGCATCAGCGCGCGCCCGCATCAGAGCTTCCCATAGCGCACAGTGAAGCAAGCAGCCGGAGCCGCTCGCTTCACTGTGTGAACTGACAGGGCTTTCTGCGGCCGGAATTCACTGAATTCCGTCCGTAGAAAACTGACCTGTCAGTTGTTTGCGGCGGCATATGGGATCCCGGCTGGATCGTGTTTGATGTGTGTACGCTCCGGCCGGGATCCCATAGAACAACAGGCATTGTTCCACGGCGGTAAAAGTATGGCCGCTGTTGCCATCGGCAACTACGGCCGTACTTTTACGTAGTGTGAACATAGCCTAAAACTGCTAAAATAGCACTGCAAGCTTTGATTTTTAGTCTCTTAGGCATACACAGTATTTTTCTGTCAATCTATACAAATCTGCCAAAAATATTGTGGCACATTATATCGAACTGTATATGTATGCAGATATTTTAGCATTTATTCTCGACGAGAAAAATCTCTCTGTACACAGAGCCCAACCGAGCCTGTACTGCAGTGCACAAAGCCTATGCATCTCTGTATAAAGAAGCCGTACAGGCAGTGTGCACAGCGAGGGCTTTTCTGTGTGATAGTTAAATAAATGTAAATCATTGTGTAACATATTATTATTCGTACATGAAGGTCAAGGTCCTGATAGAAATGTTAACTCTAAACTTTAGGTTAACCATTTGGCTGATGTGTTCAGCACACGAGGGAAACTGACTATCCGACATCTGCCTGAACAGGGAGATCAGAGCTGCCACCTGTCATACTACCTTAACCTACTTTCTTTATTGTGCAGTCTGACAGGCCCCAGCTCTGGCATCCGTGCCAGTGTGTCAGTTCCCCGGTTGCTCCACTGCATAATATAAGTCAGGGGGTACTGGGTGGTTCACAGGGTTGGGAATTAAAATTTTTCAAGGCAGTTGATGGCTTTTGGGGTATTTGTAAATGAAATAAATGTATATAGAGGAACCTTTTTTGCAATGTATTTTTATTAAAGTTTTTAACCATTTTGGTGTCTGCAGCCTTTGTGTATCACTGCACATACAGTAGCATGCTGCAGAAGACCTTGTCTGATGAGTTGATCTCCACTGCTATCTTCTTCTAAGTCAGTGATAGGGAACCTTCGACCCACCAGCTGTGGCAAAACTACAATTCCCATCATGTCTTGACAGCCAAAGCTTTAGCTTTGGCTGTCCAGGCATGATGGGAATTGTAGTGTTAGGACGGGGACTGGGAAGACAAATAGACAGTGCAGTCCCTGCCGATGACACCCGCCCCAGCTGTCCCTACCTGATTGCCACACTCTGCCCTAGGCGGCAGCGGACAACTTGGCGGCGTTCCCTCACCTGCGGTAAAGTGAGGCACACAAAACAAGACAAGACTAATACACACAATAAAGGGGTAGTCAGTAGTCCAAGTCAGCAACGTTCTGTATACTCAGGTACAAAATCAGAGTCCAAAAGAATAGTCGAGGTCCAAAAGCCAAAGGTCAGGAAAACAGGATAAACAGGTCAGAGGAATGCTAGATCAAGATACACTAGTGTTACTAGGCTCTTTCACAGGCAAGGAACTTGTGGCAAGTGATTGTACTTATAGGACTAGAAGTCCCAGCCCAGCCCAGATACTGACATCTGACTGGAAGAGTCAGCTGTCAGTTAAATCACTGAGATCACAAACACCTAGTGCTGATCTGCAGAGGGAGTGCAGCACTGGACACTCCTACATCCAGGAATAGCAGAGAAGAGAAAAAAAAAAGCCCTCCATTGCAGTAAGGAAGCTTCTTCTGATATGAGGCCATGGGGTTGGGTGGATGGGTGACGTAATTTCACTACCCAGTTTAGGACCGTACATTGGAGATTCACCTGCTACCAAGTGCAACCCACAAGTGTAAGTACCTGTGAATTCCTTAGAGTCCACATCACTCTTACTCTTACTAAGGTCCTTTTTCAGTATTCCTAGTTGAGTGATTGTAAACATTTCCCCATAAACTACAGTATTTTCTAGGTCAGACTAAGTGAAATTTAAGCAGGGATGTATGATAGAAGGAATTACAGTACAATGCAGGGTTAGACAAAAGAAAACAGAATACCCATATTCTTACATAGGTTAAGCTCTTCCTGACACACCTTTAAGGCAAGCATAAACACACAGAAAAAGCACCATAAAGAATACCATAAAATTACGTTATATAGTGCTGGATAATAACATACTATATCCATTTTGCCATAGGGATTACATATAATCATATATTTCTACTTACACAACCGAGTTCCCCCACAATCATTATCTAACTACGAAATGCCTCTTCTGATATACTCCTGTCTTCATTCTGATGATATTATGTACCTTAGACTGAAATTCCTGCACTGTTGGTGGGTCAGCTTGTATCCAGTGGGCCTCTATAGCTTTCCTAGCCATGTATAACAGTCTCTGAATATCTAACTCTTCACATTCATCCTGACACACCTGCCATCACCGCTAATACCCCCCCCCCCCCCCTTCTTTTTCCTTATAGCTTATGTTGTGGTTTGTAAACGTTATTACTTTCACTATTCTTAAAAATGTTTACTTGGTTTTGGGGAGTGATGTTTCAGACCTGAGTTCCAAAAAGGTGACTATTGTTGGTGCTTGCCTGGTAGAGCACTTTATCAAATTGCAGCCATCTTTGTGCAGTGCATGCACAACAGTTTTCGCCGACACTGGAGCCTTAAACTTGCATTTCATCGCCAACTGAGGCTTAATATAGATTTGTCTATCTATCTATTTATCTGTTGCGTCCGTCCATCTGTCTATCTATCTATCTATCTAACCGTCCGTTGCACCTGTCCATCTGTCTATCTATCTATCTATCTATCTATCTATCTATCTATCTATCTATCTATCTATCTATCTATCTCCTATCTATCTATCTATCATCTATCTCCTATCTATCTATCTATCTATCTATCTATCTATCTATCTATCTATCTATCTATCTATCTCCTATCTATCTATCTATCTATCAATTATCTATCTATCTATTTATCTGGCCATCCGTTCCGTCTATCTATCTTTCTATCTATCTATCTATCTATCTATCTATCTATCATCTATACTGACTCCCTGAAGAAGCCAATAGCGAAACGACGTTAGAGGAGTGTGAGGTGGGAGGCCTGAGGCTTTGGGAAATCATTCTCGGGTAACCTTGTTTATGTGCACTTGCTAACATTTTGGTTAGATTTAGCCATGCAGCCTGTGGTTTGGTATATACTATAGTACTTGCACTTTATGTTACTGTTTACAACCTGGCTGCAATGAGCTATGTTATCGGTACCTAATATCTGCACCTGCACTTTATTTGTAACATATACCTGTGCTCCTGTATGGTCTCCCACCTCCCAGGTCTTTGTTTTTATTCTCTTCTTTTTCCCTGTTCCTTTTTTTATTTTTTTATCTATCATCTATCTATCTATCTATCTATCTATCTGTCTCCTATCTATCTATCTATCTATCTATCTATCTATCTGTCTGTCTCTTGCCTCCATGAATAGGTTTTATGCTTTTTCTCCCCAATGACTTTGCATCTTCTTCTTGATCTCTGATATTCCATGCACCCACATACAGACTACAGGGACTCTGTGACTAATATAATAGTCCTGCCACTACATCCTGTATTTTAACAATCATATGAAAACATATAGCAGATTCCTTGCTCTGAACAAAACAAGGTGCTAGAAGAGGGTCCATTGGAGGAAACCCTCTTAGCACGCTAAAATGATAACAGTAATAGAATCATCAAATGGGCCTCAGTGTTTTTTTCTGCTTTGTATTAATTACACAAATCTGCTCCTTGAAAAGAATTACTTTTTTATCTTCTTATCTCATAAATGCAGGAAAAATTCCTAATCCAATTAAGAAAAGATCTTGAACACATATTTTTAATTGTCTCCTTCTAATTCTCTTAGTGTATACGTGATTTCCATCGCTAGCTCAGACTTAACTATTTAGGTCGATTTTAGACGATAATAATGTGGGCGCAATTTACATTCTGCATTACAGGCTCAACTCCCAGTCCTCCCACGATACAACTGAACCACAGTACCTGTATTACATCTATATTTTCCATGAAATACAGTATTATGGAGCCAGTGTTATTTTCTTGGGCTATCATATAGGCATATAGAGGCACAGTTATCAACATGCGCCCCTTTTCCATGGCATAATTCCCGCTCGTCTGACTGATGGCCTGATGATTTATCATGATTTATCCATGCATGCGCCTCTTAGTAAATCTTGTGGGGTAAATGGACATGGGGCTTTAACTTAAAGACACTGTGTCAGCATGTTTACACTGTCCTATCTCAGGGTAGCATAAACTAGTGACAGAGAAGCTGAACAGAATGATGTTTCACTTACATTGTTCTGTGCAGCTGATCCAGAGATATCCCCCTGAATAACACGGACTATAAGTAGTCCTCTCCATTATGTGCATGAGCCCAGTAGTCCTGGATATTCATAAGAAGCAGAAAACAACGCCCACCAGCTGCTGATTGGCAGTTATCTATCCATGCTGTGTATAGGCAGTCAATTGTCAATCAGCAGCTGGAGGGCGGGGGGAGGGGTGTGGCAAGAATCCTATTCTCCTGCATATTAGGAGAATGGCTAAACAGAATGATGTAAGTAATATACCGATCTGTTCAGCATTTCTGTGACAAGTTTATGCTGCCATAGCGACAGATAAGATAAATAACCCCCATAAAATAAGATGCAGGGACACATTGGTGTTGTCCTACTCTATACTTCTATTGAATTCATTGCTAATATGGAAAGTGAATGCAGGAGAAGTTACTCCTGCCTATAAATGGTAAAAACCGCTGCAACCATAAACATGCCAATAATACAATCTGAACCTTCTCCTAGATGAATAAGTGGTGTATGACAGCGTCGCTAGCGCCCAGGAACTCACCGGGCTGATATATGCAAAGTTCAAGAAGTAAACCAGCGGAACAGCTGTCTCCAATAAAATCCACTTTATTGATAATCGGACAAAGATAAAATACAGCAAATGTAAAGAAAAATGTCCGATTATCAGTAAAGTGGATTTTATTGGAGACGGCTGTTCCGCTGGTTTACTTCTTGGACTTTACTCCTGCCTATCACTGGATTCCCTTCACTTGTAGATATTAAATCACGATGCACATAGTACTGTGCATTGCCACTCACTGTATACTGTATTTGCTAAGCCACTTGTAAGGCTACCCACCTAATGTGAAAAAGGGTGCTAATGCATAGAGTATAGTGTATGCATACTACACATGTACACTTGTCTGTATCACATTCATCCTTTACATAAGATTACGTTACAGGAGTTAGGTATCCGGACCTGATTATCTACAAGTAAACAAACTGATAATATGTTGTGGCGATGATATCCCATCAGGAAGACAGATCTGACCTGGAACCAAAGAGACCACAAGAAGGGGAGTCCTTCAAGTATGGTACATTATGTCATCCATAGGACATCCACAGAAGGAAAAGGGGGAAACATTATACAGATATAATACCAGACTCCTTGTTTTTTAGGTAGTGAGCTGTGATGCATTCAGTACAGTACAGTGTATTCATTGATATGCCAATGTACCACAATGTAGTTCTACCGCAGATATATTCTGCAGATGGAAAATGTGCATTATAGTCTGGAGGCATCTGTACATCATGCAAATATAACAGTATTGCATCCATACTTCAAGGGAGCTCTAATATATGTGACATCTGTGTTTCAGTAGAAGACAGCCCATCAGTAAGTATTGTTCTTCAGTTAGGTTTATTGTACACGTTTAACCGTCTGTATACTGTATACCCTCACCCTTTTATTTCACCTCTTAGAATTTTTTTTTTTTCATTATTAAATAATTCTGAAAAGAAGAAAAAGGAAAGCAATAATGAATACTCTAGTAACATACAATATATTTGACTTTGATGCATACAGACAAAGAACCCCCCACAAAGTTGAGCCCTGAAAGTTGTTGCCCCTACCAGCTGTCAGCCAGTTGTTATCCATTTTTCTAGTCAGTCATACACATTTTGTGTATTCTTTTCAATGCTTAGAGGTAAAATAATTCAAGAATCCCTAGAGTTATATTAGGCTAATAAGACAATGCTATGTTAATATCTGCATGTTGCGGTATACCGGACTGCGGCTTCTTTCATTGATTCAGTGGTTGTTTCACTTCAGATTACATGAGATTAGGTTTAGAATCTTTTCCCGTGGGATAATGTGTGAAAGATATGGGGCATGGTTTCTCATATATTTGGTATTGGCTATACTCCCAGCAGTGGATATTTTCTAGAAGAATTAGTGGAAAGTGTATTTTATGCTGCTTTTTAAAGATTCATGCGTTTAAGGCATGTATTTTTCCACTTCAATGCAGATAACTGAGCTCATTTCATTTTCTCTATTAATAAATGCCCGGAGTTAAATTCAGTCAGTCATATGTCCGCTGAGCAAAAGGAATGATGAATATGATAATTCATCTCCAGTAATTACTGCGAGAGGCAACCAAAGCTGTCATGATAGAACCAGTGACAAGTAATACATGAACGCAAGCCACTGTGAATGGGATGCATATTGATATCACTGGATAGACTTTCATATGGATCAGAAATGCTGCGGCTTTCCCACCGCTTACGGTCTGCATGTAAACCCATGGCAGAAAATTCCCTCAATATTGTGCAGAATTGCCACCAAGGATTTCACAGCATGGTTAGAGATGAGCACAATCGTTCTGCATTTGAGTATCGGTGACTGGAGAAGATGGACGGGAGTTCTGGAAAACATAGATATAGCCCATGGCACCCTATGGCTGCATCCAAATTCTTCAGCCACCGGTATTTATATGCAGAACGATTGGACTTGAGTTGCTCTCATCTCTATAGCTGGTATATGTCTGCCGCCTGCAACCCCCCGCCCCCCCCCCCCCCCCCCCCCCCCCCCCCAGTGTATACTGCAGCAGGTCTGATAGCAACTATTTACCGTCCTTTCTCAATACACTTAAAAGCCTTGTGCTTTACGCCCCCTAGTGTGTCCGTGGTAGACCACCTTGAATTTGAAATCTGAAATCTAGATCAACACAGGATTGTTATAGGTCAAACTTGGTGTCTTTTTTCAACTTTATTACCTATGCAACTCAATACTGTATACTATACACATATATTTATTATATAATAACTGGGCCACTTAGCATAACTATGTAACTTTATATATTATACTATACACATGTATTTACTATACTATAACTGGGCCACTTAGCATAACTATGTAACTTTATATATTATACTATACACATGTATTTACTATACTATAACTGGGCCACTTAGCATAACTATGTAACTTTATATATTATACTATACACCTGTATTTACTATACTATAACTGTACCACTTAGCATAACTATGTAACTTTATATATTATACTATACACATGTATTTGGGCCACTTAGCATAACTATGTAACTTTATATATTATACTATACACATGTATTTACTATACTATAACTGGGCCACTTAGCATAAATATGTAACTTTATATATTATACTATACACATGTATTTACTATACTATAACTGGGCCTCTTAGCATAACTATGTGACTTTATATATTATATTATACACATTTATTTACTATACTATAACTGGGCCACTTAGCATATAACACAGATTACATATAACACTATTACATAAAGACTGGGACGCCTTAGATAATTTAATGCATTGGATGTCACATTGTTTATTTTGCCAGAAAGAACCTTGCAATTTTTTAAACTTAATTTGACATTAGAGAATACCATGATGTCGGGCCTCTGCTTGTGTGACTCCACCGCTCCTAGCAAGGCCCTTCCAGGCTCCAAGCTGTGACGTATGTATGCAAATAAAATAACAAGTCCATGTGCAGAATATCCACAAACACATATTTACAATGCAAAAATGTATTCAAAACATCTTCCAAATGGATTTACAGAAACATAGAAGATTTCAGAAAAAGCTCACCGGGTCCATCGAGTCTGCCCTTATGTTATTTCCTTTGTTCTTTGCATTTCCAGTATATTATTCAAAATTTGTTTGTGATAAATATTGTGATATATTGCAACAAATTAGAAACCCAGAAATAGTAAGACTTCATATAAATGATAAATGACCTAGTGTAACCATAGATTATATCACACGAGTTGGTTTAATAGATGCAGTTACAGTGTAATGTGTATTATTAGTAGATCAGAGTAGGGGGTTGGGTGTTGTTTTATAGACCCCCTTTGCATATTGCTGTCTGCTAAGCTTGTTCTGATATAATGGCTTATCATAGAGCGAATTTTTATTGTGGATAAAATTGAAAGCCCAGAATGCATTGCAGCTACCTTCACACAGGCACACAACCGCCTGACTGCAATTTTTCACAACAGAACAGGGAGACAGGATCTTAAAGCTGCATGATGCAAGTTATGGCTTTTGTTAGACACGTTGTAATGGCCCAGCAACTCCTGTATGATGAAAGATAATCACAAACCCAGTGCACCTTGCAAGGCACTTTTCAGGTTTACGGACCAGTGAAGGTGTTATATATAGGTTTAACTGCTCATCTATCAGCATTATTGGTGCCATCTAACTACATTAAACCCAATGATTTGCTATATTCAGAGACAAACTCAACAGGATGTTGGCCTGGTTTTATCCCATATGGGTTTATTGAAGAGAATATAGAGATGTTGATTGAAGGCTATGGGAATAGAACACTGCAAAGCTACTGTTATAGTCTTAATGATGTGTAACAGATTCAGTAAATACTCTGAAATATATATTATGCAAATGTTTTCATTCCTTGGCAAAAATAACAGACGTTGGTGCAGATTTTACTATAAATCGTGAGATAAAAAATGGCATGGAGTCCAGAAGGCTTTTGCAGGGAGAATACAGAAATCCTAATAAATATAGGACATAGACTTTGGTCCCTTAAAAAGTTTGTTCTTTAGGGGTCTATTCCACGGAGCGATAATCGGCCAAATCGGCCTGATTCGGCCGATTATTGCTCGGTGGAATAGAGAAAACGATCAGCCAATGATCATGTCATCGGTTGACCGTTTATTTAGGCCTCAACCTAAAATCATCGGTCACCCACCGCGCATCGCTACGTGGAATAGCGGGGCGGGCGACCGACAATTTGAGAAGCAGCATACATTACCTAGCAGAGCTTCTCCTCCGCTCTGTCTTTCTCCCCGGGTCCCGTGGTGCAGCAGCAGCTTCGGTGTGGCCTGACTGAGCTGTCAGACCGCTCAGCCAATCACTGTCCAGGACTGCCGCTGCCAGTGATTGGCTGAGCGGTCTGACAGCCCAGTCAGGCCACTCCGGAGTTGATGCTGTGCCGCGGGACAGGGGAGGAAGACGGAGCGGAGGAGAAGCCCTGCTAGGTAATGTATGCTGCAAGGGCTGCAAGGACATCGGTAACGATATCCCTGCAGCCCTCCCTAAACGATCATCGGGCCGTGGCATAGGCCCAGTAAATGAGCGCCGATTTAGCAGATCGGCGCTCGTTTACATTATTGATCGCCCGTGGAATAGGACTCTTAGTCTCAAATGTGCAAAATATGTACCAATATCTGCAGGTGGAACATTTACCTACAATAGCACCAACTTATTTTCTACCAACCCCATACCCCATATTGCCCACACTTATAGAGAAAAAGGACAAAATTCTTACTGCCTTCAGCCACCACTAGGGGGACTCCTAATATCCAGATTCATACACTTCATAATCCATGGACACTGAGCTGTGTCAAGAGGCAGCCAGATTATGTAATCATGTAGACAATGGGGTAAACCTCTAGCAGAGAAATGGGGCTTCATCACTGTAAAGATATATTTATGAAATTCATTAGTACAGGATTTGAAACCCACTAAGACTTAATTTATATAAATTCTAGTTTCACTATGACGTGGTATGAGGATGCCATAAAATAATATAAGACTCACCATATCACCTCACCTGCCAGTCCATCAGCTTACAACACCCCTTTAGCCATTTACCATCATAGACCACAACAAAGACACTACAATCTCCTTCACCATCCCAAAATATTTTCTGTTAACATATGAGCTACATTAAACCTCAAGGGATATTAGGTACTATCCTATACCAGGCCTCAAGGTCTATAAATAGTATTTAGTTTTGTATTTCTTGCTTGTACTTACCAGATGAGCAGTTGCTCAGTACTACAATTCACAGAATGCATTGCTTTCAATCAGCTCTTCATCAGAGCTATCCATCTGAAAGAAAGAAGCCAGTACTATTGATTATTGAGTATTGATTACACTATATTGAAAAGAAATATTTGTTAGGATGATAGTTTTATTTAAATTCAATTTTCTGCTACTGGAATCAGTATCTATAAGACTGCGATACCAATGGTCCATCCTTACAATAGGCCATTGATGGGCACTGTGGCCTTTCCGACAGCTGATCTGAGAGTTGGACCTTCACCACTCTGATATTGATGGACTTATGAAGGACAGGCCAGTGATATGAAAATCTTGGAATCATTCTTGACTATTATCACTATATTTTAAAGCACTTAAAAAAATTAAGCAGGCATAAGGGTTTATTCAATTGGAGTAGATTATATTGCTGCATAAACAATCATATTTCAGTTATATGTTCTGTCACAGAAATGTTTTGTGAATGTACTAAAAACACACATATATTATGGGGGCTTCTCAGCTAAGGCCTCTAACAAAATTTTAGTGCTCTTTTAAAATCCTGAATTTTCCCCTAAAATGCAGCTTATGTACGGCAGAACCGTGCTTGATTTATAGCACTCCGTAGGGATAGAAACATTTATCATGAGCAATGAAACAATATAAAAATATGGAGCAGACATCACTCAAAGTAATGAGAGTTCTTATACAGAGCCAGTATTTGATAAATCTGCTCCATTGTATTGACAATTTCTGGGTAATATAGTTAATATTATGCTAATTACCGAGAGCTAAAATGAGAGGAACGGAGAAAGAATTTGCCATTGTTAGGTTATTTTTTTGGGAATTATATTGAGATGTAAACAATTGTGAGATACAGCACTACTAGTAAAGGCAAGGCATCTAACTGTATATCCAGTTTTTTTTTTTTAAAGTTATAGAAAGTCTCTTTTACCTCTCAAAAAAACAACCCGCAAAATTGCTGTTTTTTTCACCATAAATTCAATGTATGTCAGTTCATGTCTGTTTATTACCGATATATACAAGTGCGAGGGTAAACCAGTGTTCACTACAGTGTGTTATTATTGTTGACTGGGTCAGGATTGCTAAGCAGCAAAAAATAGAACTAAATTAGAAGTAAATCATGTACACCGACCATACATAATATGGAAACCATTGGAAGGTGAAATTGACATTGATTATCTCGTAACATTGACATGGGATGTATTAGGCAGCAAATCAACAGGCAATTCTTGTAGATGTGTTGGAAGCAGAGAAAATGGACAAGAGTGAGGATCTAAGTGACAAGTGGTGAAGGATAGATGGCTGGGTCAGGGTATCTCCAAACCAGCAGGTCTTGTGGGGTATTCCCAATATGCAGTAACTAGTACTTACCAAAAGTGGTTAAAGAAAGGAGAAGCGACAGGTCCTTGGTGCTTAAGACTCACTGATGGACATGGTGAGAGAAGGCTAGCCTATTCTGGCTATGATAATTGTCACACATTTCACCACAGATTAATGTATATGGATACATAGCTGCAGATTGCTGAGAGTGACCATGCTGACACTTGTCCACCAACAGAAGTGCCTACAATGGGCTGAAACTGGACCGTAGAGCAATGGAAGACGTTTGCCCGGTCTGATTAATCATGTTTTCTTATTGATCACATGGACAGACAGGTGTAGGTAAATCCCCTACCTAGGGAAATGTTGACACCAAAATACACTGTCAGGATTGTGTCTTTTCGCTTGTCAGTTCAGGCTGTGTAGCGGAGAAAGCGCTGATTCCTGAACCTTGTCTGAACAGGGACCTGTCTTTGTGTGTTCTGCCCCACCCGCTTAGCCTGTCAGGTTTCTGGCAATAAAAGAGTTACTTTGCTTCTGTGTTCCTTCAGCTGTTTGGTGTTGTGTTTTTTTTGACTGACAGGTGCCTTTGCCAATGAGGCTCTGGACCAGGTTACTGATAAATAGTCTGGCACTCCAGCAGTCTAATGCTGGCTATTGAGTTATATTCTGCTGCAGTTTTTACCTCTGCTATTGTCTGTGTATTTCTGACCTTTGGCTTTGTTTCCTGACTTCCCTGTTTTGCCGCCTGTCCTGACCTTACCGCCTGACTTTGTCTACTCTTTTGGATCTTGATTTTGTACTTTTGCTGCCTGATGTAGCTGACCCGAATTGGCTACTCTAGCCCATTGTGTTGGTTTTGTCTGTCACTGTTCTGTGTTACACTTTTTCAGGGTAGGGACTGTCCTCTTGGTTGTCCGCAGCCTCCTAGAGCTGTCTGTGGCAAGTAGGCAGGGGCAGTGGGTGGGTTCAGCTAAGGCTCACTATCTGTGTCCTGTCTGACTGCCTTATGCCATACCTGATGCTAACATACACTGTGGGAAGAAGGCAAACTAGTGGATGCATTGTGATGCCCCAAACAATGTTCTGCTAGGAAACCTTCCATCATAGCAGTTATATAGATGTTAATATGACATGTACCACCGGCAGTATCTTCAGATAGTTGCTGTCCAAATGCGCCCTATCTTTTTGAACATATTGCCTAATGTCAGTGTCTCTTTCAAAAAGATAATGACACTGCAAAAAATTCTCAGGAGTGGTGTGAGGAACAAGACAAAGAATTTAGGATGCCGGGTCCTCTAAATTACTCAGATCTCAACAGGCTCAAATATCTGACCAATGTAGTAGCAATGCAGGCATTGGACAGCAGTTTGCAGAGATTTGAGACACCTAGAGATCGGGACTTTAGGTCTGTTTTTCTGGTGAGGAGTTTTATTTGGTAAATTAAGGACTTAGGTTGGTGAAATAGGTTGTGAATCAAAAAAGGTATAAAATGGATGGAAGTTGATTGAAATGATATTGCCCATTGAGGCTATGTTCACACTACATTGCTTTCCGGCTGTAGTGCGAACCGCGAATATACGCACGTAGTTTTGAGGTTGATGCGTTCGCTTGAAAGTATACGATATACGCCCGCACAATGCACACTACGTATGAGCTTACGGCCGGATCGTATGCGGCGACCATTGTTTGAGGACGGAAATGTTGAAACTCACGGCCGTGGATTTCAGTGCAGTCCCGTACGAAGTACTTATTTCAGCCAAATTGAACTATATTTTTCGATCCAAAAGGTTCTGTGTGGTTTACGGGGCTGGGCGAAGATTTCCAAGTAAATGCCCTGTTTCAGATTGCTACGAAACAAGCTAGGGAAGCATAACTGTACTACGGGCATATGTTCGCGGTTCGTACGCATCTGGCCGCATGCCGGTTTTTCCCACGCCCGTAGTTTCAGCCGCACATGTACGGCGGCGTACGAAATGCGGCCGGACTCATACGCAGTGTGAACATAGCCTTAAAGTGTACCTGTCAGGAAGTTCAAAAAAAGAGAAGATGTCCAGCACCGATATGATATTCCAATATCTAATGTCTTTATTAGTAGTAAAACAAACACTCCATAGGCCACCTACATGTTTCAGGCCAGGTGGCCCTTAGTCATGGCATAAGTTCAAAGTTCACAAATTTTTTGTGAATTTTCTACTTATGCCATGACTAAGGGCCATTTGGCCTGAAATATGTAGGTGGACTATGGAGTGTTTGTTTTACTACTAACAAAGACATCAGATATTGGAATATCGCTTCGGTGCTGGACATCTTCTCTTTTTTTGGTATCCCGAGTGGGCTGCTTTACCACGCAGCGGTCCGTGCACCTACCGATAGACCAGGAGAAGACGGTGAGCTGCTATATCTACTTTTCAAGTTTCAGGAAGTTCAGGTATCCATGGAGACGGAACGCACCGAGTCAGTAATGTGGGACCCCAATTCTGATCCAATTGGGGTTACGTGCATTACTGTCTCTGCATTTTTGTGTCTCCGTAGATAGCTGAACTTCCTAATGAGTCTCCATAGATTCTCCGTCTACCTAAAAGTTACACCTATATTAAAGGATTTGCTGCTAAAAACATAGCAATTCTGTAGGTTAATTTTCCTCCTATGAAACTGTATATAGACAGGGACTAATGCAGGTGTTGATAATCCCTATACAGTGCTGGAGAAGGTCTTGTCTTTGTATTGTCTTTGTATAGGAAGCAGGAAATACATAAAACCTCATATAAACTAGTCCCATATTTTATTGTAGGAAAAATGTTTACTTAGTTAAGCTTTTTATTCGCCCTGATTCCCAGATCAGTGTAATACATGGCCACAAGCTAGTCTGCATAATATCCGAGTAATGTTAATTGTAATTACAAAAAAACATAATGATCCTTCAATGTGACTGGAGAACAAGAGAAAAATAGGATTCTTAAATAAGAGATAGAGTAAATGTATAGAAGGAAGAAAAGATAAAGATGATAGAAAAACCTGAGCTGCTTGAGGAATGAAATATTACATTGTGAGGTGATAGGAGCCTGGAGCAAGAAGTTGGGGAAATATAGATTGAGGGAATAAATCAAAGAGAAAGGAGTGGGAGAGAACACACAGCAGATTCAGACAGATTAAACACTGCTCCCTTTATTTACTGTCACTCTCTTCTCCTCAAGTTCATTTTTACGCAGTTCTAACAACTCAGCATTATCACTTCAGGTAATGTAATGAGGAAATGACTATAAATTGCATGTTTATGCATAATGCATCAAATTCATAAGGATTTAGAGGCAAATTGGATTTCACTTGTTGCCTGACTTATGTGTATTGAGTATACCGTTTCATCTTTCTGCATTTTAATTGTTATCTTCGTACGATAAATTCCTGTTTTCTCTGGTAGCTTTGTCTCTGAATGTATATACATAATTATACATGGCTGGAACAGGCCTGCACTAATACCAATGAATACTACTGAGAAATGAGATGAGGAGAATGGATATTGACGTCCAGGGGGAGCTAAGAGAGGAAAGGTGGGTCAGTTTTCAGAAGCAGCAAGATCCATAACTAGAGATAAGTGCAACCCGAGCATGCTTAAAGTGTACAGTATTAATAATTGTACTCACTCTTGTTTCCACTGTTGGTCATTACCTTTGGCCGTGTTTATATATAAGGTTTAAACCTATATCTTCAATAAAATATATGTCATAAAAAAAATAATAATAATTGTACTCACTGCACTTACTGACAGCAGCTCCCTGTGTACCTCATAGAGCTATTATCAGACTCCCCTCCTCCAGGCTGCATCCAACTTCTTTAGCCACTGGTAATAAAATGGTGACAACTTAAAGGGGTTGGCCACTTTATAGTAAAATTGTGCTGGGCTGCCCTGCTCTGTGGTGAGTCTGTCCTTAAGATGGCTGACATGGAGAAGCATGTGACGATGCCCAGCCTTCAAGTGTCAAACACTGAGCCTGTATTTGCCTATGGAGGACACATGGTCACATGTTTCTCCATGTGAGCCATCTTATGGACAGACTCACCATAGAGCAGGGCAGCACAATTTTACTATAAAGTGGCCAACCCTTTTAAGTCTTCACCATTTTATTACCAGTGGCTAAAGAAGTTGCATGCAGCTCTAGGGCTACCTCGAAAACATTAATATAACCATAGGCTGTATACATGTTTTCAATGCTGAAAAACAAAAATGCTGGAGAAAGCTTAGGGCTGCATCCAACTTCTTCAGCCACTGGTATTCAAATGTCGAACGACCAGACTCACACATGCTCGACCCATCTCTGCCACTCAAAATGGCAACTGTACAAGGGTCTTTTACATGGGTCGATTATTTGCAGGCAGGAACATCCATTTGCCGATAATCATCCTGTGTAAATGGGCTAGGGATCGACTGATGAACAAGAAATAGCTTGTTCGTTGGCTGATCTTTAGTTTGGGCAGTGAAATCATCTTTAGTCGTCCTTACATCTTCCTGTGTAAAAGGTAATGTGTGACTGACTATGATGACGCTAATGCACGATCAACTGGGCCTTGTAAAAACTGATCAGTACTTTTTTAGGGCACTTCATTGGGCTGTATAAAGGAGCCCTAAAACCCTAAATCCAAGGCTACTACTTCCTGTCTAACTCACCGAATTCAAGGCTACTACTTCCTGTATAACTCACTGAATTCAAAGCTTCTACTTCCTGTATAACTCACTGAATCCAAGGCTACTACTTCCTGTATAACTCACTGAATGCAAGGCTACTACTTCTTGTCTAACTTACGGAATCCAAGGCTACTTTTGTCTAATACACTAAGTTGGTTGGAGCCTAGAGAAATACTGTTTGAGGAGGACAATAATGTTTTTCATCATGTTGCTGGTCTGAGTACATTATAGTTCATGGACAATTCCTTTTGGATTAAATTAATTCCTTTGCCAAGGTAACATTAGAGTAAGAATAAAACATGACGTTGAACACTAGAGATTCCTGCCAGGACCAGCATACATACAAGTATTCTTGGGTGGATTGTACAAACTAACATTATTAGGTTGCCTTTCACAAAACATGAGAACCTGATTGAACCAAGGGAACTAGGAAATCATTGCCAAGTCTGCGCCTTACTTATTGTAGAGATTAAAAGTAAAAAAAAAACAGAACAACAGAATGATATAATACACAGATCTCCCTTACTGTGGTGTGAGTTTAAGGGGTTATCCAGCAAAAATGTTTTTCTTTTAAATCAACTGGTTTCAGAAAGTTATATAGATTTGTAATTTACTTCTATTTAAAAATGTCGTCTTCCCATCCTTATCAGCTGCTGTATGTCCTGCAGAAAATATTGTTTTCTTTTCAGTTTGACACAGTGCTCTCTGCTGCCACCTTTGTCCATCACAGGAACTGTCCAGGGCAGTAGCAAATTCCCATAAAAAAACCTCACCTGTTCTGAACAGTTCTTGAACCAGTCTCAGTGTTAGTGACCTGGTGGCCATCTATAACAAAATCCAGATCCCTGTACAAGAGGGTAATGGGGGAAAAATAGTAGCCCAAAGCTGAGCCAATTGGATGGCACTGTGTGTCCATACCTGTTGCCCATTGCAGGAACACAGCATAGAATTTTGCTGTTGTGGGGCTGTATGTGAACAGTCTCTTAGCGGCCATTGTTCATAGTTAAAGTCTTCTCCTTTTTCTTATTGTAATGGCACCCCATAGATTTTATCCCATTATCTTACATTTTATCCCCCCTTACTGTTATTAATCCTTCTCTCACAGTCCTGTGATTAATCTATATGGCTGCTATAGAGTAAATATTTTATTATCACTATATTATTTACTCTATGTATTATATTGTAATATTTAATTTTTAATGGATCTATGTATTATTTATACACATTGTTTGCATGTATGTAATCCGCAGATAGCGACAAATACATTACAATAGAAATATGAATAATGAAATACAAGGTTGTTTTATAATAGTTACATGCAATCGTTTTCTATAGCAATTAGCTGTATCAATTACTTTCTTCTAGAATGTTTAATTGCATCAATAACAAAGATATTACGATAAGAGATGTCATTGATTTTGCTGGTAGCTGAGGATTTTTTCTGACAATACTTCACACTGTCTGGGTTCCTGGAGAGATATGAGATAACAAGGTGACGTTTCATTGACAAGCAGTCTGACTTGTAAACTAGAATTGATTAGAGAACAATTAGAAGAAATAATTATGCAGCCTGGTGTCGGATAATTCAGCACTGGACAGCGACCTTTTCACGCGTCGGCGTTGTCCTGAACAAAGACAGATGTAGATGTCATTAGTTCGGCCTCATACGTGACATATGGAACTCATTTCCCTTGGTGTATTCTCTCTTTATAGAGAGGATAAATATTACACCTGAAATAATGAATACACTACAGTATACATGTTTTATGCAAGATTTGTAAAAATTAAATGTCATGCTTTAATTATGTAAAAAATAAAGAATTTACAAAAATAAATAAAAAAACTATAATAAAAATTTTAAACATTTGTCACTGAATTGTGATGTGATTGTAATGCACTGGCGTTGGGGTAATAGATTTGTACAAGTAAAGTAAAGAAAGGAAGTGTGTTCAGACCATCAGTTTAGACACTATCTATACACAACATATTAGAAGATATGTTCTGGAATATGTTAAGCTGTACATAATTATTGTACCAGATCTATTACTATAAAGACAATGTTAAAGTTAGGTATAGATAGAATTTCAGACTTTGCTATTGGTTTGATGACAGAACTATTTAGTTTGGGGACTTTTATTACTTTTTATTTAACATAGGAAATTATACCCAATTGCACCACTAGTGAATGGTAAACAACGGTATTTCCTAGACATCTAGGTCTAAGGCGAAAAGTATATATTATGTGGGTAACTAAAACCTACACTGCCCCTTAGTCTTAAAGTAAATAATATACCATTACATCACTTTGGGTTTTCTACATGAATAGACCTGCACCGGAGGTGCGCGGTCCATTGTTTGAACCGCCGCCCGATTCCTACGTATGGCGCCAGTCTATTCCCGAGCACAAGCCAGCATGAATCACTGGAGGCTGGCCCCGCCCGCTCCCAGTGTGATGATCTCCCCTCTGTGGTGCAACTCCATTGATTTTAAAGGAGAGGGGGTTTAGTCACACTGGGGGCCAACGGCCCAGCCTCCAGTGCTTCATGCCAACCATTGCTTGGGAATAGACTGCCGCTGTGCACAGGAACTGAGTGGTGGTTCAAAAAAATGACCATGGCACTTGCATCCCTACAAGACGCCCGATACCTCCTAATGTCCCTCACCAATTCCATAATATACTGGAACAGATAATTATATGGTAAGTATATATACACAAAAATAAACCATCATGTAATAAGTCTAGAGCAGGAATGTTCTGATTATCGGTTTCTTCCAGATATCTTCATTACTTTTTTCCTTTGACAGTACCAGTACTGTCAGTGATTGTTTTCTTCAGTCTATTACCAGGAATATGAGTGGTTTCTGTTGCTTCGGTGATCAGTCTTGTAAAGCTGTCAATCATTTTTTGTCACTATAATTATATAGCTTTACTTGATGGACTTGCCATTTTCTATGTGTCAGCTAGTATAAAGAGATGGCTATAGAATAAAAGGGATTTATTGTGTGCAGAAACACGTTGGGGTGAACATAGGACATTAAATGGCTTTAGGAAGCTTTGTCATGTCTTCTGACACCAAGAGATTAGTGACGTACTTGGTCTGTAACAATGTTTAGGTAGCTAGTACAGTACATCCACATTAATACCACAACCCATACTGCATTTGCCGGCTTGTATTCTGCGCATAGTGGATCCTGGTGCCATCTCTTCCCCAGGAATACAAAGTACATGAGCCTAGACTACTCAGTGGTGTGAAAGAAAATATTATTTATCACATCAGGCCATCTTCTTACATTGCTATACGTTCTAGTTCTGATGCTTACTTGTTAATGTAGTCGCTTTTAGTGTTAGACAGGGGTCAGCATAGGTTCGCTGACTGGCGTGCAGCCTTATATACAGCCAGCTGAGATGCACTCTGTTTGCCCACAGCTTCATCTTCATATCATAGCCAACATTAACTTTTCAAAAATTTGTACTACAGTAGCTTTTCCATTTTCCCCATCTTTGGATAATATATCCACCACCTGACAGATGTAACAAGATAATATAATGCTATTATGGGAGACTCTATATCCACAACCTGCCCCCACAAACTGTTTGTACCCTCGGATAGCTTCTATTAATCCAAGATCTGTCCTAGGGTCAGTTCAGCAGGTGATGCCATTATTGTCCTGAAAAAAAAAGTTTTTAACTTGCAGCGCTGTGTCAAATTGGCGTGGCCTAGAGTGTCTGTGCCTTAGGCTTGCACCACTCCTTCGTCCCGCCTCCTTGCCCTCCTCCTCATTATGAAAGCCTCCTAATCTCTTGTCTGAACACTGCACATGTGTCTTAACGATTGAGCACATGTGCAGTATTCAGACAAGTGATGATTAGGAAAAATTGTGCCCAGGGGCATTTCTAATGATGAGGAGGGTGGTGACGAGGTACAGAGGGGCGTCACAGGCCTAGGGCACAGACACTCTAGGCTACAGCAGTTTGACACAGGGCTGCAAGTTTAAAGTTGTTTTTTAGGACAATAACTGCATCACCTGCCGAACGGACCCCAGGACAGATCTTGGATTAAAAGCAGCTATCTGACAGTACAAGCGGTTTGCAGGGGTGCAGATTGTGGATACTGAGTCGATTTGAGTACCATTATGGAAAATGCCAGTTCTAAAAATAATACTGTAGCATCCAGCAGCAGAAACACAGTTTCATAACGAAAGATGTGCAAGTGCAGAAGGGTTCTAAGTTTAAAGTGTATCTATCATAAAAAAAAACTTTGGGCATGGCACAGGGACCTGTTTTGACCAGTCAGCAAAACAAGTGGGGAGGCTCACTTTCTTGCTGTCAATTATCTCTGTATTCCTGGAGAAACAACTGACAAACAATTTTGACATGCCCTAGTGATAAAGAAGAACAGTGGAATCCTGCCGCATCCAGTAGATTGCAAAAAATTCCAAGTTTTGCTTGCATAACCAAGTAAACCGAGTCTTGGTAGAAAGTTGCTGCATTTACCCAGTTATGCTATCAAAGTTTGGAATGTTTTGCCCACTACTAGATGTTGTTGGATTCCGTTGTTCTTCTATGTTGACAAGCCGGCATTTGGGATTGCTGACAAACTAGCATGCAACCATACCTCCTTCAGCTATTAGTAAGCTACAGTCTATGGTGCTGTTGGACTGTACTTTCTTTTTGCACATCCCTGCGAAATGTCAGAAGTTTTAGTTATTTTTCCGACAGTGCCCATCTAGAGAAGCTCTAGATTTCTTTCTATTTTCCCCATGAATGCTTTGTCTGAATAGCAGCACAATCATTTATAGTGAAGCAGGCTTGTCCTAGTTATACTGCTCTTCTCAGACTGCCCTTGCTGCCATCCAGAGTGACTCTCTCTTAAGTATGCAGATTTCTGTCTATTATATGCAAAGTACTTTCAACCCTGAAGTACTCTCCAAGATCTCTGTGTAAAGTCAAAGTGCCATGTTTCCAAACTCTATAAAGAATTGCTTTAATCTTCTAGAAATGAGATTTGTTGCTATTCTCCGTTTTTGTTCTTTCTCTTCGCTTTTTCATTTTCTTTCTCCGAGCAATAACAATGAGATTCAGCGTAATTTTCAATACCTCTCGAATAATTGCCAAATTTTTCTTGCGCTTTCTTCCGTTACCTAAACCAACAGTGGCTTCTGTAGAACGCTCTCGGAATAAGAGAGGAAAACCAGACAGCCAAATAAAAGAAGACAATTAGAAAAAGTGAGCCGTTCCGAAACAAATGTTCAGCATGACCTTTACGTAGTTTTTGATGTAGTGCGCAATTAGAAAATGTTAATCCAGCGTGACAGGCCTACATTAAATGTATTCCCAGCAACAAGGCATCTTGCTGCGTTCTGGATTGGCGGCTAGGCAATTGTAAATTGAATGTGCCTCTATATCATGAGTGTACTGTATGGCGGCACCAAGAAACCCGGAATAACAGTGCATTTTATTATAGCAGCCCTTCCTCGCATTGCAGACAGTGCCTGCTTTCTGCACTAGCTTGATTCGGCTCCTTAAGTAGCAATTGTACTCACATAATGTCTATTAGAGTTACGCCATTAAGCAGGCAGTGTTGTGAAAAGAAATACAGATTATACAGGAAGGCGGCTGCACACTACTAATGGGGAATTAAACATGTCACTTCATGGTGCTTTCTCCTTAACCCACTTAACCTATTAAACATGTCATTATGATGCTCCTAAATTGGTTTCACATTTATAATAAGTAGATTGTGTCCGGGCTAAAATTTTGTCTTTCACGTCTTTCTACAGGTTAATACCAGCATGCACGAGGCGAAGCTCAATGAGGAATGTGATGAACTGGTGGACATTATACATAGAAGAAAGCAAATGATTGCGGTGAAGATCAAGGAAACAAAAGTAAGGGGATGGCGTATATATCAATGAGGCGGGATGTTTGTTCCAGACTGTTGTGATTGGGTTGACATATTGGGACATTTATTAACATGCGCCCCTGGAGTGCACCACAGAAAAAGGTCAGATTTGCCTGTTACCCATGGCATATACCAGCTGTATCCCCCGATCATCTGATGGGGTGGCAAGGCAGGGAGGAGATGTGGCCTCCTCCCGCACCTGAGTTGTACACATCTACACTTGCTCCCTCAGTGTGCAGATCTCCCCTCTGTGATGCGGCTCCATTGTGACGCACCACCAGTCTGTTTATGTAAAAAAAAAAAAAGAGCGATGTACCTGGTGGTCTGTTCACTTTAAGGCTCATAAATAGAGATGAGGAACTCAATTTATAATGAATTCAAAGCTAAATTAGTAAAAATCTTCAGATTAGTGTGAATTAAGGATGGTCCGAACCTGCCGAGGTTTGGGTTCGTATGAACCCGAACGCTCGGCATCAGATTCCCGCTGTCTGGCCCTCTGTGCAGCAAATGGATACAGCAGGAGGACCGCCTGGAAAACTGGGATACAGCCTATGGCTATGGCTGTCTCCCAGTTTTCCAGACGGTCCTCCTGCTGTATCCACCCTGTCCCTGTTTCTGTACACCAGCCCAGAGTTAAGTTGAGAAGCTGTGTACATTAGGTTGGCTACGTGCGTATATAGAACATCCTGAATGAGGAACTAGAGTAAATGTGGACTTGTAGATTGTGACTAACAGACAAACAAGTTAGATAAACAAGTCTAGCATCGTTATTTATCGAGTTCTTGCCCCAGGATTGCTACCTAGTTGTTTTAGCAGCCAGACTGTCATGCAGCTTATTCATGACCTTTAGAAGATTGTAAATGTATTGGCTTTGTTATTCTGGCTTTCAGACTTAGTTGTTTAAAATGATATTTGTCTTTCTGTATTTTCCGGATAATCTTGATAGCAATTAAGTGCAAAAGAGAAAGAGGTGGGTTCTCCTTATCCACAACACAGCCCACACAGCGGTCAATAAATCAATAGATCCTAATTACCAGACCTTCTCAAGGTGCGAGGCCCCTTCATCATTATCAATGACTGGCCGCAATAGCAATCATTTGTCCTTTGTTAACTTTCCCAAGTATATTACAATAACAGGGAAGAGGAGGTTTTTCATCATATTGCAGCAGTTCCTTCCAGTCAACAAGAGATGGTTTCTAAATTACTGGATGTATAGAAAGCGTAGGAAAGAATAAATCTCTCCGAGCGATTACATGCTGTACGCAGCAATATCTCAAGTTATAAGAGAGAGCAATGCGGTAACAGGTAATAGCACTCTTATAATGTGCCTGGTGGGAGAATATCAACCACCTTCTATGATAGCCTGTATTGTATGGTGTACAGGCAGGACCGAGTCTTAACAAGTCTATGTGAGCAACAGATGGCGACTATGTATGATCAATATTAATACTTATACAGACGCACAGAGACCCTCAGGCTATGTGCTACATGGCTGTAGGCATTTCATATGCCACTATATGGTGGCTCTGTACAGCATCATATTACAGAAACAAGGCTGCTAGAAGAGAATGGAGGTATATCATTCCCTACTTTTTCTCTTAGCAAGACAAATCCCAAGATGTGTCATGCTCAATTATTAGCTTTGAAAAATAAAAAATTGGGAGATGTATACGATATAGTCAAAAGAAATAAAAGGAAAAATGACTAGAGATGGGCACGACTAGAGCATTCTTGAGTCTTTTTGCTTGGCCCTTGAATACCGGTGGCTAAAGAAGTTGGATGCAGCCCTAGGGAGTCCTGGAAAACAGCCATAGGCTATCTTCATACAGCGTATGAGACAGGCAGTTTCGTGACCCGGCCGCGACACGGAACGGCCGGTCATAGAAAATATCATCCAGTACCGGACGGATGATCTTTTCGGCCGCAGTAATTTGATGCGGGCGCATCCGTGTGTGCCTGCATCAGAACTTTACTCTGCACGCTATGGAGCGTATGGCCGTAGCCGCTCGCTCCACAGTGTGCACTGACAGGGTTTTCTGCGGCCACTATTTAATAAATAGCAGCCGCAGAAAACTGACATGTCAGTTGTTTGCGGCGCCGTTAGGGATCCAGGCCAGTGCGTGTACTATGTGTATAAGCTCCTGCCAGGATCCCATAGACAGCAATGCAACGTATATTCTCGTGACAATCACAGCCGTTGAAAATATACGTCGTGTGAACATAGCCATAAACAGTTTTTAGGTTTTCCAAGACTCCTTTAGGGCTGCATCCAAATTTGTCAGCCACCAGTATTCAAATGGCAAGCGATCGAGTCTCGTCCACCTCTATAAAGGACATATCTGAATACCAGATATCCCAGCAAGTAATGGGTGAAGAAGCCTACCTTTTAGGCGATGTCCAGAACATGGCTGCTATCTTGCATCAAGGGCAAGTTTTTTCAATTGGAAGGTAGTGATGTAGCATATCAGAGGAAAACCAGAATTGTCTCAGATTGACACAATCAAATTTACAATATCTCTTGTGATTTAACCATTATGAACACAGAAAGTTCTTGTGTAGGTTCATAACGATTGAATCCATTACCTTTAGCTCTGTGTTCAGCACCATGGACAGCAAGTCAAATAGCTGTGTATCACAGAGAACTTTCCTGGTTGTTGTTTTCTTACTGTGTTGATATATTTTGAACCACACAAGATGTTGCAAATCTGATTAAGGCAATAGATTTCTGAATTGAATTCTGGTCTTCGTTGATATGCTACATGACCATTGGAAAAACTTTCCCTTGATCCAATATGGCAGCATTTAAGATAGCAGCCATGTTCAGGATATAGTTTAAAAGATAGGCCTTCCTCACCCACTACTTGCTGGAGTATTCAGATATGTCATTTTCCCTTTTGTTTCTAAAATAATAGACTTCAGAATAAGACAAGAATATTTTCTGTATTCCTTATAATAAGTTATATAGTTGTACAGTGAGGCTTCATAAATGTCTGCGTTGACAGTACAGAATAGAGGTTATGTGGAGGAGTAACACAGTCCTGGATTTGAGTTGTAAAACTGTTCAAAGATGAAGTATGAAAATGAGATATAGTGTTTAGAGGAGTCACTTGTTGGTTTGGTGGATACAATCATTCATGCTACTTATTTCTTGGCTAAGCTCAGGAAGCCATTGCCATATGATACAGATGACTGGGTCTGCAGGGTGATAGCATGGCGTACTGTCAGCTACATCAAGAAAAGGTTTTATTTCCCTTTTTCTTTTTAAATGCCTTTCAGGTAATGAAGCTAAGAAAACTTGCTCAACAGATCGCCAACTGCCGACAAAGGCTGGAGCGATCAACAGTGCTCATCAACCAGGCCGACCATCTCCTTAAAGAAAACGATCATGCAAGGTTCCTGCAAGCTGCCAAAACAGTAGTAGACAGGTACATCATAAAAAATATATCTACTTTATAGAAATAGACAAAACTAAATTTGGTGTATTAATCAAAAGCTTGGATATTAAAGGGAACCTGTCATCTTTTTTATGCTGCCCAAACTACGAGTCATCTGGGTAATGTTGGTGTCTTCTTTCTGCCCCACCGGCCTTGATAAATAAATCTCACCCAGTTTGGGTATAGGATGAGACCTTATAATAAATGCCATCAGGGTGGCGAAAAGCTGCCCGGTTCAGGCAGAATGAAAGTGACAGGTTCAAGTGTAATCCTGGTTTGGAGGTGCCCGAGCCAATGCCATGATTAGTTTCCTGGTATGTTCTCAATAGTAGTGGATGGAATACATAAGGAAATCAAATTCACCTGTCTTGCCTTCCAAGTAGCTTATTAGTTTACAGACAGTAGCCAGTAGATTGTCTTGGCTGGCTCAAAGGGGCAACCGCAGCTCTTGCGGATAATTCAAAGTCCTAAAATATGAGTCCATGTTAGGTAAACGATTTCAGTTAAAAGTTTCACTATTTTGCATGGGGATTTTCTAGTTTCAGTAAATAAAGCTTTGATTTTATTTAGCGTTTTATTTAAAAAACATTTTTTTTACACCAGATGAAAAGTTCTTTCGACATGTGAGGGTCAGACAGATACACAGATTGTTTCAGTACAGTTATCAGGGCTGTCTCTGGAGGCCAGCTTGTCACCCATGTGATTGTCATGACTATTATAGATTTTCATCCTCTGCATGTAAATGTATACTAGTATTTTGTGTCATTCAAATGCAAGGGGAAATATATGTTTGAATACTGTTATCCCAACCTGTACTGCAAATGTAGTGAAAATGGATGAATTGGGGATTTATGCTTATTGTCAGAGTTGGAGAAAAAAAATACTCCCCCTTCCCCCTCTACCTCATGGGGCTTTTAAGAAAATCAATTTACAAAAATTGCTGGACAATAATATAGACAATCTAAAATGTATACTTCATTTCATAGAGTAACATAACATGACAGATATATAGAGAAAAAAAAAATAAATGTAGTATAGAGGGTTGAACAATACAGACTTCCAGTGGATGGGTGGATACAATATATATATATATCACATCATATCATCCAAAAAATAGTGTTTAGTAGACAACACAATGGGCACTAGGCAATAAAGTGACAAGCAATATACACAATTACATAATGAAGGACACAGAACATGCATATCATAAAAATGAAAAGCACCAATGGCAAAGTACCCTTACTAATAACCAAGTCCTCCTAAAGTACAGGTTATATGAACACATATGCCCAGACAACCACATGTTTCACATTTGCTTTGTCAACAAAGATGTAGTAGAGACTAAACTGGTGTTTTTTTTGTATCTACATAGGGCAATCAAATAGCTATAAACACAGATGATACCTATAACCCTGTATTATTCCTGCACTTATTGCTGGTATGGTCTGGTGAGCTGACGTCATGTACAGTAGTCCATCCACACCACACCATGGCACAGACTGGAAAAGACGCACACTGTTCACATGACTGGCATAGCCACATTATCTTAGCCACAACTACAACACAAAATAGCATCATATTCATACTCATATAATCCCCAGCCAACCCAAGTCCATATACCATAACTAAAACACAATTCTGCTTGCACAGAGTAATTCAGACCACAAACTCCCGGACTGGAAGTGACGTAGCAGATCACCCACTATGTGACCACATAGCGATGTATCCATCATATAATTTAGGACATGTGATTATTGAAGGCTGTTGTCATTACTCATGGGACTTTTGCCTGAGCTTATGTTAACACTGAGGAATCCAGGCGGATCACCCACTGTGGATTCCGCCACTCCCCCATCACTCGCACTTACGCACATCTCCACCCATGCCATAGACTCCATTCTACACACTGGCGGATTACACCATCCGTCCAAAGAATGAACAGATTCATTCTTCGGGTGGACGGTGTAATCTGCCAGTGCATACAATGGAGTATATGGCACAGGCGGAGATGCGTGCGGCATCCGTCCTGATTCCGTAGTGTGAACATACCCTTACTCTAAATGAACACTGCAGGGCAAAAGGCTGGACTAGGTGGACATATATCTTTTTTCAGCCAACTATGTTACTATGCACCATTGGCTCATAAACTTTTATACAATAAAAATGCCAGAATTGATTCCTTATATGTAACAAGCCAGATGTAAAGTAAAATACTGAAAATAAATATACAATAACGGTAAACAACAATAACAGAGTTTTTTTTTTTTTTGTTTTTTTTTGCATTGAGGATCTGTCAATTTTTCACTTTAGATAATTTAGAGCAATAAGCAATGTAAAGTGCTTCTCTATGTTCAATAAACCATAGGATAATTTGATCCTTGAATGAAACCTGCTGCAGCTTTTGAATGGCAGCAAGTGTACTCCTGAGTCCAACATGGAGGAAGGTCATAGCTCTGCCAGGCCCCAGGGTCCACATCTATTTCTAAATACTCACTAAATATTTTGAAAAATTCTCAGTTTTCTGGAGGTTTTCTTTATGCTCAGAGCTGTCATTTTATTGCAACAGATTTGTACTGAGCTATATGTGTTGTGCTTTTATTGATTCTCTTCTTAGTGTTCTTATACTGAATATTGATTATTTTTCTATTGTTTATCCGGAAAAATCTTCTCTTTTGGGATATGTACATGAGTAAATGAAGGATAGGATTTTGGTTGCATAGAAACTGGGGCATGTTTATGTAGCTGTCGTTTCATGTTCCATTTCAGTATAGGCTGTTGTGTTTACAATTCAAATTTACTTGAGCTAGTGGATGGAGGCTAGTTACTATAATGACTTCCATACACTGCGCACACACATAGGAAGGGATTCTGTTCTCCTGCATCTCTAAAGGCAGGCTCTCAGAAACTGTAGCAGCATGGGCGACAATATAGAGCACTATTGATCAGTGTAAGCTGTTATCCAGACTTAGAAAAGGCATAGCAACTTGCAATACTTGCAAATACAGCACCACCTCTGTCCCCAGGTTGTGTGTAGTATTGCAATTCAGCGTCATTCATTTCAGTGGAACTAAGATGCAAAACCGCACCGAAACCAAGGACAAGAGTTGTGCTGCATTTTGAAGAAAGCATTTTTCTAAGCCTGGATAACCCCCTAAATCCAGCACTGGGTGAGGTGAGAAACAGTACTCCCTAATCTTTGACATCTTTGTAGTCAGTAGACGTCAGATTAGTTTTACATGTACAGTATCTCCCTCCCCTAAGTTTAGATGCAGCCTTTGTCCAAGAAAACAGAAAACTCATTGTAAAGCCACACCTTGTAAAGCTAACCTTAACCCACAATCGTAAGGATAGACATATCATTGAGCATAGACTAGATTATTTTTGTACTTTTGTAAACTGCCAAGAAACATGGAGATGATGGGGGACATTTATCAAGACTAGCATACCAGTGCACCAGTCTTACATAAAGGTCCACCCTCTTTTCCCCGGCTGGATTTACTAAGACGCACAAGCCTCTTAGTACAGCAGACCCTGCGCTTGGTGCAGGCATTGCACAAAAAATTACAGGTGTAGATTTTTGCCTGGTTTACCCCTGTTTCTAAGCTTACACCTTAAGGCTGGGTTCACACTACATATATTTCAGTCAGTATTGTGGTCCTCATATTGCAACCAAAACCAGGAGTGGATTGAAAACACAGAAAGGCTCTGTTCACACAATGTTGAAATTGAGTGGATGGCCGCCATTTAATGGCAAATATTTGCTGTTATTTTAAAACAACGGCTGTTATATTGAAATAATGGCAGTTATTTACTGTTATATGGCGGCCATCCACTCAATTTCATCATTGTGTGATCATAGCCTTTCTGTGTTTTTAATCCACTCCTGGTTTTGGTTGCAATATGAGGACCACAATACTGACTGAAATATACGTAGTGTGAACCCAGCCTAAGGCTGGGTTCACACGCTGTAACTGTGCGGCTGTATTTTTTATGCGGCTGTAAATGTGCGGGTGAAACTCCGGCCGTGGGAAAAAATAGACATGCGGCTCAAAACATACGGTCATTTACTTGGAAATCTGGTTCAACTAAAAATAACAAATAAAATGTTAAGAAAGTGATGGAAACACCTCTGGATGCATCTGGGAAAGCAGGGAAACAGTTTACATGAATCGCTATTACCGGGGTTTGCGATCCTCTGCACTATAGCCGATGTGTCTCATGGTTAATATATTGAATTAATAAAACACATTTTCTGTCTAATAAAGTCCCTTTTATTGTTCAATAATTAAATGTAAACGATTCCATCATTTTGCAATTAAATATACTGTTAAAATAAATATATATATAAATAAATGTATATTTATATATATATTTATTTTTTGACAGTATATTTAATTGCACAATGATGGATTCGTTAGAATTAAATTATTGACCAACGAAACTGAATTTATTTAAACGAAAATGTGTTTTCTTAATTAAATATTAATTAGTACAGGAAACTCCATAAGCCGGTAATTCATATGCCGGCAATAGAGCATTCTTTACTAATCATCACTTAACTTTAATGAAAACATCAAATGTTTCTTCTAATTATGTTATGACAATAGCATTATTAGAAGAAACATTTAGAATTATATGTGCGCTCAGCTGATTGGCTGATCTGCTGAGCGCACGTATAATTAGCGGGTCCGCAGCACAGTGACTTCATTGTGCTGCGGACCAGCGAAGAGACAACATCGGGGTGAGTATAGAGCTCTCCCCACCCCCTCCCCAGCACTGCACCCCTCCCAGCAAGGAAGGGGGGGTCACTTAACCCCTTCCTTGCTGGGATGGGTGCAGTCTGACATCAGTCTGTCCCCCAGGGGGTTAAGGGGGATGCAATACATCCTCCCTTAACCCCTTGGGGGTCAGACTGTAAGCAGCGATCTGTAAAGATGCTGCATACTGTAAGGTGCACAACACCGCTCACAATGATGGGTGTTGTGCTCCTGTTTGTGTGTTTTTTGTGTGTTTCTCCCTTTTTGTTTTTCAGATATCGGTATCCTGGGGATTACGTCGGATTCCGTGGACTACGTCGATGACCAGCGTTTTTTTAATGTTTTTTTTAATAAAATGGTCAATGAGGGGTGTGGGGGTGTTTTTATTTGAATAAAAAAATTTGTAAACTTGTGTCTTGTCTTTATTTCTTTACTTTATAGACTTAGTAGTGGAAGCCGTCTAATAGACGGAATCCATTACTAAGTTGGGGCCTAGTGTTAGCCGGTATAAAATGGCTAACACTAACCCCCTATTATTACCCCAGTACCCAATGCCACCAGGGGTACTGGGAAGAGCCGGGTGCCAGTGGTCCCGGAGCGTCAAAATTGGCGCTCCTGGACCGGGCGGCAGCAGGCTGGTAAGATTTAGGCTGGGGAGGGCCTAAACCAATGGCTCTTCCCACCCTGGTGTTACCAGGCTGCTGTCGTTTGGTTTTTAACCCGGCTGGTTATAAAAATAGGGGGGACCCTATGCGTTTTTTTTTAATTATTTATTTATTTAAAAAAAAAAAACGCATAGGGTCCCCCCTATTTTTAGAACCAGCCGGGTTAAAAACCAAGCGACAGCAGCCTGGTAACACCAGGGTGGGAAGAGCCATTGGTTTAGGCCCTCCCCAGCCTAAATCTTACCAGCCTGCTGCCGCCCGGTCCAGGAGCGCCAATTTTGACGCTCCGGGACCACTGGCACCCGGCTCTTCCCAGTACCCCTGGTGGCATTGGGTACTGGGATAATAATGGGGGGTTAGTGTTAGCCATTTTATACCGGCTAACACTAGGCCCCGACTTAGTAATGGATTCCGTCTATTAGACTGCTTCCACTACTAAGTCTATAAAGTAAAGAAATAAAGACAAGACACAAGTTTACAAATTTTTTTATTCAAATAAAAACACCCCCACACCCCTCATTGACCATTTTATTAAAAAAAACATTAAAAAAACGCTGGTCATCGACGTAGTCCACGGAATCCGACGTAATCCCCAGGATACCGATATCTGAAAAACAAAAAGGGAGAAACACACAAAAACACACAAACAGGAGCACAACACCCATCATTGTGAGCGGTGTTGTGCTCCTTACAGTATGCAGCATCTTTACAGATCGCTGCTTACAGTCTGGCCCCCAAGGGGTTAAGGGAGGATGTATTGCATCCCCCTTAACCCCCTGGGGGCCAGACTGATGTCAGACTGCACCCATCCCAGCAAGGAAGGGGTTAAGTGACCCTCCTTCCTTGCTGGGAGGGGTGCAGTGCCGGGGAGGGGGTGGGGAGAGCTCTATACTCACCCCGATGCGTCCTCTTCGCTGGTCCGCAGCACAATGAAGTCAGTGTGCTGCGGACCGGCTTATTATATGTGCGCTCAGCCGAACAGCCAATCAGCTGAGCGCACATATAATTCTAAATGTTTCTTCTAATAATGCTATTGTCATAACATAATTAGAAGAAACATTTGATGTTTTCATTAAAGTAAAGTGATGATTAGTACAGAATGCTCTATTGCCGGCATATGAATTAACGGCTTATAGAGCTTCCTGTACTAATTAATATTTAATTAAAAAAACACATTTTCGTTGAAATAAATTCAGTTTCGCTGGTCAATAATTTATTTCTAACGAATCCATCATTGTGCAATTCAATATACTGTCAAAAAATAAATATATAGATAAATATACATTTATTTATATATCTATTTTTTTTAACAGTATATTTAATTGCAAAATGATGGATTCGTTAGAAATAAATTATTGATCAACGAAAGTGTCTTGATTACAAAGAAAATGTGTTTGATTAATTTAATATATTAACTATTAGAGGCATCGGCATTCGGCATCATTGCCGGCTATTTTTGAAGTACTCCGTACGGACCGCCTGTCAATCCTCGGCCGCATATTCAGCCGCAAACAATGGTCTTGTTCATTTTTTACGGGTCCGTTTACGATAGGGCCGTAGATTCATACATAGTGTGCACTGTGCAGCCGCATATCCTATACTTCCAAGCATACACACGAACCACCAAAAATACCGCCGCACAATTACAGCCGCAAATACAGCCGCACTCTTACAACGTGTGAACCGAGCCTAATAAAGCAGGCGCAGGAGAAGGCCATGCCTCCTCCTCGCCTTGTTGTGCCTTCCTGTCTGCCCATTGGTTGAGCAGGGGACACGGCTGGCGTATGCCACGGAAAAGGGGCAAATCTGACCCTTTTTCCTGGGCGTATGCGAGGGGCACATAATGATAAAGTTCCCTCAATGTTCAAAATAAATTTGGCACTTGCCTTGTGCAATACCTATTTGGCACTATTTGAACCAACTCTGCCGGCCACACATCGTCTTTTGTAAACAGGGTTATGCGTGACCAGCAATGCTAAAAAAAAAAAAAAAAACTGATAGAACAGCTGTGCTTTCAGTTTAAAGATCACAAGCAGTAGTGTATACTTACATCAGCACTGTTTGTAATTGGGCATCCAGGTCTCCCATTCTTCGACCACCATCTGTAACTTCAGGCCCACCTTCTCTGGAATGATTGACAGCCGTAGGAGGTGTGGCCTGAAGACATAGCAGGCTAACTGGAGAAGCCAGATGCCAGATCACAAGCAGTGTGGTAAATATACACTGCTAGTGATCTGTAAACTGACAGCACAGATATATGCATATCTGGGCTGTCAGTTTCGAAGGCCGCACAAATGATATAGTGATCCTTCGTGTAGCCCAGGCACGCGATTTTTCATGCCGTGTAAAGACACAGCAAACGGTCCTTGCAGCCAAGAAATCGCTTCATGTAAAAGGACTCTTAGGCTTTGTATATGCATTGGAGTATTAGATTTGTTAAATATATAAAGCTTGTAAACAAATTTAAAAAAACTTAAAACGTGATGAGATTAAAATGCCCAACAACCAAGAAAGATGGTATCTGTTAATAGGAAGTGTCTCCAGCATTGCCGTGTTCAGCGGCAACTAAATTAGAGGTGCATAAATTATGAAGTGTGTGAATGGAGACATTTGTTATCAGGGTGAGTTCATTGAATAATTGTCCTTACAAAGGACCGGCACTTCAAATGTCTCAATTAATAGGTCAATTTAGATAACTGCAACAAATGAATGTACTTAACTCCAGCAAAAAAAAAAAAAAAAAAGGAAATACTTTAGTAGAAACTGGTTTTAAAGTGTTAAAAAAAATTCCTAGAACAACCCAAATATTTAATGGTGCTGTTATCTTATGACAGAGTATCCATGGCAACTACATCTTCTCAAGTTCTTATCCCTGATGTCAATTTAAATGATGCCTTTGAAAACTTTGCCCTGGATTTCTCCCGAGAGAAGAAATTGTTAGAAGGCTTGGACTATGTAACAGGTAAGAAGATAAAATGCTGAACCATGCTGCCAATACCTGGCCATGCATCAAAGAGAGCACACAATGCTGATATTTCTTTTTTCATTTAAAGTGCTTCATTCTCGAAGAACTGTGTGTATATGAGGATAAAAGCGAATGTACCACTGTTTAAATCACTGTGAGCTTTTACATTAACATAGGGTTCCCACGCACGGCGTCGCTCTATTCCGGAGCACTGGCCTGGCTTGAAGTACTGGGGGCGGGCCCACCAGTGGACGAATCCCCCTACTTTCTTTGAAGAAGCTCTATTAGAATCAATAGAGCTATGTCACAGTGGGGAGATCGTCACACTGGGGGCCAACGGCACAGGTAAGGATAGTATAATAAGAGGGTGGGTGCCCGTCTCACCGAACCTGGCCCAAGGCTGGCAAAATCATCCAAAAAATAAGAAGGAGACAGCACACCCAAAATAAGTGGGTGGTTTAACATCACATCAGTGCGCGACGTTTCGGCATATGTCAGCCTGCTTGAAAAAGGCGGACATATGCCGAAACAGCGCGTACTGGTGTGATATTAGGCCACCCACTTACTTTGGATGTGCTGTTTCCTTCTCATTTTTTGGCCTGTCCACAGTGCTTCAAGCCAGACCAGTGCTCGGGAATAGAGCGGCACAGAGCGTGGGAATAAGGCAATGGTTCAAAAAGGACCATGCCATCGTCATCCCTACACTGGCGCCGGTCTGATAAAGAGACTCTGCCACCTCCAAAACACCTGCTAAACTTATCAGTAGATTATACATCAGTATACAACGCTGATTCTATATCTGCAATTTTATCTTTCTAAGTTCTTGGATTCCTCTGCTATAAGCCACAAATGATGGAGTCTAAGTAGTCCTCTCCGTTATATTCTAGAGCTAAGTAGTCCTCTCTATGCAGAAACATGGCCGGTATGTAGGCTTACATACAAAGGAGTAGAAAGGTACAAATTACAGATTTGGATACATCACCCTTTATCCTACTTACAGATTACTTTAGTTTAGGGTTTTGAGAAGGGTGGGTTGGAGGTGACAGAGTCCCTTTAATGTAAAAAGCCCATAGCGATTTACCTGGTGGTTCATTCGCTTTAACAACATTCCTCTGCCAGCTCTATTTCTAATTGTCAGTTTTCAAAGAGTTTGGGTATGTTCACACATCCGCAATATCTCTGAAAACAAACACAATCGTTTTATGGCCCAGTTCACACACCCATAGGTGTTATTGGTCCCTTCCAGGGCCATGATCCATGCTGCAAGAAATTTTGGTCAGCCCTAGTACACACCACAGTGGCTATTAATGGCTTCACACAATGATGAACATCCATGTTGTTGTCCATAGCTGTGGGTCCGTGACAACAGACAGTCCTACTGATGTGTGAACTGAGCTTAAATCTCCACAATGGGGGGAGAAAGCAATTGGATACAATAGTAAACTTACTAGAATTAACTGCATCTCTTTTTCGCTCTCTGGCTGTGTTCACACATAGTATTTTGGACTGTTTTTTTAGCAATAAAACTGCTGATAAACATAAAAAAATGTCCCAAAAAGTGGCCATTAATGGAGAAAATGGCTGATAATTCACATTTAGGAAGGCTCCCTTTACATTAATTCAGTGGTCCGGCTCACGCTTGAACTGACAAACTATCTGGTGGATACTTCTGGATCACCAGACACAAAGAACTGAAGAACGTATCTTGCACCCTCCAATAACTGATGGGTAATGAAAAAAAGCATATGGTGCATTTTTGCCAACAGTTGTGGCATCAGTTGTCAGCAAATGACGGAGCCGGACTACCTCAAGCTTATTTTACTGTTGTATTTTGTTATTTATTTACTGTGTGTGAACATGGCCCTACAGTTAGATGTTCCATATAAGGTACATTTAATTAAAGGGGTTATCCTTGATTAGAAAAACATGTCTGCTTTCTTTTAGAAACAGCACGACTCTTGTCACTAGTTTGGATGGGGATGAGGATAAGGTTGGTGCAGTTTCTGGAAGAAAGCGGACATGTTTTTCTAAGCCTGGATAATCCCTTTAAGGGCTGTTGAAACCAGTTATGAGGGTAAATTAACACAAGATGGATTTGTTGCTAATTCTACCAGTGCTGGTAAAATCTTCAGCAGATTACAGTGCTGTGTGTGGTGTTTTTTTTTGTCATGGAATGTGCATTATGTATTTTTTCTACTGAATTCAATCCACAATAAAATGTATTTTTTCGGACTACCTGCAGCAAAATTTGCTGGTATAGTTAATCATATAACATATAAAAATCAGTATAATTGCAGTGTCCCACCGGGATCTCAGCAGGACCTGCGCTGTGGCGGTGTCGGTAAATTGCCTAATTTAGGATGTGTCTGAGATCTTTATACTGTTTTATTTTTCTTTGCACTCTTATTTATATCGTTTATACTCTTGTAACTGTTACCTGTCAGGTACAGCTAGGAGCACTATAAATAACCCATACACAAAGCTAGGAACCTTGCTAAAGGAGGGGAGGAGCTTTTTCTGGTTCTGCCTCTCTACTGAAGTTTAGTCAGGGTTTTAGTGCAGTCTCTCCGATTGAGAGGATGTGTTCATGTTTTAGGCTTCTTTGGGGAAAGAAATCCTACAGCAGCCTCCTCTGAGGAGTTGTCAGTGAATCTAAGAACCACTTGGACACCATTCTAAAGACAGCTTGGGGGCAGCATTTCTGTCTCCTGAGAATTCCGAAATAACTGTCCTAACCTAATCCTAACCTATGAGCAGGAAGAAGGTAATTAGTCTTCAGACCTGTACCCAGCCACTGGGAATTGTAGCACTGGTGGAACCAATGGATGGGTTTTCTACCTCTGAGCCCTACCATGATCTAGTTACAGCCTGCTTTGGGGAGAAAGTCAAAGGACTATCTACAAGAGCTAGAATAAAGAAGGATCAGATCATGGGATTCTAGAAAGACGCAAACACCTCCTGCCTACAGCCAAGACTTTTTTGTTAAAAAAAAAAATAAATAATGTGCCTCCAACTTGGATGTTTTTTTTCCGAACTTCAGTGATGCAAACTGTGAGTTGTTTATGTTACACCTGGTCTGGATTTTTCATTTGTATCACCCAAGGGCACCCCAAAACAATATCAGTGAGCCTCAGGTAAACTATAAACACCCATATCTTCAGTACATCCCCCTCCCTTCATCACCCTGCCAGTGTGAGGAGTTCCAGTGGCAGCCCTCTGCCCAATGTGACCATGGTGACCCAAACCGTGGCTAGCTTAAGGACTACAAGCCTTGGACTGTTTCTGTATGCATGAGAAAAATCTACAAAAAAAATCACAACAAAATTTGCAAAAAAAATCTGCAAGTTGTGGTAAAGATTTGTCCCCGTGGTCAAAATTATTTTGGAAATCTTCCAACTTGTGTAAATTTCCCATTTGTAAGGTGGTATTTTTTTTATAAATGTGCAGTCAGCATTTGAGCTGGAGGCAGGAGTACACGGGAACCATTACTCTGCTTTGATCCCTATTTAGCTGTGACTTTATTCCGATCCGTGTTACAGATCTGTATTACGAAAAATAGATGTGTCTTTGAACTCTAGATATTGCTTGCTAGTATTTATGTGGGTTATTTATGGTTTCATTTCAATCTGCAGCTCCGAATCCTCCTACTATAAGAGAAGAGCTTTGTACGGCATCTCATGACACTATAACAGTCCACTGGATGTCTGATGATGAATTCAGCGTTGGTTCATACGAGCTGCAATACACCATCTATACTGGGCAAGCCAACTTCATCAGTAAGATTGATCTTTTACCAGTCAATTTAACTCTGCGATGCTGAATTTCGAATAGATTATATTAAGGATAGAAAGAGGATTATTGGTTGCATTAAAATAACATTATACACAATAGAACTGGTTTCATAATAGAATGTATTGCATTTCATGATAAGTTATTATAGTCATAGACTCTTGCTCACCATTATTGTTAAAGTGTACCTGTCATTATAACTTTCAAAATCTAAATCAACAGTAGATATAAAGCAAGTTTGCAATATATTATTATTATTATTATTATTATTATTAGTTCTTATGCTGTAAAACAAAGTTGAACTTACCAGAAATACAGGTCCAGTCTCCTGAAGCTTTTTAGTCTTGTGCTGGTTGAAAAAAAGATACCTAAACACATGAAAGCCTGGCCAGTACAGAGAGTCACGGCTCACTGTGTCCATCAGTCACATGACTGCCTTTTCTCTGAGCGCTCAGATGGCCTGGGAAACACGTGACTTCCTGTATTTAGACTCTTTGAAGAAAAAAAAGAGTCAGAACACAGGAAGTACAGTGTTTTTACTATGATAACTAAAAGGAAAAAAATAAGAATGTAAATTTCAAACTTGCTTTATATCACGTCTGCTGTTGATTTAGCTTTTGAAAGTTATAACGATAGGTACACTTTAAATGCAAAATTAACACTAGCAATGTGCTACACCTATTAGTACAGTACATGAGCATTTGTGGATACAGGTAGATTTTGCGCATGCAGCTGCTCGGCACTTTGATTTGCCATTGTAAGTCCAGGTGCAGTACAGCAATAAGTGATTAAATTGTGTTTGCAACCCACAGACACTGACACTTTTGTATTAGCGTCATTATACCCTTATAAAATGGAAAATAACACAAGTTAGTAGTAGAAAATATCTACAGGATAGGTGATACATAGCTGATTGCAGGTCCAAACACTGAAACCAACATCAGTCATAAAAACAGAGGTTCCTTGTCCCTGAATGGAGTGGCAGCGTGTATGGTTGTCCACCACTTCATTCATTCACTTGCTGAGCTCAGTTCTTGACTATGTTCTGAAGTTTCTTAGAGAGTAAATGGAGTGGTGGAGCATGCTCACTGCTGTTCCATTCCCTTGTGGGACAATTGATCTCTGTTCTAATGATCGAAGCTGGTCCCAGCAATCATACCTCTACTGATCAGCTAGAAATCACCTAACCTATGGATAGTTGGTAACTTGAAATCTTCGGATAACCCCTTTTAAGCATTCTTGCTACCAACTCCCTCCTTAACTATGAGCAGAACAAGGATTTTATTCAGTAACTGTCAGGACTGGCAGGCGTAGACAAGACAAGAGACAGTGACCCTAGATCTGAACCCACCCACTGTCACCTGCCTACTTGCCTCGGTCGACCCTAAACGGTCGCGGACAACCACGGAGTCGGTCCCTACACTGCGTAGGTGAATACACAAAACGTAGACAGACAAACAAAACACAATAGAGGATAGTCAACTAGCAGGGTCAAAACCAAACAGACAACGCAGTACAAAATCAGAAGGAGAGCGGATAGTCAAATGTCAAGCAAGAGGTCAGAACACGGGCAGAGCAATAGCAAGGGGATTAGGACAGGGAACGCTGGGAAAGGAGTAGGGGAGCTGGGACTAGTGACAACTAATAGCCAGCGGGGAACTGAGGATCTGACTGCTTTTTATCCAGGGTAAGAGCTTAGGTCCAGCAGCTGATTGGAGCAGCCCTGATTCCAGCACCAAGCTCAGCTGAACAGACCTAGCAGTGCAGTAACCCCTGCACTGCCAGAAGTCTCACAGGCAAGGCAGGTGTGGCTGAAGTAAAACACAGTTCAGACACAATTCCTATGCAAACACAGACAAAAATTCAGCGCTTCCTCGGCCGCCTGGCACAGACCGAGGAGCGCAAAGTCACATTCCTAACAGTACCCCCCCTCTTATGAGGGGCCTCCGGACCCTCTTTCAAAGGACTCGGCTTAGAGGGATTGCGAGCATGGAACTGGCGTATGAGACGAGGAGCATGAATATCTTTGCTCGCCACCCAAGTTCGCTCTTCTGGGCCGAACCCCTTCCAATGGATGAGGTATTGGACAGAGTTCTGCACCCGACGAGAGTCCAGAATCTTTTCCACTTCAAACTCAAGATCCCCCTGAACGACCAGAGGGGCAGGGGGAGTAGATGGCAACACTGGAGTAACATACATCTTTAATAAAGATTTGTGAAACACATTATGAATGCGCATGGTTCTTGGCAGTTGTAACCTGAAAGAAACAGGGTTAATGATTTCAGTAATGGCATATGGACCAATATATTTAGGTGCTAGCTTTCCGGACGGAACCCTAAGCTTCAAGTTTTTGGTGGAAAGCCACACTTTGTCACCCACACAATACTCTGGGCCAGATATGCGTCTTTTGTTGGCTTGTCTTTTAGAAGATTCTTGGGCTTTAACCAAGCTCTCAAGAGCTCGAGCCCAGACTGTGCACAGTCTACTATAGGTCTTTTCAGCGGACGGGTTAACAGATTCAGAAGCATGCGCAGATGAATACCTTGGATGAAAACCATAATTACAGAAAAACGGTGACATTTTGATAGATTGATTTTCCCTATTATTGAGGGCAAATTCTGCCAAGGACAAATACTCCTTCCATTTGTCCTGGGCACCAGAAACAAAGCATCTGAGAAATTGTTCCAATGACTGGTTCACTCTTTCAGTTTGCCCATTGCTCTGAGGGTGAAAGGCAGATGAAAATGATAATAAAGTGCCCAATCGACCACAGAACTCCCTCCAGAACTTAGACACAAACTGCACCCCTCTATCAGATACAATGTTCTCTGGCACCCCATGTAGCCGTAGAATATGATTGATAAACAAAGATGCTAAAGTACGTGAATTAGGAAGTTTCTTAAGGGGAATGAGATGGCACATTTTGGAGAATCTATCAACAACAACCCAGATGACAGTCTTTCCTTTTGATGGCGGCAAGTCAGTGATGAAGTCCATTGAAAGGTGAGTCCAAGGTCTCTCAGGTAAAGGTAGAGGATGTAAAAGACCTTCGGGTAATCTGCGAGGGACCTTGGACCTGGCACAGACCTCACAGGCCTCAACAAACAGTTTAACATCTCTGGCCCAAGTAGGCCACCAATAACAACGTGAGAGCAAATACTTTGTGCCAGCAATGCCCGGGTGACCTGCTAATACAGAACAATGGGTCTCTTCAAGAACCCTGAGTCTAAGATTAGGAGGTACAAAGAGTTTCCCATCTGGAGTATTCCTGGGTGCTAGGGACTGTGAGTTTACCACCTGAGCTGCAAGTTCAGGTTGGAGAGTGGCAATGACCACTCCTGGTGTTAAAATAGTCTCAGGTTCTTCCCTGGGGGCACTGCTGACATCAAAGCTGCGAGACAGGGCATCAGCTCGGACATTTTTAGAACCAGGACGAAACGTAATCTCAAAATTAAACCGGGTAAAGAATAATGCCCACCTGGCTTGCCGGGGGGTAAGGCGTTTAGCCTTGTCCAGGTATAATAGGTTCTTATGGTCCGTTAAAACCTTAATCTTATGCTTAGCCCCTTCAAGAAAATGTCTCCATTCATCAAAGGCCCACTTAATGGCCAGTAGTTCTCTGTTGCCGATATCATAATTACACTCTGTTTTAGAGAATTTTCTTGAAAAGTAGGCTACAGGGCTTAAGTTAGTCAGTGTCACAGGACCCTGTGAGAGAACTGCTCCAACCCCTACCTCCGAAGCATCCACCTCAATGATAAATGGTTGCTCAGGATCAGGCTGAATAAGGATTGGAGCTTCAGAGAAACACCTCTTCAACTGTCCAAATGCCTGTACGGCGTCGGGGCTCCAGTTCACCAGATCTGCCCCTTTTCTGGTCAAATCAGTTAATGGTTTAGCAATGACAGAGAACCCCTTAATAAATTTTCTATAGTAATTGGCAAACCCCAAAAACCGTTGCAGGGCCTTGAGGTTAGTTGGGCGTTCCCATTTCTCAATAGCGGTCACTTTAAGGGGGTCCATACAAAAAGAGTTAGGGGTGATAATATAACCAAGAAAAGAGACTTTCTGGATCCCGAACTGGCACTTGGACAATTTAGCGTAGAGGTGATTCTGTCGGAGTAACTCCAATACCTTACGGACATGACAAACATGAGAGGACCAATCTGGTGAAAAAATTAAGATGTCGTCCAGGTATACTACCAGAAACTGACCAAGATATTTACGAAAGACATCATTTACAAAGTGCTGAAAAACTGCCGGCGCGTTACTTAACCCAAAGGGCATGACTAGGTATTCAAAATGCCCTTCAGGGGTATTGAAGGCAGTTTTCCATTCATCCCCTTCTCTTATTCGAATCAGATTGTAGGCCCCACGAAGATCAATCTTGGAGAACCACTGAGCACCCACAATCTGATTAAACAGATCCGGAATAAGAGGAAGGGGGTGCTGATTCTTAATGGTGATCTTATTAAGTTCACGGTAATCTATGCAGGGTCTAAGTCCACCATCTTTCTTCCCCACAAAAAAGAAACCAGCACCTAATGGAGAGCAAGAGGGACGAATATGACCTTTGCGAAGACTATCCTGGATGTAATCTCGCATGGCCTCCCTCTCGGGTCTGCACAAATTAAAAATTCTCCCCTTAGGATATTTGGACCCTGGAATCAAATCAATAGCACAATCGTACGGACGGTGCGGTGGCAGAACTTCCACAGATTTTTCATCAAACACATCAGCAAAGTCAGCTACAAACTCAGGAATCTCTCCCTCCATAGTAGAGCAGTCTGTGACATTTAATGCAATACAGTGAGAAGAACACTTAGAACCCCATTTAATCAACTCCTTAGTGGACCAATCAAATACAGGATTATGTTGTTCCAACCAGGGCAAACCCAAAATTATGTCAGAAGACAAGTTATCCATGACCAGAAAATCAAGAATCTCCTTGTGTACTGACCCAACCTGCACCTCCATAGAAGGAGTAATGTACCTGACTTTACCCTGGGCCAGGGGTGTAAAATCAGCACCAGTAATAGTCAACGGACATCTAAGCTGAAGCGGGCATATTCCCAGAGCTGACCAGAATGCAGAATTAATGAAGTTGGCCGAGGCCCCCGAATCCACATGAGCGTAACCAGAAACAGATTTGTCTCCCAAAAACAAAGAAATAGGCAACATTAATTTGTTTTTCTTTTCAAGAGGTACCTGGGCACCTGAGTGACCCCCTCGATCGTCACTCAGGCGCTGGAGTTTTTCCGGAGGTGGTTCTGGTCTGGAGGTACATTCCCTCACCCGGTGTCCGGCCTTTCCACAGTACAAGCAGAGATTATGTTGTAGGCGGTAAGCCCGTCTAATCTTGGCATCCGCAACCCCGAGTTGCATGGGTTCATCTTGCAATCGGGGAACAGAAGGACTTAATTTAGGAGTAGAAACAGCAGAGGACAGGGTTTTAGAAGATTCAGGGGTGTCTTTCTCTCTGCGTCTGTCTCTGAGTCGTCTGTCCACCCGTATGGCTAATGTCATGGTCCCCTCTAAAGTATCAGGGGTAGGGTACACTACCAATAGATCTTTAAGCTGATCCGACAACCCCATCCGGAACTGGCAACGCAGAGCTGGATCGTTCCAGCCGGATGGTACACACCACTGCCGGAACTCAGCACAATATTCTTCTACAGGTCTCTTACCCTGTCTCAGAGAAGTAAGCTGATGCTCTGCTACTGCCGCCTGGTCTGGGTCATCATATAATAGCCCTAGGGCAGCAAAAAATTGATTCACGGAGGTCAACTCCATGGATCCAGGGGACAATGAAAAAGCCCACTCCTGAGGAGGACCCTGCAAGAGGGACATAATAATGCCCACCCTTTGGTCCTCACCCCCAGAGGAGCAGGGGCGCAAACGAAAAAACAACATGCATCCCTCTCTAAATGTTCGGAAACTCCTCCTGTCTCCCTTAAACTTTTCAGGGAGCTGCACAGGAGGTTCCAGAGGTAGAGGGGTGGTCATGGTCACCTGTCGTGGTGCAGTCTCTTGCTCCTGGACGCGCTCAGCAAGGTTCTGAACCAGCGTGTTCAGACCTTGCATCTGGTTAACCAGAGCCTCCATGGCGTCCATGATGCAAGGTGACTGCAAAAAAAAAAAAAAAATTTTTTTTTTTTTTTTTTTTTTTTTTTTTTATAGGGCTGGCTATTCTGTCAGGACTGGCAGGCGTAGACAAGACAAGAGACAGTGACCCTAGATCTGAACCCACCCACTGTCACCTGCCTACTTGCCTCGGTCGACCCTAAACGGTCGCGGACAACCACGGAGTCGGTCCCTACACTGCGTAGGTGAATACACAAAACGTAGACAGACAAACAAAACACAATAGAGGATAGTCAACTAGCAGGGTCAAAACCAAACAGACAACGCAGTACAAAATCAGAAGGAGAGCGGATAGTCAAATGTCAAGCAAGAGGTCAGAACACGGGCAGAGCAATAGCAAGGGGATTAGGACAGGGAACGCTGGGAAAGGAGTAGGGGAGCTGGGACTAGTGACAACTAATAGCCAGCGGGGAACTGAGGATCTGACTGCTTTTTATCCAGGGTAAGAGCTTAGGTCCAGCAGCTGATTGGAGCAGCCCTGATTCCAGCACCAAGCTCAGCTGAACAGACCTAGCAGTGCAGTAACCCCTGCACTGCCAGAAGTCTCACAGGCAAGGCAGGTGTGGCTGAAGTAAAACACAGTTCAGACACAATTCCTATGCAAACACAGACAAAAATTCAGCGCTTCCTCGGCCGCCTGGCACAGACCGAGGAGCGCAAAGTCACATTCCTAACAGTAACATAACAAAAATACATCATCTATATAATGATACCGTTTATCAGTATTTATAAGCATTATACAATTTTCCAGATATAAACAGCAGTTTTAACAAATTAGGGGAAAGAAGTCATGAGTTCTTTAGGGTGAACTTCAGGGAATCCTATGGCTTGGGGGTTTTCTTTTCTTAAAAAAAAAAAAAAAACACACATATCTCCGATTGTGAAGGCTACACTATCTAAAAGAGGAGACAGAGCATGTACAAGATTAATGCAGTTTCATGCAATGATAATTAAAATGTAGAAGATGTGTTACATTAAGTTGCGTTGAAGCCCCAAGCTATTACTCTAGATGCATTTTAGTGTGCTATTTCTTGTTTAGCAAATTTGTACTTTAAAGTTGCGAGAGAGCTTTTATATGCGACCAGGCTTCATGTGCCCTCCTTTAGATGGCGCAGAACAGGCAAAAAGCCTTCCTGAGTAGTTACAAATAGCTAAAGTGGTGTGAAGTGTTACTAATGTGCTATGTTGTAATATGCAGTCATCTAAGACCTTGTTACTATTTCATAGTTTCTACAACTGTGAAATCCAAAGTAATTGAAGCCTTTTGAGAACATGCATTTTCATGTCACTTTAATAAAGCGACGTAAAAGCAATATCAGCAAAGGACAAAGGAAAAACAAAACAAAAAGAAATAATGCACGCCCAGTATTTTTGGCTATACAAACTTTTTATTTTTATATCTAAAACTTCCATTAGTCCATCATGCACAGGTGCTAGATAATAGCATATTCTGATTTATCCGACTTAAAGGAATTGCACTTTCTTTCTTCCTGGTATGTGTCACCACATTAAGACATGTTTCAGTAAAAAGACTTGAGTAAGAAAAAAAGAAAACTTGAATAAAGTCAATAGCCCCATGAGGTTATGTGGAAACATTTGGCAAACAACTGCAATAAAACAATAGCTAATTATACAAGTTTAATAAAATGGAGCATCCGCTGGTAAATTGGCAAGCTAACAAAGCTAATAAAAGCAATGAATAAGTGGAGATCTGAGCATCTACGGCATGGGAAAAATCCATTCATACTAACGCATGCTATACTAAATAAGCACAATACATTCTTTTTGTAACCTGTGAATTTAGAAGATAATGCTGTTATTGTAATTTAATGGCCTGGAACTCGTTCCCCAGGGACAAGAAGAATACAGAAGGTAATAGGAAATCTGATGATGAGAAATACATGACTAGTAATAGTGTAAGCTCAATATCATCAATATCGGAGATGGAAGAATACAAAAACAATGGCCCATGGTATATCCATAATTCTACTAAATTACGGAGAGATTGCAGGACTGCATTCATATGTCGTATTATTGTACAGTCCTTTTAGCCTTCTTACCCTTTAGTTTACTACCTTACAATATTATGGCACTATTGAAAATCCAGTGATTGGTTTATTAAAGGGGTCAACCCATGAATTGTTTCGGTACCAAAGGTTGTTAATAGCTGTTTTAAAGAAATCTGCAGAAACTTTTTTTGGGGACTTAAATATGCCCCTGTGGTGCTGCCTGTAGACTCTGAACAGAATTAGTTTTCTTCCAACTCTGGAAGCTGTCAATATAGTCCCTTCTTACTTTCCCTCCCTTACACTATCATATTACTGTATAGTCTATTATCCTTTTCTGACAAGTAAGTATTGGCTGCTCTGGAGAAAACAGAGAATCAATATGCAGAGAACTGAGCAGGTGTTTCCACCAGGTAATGAAATGGACGTGCGCATTGTTATAACTTTGAACACCAGGTGGTGCCAAACTATGAAAGGAAATGTCAAAACTCTTTACTAGACTTTTTCTTGGAAGCATGTACCAGTGCAGCCAGTGCCAACTGCATTGAGATGAAAAGTATGTACAGAAGAAGAGGAGCGCCTGGCATGGCAGATACAGTCCATAAAGCTAAACACAGTACTGTCACTTTGACACTAATTTTGTGCACTAACATGCTCTACTTATCCTCCACTTGTTATTTCATTACTTGATGCAAAAAAAAATTTAGAAGCTCATATGATGGATAGCAATTCCATAGTTAGGTAGTTAGGTATTTCCTTGTGTACATTCAAAGGGCTAGATAATTATTTGGAACTGGTTAAATAATTGTTTTATACGTTTTATGCAAAAAAAAGGGTCCATGGAGCCTCAGTTAAGAGTCTTAAAACACAGGAATAGCCAGATATTCCTCCAGAGAAAAAAAGCCTGTTGCCAAGGGGTACCTCCCAGTGGGGAGATCACCACACCACCCTGATACGTAGACCCTTAAGTTCCACTCGGTTGCGAGTATTGGAACATAAATAGGGAAATACCAGGGTGGCCCCTTTTGCGTCAATGTCTAACTCTGTGGCGAGTATTGCGACATGACAAGGGTACCAAGGCAGGCATCCATCCACATCTAAAGGCATGTTATTTAATTTTTGGTAGAGGTAGACAGGTGTAATATGTAGGTTAACACAAGCTTGGTATTAGATTGAAGACTGTATTTGCTTTTATTACTTGATCACTGTATGGTAGCTTGGTATGGCACTACATAGGGAGCATTTACATGTTACATGCATGGTCCGTTTCTCAAAAGATGTGCTTCTCACTACTGTACAGACATACTGTGTCAGTACAGTAGTGAGAACATTTAAAGCGACTCTGTACCCACAATCTGACCCCCCAAACACCTTGTACCTTTGGATAGCTGCTTTAATCCAAGATCTGTCCTGGGGTCCGTTTGGCAGGTGATGCAGTTATTGTCATAAAAAATTACTTTTAAAATCGCAGCTCTGTGCCCTACGGGCGTATCTGTGCCCTAACTTTGCACCACCCCTCCGACCCTCCTCCCTGCCCTCCTCATCATTAGGAATACTCCAGGCAGATTGCTTCCTATTCATCACCTGTGTTACCACAGCACATGGGCTGGATCATTAAGACACCTGTGCAATGTTCAAACAGAAGTAAATGTTCCAGTGGCATTCCTAATGATGAAGAGGGTGGGGAGGAGGGACAGAGGGGGTGGTGCAAAGTTAGAGCACAGATACGCCCATCGGGCACGGGGCTGCAATTTTAAAATTAAATTTTTTATGACAATAACTGCATCACCTGCCGAACGGACCGCAGGACAGATCTTGGATTAAAAGCAGCTATCCAAAGGTACAAGTGTTTTGGGGGGGTCAGATTGTGGGTACAGAGTCCCTTTAATCAGCTTCAAAGCTCCTTGTATTATAATGAATGATGATGTCAGGAACTCCAAACTCTGTTCCATACGGACCATGCACAAAATGTGTGAATGCCCCCCTATTATAACATTGTGGCAGTAAAGATGAGTATTTTTAACTGAAGTACTACACCAGATGCTGGATTTTGCTTTGCTTTGGCAAGTTTGTATTGGATAAAAAAATTAAAGTAGGAAATAAACAATTCTAAAAAAATTCTAATGATACAAACATATTCAGTATATTCAATATACAGACTGGCTTCGTACAATATATACTGGTAATAATGCAGAAATGATGAAGTGTAAACTTAAGGCTGGCTAAATATAAAATATACCTGCAATAATGCAAAAATTATGTGCAGTCCACTATCCTCGATCTTCATCTCCATCAGTGGCATCCAATACAATATTCAGCAGAAGAAATATGAAACTTAAAATAGAAAATAATAAAGAAAAAAAAAAACTAAATCAAATAACCATTTAAAGTTTCCCATAGACACCCACCACCACTGAAAGCATCAGGCAGAATGAAGTGTCAAACCATCTGGACAGATCTTATTAACTCTCATAATTCACCGAACCACATATGTTAACCATTCTCCTCCACGTTTGTCATAGTATACTTTATCGATTCCCCTGACCTTTAGGAGGTCAGCATTACGGTCATAGAAAGCTTTAGAATGTCTAGGTAAGGGCTTCAACGGCCCATCAACTAAACGCTCTTAAAATGTCCTTCATGTTCACAAACTCGTATGCTCAATGGATGTCAATCCAATATAGACTAGCTTACATGGCCAACTCTATAGTATAGAACGTCTTCAGTGGTGCGCATAATGTTTTGTGTAATCCTGAATTTCTATGAACCATCACTGGAAACGAAATCAAAATAACTCAGTATTAGAACAGGTGACCCCATGTTGGGCTCTTCAACCCACAAATGTATTGTACAGTAGTCCCCTGATGGAAACTATGGAGAAGGATGCTTTTTAAGTGCACAAAATTTCATAAGAGAGTACTTCAGGGAATATTTTTTTTTCTGAAGTAAAGGTATATAGCTTTGTAATATAACTTAATTAAAGATATATATATATATATATATATATATATATATATATATACTGTGTATATTATTATTATTATTATTATTATTAATAATATTTTTAAAGCAGTTAATATTGAGTGGGGGCAGGAAGGGGCGACACAGCCAATCTGCTGCCACTAATGGCTGTGTTGGGAACTACAGGGCTGCTCAAGCCCTGCTCCTGGCACAGTTACATATTGCTAGTGCAAGTAGCATTAGCAATACAGAATTTCCCCCTAATGTCTTTTCTAATGCATATTAGCATTAAAATAGACATTAAACAGTGTAGGGAGCAGGCATAACTATCAATCACTGCTCCCTCTGCTATAGGCTGCAGTGCTAGTGAGACAAACCGCTTCCCCAACTGTAATCTCTATTGGAATGCTTATATGCATTAGAATAGACATTAGGGGAAGTTCAGTATCTCTAGTGCTGAAAGCAGCACTAGCGATGTATAACTGTGTCAGGACCAGGGCTTAAGCAGCCCTACAGTTCCTGATACAGACAATGGTAGCAGCAGAGGGGCAATGTAAATATGTGAAAAAAAAATAATTAAACATGTTCTTTAATAAAGATATATTACAAATAAAGTGATATAATTTACAAATGAAATGCAAGCAATACCCCATAAGATACATGTAATGTACAACATCTTTAAATGGGCATTACTAATACATTAGGTAAAATCCGCAAAGGGGGGGGGGTGTCGGGTAATATACAACAGCTTTACAATTTATATAATTTATTTTTTTGCCAGTTTTCTATATAGAAAATAATGCTTTAAATTTGCCCACTAGGTGTCTCAGTAACTGGAAAACTGCAGTCCAGGCCAGTCCAACTCTAAGGCCATTCGGTCTCTAGTAACAGCAATAGAAAGACAAAACACAGGAAGTCAGTTGTCCCTTTGCTCTGCACAGACTGGCCCAGTGAGGATGAATGCTTATTGGCCAACAGCCATGCATGCACCTGTTCACTCTCCTGTTCACTCTCCTGTACATGCCTCTGTACACTGCTGCAGCCGAGTAAACTTATGGATCTTCTGGCTTAAGGCAAATGTCATTACTAAAAAAAAGTCCATGGGTTCAGAGTGAAATGTAGAAGCATAAGCAGCACAGTAGGGCTCTTAACAGGCCACAGGAAGTGCAATATTAAAATCTTAAAATCAAACCAACAGCATAGATAAGGCAAGCATTAAAGGGGTTATCCAGCGCTACAAAAACATGGCCATGGCCAGAGACAGCCCCACTCTTGTCTCCAGCTTGGGCGCGGATTTGCTGCTCAGTGTTGTTATCACTAAAAGAAAGTGGCCATGTTTTTTTTAGCACTGGATAACCCCTTTAATTATATACTTACTGGGTTACTTTTTTTTATATATGATGACAGGTACACTTTAATGGCAAAAACTGAAGGACTGCATCTGCCAGGCCAGACCTGCTGTATACAGTATTTTATGATATATCATTTTGCATACACATGAGGCATAAGCTTCAGTAAGTATCCTTCAGATTAAGCATCCTTTAGCTTCTCGTAATTCCTCTAAATTTACATAAACTGTACAAATATTTTAAGAATTTTGCCATTTTTATGGCATCCGTGTTCCTTATTAATACTGACTAAACAAGGTTCTCTCAGACTAGTATCTAAGAAGAAGCATCTCGTAAACTGATGGTTTCGCTTCCTATTACTGCACGTTACTGAAAGGGTATAATTGGTTTTCTGTTCAGCAGGGGTCCACATACTGCAATGTTCCCCAACCTGCGGCTCTCCAGCTGCTGTGGATTTACAACTGCCAACATGCCCGGACTGTCTATGTCTACCTGAGTAAGCTGGAAGCAGTATTGTGCAGTAGCTGGCAACCCACACCATTATCATATATTAACCCAGGAACAGAGGGATCATTGCAATCGTTTTTCTACATAGTGCTACATGTATCCTCTATCATCCAGGTTTGAGTAATGGTGAAGGAAGGTCATTTTTAAGTAAAATTAAAATATAATCTCTTTCTTTTTAATTACAGGGCGTTTTAATTCAATGTGAGTCTCATTTTGGAATAGAAAGCTTGCTTAATGGAATTTGATTTATTTTGACCTGCAGTCGTCTGCGAGTAATTGTTTTAAAATAGTTCTGTCCAATTTAATTATCCACGTAGCAGTGTGTAAATCTGGCTGTCGGGAAGTGGATTGAAATAATCATCTACAAATCTCCTGTGATGCAGCCACAAATCCTGGGGATGTTAACCAACCATTTCAGGCGCACAAATGAAAGTATATATCGTACATGATGTGCCCTTTTCCTATGACAGATGCTGCTGTTTCACTCTGCAAAGCTAAAGGTTCATGGGCCCCAGTGTAACGGCTTGCTCCCCCCTCCATCTAATGTCTTACAAATATGCTGGCTCCAATATACACTCACCGGCCACTTTATTAGGTACACCATGCTAGTAACGGGTTGGACCCCCTTTTGCCTTCAGAACTGCCTCAATTCTTCGTGGCATAGATTCAACAAGGTGCTGGAAGCATTCCTCAGAGATTTTGGTTCATATTGACATGATGGCATCACACAGTTGCCGCAGATTTGTCGGCTGCACATCCATGATGCGAATCTCCCGTTCCACCACATCCCAAAGATGCTCTATTGGATTGAGATCTGGTGACTGTGGAGGCCATTGGAGTACAGTGAACTCATTGTCATGTTCAAGAAACCGGTCTGAGATGATTCTAGCTTTATGACATGGCGCATTATCCTGCTGAAAGTAGCCATCAGATGTTGGGTACATTGTGGTCATGAAGGGATGGACATGGTCAGCAACAATACTCAGGTAGGCTGTGGCGTTGCAACGATGCTCAATTGGTACCAAGGGGCCCAAAGAGTGCCAAGAAAATATTCCCCACACCATGACACCACCACCACCAGCCTGAACCGTTGATACAAGGCAGGATGGATCCATGTTTTCATGTTGTTGACGCCAAATTTTGACCCTACCATCCGAATGTCGCAGGAGATATCGAGACTCATCAGACCAGGCAACGTTTTTCCAATCTTCTACTGTCCAATTTCGATGAGCTTGTGCAAATTGTAGCCTCAGTTTCCTGTTCTTAGCTGAAAGGAGTGGCACCCGGTGTGGTCTTCTGCTGCTGTAGCCCCTCTGCCTCAAAGTTGGACGTACTGTGCGTTCAGAGATGCTCTTCTGCCTACCTTGGTTGTAACGGTTGGCTATTTGAGTCACTGTTGCCTTTCTATCAGCTCGAACCAGTCTGCCCATTCTCCTCTGACCTCTGGCATCAACAAGGCATTTCCGCCCACAGAACTGCCGCTCACTGGATGTTTTTTCTTTTTCGGACCATTCTCTTTAAACCCTAGAGATGGTTGTGCGTGAAAATCCCAGTAGATCAGCAGTTTCTGAAATACTCAGACCAGCCCTTCTGGCACCAACAACCATGCCACGTTCAAAGGCACTCAAATCACCTTTCTTCCCCATACTGATGCTCGGTTTAAACTGCAGGAGATTGTCTTGACCATGTCTACATGCCTAAATGCACTGAGTTGCCACCATGTGATTGGCTGATTAGAAATTAAGTGGTAACGTGCAGTTGGACAGGTGTACCTAATAAAGTGGCCGGTGAGTGTATATTTACCACCGCAGTTCACTCTTTTAAGTGCAGGAATACGTGACTGAGTTAGTTGGTACCTAGCTGCCTACTTAAGGATCAGGCAGAATAAGTGGAGAGCTAAGTGCGGGGCCCTGTAGACTTATGTACCTGTCTGGCCCTGTGCAGATTAATGTACCTGTGCAGAAATCTGCAGACTTATGTACCTCAGCGGGTCCCTCTTAAAATATATACCTATGTGGGCCTCTGCAGACTTATGTACCTGTGTGGGGCCCTGCTGAATAATATACCTGTGCGGTGCCCTGGAGACTTGCAGTATGTACTTGTGCAGGGGGCCTGATGAGTAAAATAACTGTGCGGGGCCCTGCAGAATTATGTATAGTACCTGTGCGGGCACTGCAGAATTATGTACAGTACCTGTGCAGGTCCTGCAGAATTATAGTACCTGTGTGGGGCCCTGCAGAATTATGTACCTGTGCGGGCCCTGCAGAATTATGTACCTGTGTGGGGGGCCTGCAGAATTATGTACCTGTGCGGGCCCTGCAGAATTATGTACCTGTGTGGGGCCCTGCAGAACTATATACCTGTGTGGGGCCCTGCAGAATTATGTACAGTACCTGTGTGGGGCCCTGCAGAACTATATACCTGTTTGGGGCCCTGCAGAATTATGTACCTGTGTGGGGCCCTGCAGAATTATGTACCTGTGTGGGGCCCCTACAGAATTATGTACCTGTGTGGGGCCCTGCAGACTTATGTACCTGTGTGGGGACCTGTAGAACTATTTATCTGTCTGGGGCCCAGCAGAACTATATACTTGCATGGCGCCCTGCAGAACTATATACCTGTGCGGGGACCTGCAGAACTATATACCTTTGTGGGGTCCTGCAGACCTATGTGTGGACCTGCAGAACTATATACCTCTGCGAGGACCTGCAGAACTATATACCTGTGTGGGGACCTGCAGAACTATATACCTTTGTGGGGCCCTGCAGACCTATGTGTGGACCTGCAGAACTATATACCTCTGCGAGGACCTGCAGAACTATACTCCTGTGTGGGGCCCTGCAGAATTATGTACCTGTGTGGGGCCCTGCAGAATTATGTACCTGTGTGGGGCCCCTACAGAATTATGTACCTGTGTGGGGCCCTGCAGATTTATGTACCTGTGTGGGGACCTGTAGAACTATTTATCTGTCTGGGGCCCAGCAGAACTATATACTTGCATGGCGCCCTGCAGAACTATATACCTGTGCGGGGACCTGCAGAACTATATACCTTTGTGGGGTCCTGCAGACCTATGTGTGGACCTGCAGAACTATATACCTCTGCGAGGACCTGCAGAACTATATACCTGTGTGGGGACCTGCAGAACTATATACCTTTGTGGGGCCCTGCAGACCTATGTGTGGACCTGCAGAACTATATACCTCTGCGAGGACCTGCAGAACTATACTCCTGTGTGGGGACCTGCAGAACTATGTACCTGTGCGGGGCTCCTGTGCGGGGACCTGCAGAACTATGTACCTGTGCGGGGACCTGCAGAACTATGTACCTGTGTGTGGACCTGCAGAACTATACACCTGTGTGAGGACCTGCAGAACTATATACCTGTGTGAGGACCTGCAGAACTATATACCTGTGTGTGGACCTGCAGAACTATACACCTGTGTGAAGACCTGCAGAACTATATACCTGTGTGTGGACCTGCAGAACTATATACCTGTGTGAGGACCTGCAGAACTATATCCAATTCTACCACAGAGGTACTGTAATAGAAGCCTCAGCAGCAGGTCAGTTCATGAAATTTCTTCCATTCTAGATCTTCCACCATAAGTAAGTAGTAATATTAAAAAGGTAATATTAAAAAATAGAAGCATTTAGGAACCACAGCAATCGGCCACAAAGTGAAGACCATGTAAAGTTATAAAGTGGGGTTACCAAGTGCTGAGGTGCATAGTGCAGACAAGTTACCACCTCAATACTTGCAGAGTTTTCTGACATTAAAAACTGCAGAAAATCTGTTGGGAGCTTCATAACATGGGTTTTCATGACCCAGTACAATTCAAGTCTCGAATGGAGTAATGTAAAGCTGCCGACACTGGACTCTAAGACAAAGGAATCGTGTTTTGTGGAGTTACGGACCACACTTCTCTATCTGTCAGTCTGAATGTCAGGAGAACACTGCCTGCTTGTGTACCATGTGTACAGTTTGGGGACACTTAAGGCCCTATTCCACCAACAGATCTGACGACAGATTATCTGCCAAAGATTTGAAGCCAAACCCAGGAACAGACTATAAACACAGAACAGGTCATAAAGGAAAGACTGGATTTCTCCTCTTTTCAGATCCTCTCCTGGGTTTGGCTTCAAATCCTTGGCAGATAATCTGTCGTCAGATCTGTTGGTGGAATAGGGCCTTTAGTTCCAGCTAAGAGATTTGTTAATACTTCAGTATATACCAAGACATCTAGACAATAGATGCTTCCAACTGGGAATTGTTTGGATTCGGCTTTTTCTGTTTCAGCATTACTGTGCCCCAAGGTCCATAACGGCATGGAATGGGGGTTTGATGTAAAAAAAACTTGACTGTATCGCACAGATCCCTGACCTCAATCCCTTTCAAAACACCTTTGGGATGAACTAGGATGGAGATCAGATGCTGGTGGCTCTAGTAGAGTGAGCGGTGATAGTAATCATTGCAAACAGCGCTACTGCGCCTTTAGTGTACTGTATAGTCTAATGTATAGGAAGGTACAGTATATGGCTGTGTGGAGGTTACTGCCTCTGAATCAGAAGCGCTGTAGGCAACTAAGGAGTGAAGACCGCAATTTCTGAGGCAAATATTAGTGGCAGTAAAGAGACCCATGTTGGTCCTTACTGCTGCCACTCAATATATATAATAGGATATACATTCAAAATTATTTTTATTTTAATAAAGGTTTGCATCAAAGTAATATAACTTTATTGGCGCTATACAAATAAAATTATTATTATTATTTTTATTATTATTATTATTATTATTATTATTATTTATTAAATCAGTTTTCCGCATAGTTCTCCAATTATTTTAATCTAGTTTCCCTTTTTAGCCATAGCTCATTTTTAAGTGCGGTTGTCTACTTATGTCAATATGTTTAAAGTTCACAGAATCTTGTCTAATTTGTGAATGGCCCAGCTGGGAAATGTATATTGTGAACAAGATACAGGAGCGTGGATGGGAAGGGGCTATAAAACGCCATCTGGGGTACACTATAACAACAAAATTCTGGATGTTTTGATTTTTTTTTCTATCTAGACATCTGCCGCTGCCTGTCAGGTCATTTATAAGGTGTACGAATAACAGATCGTAGAATCACTAAAGCACAGATACTGTGTATTTCAGACTATGTGTGAGAAGGTAGGGGTGAAAAGAGGAGTAAGGGGCCCTCACTTTATAAGTTGTATGTCTGTGTGAAGAAATATATACAGTGTCGGACTGGAGTGCCTTGGGCCCACCAGGGGAAATCATTCTTGGGGCCCACCCTTCAGCCACCATACTTATCTATGGTAACATTAATAAGGGTCCAGTTACACGGCGTGATTTGGGGCAGTATGGGGCTGCAAACGATTGCTAATCAGCAGGGCAGGAATACACAGAGATGTGCAGCCGACAGCAATGATTTTTACAGCCGCACAAAAGATCAAATCAGCCGACTATCGGGCATTTGCTTGTCAGCTGATCTCTGACACTTTTACATGGGGCTTCCTAGGAGCGCTTGTTACCGATAATTGGCTGGTGTAATTGGGCTATAAGACAATTTCCTTTGTATGATAACACTGTATACTTAGATACAAAAGTCATACAGCTACCAATGACACCAGTATATAAAGAGCAAATATCCCCACACATATTACCGCCATACTGTTACTGACCAGATCCTGTATACTGAGACTGATTTTACCAATAATACCATTATATAGGCGGGAAATATTATCACCATACATATTACCGCCACAATTACCGCCATACTGTTACTGACCAGATCCTGTATACTGAGAGTGATATTACCAATAATACCAGTATACAAGGGGAAAATATTACCGCCACACCACAACCAATACCATCACTATATTGTTACTGACCAAATCTAGTACACTAAGACCAATAAAACACAGTACCGGATTACAAGCAACAAATACCACCACATGCTGACAAATACCACCACATACTGACTAATACCATCACATACTGACTAACGCCACCACTGCTACTGACTAATACCACCACATACTGACTAACACCACCGCTGCTACTGAATAAGATTCACTGTACACAGATCACCATCACCTCATCCAGTCATATAGAGGTAGACACAACTCTACACAGGTTCTATACACCATATACATTACAGTGCAAATATATCAGGTGACTCACAGGGGACGTCTTTTCTGATCGGAGTTCTTCCCTTTTCATCTTCTTCTCCATCTGTCCTGGGCCATAATGAGAACTTCTATGAGCCACGAATCCACAGAATCTGCCAGACAAACATATTAGGCTCCTCACTATGTCACCATCCTCATCTCTCTACAAACTGCACATCTGTATTGGCCCCTGTACGCCCTCAATCTATATATATATATATATATATATATATATATATATTCCTTACAGTATATGGTCCCCCCTCTGTTGTCTCCCTTATAAATGGCACCCCATATTGTCCATCCCCATATAGGTACCCCCCTTATGCTGTCCATCCCCATAAATATAGCCCCCTCAAGTTGTCCTTCTTCAATATAGATATCCTCATGTCCATTCACCCAATATGGCCCCCTCATGTTGTCGATTCCTCTGTAATAGCCCCCTCATGTTGTCCACCCCCCCATAGCCCCCTCATGTTTTCCATCTCCCCATAGCCCCCTCATGTTGCCCATCCCCCCATAGCCCCCTCATGTTTTCCATCCCCCCTATAGCCCCCTCATGTTGTCCATCCCCCCTATAGCCCCCTCATGTTGTCCATCCCCCCATAGCCCCCTCATGTTGTCCACCCCCCATAGCCCCCTCATGTTTTCCATCTCCCCCCTATAGCCCCCTCATGTTGTCCATCTCCCCCCATAGCCCCCTCATGTTGTCCATCCCCCCATAGCCCCCTCATGTTGTCCATCCCCCCATAGCCCCCTCATGTTGTCCATCTCCCCCCTATAGCCCCCTCATGTTGTCCATCTCCCCCCATAGCCCCCTCATGTTGTCCATCTCCCCTCTATAGCCCCCTCATGTTATCCATCTCCCCCTATAGCCCCCTCATGTTTTCCATCTCCCCCTATAGCCCCCTCATGTTGTCCATCCCCCCATAGCCCCCTCATGTTTTCCATCTCCCCCTATAGCCCCCTCATGCTGTCTATCTCCCCCCTATAGCCCCCTCATGTTGTCCATTTCCCCCCTATAGACCCCTCATGTTGTCCATCCCCCCTATAGCCCCCTCATGTTGTCCATCTCCCCCTATAGCCCCCTCATGTTGTCCATCTCCCCCTATAGCCCCCTCATGTTGTCCATCTCCCCCCTATAGCCCCCTCATGTTGTCCATCTCCCCCCTATAGCCCCCTCATGTTGTCCATCTCCCCCCTATAGCCCCTCATGTTGTCCATCCCCCCTATAGCCCCCTCATATTGTCCATCTCCCCCTATAGCCCCCTCATGTTGTCCATCCCCCCTATAGCCCCCTCATGTGTCCATCTCCCCCCTATAGCCCCCCCATGTTGTCCATCTCCCCCCCCATGTTATCCATCTCCCCCCCATGTTGTCCATCTCCCCCCCCCATGTTGTCCATCTCTCCCCCATGTTGTCCATCTCCCCCCCATGTTGTCCATCTCTCCCCCATGTTGTCCATCTCTCCCCCATGTTGTCCATCTCCCCCCCATCATGTTGTCCATCTCCCCCCCCTCATGTTGTCCATCTCTCCCCCATGTTGTCCATCTCCCCCCCTCATGTTGTCCATCCCCCCCCCCATGTTGTCCATCTCCCCCCCCATGTTGTCCATCTCTCCCCCCTCATGTTGTCCATCTCTCCCCCACCCACCTCATGTTGTCCATCTCTCCCCCACCCCCCTCATGTTGTTCATCTCTCCCCTCCCCTCATGTTGTCCATCTCTCCCCCACCCCCCTCATGTTGTCCATCTCTCCCCTCCCCTCATGTTGTCCATCTCTCCCCCACCCCCCTCATGTTGTCCATCTGTCCCCTCCCCTGATGTTGTCCATCTCTCCCCCACCCACCTCATGTTGTCCATCTCTCCCCTCCCCTCATGTTGTCCATCTCTCCCCACCCCCCTCATGTTGTCCATCTCCCCCCTATGATAAAAAAAACTAAACCGAAACACAACTCACCTGTCAACACGCCCCCTCGTCGTTGGTCTCTTCTTCTCTGTTCCCCGACAGACGAGCAGCTCCTGGTCCTGGACAGCGCCATCAGCACTGAGCTCCGTGCGCGCCGCAGCGGCTGGGACTTCCGGTATGCGCTACGTGAACCGGAAGTCCTAGCAGCCGCACCGCGCACAGAGCTCAGTGGTGATGACGCTGCCGGGACCAGCAGCTGCTCAACTGTCGGGGCGGCGGCGGCAGCACCCTTGTGATCGCAAGCAGATGCTTGCGATCACAAGGAAGGGAAGGTGCAGGCCAGCTACCGGCGGCTGAGTGGGCCCCCCAGGAGCACGGGGGCCCCCGCTGCGGGGGGACTGTGCTCCCTGACTGGGGGGCGGGGCCTACTCCTGCTCGGGGCCCACCGGGGGTTTCACCGGTCCCCCGGTGGCCCAGTCCGGCCCTGAATATATATATTAGTGGTGCCCTGGATTATGAGCATAATTCGTTCTGGGACGGTGCTTGTAATCCAAATCCACTCTTAAACCACAGCAAATTTTCCCATAAGGAATCATAGAAATGCAGACAATTGGTTCCACACCCCATAAATAATGATTTATTATTATTAATAACATATAAATCTTATGAAACAAACATTCAGAAACAGCAGAATATGTGATATTATAAGTTACTGTACAGTAATGGAGAGGATGGGAAACACAAGGACTGACAGAGACTGCAGGGAGCATGAAGGAATGAGCAGGACAGATGTGGGCACATACATGCAGCGCTCTCTGTCCAGGGAGAGAGGGGTAACAGGTATGGAGAGATTACCCCCACAGTCCTGTCCCCTGATGTAAGCCCCAGCCTGAAGTGGATCTGCAATGATTTTGAAGGTGAGGGAGACTCCCTGGGTCAGAGTACAGGGCTGTAGACCCCGCTATGCAGGCCATGCCCCTCCCCCTCCCACCCAGTACAGGAAGCTCTTACACCAAAGCAATGCTCTTAAACCAAGTTACTGTTAAACCAAGGTACAACTGTATATACAGTATATATATATATATATATATATATATATATATATATATATATATTCACGCTTGACTGTGCCAGCGAAGGAACGGCTGGAGGGAAGAGAAGAATGTGTGATACAGAGACGTGTGTGTGATGTTTGGGAGGTTGAGAGAATAGGACTGTAGGGGAATGGAAGACGAGTGCGTGAGACAGACACATTGTAAAAGAGGGGAGGGGAGAGAGTGACAAGCAACTTGGAAGAACAAGAGAACAGGGACAAGTATGAATGAGGAAAATCTGATCTCTTGAGAGGAGCAAACAAGACAAAAAGGCAAAAAAGATGGGATAGGGATATCTGGATTCTTGTATGAAAGTACCCATAGGTTTAGTTGTGCTGGTTATACAATGAGGACAAACAAAATAATGGACAAGGAAAGGAAGAGGAAGATGTTACTAATCCCTACATTACTATTCACATGCTGTTAGATACACAGAGCGGAATTAGAAGGATGAATCTGCCCTGCTGTGTGGTGCATGCTGCCCACCCATCTACATGTAGACATGTAATAATATGGTGAAGATGACAATAATACTGTATGCAGATCTACACTGACCTAGCAATGTGCACAATGAATGGGTTACACTGCAGGTTCATTCTATTAGTAATGACTGTTCTGTTGTGCATTGGTTTTGCTTAATACAGTAACCATGGTGTTCACGGGCAAGAATGAAATGAAAAGACAATAATATTACAGAATCTGATAAGGGAATAACATACTGTTTTGTAACAATGGCACTTGTTCGGGGGGGGGGGGGGGATATATTAGGCAGCAAGGGGGCAAGCAGTTCCTGAAGTACTGTAGACATGTTGCAAGTGGAATAAAAAGTGCAAGTGAAAGGATCTGAGTGACTCTGACCAGGGCTAAATGGTACTGATTAGAAAAATGGTAAAATATGGACATGGAGAGAAAGGAGCTGCTGCACCTCACATCCATGGCTGACACTAATGCCTCTTGGCTGCATTTAAAAACCAATGCCAGGATGTTGGTATATAATTTGATCAAATCATATTACCTCATGTACCACGTGCAGGTCCCCTGGCCCACATGAGTCCCTACACTAAATCAACACTGTCGGTCAGCGACCGCCAACTCCGCATGGCAAGTGACAACAGGGGAGGGGGGGAAGGGTCCAGAACAGCCCTGCAACCCCTATGTCATAGGACCAAACCCACTGGGCCCCCGATACCTTGTTCACGCTTGTGTTGCTTTAGCAGCCGCCTTCTCCGCCGGTGGTGCCTGCGGGGTGTGGGGGGGCCCAGTGGATTTGGTCCTGTGACACTGAGGCTGCAGGGCTGTTTTAGGGCCCCCCATGGCTTGCTTCAATGCCCTGTGCTCAATTCTATCCACCTTTAGCTGCTTGATTGCCAATCATTAGACAAGCGACACAAGAAATACTTTGAACCCCTAAAATATAAAATAATTTGATTTTTCTAAGTAAATTAGGAAGAACATCATTATTGGCTTAAAATCCCTTTTAAGTCTGATCCTGGTGATCATAGCTGACGGCCTCTGAGAAAGGCATGGGCACAGCTGCAGAGCTCACATGTGCTGGACATGAACTATCCTTCTCCACCCTGTTCTATTATGGGAAGGGGTTTATTAGTTGCCATTTTGGGCAATACCTTTTTATTGGAATGGCCCTGATGACCAAAACATGTTCCTTTTGGCCCCAACAAAGGGGAAATAGAGCAATATGTGCTCTTTGTAGCCACCACCTTCTCTGACAAATAGATGAAGATCCTAAACTGATTCTATTAATTCAGAGTTTACTTATAGCGTATTTGAAAATTATTTTTCTAAACCAGACATTTGGGTCTCCATCGATCTCGAGTACATCTATCCCTTTCTACTTGCCCCAAAGCCAAAGAGGTCAGTGCTTGGAACCTAAATTATATCAGAGATTAAAATAGGAAACTGGAGCACATCCAGCGCCCTGTCAAATCACCGAGAACCCTTTATTCTGGGAATACACCACAGAATAGAGCTCCATTGTGTCTGCTAAACTATCTGGATATTTTAGGATTTTATGAACACAATATGCAGCTTTTATGGTGAATATATATAGTGTCACATTTACCGACTATCCTTGATTTTACTGGCGAGTCTCTCTTTGCCCCTGACCTCCTTTATCTATTTTTTACTGCAGAACTTGTCACGTTCTGTACTCTGAATGTGATTGTCAGAATCTATCACTTGTATGTCGTATACCTTCAGATTTATTAATGGTGTGTATATAAAATACAGTAAAGCTGAATTATGGTTGAGCTTAGAGGTCATGTCACTTTGGGAGGTGTCTGCTTAGAAGAGGCCATAAAAATGAACAAAAATGTAGATTTTTTTTCCCTTTTCTTTGCTCGTCCTCTAAAGTTCACACATCCCTGAATCGTGATGTGTAAAATAGATTCTAACTTTGGTAAAAAAAAAAAAAAAAATGTATGGCACTTAAAGTGAATGTACCAGCAGGTACATTGCTTTAAGATTTTTACATGAATAGACCGGTGGCGCCAGTCTATTCTCAGTCACCAGCCTGACCTAAGCGCTGGAGGTGGACCCGCCTGCCCTCAGTGTGACGTTCTGCCTTCCCTTCTGTAATTCCATAAGAATCAATGGAGCAGCATCACAGAGGGGAGGGGTTTCATCAAACTGGGGGCCGGCTGGCCTGCCTTCAGTGTTTTAGGCTGAGACGGTGACTGGGATTAGACTGGTGTTATACTGGGCCGTGGTTCAAACAAAGGACCATGGCATCAGCGCTGGTCTATTTATGTAAAAATCTTAAAGTGATGTACTGGCTGATACATTCGCTTTAAATTGATTTTATGTTTGCAGATGTTCTTCTTCCTGGACATGCAACTAGATTTTATATCATAAATGACTTCAGCCTATCCAGAGCCATACTAATGTACTTCATGCCAAATAGGTTTGCAAATCTTAAAAAAATGTAAAACTACAACATGTAAAAGCAATTTATAATTGCTTTTTAATATCGAAATGAGATCCAAAAGCGCAGGGGGTGTTTTTTTCCCATGGATACAAAAGGCCAACTGTGTACATCCCATGGCTTGCCTGAAATGCCCTGTGCTCAATTCTTTCCACCTCCAGCTGCTTAATTGCCATCCATTAGGCCTTACCCTCAACTATCTGCCTCCTGAGATAAAATTTCATGTAAATGCTCTGCTTGGAGACGCCTCCTTGACACTTTACTCCAGAGAATTAAAGCATTTTTTTACATTCTAGAAGCATAAACAGATAAGGACCGTGGCCCCAGCATCCCCACGCTGGCGCCGGTCTATTTATGTAAAAATCTTAAAGCAACATACCTGTTGTTTTAAATTGATTTTATGTATGCAAATGTTCCTTGTCCTGATTGTGTAACTTGATTTTATATCATTAGCTTTAGTATCTTACAACTTCATAAATGACATCAGCCTATCTGGAGCCATACGAGTCTACTTCATACCAAATAGGTTTGCAAATCTTAGAAAAATGTTAAAACTACAACTTGTAAAAGCAATTTATGCAGCAAATCGGAGATGTGGACAAAACAGTGGAGTTGTCACTCGTAGCATATTCTAGCATTTCCTATAAGCACCAATCTGAGCTATGGCTACCAACTCCACTCTATGTCAGTGTTCGTCTTTCTGTATGAGGCTTATTATCCTTATCTACAAAACAAGACACGCACTGTAGCTTGTGAAAAAGTCTATTGCTGAAAGTCTTAGGATATAAACTTTTGATCATTCTCACTTCCTAATATACCGAGTGACTTGTAAGGTTTGGAAATTATTGCACTGTAGGCATTTTCATTTACACAGGACCAGCCTATTACCAGATGAAAGACTTTGCCTTTTACAGTGCTGTACGTTTTTCAAGAGTACGGCAATTTTGTCAGCAGTTTGCAGTTTTCGCTAAGGGGGCACAGTTGTGTATAGGGGTCAGCGATACATTTTAAAAAGAGAACACTTCCTCAGATCTGTGAATAACATTACGCTAGGATTTCTATGTAACATAATAGGTTCCATTATAAAACTTTAAAAGTAAAGATTCGGGGGGTTGTCAATGTCTCACAATAGAGCATAGGCATGTAATAGGGGGGAGGGTACCCTGCCAGAAATGAGACCAGACTGTTGATGCATTACATGGATAGCCATTGATTTTAATGGACAGCATTTATTTCCACAATTACCTCTGCAGTTGCTGAGCGGTATAGACAAAGCATCTGTATCCATAGACATGATTTTACCCAGGAATACAGCTAATTGGTGGGGGATTTGGAAACCAGACCTGTTGTGGTTAGCAGATCGCTGTGTCCTTCCTTTGCCCTTAGTAAAGTCTCAAAGGATCTCTAGCTAAATCTAATGGCAGCTACTCTGTCTTGAATCTTGTGCATCTGGAAAACATGGAGGGGGGCGGGTTCTGGATAGGGCAAAAATAATAGCACACAGACTTGTGATTTTAAATGCCGCAATGAAAACTTTACAGCCGAAATTTATTGAGACAGCTCAGATGTCTCTCAAATATAATAGATAGAAGAACTGTCTCAGTATGTATGAGAGATTTCACTTCGTCCACTGCATCAGTGGGGGTTAACTACAAGACCAGTGCATCATTGGGGCTTACCTACAGGACGGGGTGCACCATTGGGGGTTAACTGCAGGACAGGACCAGGGGCACCATTGGTGATTAACTACAGGACCAGGGCAACATTAGGGGTTAACATCAGGACAAGGGGCACTATTGGTGGTTAACTGAGGACAACACCAGGGCACTATTAGAGGTTAACTACAGGACCAGGGCACCATTGGATGTTAACTACAGGACCAGGGGTATCATTAAAAGTTAACTACAGGACCAGGGCACCATTGGGGGTTAACTACAGGACCAGGGCACTATTGGTGGGAAACTGCAGGACAAGACCAGGGCACTATTGGGGGTTAACAGCAAGACCAGGACACCATTTTGGCCTAACTGCAGGACCTTATTTTTGGACATGAACCCTCTAAATTGTACAGTGCTGTAGAATATGCCACCACTATTTAAGGAAATAGTATTAATATTATTATGCCAGAAGATTTAATGGATGAGATAAAACCTCTCCTACATACTGACATAGTTTTTCCATCTACTACGTCTACTAGAGAGACATCTAAGCTCGGACTAGATGATATCTCGAGATAAATCACTTTAATTTATTGTATACAGATAGGACGCTGAGCTCCAATCTCTGCGGCTGTATGGAGGTAAGAGGAATAAGATTCAATTTGCATTTGAAAATATAGAGCAATGATACGAAGCAAAGCAGAAAGGTGATCTGCCGCAGCTATGTGAGCGTAGATTAGTCACCTTGACTGCTTAGATGATAGGTAATGAAAGATGTGATGACTTTGTAGATAACCTACAGTAGATTTGTTTAGAGCTAGACTTATGAAGCCTGGATTTAAGTTATGTCCTGCTCATGCCCGATACTGTTACCATTGTTCTTCTTAAAGGGAATATGGAATCGGAAAATTATCTACTGTTTGAATCAACTACTGTTTGAATTTTTACTATATTATAGAATAATCTTGAGATCGTAACATTTTCAGTTTAGCTGCTAGGCCTGAAACTAAGGTGATGCTTCTGTTCTGTACAGATTACTTGCTAGCTATGTCCTCATTTATCATTACATACAAGAGAGAATTCACCAAAAACCTAGCGGCCTTTCTGGCTGAACTCCTATGTGCAGATGGGAGAGACTTCCAAAAGGTCAACCATCACTGCAGCCTCCACCAGTCTGGGTTTTGTGGAAGAGTGGCCAGAAATTAGCACCTAGAGGACTCTTAGACTGTGAGAAACACAATTCTTTGATCTAAAGAAACCGTATTTTATGTTTGGCCTCCATTCTAAGTATCATGTCTGGGTGAAACTAGGCTCTGCTCGCCATCTGCATAAAACCATATTTAGCATAAAGCAATAGGGTCTCCTCCTTCCCCACGGACCGGGAAGGCTTCAGTAATCAAATGCGGCAGGTTCGTGAATGTTCGAGTTCAATCGAACCTAGGATTTCCCAAAGTTTGATAAACTCTATAAAGCATGTGGTGGCAGTGTCATGCTGTGGGAGTTTTCCTTCAGTGACTGGGACTGGGAGACTGGTCAGAGATGCAGGAAAGCTAAATCTAAGTTATTGTTATTAAAAAGCAGACTAGGCCAACAAGACAGTGACCCAAGGTACACACCCAAGTCAACGGCTTAAGGCACTATTACATGAAGCGATTATCGGCCGTATTCCGTATACCAACCGTTACTGCGGGTAATTGCCTTGTGTAATAGAAGTTGTCTTTCAACAGGCTGAAACGGCAACGAACAGCCTAGCAACGATCTGCCGTCGTTCCACGTAAAGTAGACTGCCGCTTTCTTGTATGGGCTGCCTGGACGATCACCCAAGCAGCCCCCCTTGGCCCCCCGGCTTTTACCCGCTCCTCCTCGCTCGCTTTCAGTGCGTGTAATAGTGCCAGCAGTGGGCGGGGGAATGAGGAGCAAGTACTGACAGATCAGTACTCGCATGCTCTCCACATCGCCCCATGTAATAGGGACTTTAGGGACAATCCGACATGAACCCAATTGAACCTTTTTGGAAAGAACTGTCCCCAACAGTCCCCAACAGTCCCCATCCAGCGTGTCAGAGAGTGCAAGGATCTGCAAAGAAGAATGTCAGAAAATCCCCCAGTCCAAATGTGTAAGCCTTGTGCCATCATACCCAAGAAAGCTGTAGGCTGTAATCACTGCCAAATTGGCTTCAACTACGGCGGAGTAAAAGGTCAGAATATTTTTGACAAAGCAAGATTTAGTTTTTCCTAAAATTCTGTTTCCACTGGTCATTATGGGGTAGTGAGTGCAGAAGGGTGTAGGGAAATGATTTTTTTAAAAAATATATGTGTATTAGCACAAGGCCACAATAAAGCGAAATCAGAAAAAAGTGAAAGGGTCTGAAGACTTTCTTAATACACTGTATGTCCACAGATTCTGTTTTACGTGTTTATTTACACAGTTAGGCCATGTTCACACAAAGTAAGTTTTGAATTATTCACTGCCATTGTTGCTGATTCAAAACTTAAGTGCACTGCAGGCTGAGGGAATCCTGGCCAGAGTGTATACACATAGTATACATATTTATTGACAAGCCTGAAAGTCACAAGCCTGGAGAGTGCGGCTCTGGCCGCACTCTCCATTGTCAGCTATGATAAATTGGGATGCGGGTGCACATGGATGCACCCGCATCCCAATTCAGCACAAAGGAAGATAATCCGGACGGTACTGCACTACCAGCCGGAATGATCTTCAGTAACACCCGCTGTTCTGTGGCCTGGCCGGGTGTTTTACGCTGTGTGAACATAGCCTCAGGCTATGTTCACACTGCATATGTTTCCGGCCGCATTTTATACGCTGCCGTACATGTGCGGCTGAAACTACGGGCGTGGGAAAAATAGACATGCGGCCGGATGCATACTAACCACGAACATACGCCCGTAGTACAGTTATGCTTCCTAGCTTGTTTCGAAGCGATCTGAAACAGGTCATTTACTTGGAAATCAGCCCAATAAAACTCACGGAACCTTTTGGATCGAAAAATCAAGTTCAATTTGGCTGAAATAAGTACTTTGTACGGGACCGCATGGAAATCCACGGCCGTGAGTTTCAACATTTCCGTCCTCAAACAATGGTCGTGTTCATTTTTCATGGCGCCGTATACGATCTGGCCGTAAGCTCATACGTAGTGTGCATTGTGCGGGCGTATATCGTATACTTTCAAGCGAACGCATCAACCTCAAAACTGCGTGTGTATATTCGCGGTTCGCATCGGAAACATACGCAGTGTGAACATAGCCGTATACTGCAACCACAATGAATATACTTTTATGATTTGTTTATAGCAGTTTGGTTCTATAAACTTGTCAATTCATTAGAGTTATGGGCTGGGGATTGAAGGCAATTGACTACAGTTGGGTACATCAGGGATCGCATTGGAAATGGGAAATTTCCTGGCTGTCCTGGCAGATTTTCCAGCCTATTGTCCCTGCTAATAGAAAGGTTATCATGCAATTCAGTAACATTTTATGTAATGTACTACCAAATGAGGTCTGGGAGGCATATTCACAGTATTCTTCAGCCCATTTAATCAATACTGTCCATGCTTAGGGAGAAAAAGGCACAGTGACAATGAGAAGGGAAAAACAGAGGCAGAGTTGATGCATTTATCTGTCTTATTAAACAATAGCGCAGCGAGTTCATTCATTCCTTTCATCTCCTTGGCTCATGTCCCTCAATGCTAGCAGCTTTGCTGTGTTTATCATGTTCTTTTTTAACATCTTTTCCAATTTTCCTCTTCTGATCATCTCTACAGAACAGGAACGATCTACAATTGGCATATAACTTTTCTAATGGAAGCAGATCACTTGTTACTTGTTACTTTCTCTGGCAGAACATGACCTACAAAAGTTTCAGAGTATTGAGAGAACCCATCGAGTGTCTTATACACTGAACATTCTGGGACTCGCTGCTTCATAATTTCTGCCCAAATGGCGCTTTGCTACTTCTACTGGGATTTATGTTTAAAGCTTCCTTTTTTTCAGGATTTTAAACCCAGCTGTGTTATCCATGTTTCTTCTTTCTGGCATAAGCTCTCTTTTTTCCTGAGGGTATGAATCTGCTGCAGACACAACTGCCCATTCTTCGAGTGTCACAAGAGAAACCTCTGTTTTAAGGGGAATGTACGGCCAAGGAGTACGACCCCTAATTCTCTTAGTCTGGGAATTTCTTTGACATTTTACTAAAATTTCCCGTAACTTACTGGGACATTTTGGAAAATAACATACAGGCTTTGGCGTGAGAAACAGTAGTGGATTGTAATTAGAAAGACCAGCGATAGCATAGTTATAACACAGTCATGATGATAATTTAAGAATATTAAGGCCATTCTTATATACTGTATACTGTACTGTGAAATGTCTCTGTAAGCCTGTCTCACATGCAGTTACCTGTAAATGACCAACCAAGCTGCTGGTGTATGTCGCCTGCTCTGATAAGAACCTACAGTATATACTGAACACCAGTTTATTGCCCCTCTTTACCCCTTTCTGTAGTATCATGTGCCTCTTATCTTAGCTCTTCTTTCTGTCTCAGAAGGGATTGTGTTTCACATGCAGAGCAGCAACCAGCATATTGTACAGTGGCTTAGTAGAAAGTAATGTCCAGGGTTGCCAATCCATCCAACCAATCATTGATCGATTGAGGTCACTGTTATCGCTAGTGATTGGCTGAATGAGCATTTTATGCAAGTCGAAATGGGCACCATGAGAACTGCAGCAGTGAGGAGAGGAGTAAGCCCTAGTGCCTGAAAGGAGAGGCCGTATAGGTGGGTTGGTCCCTAAAGCCATTTAAAAGAAAAAGGATCGGAATTCATATATTTTTAATACTATTAAAGGCATACTCCAGTATAAGAAAATTATATTAAAATAAAATAAATAAAAAACCTCCCCTCCCCCCCCCCCCCCCGACTTCTTGTAGACCATACATCATCCTCTGGTGTTAGTGGAGGCTTGGCTGGATCTTGTCTCTGAGCTCTAAGCCTCTGACCAGCCTCTCCAAGCTCCATCTCCGTTATATATAGATACATATATCTTTATTTGGGCATTTAGGCTGTGTTCCCATATGGTAGTTTTTTGTTTTTTTTTCACTTGGTGTTTTAACTGCAATTTTTCTGCTATTTTGGTGAAATCAGCCTTGAGGAGAGGGAGGTGTGATTACAACATGCTGCCTTATTCTGGTGTATGAAGCAGCAGGTACTACAACCTCACTGTGGAATAGCTTGCAGTGAAATGACATGTCCTGTAACAGCTTTGGGTGGGGAACTGGCAGGAGTGCTGGGGGAGGGAAGTAGGCAGGGTGGGAGGGCTGTGATGGAGAGCTAAGGGAAAGCAATGCATCCTGAGACTTGTAGTACTAAACAACTACTCAACCAGGAAGTACATCCACAAAATACAAAACTAAAGCCTCTATTCCACGGGCCGACTGTGAGGAGCAAACTAGCGCCATTACACGCGGCGGCAGCGAGCAGTCAAGTGCAGGAGGGGCCGTGGGGAGGGGCTGCCCGGGTGAGGCTAGATCATCCAGGCAGCCCATAGAGGATAGTGGCGGTCTGTTGCGGCTCCTATTCCACGGAGCGACAGCAGCAGATCGCTGCTATGACAGTCATTTGTTTTTCAACATGGTTGAAAGGCAAAGGACTGCAACGATCAGCCGACATGAACAATGTCGGCTGATCGTTGCCTTCTATTCCACGGGACAATTATCATCCGTAACGGCCGATATCGGCCTAATACGTCCGTTAATCATTCCGTGGAATGGGGCCTTAAGACCCCTGAAGCATTAAGCTTTTTCAGCATATTTATTATGTTTTTTACCTGATGTCAGAGTGGCCCTTTAAAGGGGTAGTGCGGCGTTTCAAAATTATTCACTTTATAACACTCATTACAAAGTTATACAACTTTGTAATGTATGTTATGTTAGTGAATGGCCCCCTTCCCCGTGTCCCCCCCCCCCCACGCTAGACCCGGAAGTGTGATGCACTATACTCACTAACTTTGTATAACTTTGTAATGTGTGTTATTTAGTGAATAATTTTGAAACCCCTTTAAGTGGTAATGAATCATCTTGATTACCATGTAGCAGAGAGCAGTTTGTAGTTTATTGGTGGATTTACTGTAAGTACATGGAAAGCAAATGGCAGCGATGAGTATGGCTGTTTGATATTATGAAGAAATGCTATAAAACTTCTCGGAGTAGTTAGGGATGTGCTGTTGGCAGAAGACTGACAGCAAGCTGCTGTAAAATGACATGGCAATGAAACAAGGTAGTATCAGAGAGATACAGGTCTGTACAAGTAGATGTGCTACCAGCTGATTATGACAAATATATTGAGGCCAGAGGACCATGTGCAAGTGATGGGTCAACAAAGTACAAGTCAATTTAATTGAGGCTGGAAATACAGAAGAAACAGAAATACCTAAACCCCAAGTCTGAGCTTCAATAAGTACGTCTATTATCCATTTCCTTTCATGACATTGAAAAATGAATAACTTGTACCTAATGGACATTTTGACGGGAAATTAAATGAAAGTGTGATCTTTGATGCATAGGCTCAACATATCATGCAAACTGCACAATGATGTAGTCAGACAATACAAAGCAATCTCGCTACACGAGACCAATGTTTAATTTATACGTTGTACAGCGAAATGTAATCGTATATGGCAGAATGTAAGGTAAGCTCAAAGCAAGGAGACATAAATGGTTATATACATAGGATTGGCGGCGCACAGATAAGCAGGTATACGCTATTCACTCTATATACGGAGGATAATGTTTACCTGCTCACTCGTATGGTGATGTTAAAGGAGACAATTTCGAGGCTGTAATGATGGCATATGGCAGGATCCATAGGATAGGGGAAACAAAGTGCTAGCTTAGGGTCAAATCGCCTGTATACCTATTGATCCTTAGAACAAAGATGCAATAACCCACAATAAATGGGGTGCTCAGAGCAACCGGGTGTCCAGTCATTCTCTATGGAGCTGCAAAACACCTTAGAGCACTGAATTTTTTCATAGAGAATTAATTGAGCGTTTAGGCACACTGAATGCATCTCCATTTTCTGATTCGGTGGGGATCTGCGTAATTGGACCCCCAGCTAACAGTTTGTAATCCCCTATCCTATGGCTAGGGGATATCAAGCTCACATCAGCATATAACCCCTTTAAATACAATGTCCCTAAAAAAGTAATAAAAAATCATGCTTGACTATTTAGGCTATGTTCACACAATGTATAAACAACCGATCAAGGAACAGCGGCCATTGTTTTTATAAAAAGTACATTGTGTGAACATAGCCTTAGAGTGTGTTGGTATGAGATATATATTTTTATACATACATGAGTTTCCTCTCCTGGCGGAGCCCCACCTAAGTATCACCGGGATGCTAGTCATTCACTGATTCGGCATACATAATTTAGTAGACTATAAAGAAATAATGTTTTACTTCTCAAAGAAAATGCTTTTATTTTAAGAGTGTAATATAATTTCATGCATCATCCCCAAAATAGTTTTATTTTAGTATAGACTGGCACATCTAAGCTGACATGTTCCTTTTTTGTTCTAGTTAACATAAATGACTTAAGGGGACAATGCTTTGACAAATAGTCTATTCGTCTCTGACTATGAAATGAGTCTCCACCTGTTCTCTTTAGTGTGTTCAGCTTTTTGTAAAATGAAATACTTTGAGGCTTGGTGCATTGCGTACTATAGTATGGTGCTCTATTCTGCTGTATGAGAATAGGAGTATGTTACCATCACATGGATCCTTAAAGGGAAACTAGGCCAACCCTCAGCGCACCAACCCATCCTCCTCATTGCCCCTCCAAGTCCAATATTTACATTTTCAAATCTATTAACATCTTTACAATGATTGTTTTACTGATTTGTCTCTTGACTGCAAAATGAAGCAACTTTCTAAATAGTTTTTATTTAATATTTCCTACCATTTCGCTTCTACTCAGAGGAAGATAAACCCATCACCATGGCATACCTGTGCCCGACTTATGGAGTTCTAATAGACTGAAAGTGTTCTATTCGGGACTATATTTGGTAGATTTCTAAACATATGCAGTTTTCTGTGGTATTGGAAAGTACAGACGGCCCAGTTTTAGTTCAGACATGTACCAAATGTAGTCATGGCCCAATTAAATTGATGGATCCGTTGTGGATATGCCACTATATACATTGGCGTACTTTTAGTTTACATGTAAACATAAGCTATAAACAGTTATGAATCAATGTAGTTTAGAGAGAGGCATGCACAAGCTATAACAAAACATATATCCATGTTAGATCTCATTACTGCCAAGAATTTTTAATAGTTCTAATAGTTCTGCTGTATGGTTCTGTAAGAAGATGCTCAAAATTGATTTTTTATTTATTTTAAAGTAGATCGATAAGTGGCCCATCCTAAGAGTGCAGTTGAGACTATGGTATACTTTATAGTATACTGTATGTCATTCATACCAATACAAAGTACTTATAGATTTCTTGCTTAACAAAAACTATAACTATCATCGCAGTGTCCCAGAACTCATGTGTTACTACTGCCAAGTATATATGTATGTAGGATGGCACTGTTGTTATGTTTATTACAGGGTTTAATCTGGAGATGAGGATGTAGTACTGCATTTGATCAGTAGATGTCACTCTATGTTCTTCTTTTACAGCAAGCGTAAGCTGAGGTCTGTATAAGGGTTAATGTATTACTGTCCCTAAGCACTTTCTGTATGCCACCTGTTAGAGGAAATGGCCAACCACCTCCCTGTTTCTGGGCCTATCACAACCCTGCCAAAACTTTCTTGACTAACCAATCCTGTGTCAAGTTACTGTACCTCAGGCTCCTCTCCACCAATAGGAAGCCACCAAAAAGTCTAGTCAGTCCCAGTCTGAGTGTGTTCCAGTTTCCCCAGATCCAATTCAGCTGACTTTCTCAGGCCATTAAGGTAAATAGAGTGGCACTGCGGTTGTTTGACTGCCATCCAGTCAGATGGGAGCCTGGGACCTGCATTCCAGCGATCAGACACTCTTTGCCTATCCTGTGTATAGGTGACGGGTGTTATTGGTGTCAAAACACCTTGATCTTCTGACAAAAGTTGGGGTGCCAGATACGACAAGACAGCTTTTGAGGTCCTATGGAGTTCATACCTTCATAAGACAGAGCTGTCTTCACGGCTATGTTTTAATGTTATGGCTGATCCGCGTATGAAGCACTTTGAGTTCAGAGATGGATTATACAGTGTTTATTTAGTGACAGACTTATAAGTCAAAGGTCCCACAGTTTTAAGAGTTGAAATGTAGGTTGAATAATCCGTGGAGAAATCAGATAAAGTTTTACAGCCAAGGAGGATTTTTGCACATCTAAAGGCTAATCTGGATAGAGTTCAATTGGCCGACTGCTTTACTTCAGTGTATTAAAGTAGAGAGAGCGTGCATGTAATAGTCAAATAATGTTTTCCTCCTGAATATAGTGGATGTATATTTGGCATAATGTTTCATAACAATTGGAACCAATTTATTGTTGTTGTTTGTGTTTATAAAATTAGTATCAGTATTATTATTATTATTATTATTATTATTATTATTATTATTATCATCATCATAGTCTTTGTCGTATTACTAATGCCTGTAAATTATAAAATACATTTTTATATTACATAGTGGTATAAAATATAAAATAAGTATATAGTGGCTTTCTCCAATGATATTTTTGTATAATGTAAAACTTCAGGGACATTACACCAATTTTCTGGCATATAAAATCTCCAAACTTTGGAATAAATTACATTTGGATGTGTGACTTTTTTGTTTTTTTGCACAGGTCCTCATGAGCCAGTGCAGTGTACTTGCCCCTGGCTTACATTTGGAAGCCAGCTTATGGACTACACAGTGAAATTTCTAGGACTACTGATTGATTGTAACTATAGAGCAGTCCACGAGGTTTCATAAAGCTTTATGTATCGTTTGACACTCTATAGCTTAAAATGAATCAGTAGCGCTACAAAAACTCACAGTGTAGCCGTAATTGTGAGCACTAATAATAGTCGAGGCCCATGCAACTATCGCCGTGTCTAAGTAGTAGTGTTGAACGAGCACTAAAACGCTTGAGTGCTAGTTACTCATGTCGAGCATTTTTTAATGCCAGAGTGCTGAATTCGAGTGATAAACTCCACTGAAATCAATAACCAGGGGGCCTCTGCTCAGCATAATGGAGGCTGCCTGGTTCACCTTTAAGTAACCTATTTCATTTATACATTCTTATTTTTGTATATTTCATCCTTTAAGGGGTGTTTAAACCAAATATATAAAAATTTGAACGAAAACATGCAATAGGTTTCTGCAAGACACATTAGAACTCCGGCGGTATGCCGGCAGTTGCTGGCTTACCTCCGGAGTTCTAATATGTCTTGCAAAGACATTGCATTTTTTTGTTCTAAATTTTGTATATTTTGTTTGCACATCCCTTTCAGGGACAAAATATACAAAAATTAGAACAAAAAAATGCAATGTGTTACTGCAGCCAGATTGTTCAGACATCAGTTATTGAAGGCGCATGATCACAAGGTGCTCGATCGGGCATTGAGCATGCTCATTCAACACTACTAAGTAGTCCGACTTGCGTGAAAACGCCGCTTATGCTGAGAAAAATACAGAAACCATACTGAACAGTGCAGAAGTCCTGAGAATCAAGTATTTCTTTGTATTCCAGTAAAAGTTTCCGATGCTGCAGCACCACTGGGAGAACACGGATGAGTGAGCTGATCCTAGTTTTTTTTTTTATCTTAACATATGTGATTGCACCCTTCACCTCAGCAAAGCAGAAAGAGGTCACGTCTGTCATATACTTTACTGCAGTCCTGACTCCTTAGAAACAGCAAATATCTTTTCTTCTCGGCAGCCTTCTTCTGGTCCACTGATTACCACTTTAAGGGCCGTTCAGTCACTGAAATTACATCTACTAGTTCATCTTTGATGAAAAATCTTCCAGATGTCCTGATCTAAGGGCGACTGATGGATAAGTTGGGTGTGGACATGAGGGAATTATGAGCATACTGGAGCCGATACATGTGAATTTCATTGTGTCCTTCCAGTGGTCTTATTCAGGAGAACCCCCTCCTGTGCCAAATCTTGTCCCTCTAGCCCTACATATTGTATCAGTAAGGTCTTTTTACCATTACTAATGAAACCGCTGTAAATCAGTGCGGACTCTTTAAATCTGTCACTGTCACCAGCTCAGTGTGCTTCATTAGACAGAACAGTGAGAAGTATTGGCTGGTAAAATATCCCACTACAAGGAAGAATAATCACATCTCTTAGAAGTCCCAGGCGCTTGTTGTAATGCACATAATATCGTAACATAAATCTTAATTAGAACTGATTCCGACTTGCATGAGTGCCGTATCAGGGAACGTGTTAGCTAGGAAAATATTAATATAGAGCAGTTATTCAAACATGTCTTCTTTAATACCCTGGAAATAAAGAATCCAGATCGCATATAAATAGGAAAACAACAATGGAACATACTATGAGGTCGTAAAATAGAAAGGATGATGTTAGTAAGTGAAATATGGAGAATCTAGGGGCCTGAGAAACTGAGAGCTGTATATAAAAAAAGAGTGATCAAAATGGGAATATTTCTACAGGAGATTAATAGATCAATAAATCTCACAAGCACTGCAGGCTTCATGGACACTCTATGGGAGTTGCCAGCAACTATTTCCGCCTGTTTTTCCCCCTGTCTGCTATTCACTTTTATTAGCATCACATATCTATTTGTGGTATCTGCAAATTACAGATTACCATTGTATTAGAGGACTGCAGTATGAGAAATTGTCTCCTATTGTTGTCTGATACTCACATGGGCTGCCGCTGCTCAAGCTAGGTTTAGTCTTGCTGCGCTGAGAAGGAGCAAACAGGAAGCAAAAAAGCGAAATCCACATGTTTAAAGAGACTCTGTCAGCAGGTTTATACAGCCCTTTCTAACAGAATGATGTATCACTTACACTGTTCTGTGCAGCTGATTCGGAGATACCCTCCTGAATAACATGGAAAATAAGTAGCCTTCTCTATTATGTGCATGAGCTCAGTAGTCCTTGATATTTATGAGAAGCAGAAAACTCCACCCACCAGCTGCTGATTTGCAGTAATCTATCAATTCTGTAAATAGTCAGTCAACTGTCAATCAGCAGCTGGGGTGGATGTGGCAAGAATACTATTCACCTGCATATTAGGAGTACGGCTGAACAAAATGATGTACAGTAAGTAATACACTGATCTGTTCAGCATTTAAGGCAGCATAAACCTAGTGGCAGATGTAGGATGTAGGAATAGTTATTGGGGGATATGTATTATTAGCACAATTTTTTTCCCGCTATCGCACTTTTCACGTGCTGCTGGAAAAACTCCAGTACATGCGCAAAAAATATCAATATGAGCACAGGCTTTGATAAATATTTCACAATTTTTGGGCAAAAACAAAAAAGGCTAACAAACTACACCAAGGTCTGACTACAGTACTGCTGTGCAATATTTTTTGCGTTCAATAAAAAATCGCACATGATAAATCTAGCTAAAAAAAAGTAGCTTGTTTAAACCCCCTGAGCAAAAAAACTGCTCAAAATACTGCAAAAGGCTTGATTAATGCTGTCAACAAATAAACAGTGTGCACAAAAACACCTTTTTCGCCAAAATAATTGTGCATAAAGAAGGATACGTTGTTTTTTGTTCCCCTTTAAATGCCCCAATTTCTGCTTTTACAGTGTTGGTAACTATGACCTGGCAGAACCCGGGAAACTTAGCCCAAAAGTTAAAACTACTGCCAGCCAACATTATGATAAAGGTGCATCATATAGTGCTATCTATATAGGAGTTTGTCTCTCTCATTGCCACCTGTCAAATCTGAAACTTGCTCCCATGCTAGTAAAGGTTGGGCACGTCTGCTTCAATGTAATATCAGCACCAGAATCACTGCCGCTACAAGTGATGGCCTGCTGACAGCACAGGTCAGGTTCACTTATATCCCTTGTATTCCGTAAATATGACTTTCAGATGGATTATACGGGATCTCAATGTAGTGATTGACATTGTGGCATCTATTCACAACACATTACACCTTTAGTCCGCACTGACAGTGATTGATTTTCAAAGCTGTTTCCCTTATACAGTGGTCAATGCAACCTCCCCCCCCCAAAAAAAAATCAAAATAAATTATATATATATATATATTGTAAGAAGGCCCATGGCACCGTCATAGATGGTAGATATGTCTCACCAAGGATCCTGGTCTTGGTGAGGTGAAAGACTATGATTGCTGGAGTCAGCGGCAATAGGCCACTGGCACATGTTTAAAATTTAGTATGGCTGCAATGCAGTTTAGTCTGGGACGGTCTTTCATGGGAGCATGCCAAAGAGAGGGTGGGTGGCTGCTCCCACACTCCAGGTCCAGGTTTTGTTGTGGCCTTTGTAAGTCTGGGAGAACCAGCTGAGAGTGGGTGTGTGTATCTCCAGTCTCAGAGTGTGCTGCTGGGGAGAAGGAGCTGTGTGTGGCTTCTCTGAGGCCAAAGGAGACTTCCAGGAGTTGTTTGGTGTCTGGCAGCGTCTATCCAGGTGAGAGCCCTATGTGAACCAATTGACTGTGTTGCATAACTGCCAATGACTGTTTTCACGGACTCTGTTCCATACCTGGGTGTTGGCTGAAGAAAGCTGTATGTTTTGTTTGCTGTTATAGACAATAAACCACTTATTTTTCTTTAAACCTGCTGCTCTCTGTCCCTGCCCCGCTGTCTCATATCAAAAGACTGCTTTTGAGACTGATCCCCACAAATTGGTGCTTCGGATGGGGGCAGATCCCGCTAGTGGATCGTATGTCCTGGGTTAAGGCTGCAGCTCAGATACAGACCTAGGCAGAGACAATGGAGGACACTATCAAACAACTTGTGCAGGCCAACACCCAGCAGCAACAAGCTCATGCTGAAGCTGTACGAGTCCAGCAGGAGACTAACCAGCTCCTCATCAGGCAGATGGCTATAATGAAAGAAGCCATTCAGGTCAAGGAGACCCCACCTCCTACCAGCATGGAGCACGGTCAGCGAGCCCGAAAATCTGTACGAGAAGCCCTGCAAAAGATGACTCCAGAAGATGATGTGGAAGCCTTCCTTACCGTTTTTGAGCGGGTCGCTGAACGGGAGAAGCTGCCAAGTGAGCAATGGGCTGAAGTGTTAGCTCCATTCCTCACAGGCGACCCCCAGAAGGCTTATTATGACTTGTCTTTGCAGGATGCCCGGGAGTATAGCAAGGTCAAAGCAGAGATCCTGGCACATTTGGGCTTAACCGTTGCTGTCTGGGCTCAGAGTGCACCACTGGGGGTACAAAAGGGATAAGCCCCCAAGATCCCAAATGTTCGATTTCCTGCATCTTGCCCAAAAATGGCTGCAGCCGGATGTTTGTTCTCCAGCAGAAATGGTTGAATGGGTGGTGATGGAGCGGTTTGTGCATGCCCTGCCCAAGCCAGTGCAGTGCTGGGTTGCCCAGGGAAATCCCCAGAATGCGGATGACTTAGTGGGTTTGGTGGAGAGATATCATGCTGTTGAGACCTCTCTGGCTGACCCAGGACTCCTTCCCTCTCCATACTGGCGTACTCGGAGTGTCTCTGCAAGCCAAAGGAAGGGTTCTCGAACCCCACGTGATGGACGTTTTAAAGCCAAGAGTATACATGAGTCAACCAGACAAACCCTCGGAGAGGTCATCTGCTGGAGATGCCAGGCCCCGGGTCATATCGCGGCTCAGTGCCCCCTCGGCTCAGAAGCCATGGACTGTTCTGTGGGGCGGTGGACTTCCATGTTTACCCATGTGGCCTGCAGTGCCATGCCAAATGCCAGAAAGGACTGCCCTTTGTACCGTTAGGGTAAATGGCATCCCTGTCACTGGACTCCTGGACTTGGGAAGCCTGGTCACCCTTCTGACAGCTCATGTCCCTCATAAATTAATCCCTGGGAAAACCCTGGGGGTCACTTGTATTCATGGGGATATCAAGTTGTACCCCATGGCCAAAGTCATCCTAAAAACAGATGGCAGTACAGTGTCACACCCTGTTGGTCGAGACTGTCCTCTGTTCTGGGGTCTGTGGGAAAGTGTGGTACTGAAAAAAGGTCCCAGGTACCAATAAAGCCCCGGGAACACTGGTCATGATGTAGTCCCTGAATTCCCATTATCAGTCATGGTAGGGGAGGGGGAGGAGGAAGTGACCCTTGTGGAGGTCCCAGACCTAGAGGTGTCCCGAGGAGACTTTGGGACGGCCCAATTACATGACGAAACTTTAAAAGGTGCCTTTAATACAGTAGTGGTACTTAATGGGGTACCCCAAGAACTAGGGGCAGATGAAAGGTTTAAAGGTCACCCAACTCCACACCTCTGTATATCGCCCACAAACAGGCCTTGTGGAGTGTTTTAACAAAACCTTAAAGGCCATGTTAAAGAAAGTAGTTGAGAAGGATGGCCGGGACTGGGATTACCTGTTACCCAGTCTTCTGTTTGCTATCAGAGAGGTCCCCCAAGCTTCCACAGGTTTCTCACCCTTTGAGTTGCTATATGGCAGACACCCCCGAGGCCTGTTAGATATAGCCAAAGAGACCTGGGAGAGTGAAGTCACACCCCATAAAAGCGTCATTGAGCATGTGGGTCAACTACAAGATAGGATAGCTCAGGTACTTCCCATTGTCAGAGAACATCTCCAACAGGCACAAGAGGCACAAGCTAGAGTATATAATAGGTCAGCCAGGGTGAGACAGTTCAGTCCAGGGGAGCGGGTTCTTGTGCTAGTACCCACGGTAGAAAGCAAGTTCCTGGCAAAGTGGCAAGGACCATATGAGATAGTTGAGAAGCTGGGGAAATTCAACTATCGGGTACACCAGCCAGGTAGGGGAAAACCCTATCAAATATATCATGTCAACTTGCTCAAACCGTGGAAGGATAGGGACCCTCCAGAATCCTCTTGTCTGTTATCCCAACCAGAGGTCACCTGGGAGAATGTAAGGATTGCTGAGACCCTATCCCCCTCCCAAAAACATCAGTGCAGGCAACTGTTGCAGCAAAATAGTGACTTATTTACTGATGCACCAGGGCTAACAAATGTGGTGGAACATGAAATCATTACAGAGCCTCATGTGAGGGTAAATTTAAAGCCTTACAGGATTCCCGAGGCCCGTCCGCAAATTGTGGCAGGGGAACTGCAGAGGATGTTAAACCTAGGGGTGATTGAGGAATCTAAAAGCGGCTGGTCCAGTCCCATAGTGCTTGTCCCTAAACCCAATGGAGAGTGGCGCTTCTGCAACGATTATCGCAAACTAAATGAGGTGTCTAAGGTAGATGCTTACCCCATGCCCCGGGTAGACAAGCTAATTGAGAGGCTTGGTCCGGCTCGTTACATCACTACCCTAGACCTAATAAAAGGATATTGGCAGATCCCATTGTCTAATGAGGCTAGAGAAAAGACGGCCTTCTCTACACCTGAGGGTTCTTTCCAATACGTTTGAATGCCATTTGGTTTGCAAGGGGCCCCAGCTACTTTTCAGAGGGCCATCGACTTTAGTCAAGATTGGGAAAGTCACCTAGGTAAAGTTCAAGCCATCCTGAACTCATTAAGGAAGTCCGATTTTACCATTAATCCAAGTAAGTGTGCCATGGGGATGGAAGAGGCCCGATACCTGGGGTACATTGTGGGAATAGGGGAAATAAAACCCCAGCTAAATAAAATAGGGGCGATTCAAAACTGGCCCCTCCCACTTAAAAAAACAGATCAGGGCATTCCTAGGAATTGTGGGGTATTATAGAAGATTCATCCCCAAGTTTGCAGAGATAGTGGTTCCACTAACTGACCTAACAAAAGGGGGGAAGTCAGCCATGGTTAAGTGGTCCCCAGAGGCTAAAAAGGCCTTCCAGAATCTTGGTAGCCCCCGACTTCGAAAGAGAATTTGTCATCCAGACTGATGCATCAGATGTAGGTCTAGGGGCTGTGTTATCCCAAGTGATAAACGGAGAAGAGTTATTTGAGCAGGAAGCTGTGGCCCGCAAAACAGAACTACTCAATTATTGAGAGAGTGCCTAGCCATCAAGTGGGCCCTAGAATCCCTACGGTACTATTTGTTAGGGCGCAAGTTTAGGCTGGTGTCGGATCATCCCCCTCTTAGGTGGTTGAGGGAGAAAACAGGAAAAAATGCCCGAGTCACCCGCTGGTTCCTGGCACTACAGGACTTGCAAGGTTGCTGAAGGTGCCCATAATCCCGGCTTTGGGCAGAGGGGGGGGGGGGGGGGGGGTATGTAAGAAGGCGCATGGCACCGTCATAGATGGTAGATATGTCTTAAGGATCCTGGGCTTGGTGAGGTCAAAGACTATGATTGCTGGTGTCAGCAACATTAGGCCACTGGCACATTTTTTTCAATTTATTATGGCTGCAATGCAGTTTAGTCTGGGACGGTCTTTCATGGGAGCATGCCAAAGAGAGGGTGGGCGGCTGCTCCCTTACTCCAGGTCCAGGTTTTGGTGTGGCCTTTGTAAGCCTGGGAGAACCAGCTGAGAGTGGGTGTGTGTATCTCCAGTCTCAGTGTGTGCTGCTGTGGAGAAGGAGCTGTGTGTGGCTTCTCTGAGGCCAAAGGAGACTTCCAGGAGTTGCTTGGTGTCTGGCAGCGTCTATCCGGGTGAGAGCCCTATGTGAACCAATTGACTGTGTTGCATAACTGCCAATGACTGTTTTCACGGACTCTGTTCCATACCTGGGTGTTGGCTGAAGAAAGCTGTATGTTTTGTTTTCTGTTATGGACAATAAACCACTTATTTTTCTTTAAACCTGCTGCTGTATATATAGTGGTGCCTTGGATTACGAGCATAATTCATTCTGGGACCGTGCTTGTAATCCAAATCACTCTTAAACCAAAGCACATTTTTCCATAAGAAATTATTGAAATGCAGACAATTGGTTCCACACCCTAAAATAATTATTTTTTATTCTAAAAAACATGGAAAACAAATGAAACAAACATTTAGAAAGCTGGATATGTCATATTATTATAAGTTACTGTAGAGTATAGCAATCAGCATGTGGTGTATTATGTATACTAAGTGCATAAGAATACAACAGTTTGTAGATTAGAGGATGGAGCTGCAGATCCCCATAATGCAGTAGCGTACAGTAGAGTACAACAGGCTAGAATAGAGAAGCAGGGCAGTCAGAAGTCTGTGTGGTCACATGACAGCAATGTGGAAGGGGTGTGTGTTCAGCATGGACCAATCAGAAAGTGAGAATCACAGAGCTGTGCAGGAAGACAGTGACAGAAACTTTTCTATACAGCAGTGTGTATAGCTGAGTGTAAGTGCAGGCACATTATAACAGCAGTGCGTATAGCTGAGGGTGAGTGCAGAAACATTAGCATTAACAGAGAGGTTGGGAAACACAAGGGATGACAGAGACTGCAGGAAGGAATCATCAGGGTATAGGGTGAGCACAGTATAGCAGCACTCTTTGTATGGGTAGAGAGGGGTTACAGCTATGGCGAGATTACCCCCACACACCTGTCCCCTGATGCAAGTCCCAGCCTGAAATTACTCTTAAAACAAGCTACCACTGTATAGCTAAGTAATTGTGAACAGCACATGTGAACAATATCTGAAGTGAAGAGTATACACGTGTATTACAGATGGATAAGATAACTGCACTATAATAAATCTATTTCTTCACCTCCATGCCTCCCCTGCTCACACCTATATCGGCTGGATCTTAAACAGTTTGTGGCCTAGAACAAATGACATCAGGAGGAAATAGTTACGATGCTGAGCAGGGCCACCGCTGTATAGGGATACAGAACCTTATTGTTTCTATGGCATACCATAATGCCCGCTTCTTCTGGTCTCCCTCATTACACACAACCCCCTCCGCACTCTATTTAGTATGCAAGCACTCAACAGACTTTGAACGCTGACTCTTTCTGTCAATGCCGGCACTGACTGCATGTATACTTCAGGATTCAGGTGCGTGAAATTGCATATGAATTCAGGAGCTTGAGACTATTTCTGTTGATACGGTGTTTAGTGAATCAAGTACATAAAGTCGAAATTGCTTATAGACTCATCTTTTGGGTAATTTATTCCTACTTAAAATGCTAGTGCTGTAACATATATAGGATAATCAATGAGTGATACAAGGAGGGGTGTGCAAACCACCCGAATACTGAAGTCTGCATCGGTTTAATAAAATGCGCATTGAGTCAAGTCTTCATTGTTCTTATTCTGCTTATATACTGCTTTTTCTTGGAACCATACTATCATTGATCCTGTAGTTATATGTTGTTATAGTGTGCTTGAATATAAATGGTCTCATTCAGTAATTCTGTAGGAATATACAGTTCAATATATTCCCAAATTCATAGCATGTACTATATAAACTGACTTTGATCATTTCTCTTATCCATCCTACATGTCATCACTTTCATGCTGCCTGAACTACGAGTCCTTGGGGTGGTCCCTGGCAGCTTTCCTCCATCCTACCAGCCTAGATTGATAGACCTCTCCATGTGTATAGGGTATAGAGAAAGATTTATCAATCAATGCCAGTGGGGCAGGTGGAAGCCTCCAGGGACTGCCGCCCAGATTATACATGGTTTAGGTAGAATGAAAGTGATCACAGGTTCCCTTTAAAGGGATTTTGTCTCATTGAACCTGCAGTCTGAATTGTGCTGCATGTTATAGAAGAGGAGGAGTTAAGATTTATATATAGTTTTGTGGTGAAAAACTAATTTCTACTTTAATTGTATAAACAGTTTTTCTAAGATGACGGGTCCAGTGGGCGGTGTCACACTATGGTTGACAGTTTTTCCTGTCAATCACAGGGAGGGACCACCCTTTGGACTCCTAAACCCAGAGTGAGCAATTCTGCCAAGTTCTGGACAAAGGGAACTTTGCTGGTATGTTGGACCTGTCATTTGTGCCTTGTCAGAGTAGGAGCATGTCTTCACTGCTCCCAAGGATAGACCATGCAAGTCCACAAACAGATGGATGAGCGGCCATAGTAGAGGGAGCTAGAAGTAGAAAATAACATTTTTATAGGATGTTAATTTAAAAAGAAAAAAAAAAGGATTTTTGGTCCTGATATCCTTTAATATAGATTGATTTGTGGCATAATCCCTTTAATAGGCACCATCATGATAGCGATCCATATCCACCGGAGCGTGCAGATCAAGCAGGGTCATCCACCACAAGTCTTACTTGTTGCTAGGTATCCACCTTTCTTAGACACTTTGTATATAGCAGAGAGCTGGCAGCAATGATTAATTAAGCAATCTAAAAAACACGGCATCATGTCTTGTATTATTTTTATGTCTCTAATTGAATTATGTCTATAATTGTATCATTATCATCTGACATCAGCCAGAATGTCTGGACGTATCCTGACGGCGTCATTTACATAACTCATCATTTATATTGACACGTCGCTTATCGGTTCATAACTCATTGAACACGATAATTTACCTTGTATGTATTCACGGTTATGAAACTATGCAGAGTCACTTGTTTTTTATTCTTAATTTTTTTTTATTGTGATTTGCGTATCCCTGGGTGATTTTTTTTTTTTTCCGGCACAGGCGTAAACATTTACACATCAGATTGAACTTTATTTGCACTCCCTGTAGAATCTGCAATTTGAAGGCGCTTGTAAACCAAACACACAGATTAATTCAAGATTAGTTATGACATAAAGTAATACATTAAATGCTTCTGCTTCACATCGTGGATTAAGCCGATCCTCTAATTCATGAACTTCTGCAACTGAAGGCAATATTATAGGAAATCCTACTGTGCTTTGAAGACTGTACACAGCACATGGGATAAGGCCTGGGCTCTGGAACAGCTGTGGGCATCATCTTGTGTATCTGTATATCAGAAAGGAGAGACCAACCCCAAAACATAAAAAAAAAATATGCTTTGATTCTTTAATTTAAAGTTGATATGTTATTTGCAATGATAGTTACTCCTTTGTTTTATAGGTCTATATAGCTCCATGGACAGCTGGATGATTGTGCCCAATATCAAGCAGAACCATTACACTGTGCACGGACTCCAGAGTGGAACGCGTTATATATTTTTGGTGAAAGCTATTAACCAGGCTGGGAGCCGACACAGTGATCCGGCAAGGCTTAAGACAAACAGTGAGTATACCTTGTCATTATTTGGTATATTAGGCATGATTCGTGTCTTTAAGAAGTTACCCAGCCTTTTAAAATTGTGAGCCTAAGCTCAGGGCATAGACTGTCAGGGATGTGACGCCAAGGTTCCCTAGTAGAGATGAGCGAAGCAAATCTGATTTTGATCCACAGCGAATTGGGCTTTCAATTCGCCTCATTGCGATTCGTGAATTCGCCAGAATCTCTTCGCATATTTGCTAAACTTGAAATTCATTGAAAGCCAGTGTTTGCGAATTCATGTGAATATTCACAAACTTTGCGAAAGGACATTCCAAGTTATTCGCTCATCTCTATTCCCTTCCAATCTCATGTTTTATAGAGGCCTTAAAATTTCTAAGACCAAAACACCTGTTCTGTTCAATCTGTTCTTCCCTGACTACTACATGTAATTTAAGGAAACTTTTTCTTTAATTCTGTTAATCTGCAGTTTTTTACTATTCAGCTACAGGCTTTCTGTTTGCACCATCGGAGCAAGGTATTGCAGTATCATCCATTCAAATAAATGGGACAAAGCTGCAGAACCTTGCACAGCCACGTACCTGCTGTTTATTGGCAGGGTCGCTGGGAGTTGGACGTCTGCCAGTCTAATTTTGATGGCCTATCCTAAGGACATGCCATCAGTTTTTAAAAGCTGGATAACCCTTTTAAACAACTAGCCAACAGCAATAGCTTGCATATAAATGAAGCCCTAACCCAAGCCCTTTGTCCTTTAGAATTGATTACAAAAAATAAAATAAAGTATTGTATTGGCCCCCAAAAGTTATACAAATGACCAATATACACCTAATACGGGAAACGCACATAAAGTGCTTTTTTCCCTGCACTTACTACTGCATCAAGGCTTCACTTGCTGCATAAAATGGTGATGTCACGACCCGACTGCGAGAGCTGTGCGGCTGTGGCTGCTGGAGAGGATGATGGCAGGGGGATGCTCAGTGTCCCTCCAGTGCCCTGTGTCCCTCAGTGTCCACCTGCCATCATCCTCTCCAGCAGCCACAGCCGCACAGCTCTGGGAGTCGGGTCGTGACATCATCATTTTATGCAGGGCAATACAATACTTTAATAAATGAATGTTGAGTTTAATTTAAATACTAATTTCTAATACCTAAACACCTCTTCTGTTCAATCTGTTCTTCCCTGACTACTACATGTAATATAAGGAAACTTTTTCTGTAATTTTATTGAAAGCATTTATGATTCAATCCCCCATCCCCTTTTTGGTTTGCCATGTTCTAATGTCTCTCTACTAATCTATATATGAAGTATATAAAACCTTTGACTGGAAGTGAAGGTAACCTATTACTTATTTAGATCTTGTTTGTCCAGTCTCTGTAATCTCAAGCATTGTCCAAATGTATGTCTGAGGTTTTAGCAGCAAAATGTAAAATATCACCCATTTTCTATATTAGCGATTGTTACATAAAATTGAACGTCATTTTCCCCTCTCAGAGACATTAAGCCACAGGAAACTATCATCAGACACTTTGTACTTACTAAGTCCAAGGGAGACAGATGCAGTGTTTCTATTAAAACCACATTTTCTGCCTCTGCTTAGAGGAAACTGTTATTCACTATGAATCCTGAATTTAATGCTATCTCGTACTGCTAAAATGACTCTGCCCTTGCAGGATCTTCCAATTCATTGTGAACATGCATTTTCTTTATAAGCCTTGGCGCCTGTCTCGGACTGAAATAGCGGCCTTTAAAAGCTCAGACACTCAATAAGATTTCAAATCAGAAGTCTGACAAGCCAAATATAAAGCGTGTACGACCATTTACCAATAAAACTCATATCTGTGGATTCCAATTGATTTATCTGCCTGCAGCTAATGCATTAGGTTGGTGATATGCCGGGCATTTTATTCAGTAAATGTTAAATAGGGTACGGCACTTGCTTCGAACCAGGCTGTTTATTGTTAATGTAGAAAAATTGGTTAATATCGAATGTATTGTCTGTGTTCTCACAAATACTTCTGCTCCTCGAATTCTTCCCGAATGTCCTCCAGAATGCTCCCTACAGCTCCTCTAATTGCCGCTGTCAAGGCGCTCTCACATGATGCATGTGTTGACGGGGTTGACTTTCAAGATGCTATATCATTGTCTGCCACGTTCTGCAAAAATGACTGTAAACCGCAGCAGTGACTGTAGCTATGGACAACAATGTGAGATAATGCCGCCTGTCCCGAGCGAGACCCCTGGACCCTATATAAGTAAAACCATGCATTAGGTTGTGTAATAATAAATACGTCAATCCATTTTGCTGACATTTATTAGCCCACACGTCTTGTTAACTTTTATGCTGTCTGCACAGAAGAAAAATGACAAATTCAGTCCTTTTCTAAAAGTGTCACTGTCAGGTTTTTTTTTTTTTTTCTTTTGCAGAAATCAATAGTACAGGCAATTTTAAAAACTTTGTAATTGGGTTCATTAGGCAAATATGCAATTACCTGCATTCCAAAAGACTTTCCTCTGGTTGCCCCCTTCCCTCCTCTCTTTCTTTCACTGCTCATTATCAGGAAATCTCGACTCTTTTACATCAGTCGAGCCCTGTGAAACCTATGGAGAGGGCAGGGGGGAGGAGGGAGATAAGTCGGCAGCAGAGAGCAGAGAACAAAGGATTACACAGTGGGACCTGTGTGAAAGCTGGTATTCAGAGGTCAGAGAGGTCAGTGCTGACTTCAGAGGCGAGAGCCTGGTGATGTAGCTGTAAATTAACTCTTTATTGTCTTGTTTTGGTGCCTCATCTCTTTCCACCTCTCTCCTCTCCATAGAAAATGATGAAGACAGGGTGGAGAGCTTCAAACTGCTTTTTCATGATAAAAATGCATTTTTCGGCTAATAAAACCAATTGCAAAGTTTTTTTTAAAATCGCCTGTACTATTGATTTATGCAAAAAAAAACATTTAAACGACAGTGACACTTTACTATCTGTGCTATATTTAAAGGGTATCTGTCAGCAGTTTTGTGCTGCATTATCTGAACACAGCGTAAACTATGACAGAGACCCCAATTCTGGCAAAGTATTTCTTATTTTTCACACAATAGATCTCATCAAGTCAGGGTTCTGGTCCTCCCAACCTGTGTGTACATTAGGCATTCCTGACTTGCTAGGTTCACATTATGTAAAATAAGTAATAATGGACGTCACTGCACAAATAACGTCCGTTATTTAAACCATGATGTGTTATTTGTGCAACGATGGCCGATGTTAAAAAAGACAACCGTTATTTTTACAGTGTGAAGATAGCTAATGACAGCTTTATGCCCCAGCACAGGATGCTGATAAGCAAAGTCCCACCGTTTTGACTTATCCAGGAGATAGGTGAGGACTCTGACTGCTGAAACCCTCTGCAATCTTTAGAACAGGCTTACGAGTCTTCTATTGAAGTGGCTGTCATGCATGTGCAGTGCTGCTCCATGCCAGAGATAGCTGAGCGCTGTACTTGCCTAACTCCAGCAGCTTCCATACACAGTGAATGGAGGGGCAGTGTGCATGGTTTACCACTGCTTCCATTGCAGGGACTCTCTAGGATCATACACTTAAAGGGGCATTCCAGTAACTAAAAACCCAGAGCTGTGCGGGCTGTGGCTGCTGAAGAGGATGATGGCAGGGGGACACTGAGGGACACAGGGCACTGGAGGGACACTGAGCATCCCCCTGCCATCATCCTCTCCAGCAGCCACAGCCCGCACAGCTCTGGGAGTCGGTTCGTGACATCACCATTTCATCCAGGAAGAGACATAACCATGTTATCCAGGAAGTGAAGCCTTGATGCAGTAGTAAGTGCAGGGAAAAAAGCACTTTATAAGCATTTCCCCTAATAAGTGTATATTGGGGATTTGTATAACTTTTGGGGGGCAATACAATACTTTAATTAAAAAAATTTAATTTACTCATATGGCCTGAAAATTGACTTTGTAAAACTCCCATGCCGTATGTAAATTATACTTAACTAAGCATCAGGACGGTCCTCATCGGCGAAGTAGGCACGGCTGGTGGGATAAATCCTCTCTGGGAGCATCTGAGCTCAGGGATGGCCCTTCTGTATGGCTGCAGGCTCCTATGCTAAGAAGAGGGATGATTACACGGGATGTTTCCCGCCAGCCGTGACTACTTTACCACTAATGACCGCCCAATGCCTACATACAGTACATATAATTTAAATATAGCACAGGAGATTAATAAAGTACATTTCCCGGACATATGAGTAACGCTGTTACCAATTAGTTATATGGCTTGGGGCTATATTATATATATATAGCTTCTGACGATTTTCTTGTCATTGGTATCCTTTAACAGCATTTCTTTATAAAAGCGTTTTACCACATATCAGGATATATCAAAAAACAGTGATAATGAGGATTTAGTTATCAGGATCCCCACCAATATTAGAAACAGACTGATTCTCAACCACCAGTGGTAAGCCTGCCATAGGTGCAAATCTCTGGCATTTTCTGGCACTAGTTGATTTGAAAGAATTTTTTTCCCCTTTAACTTAGTAAAGACATCACCTTGTTAGTATTGTGACTGCTATCTATGTTCGTAAATCAACAAGCTGCGAGATTTGGCCATGTGGACATGTTGTATAGAGATTTGCTTAGTATTTATGTTAGGATGATATATAGGATATCACGTTACTTTTCTGCTTCTACCTATAGGTCAGCCATTTAAAATTGACCCAAAATTTGCACATAAGAAGCTAAAAATTACCAATGATGGAATGCAGATGGAAAAAGAAGAAAGTTCCCTGAAGAAGAGTCACACGCCAGAGCGCTTCAGTGGAACGGGATGCTATGGTGCAACAGGCAATGTCTTTATTGACAGCGGATGCCATTACTGGGAAGTAGCTGTAGGAAATTCTACTTGGTGAGTAAATCGTAGTAGTGTAATAAGACTGTTCACCGCTGTTCTGTTTTTCAATTTCAATCATATCCATTGGGGCCAAAAAAGTATCAGCTGTCAAGGAAGCATGAGAGGCCTGAGGTAGCAGAACTCTTCACATTTCTAAGGAGGCAGGGCTGTAAGAAAGTCTGCGACTCTTTTGCTTAATCCCTTTGTGGCCGTAATGCAATAACCGCCTCTGCCTTGTTTAGCTAGTATGTGATGTGCAAGAGGCAGAGGTTTGTGTTTGCGCTGTTTCCATGGAAGCTTTTGAAGTTGTTGCTGTCACGTTAAGGCAGAAAAGGCCTGGGGAATATGATCCATGTCCTCCCAGTATTCCTCTGAATGTGGAACATAGCTAATAGCATTGTTACTGTACGTGTGATTAGATTTTAACAGAAAAAAAAATATGTACATATATATGTAAGTCAAACCCTTTCTACAGCTACCCATCCTGTCAGAACCATCATCCGTGTCATACAGGCATGTTATGAGGTGTCCATTTTTTTGTCCTATTTGCCATCACTGCTTTCTCTTTCCCCAGCTACTTTCTGTTTTCTTGATCTCGGAGTAGGAAAAAAATGAAAACCGAAATGGTTGTTTTTAATACACTGTGTGGGGATTTATCAAAGGGTGTAAAATTAAGACTGGTGTAAACTGCCCACAGCAACCAATCACAGCTCAGCTTTCATTTTACTAAAGCTGTAAGCTGAGCTATAATTGGTTGCTAAACTAGTCTAAACTTTACACCCTTTGATAAATCTGGGCCTTTATGTGCGTCAGTAGAACAAGCGAATATTTGCATACAATTTCCTATGTCTCTGCCTCATTTACTCTTTTCTGCTACCTCCTAAACTTATTGTTCAGTAAGAAAAACTGCAAAAATTCTGTTGTTAGTGACTAAGCAGATTACTGAGGTTAATCAGGTTATCTGCTGTTCATTGAAGTCCATAGAGAGAGGGGAGGAGAGAGGAGACGTAAAGAGGAGGGTATAATTCCCCATTAGCTCCACAACAAAATAATAAATAAAATAAAATCTTAGTTATCATGGGAAAATTTATAGTAGACATTGAAGGGTAATTGGGTGGGTAACTGGATCCACCACCTATATGTCCACGTAGGAACATTAGAGGAATATCAGTAGAAACCTATTTTGCAGTTTGGCATTCAGGCATCCAATGGACGCAATTGTGTCTACTAGATTAGTGTACAATGTCTACTAGGTTAGTGTTAAAAGAATACTGTATTTGTTATCAAAATGATGGAGGTCAGATGCTCTGTGTAGTTACCAAAGTCACTGATACAGCCACTGAATGTTGGATTGTAGTATGCTTTCACATAGATATTCTCTGTGATTTTACTGCTCCTATGGCTGTTATTGAGCTCCCAGGAGTTCTCTCTATGGTGCGCATGCCAAATGCCAGAGTAGCCTATGCGATGTTGGTGCTGGGTCATTTGGGCACTTGTCACGGTAGCCTGGAGTAGTGTTGGGACCCACCCCCAGACAAACTGACTCTGCACTACTGGGTTTGGATAGCCCAAGTGTAACCTGGTATGTAGGTGCAGGTGCAAAATGACAGACTAGAGTCCAACAGCTTAACTAGGAAAACTTCCATTTACTGAGAATTTTCAGTGCAATACAGAAATATTGTTTTCATAACTGCAGGTGCAGGCAAGAGGTAGTAGTAGTAAACTTTGTAAGAGTAGAGTGGAGTAGAGAAGCATCTTGAGGGCCCTGTCCAAGGTAGCTGTATACTCTGCTGGGATAGCATAGTAGAAGAAAAGAAGAAAAGATACTCTTACTCACGTATAGACCCTTTTTGCTCTGACCCCCTTATGCCCTATAGTGTTAAGGTACCCGTCCTGCTAGGGTAGTACAAGGTCCCTGCACTGGGTTGAACAGACTTTCCAGGGTTTTCCAGAACAGCTGTGCGTTACAGTAAGATGTATAGGCATTAACTGCAGCTATGTCCTACTGGGGTCAGTACCTAGCTCAGGTATGCTGCCCTGTATAATGTAGATGGTATCCCAGGCATGGGCAAGGTTTGCCTCAGAGGACGTCCTCCCTCCTTAGGAATCTAGCACCGCATGTTAGCGGTTGTTAAGAGAGAAAAAATATGCGTCCCACCACTAAATACTGTCTACCAGCAGAGTCTCAACTTCAATGTGTGCACCTGTTCACACTGTAGAAACACTAAGGGGATCTGAAGGAGGCTCAATGATGGTAGGTGCTATGTACTGTAGATAGGATAAGTATTATTAAAATAACTATAATAGCATAAATGACAATTTCTAAAACATGATAAAATAAATAATCTCAGTAAAATAAGTGTAAATTCAGACAACAGAGAAGTCCCAAAAACAACAGTATTGAGATCGTTACTATCAAGCAATGCAGAAGGTATGGAGTAAGCTTGTTATCAGTATCGACAATATTTGTTGCCATATACACTTTAGTAATAATGTCTATTGACTACTATGCATAGACATGCAGTCTATAGAAAAATAGAGTTCTTTATTTTTATTTTCTTCAATTCCACATCCAGAAATACTTTCCCATATTTTATTCATTTATTTATTTATTTATTTTATGAATGGATAGATAGATAGATGGATAGATAGATAGATAGATAGATAGATAGATAGATAGATAGAGACTATTATTAACCATTTAGCTACTGATGAGGGAAAGAGTCTTTCCGAAACGGGTCTAGCTCTTAGAATTATCCAGTGGACTACTACACTCATCATACATCTCCATTTTTCTCATTCTGACCGTCTATTTTAAGAGTCTCGAGAGCACACTGTTAGCTTTGCGCCCTGTGGCCACGGCACGCCATCGCCCCGACTGATTCAGCGTCAACCATCAACGTAGTATATCCCAGCACATCCTCCAGATTCCATCTGTAATCAGCCGGTAGTACGCTACTGTTAATACTACTACGGCTTTTGTCTAGACACTGTCTCGGCAGGTCTCTGTACAACGTTATACATCCTGACCTACTCTCTGTAGTGATGGTCAGTGGTCAGCCAGTCGTGTGTCAGCAAGTATATCATAAAGCAGTAAACTCATCACCTCCAAGACACCATAGACCGGTTGGCCAGCTGATCCCTTATGATGAACTGAAACTGTTTACCTTTGTAACAATACAAATGGATTCATTTTTTGCTTGACAGTAACCATCTCCATACTGTTGTTTTTGGGACTTCTCTTTTTTCTGAATGTAGACTTATTTTACAGAGATTTTTTTATTTTATCATGTTGTGGAAATCGTCATTTATGCTATTAAAGTTTAAAAAAAAAAAAAAAAAAAAATACTTATACAATCTACAGTACATAGCGCCTCCCTCAGATCCCCTTCGCTTTTTACAAACTACAAGCTCTCTCCAATTCCTGACTAGAGAACTCCTCCCTCCAGGAACTAACCTCCCTTTTATAGGGGTGAACTAAACTCACTTGTGATTGGTGGGGCTGTGTGGTGCAGAGAAAGAAGAGAGATGATAGGGTAGAAAGAAAAGGGAAAGCACCTGCACCTGTGATTGGAGAAGAACAAACATGGGGCAAATACAGTTAACCCAATGCTTCCTTTAGCTGTGAATAATACAACATATACAAAAAATACAGTAGTGACACCTAGTGGGGAAAAACAAACACTACAACTCTCCCTTATCTCACTGTGAGAATCTGAGTGAGTTACTTTGCCCAAGTGCAAAGGAAACTTAGTGGCACACCTGTGCTGGGACACTACACACTGTTTTTTTCCCTTCTGTCTATATTAGGGGTGGGACCAGAGTAAACTGTCACAGAAGAACACCTAGTCACAAGCCCTCCTTCTCTCTGCTGTGTCATGTAATAGTTAGTGCACAGCTTACACTGTAAAAGCTGGCACTGTTCTGGGGGCTGTTTAGAGTACACTATCAGTAACATGTGGAGGGAGAAGGAGTTTATTGACGCCAGATTTTCAAAAGGAAATGGCAGCATAATCACAGCAAGGAAGGAATTATTTTAAAAGCAGCCCTGTTATAAGCAGTGAACTGCTGCTCATGACTAAAGGGAAGGGGGGTGGGGGTTACATTGATAAGACTATACTGTGTATATAGTAAGAACACAAGTATTTACACAAAGGTCAGTTGCCCAGAACATTGTACTATAAGACAAGGGGGAAGCCCAAATCTTACAGCATAATGTAGAACAGGCAGTTCAAAGCATGTCGGGACCTCCAACTATTTTGCAGCAACTACGAGGAGTAGAGATGAATGCAACTCAAGCATGAAGTTGGAAGAAACCCTAGGGAGTCCTGGAAAACATGGATACAGCCATAGGCCATAGGCTGTATCCATGTTTTCCAGGATTCCCTAGGGCTGCCTCCAAATTTGTCAGACACCAATATTCAAATCCCGAATAATCAAACTTAATCATGCTTGAATTACGCTCATCTCTAGTGAGAAGCAATCCAACCGGCATGGGAAAATATTCCGGAAGAACAATTTCAGGCTCTATGGGACAATGTTGTGCCGTGTTTCTGAAGGCCAAACAGGGTCCAATATGCCACCAGGTGTCTTTAATAAACTGTCCACTCATTGAATATTTATTCAGGTAGAGACAACTGCTCAGTAAAATCCAGGTCACTGCATTTTTCTATATAAATCACCTTCTTTATGCCAGTCATAGATAGTTTAGGTACAGCTCTGAACAGAAGGGTTATGTAGACGTTGGCTGTAATAGCAGATGTATGTGGACAATCTGCATATAGGAGAAATCGTCAACCAAATGTATAAATGTCAGTATCCAGAAATAGTTTTAAAGAATAGGCTGGATCAGGAGAACAATCTATGCAGCGTCTTTTATGTTTGTATTCACGGTTATTGATCCTTCAGGCTTATACTATGGCAGGGAGACTTAAGTAAGATACACTGTAATCGTATATTAGGGAGCCTCTCTAATACATTACTAATACTTTTTACCTGCATTGCTTGCTAGGCAGCATCCAAATATGTTCTGTCTGTTGCTACGCAACAGAGGCCATGGCTTACAGGTGACACTTCTGGCTTTACAGTTGTAGCAGTACATAGAAGCGCAGGATTATTGGTATGTATCAGGGACCTGCACAGGATCATGCATTTCTTTTCTTCCTGCAGGAATTTTTGCTTCAATTATTTTCAAGCTGAATTTAGAGGTCCTGACATCGAAGTGGTGGTTTCCTTCAATCCAGAATCCAGAAAGATCTTGACAAACATTGACGCACAACACATACAATAGACTTTGTAGTTTATTATTGTACTTAAAGGGGCACTAAACCTACTACTGAAAAAAGGCAGGTAGAATTGTAAAAAGTATGCATACAAATTGTGTCTAGTCCAAGTTTAGTTTCTCTAAAAACTAGACTATTTAATAAATATGGGCCATTGTGTTTAAAAATCTTCAGTGGCAACATTTGCTGCGGTCCATGGTGTTTTCGCACCAGAATCGGCAACACTTCAGTTTTGAGTTGCCAAACGAAGTTGAAGTGAAAGGAAGGTTTAGCAACACCAATGGTCCCTTGATTTAGCGATCGTGGTAGGACACACGCAGGTGAACCCACAACCCTAAGTGGATATACGAAACTTGTCTAGAAGATGTCCAACAGCATCCAGAGATAATCTTCCGAAAAGTTTATTGGACGCCAAGTCTGGATACAACATTTCGACCCTTGCTGTGGTCTTTATCAAGTATACTTGATACTTGCTAAAGACCCCAGGAGGGGTCAAAACGTATTCATGTAGACTTGGTGTCAAACTGTTTGAAAGATTATCCCAGAAAGCTGCTGGACATCTTATAGACAAGTTCCCAAACAAAGTGTCCAGGGAAAATTTGTATTAAATCTACGTATTTGCAGCATAAATTAATAAGCTGTGAACTTGATGCAAATATGTCACATATGCATATACCCTAAGATTATTCTTACACAATGTTTTTTGGGGCGAAAATATGTCCATAAATATTGATCATGTTCCTTATTTATACCAGTAATGATAAAAATATGACTGTATTTTCACTCTTCAAAAAAATGTTGTGTGAACATACCTTAATAGGTATAAGTACCCTAAATTTAAAGGGAGTAAGGTTAAGGCTTAATGCGTATCGGAATGACTGGTCTCAAAATGTAAAGAGTATTTGTTTAAAACAGTTGGTGCATAACCCTTTAACCCACCTTAACACAAGGACCTTGCTAGGCCTCTGTGGCTGCCATAACTGATCTGCTATTACATAGGGAGGCTGTACTAGCAGATTGCTGATCTGTTCACTTTAACACATATGTGTGATATAGGTGATAAAGCAATTGCATAGTAAAGTACCCTAGGAAGACTGAAAAAGTAATTAAAAGAAAGGTTAAAAAGATGATTTATATAATGTTTAACAAATTATCATCACCTTTTTTTCAAATAAAATAAATAATAAATAGCATAAATAAAAAAAACTTAAATACAAGAGGTGCTGATTTCGGTTACATTGCATATCAGAAAAAAGGGGGTAAAATGATCAAAAAGTCCCACTTATGGCAAAAATTACAGATCATGTGGTAAATATTGAGGCCTCACATAAATCTATAGAGAGAAAAATTAAAAAAAGTTATACGGGTCAAAAGGGGTTAATATATTACAACTAATTCCTGAGTGTATGCATTTTCTTAGTTTAGATAGAACAAGATAAAGGCGATCCAAAGTGCTGTATATTTACCTTGGCAGAACTGTTTCCTCCTCCTTCTCTTCAATAACTTTAGAATATGCAAATATCGATATGTTTTTCATGATCCCTGCCGTACAGACTGCCTAGCCTCCGTATGTCTTAGGAACCTCATGGGTGTTCCCTATGACAACTAGATTGTACGTGTCTTTGTTTACATCTCTAGGGGTTAGAAGGTATTCATAAAATAATGTCAGTCACCATAGACTATAAATACAGCAGAGCTGACATTTGTCGCCTATCCTTTAGGTCTCTAAAGTACCTTGATTTGTAATTGTAATTTAAGAATTTTAAGAGGCTGCATAATGTTATTAGCAGATTATAATGTAGTCTTGTTTCCCTCATTTTTATAGTACTATACCTATATGATTATACAGTATCTACATTAGGAGATCTTTTACTCTTTATTTCTTCCTATTATAGATAATGCATGTCCAAGTCTGTTATAATAACTTATAATGGTCAGGCATTGTCACTGCTCTCTGCCTCCCTCCCGCCTTCAGGTCCCACGCTACGTGGTCAGTTGGTTTCTGACAACTCCTATTACAATGATGCTGTCGAGTCTGCTTAAAATTCTCGCACACAGTCTGTTTAACATGCAGCGTGCAGACCTCAGACATTCATTTTTAATAAGGTACATAGCACTTCAGGCTTTCTGAGCGTAAAAAAAATCCCATTCCTTGCTGCAGAGGTGTTCATAATGTTTAGGTTCCAGCACGAAGGAAATCTGTTTTGCCGAGTTAATAAAAACCCACAAGCAAAATCTCTGCTCATTGTAGACATATTACCCAGAATCCCTTTCTAGTGACACTGTGCAGTTAATACATTTTTAACATTGTTATGCATTAGTCGGAGATTAGACAGAGAGACGCATCGGTGAAGTGTTTACCTCTCGCTGGCTTTAAGTAAATGGCAGTTTAGAGAATTCCATACACTTACCATTAACATCTTTGCTGTTGGCAATGCTGGGGTCAAAAGCATTGCGCTCTAAATACATTATGTAACCTAATTTATACAAGATGAGACTCTTTATTCATCACTTGTTATCTTTAGATACGTTCACACTAGTGCTATTGTGTTTTAATCAGAATATTTCCTGTAAGTATTTCTGTGGACGGGGCATGTATAGTATTTTCTCTATTGTATGCCTCATTATCTCAATCCTATATTGTTGTTTCTGATCATTGTTAATTCCATGTTCTACCTAGATTGTTTGACTACTCTATTGCTTGTGTAATCCCTCTGGGCCACATCTGAATTATGGACCTTCTATGTCTCCTGACCTTGGCTAGTTTAACTTCGTTTTTAGTTTATTGTACTTTGTACATTGTACTTTGCTTTTGGCAAAAAACAAAACAAAAACAAAACCTGTTCAGTTATGACCTGTTGCTAGTGGAAACTACTCAAACTTTTTTTTGTTGTACTAAACCTACCCTTCAGACAGTTGTCACATAATCCTTAGTCCTTTTTCTAAACTCTTTAAGGGTAGCATCACACATACCGGATCCGCAGCGGATTTCACGATGCGAGTTTGCAGCGAAATCTGCTGCTGCTGATCCTGGTATTGTGAAGGTCTATGGGGTTACATATCCGCAGTGGAATTTTCATTCCACTGCAGATATGCAACCTGGCCCTTTTAACCCCCCGCAGACCCTGGCCCAGAGCATACATTACCTGGTTGGCGCCACGGCAGTGTGTGAGGCTCCCGGCTCCCCTCGCTCCCCATCAGCCAATCAGTGATGCCGTGCCGTGCACTGATAGGCTGATGGGAAACGAGGGGAGCTGGGAGCCTCACACACAGCTGCAGCGCCGAGCAGGTGATGTATGCTCCGGGCCAGGTGCTGCGGGCTGCGGGGGGTTAAAGGAGCCGGGTCACATACAGGCAGTGAAATGAAAACTAGAGAGCAGACTTGTTTTCTTCTGGAGGAGAGCTCTTTTGCTTACTTTTTCCCAGGAAGTGTGTTGCCTGGTACCAGATTGACGATCACATAACCCCCTCATTCCTAAATCTAAGTCTACCAGCACCCTACTCTAAATTGATGAGGAACAAGAACTCCACTACTGGAGGAGATAACTCTTAGTCATGTTTTAAGACTTATGCAGTGGTCAGGCATTGTCTTAGAGAGGAGTTATCTCTAATATGTGACCCTAGAGGGATAGCTTTTTGCCTTCGGGAGGAGAACTGTTTTTCATACAGAACATATAACCAGCATGCACTTACAGTGAGTCGGCAAAGACAAAGATCCTTCATGGAAAAAGGAGGCCCTTTAGGTAAAATGTGCAATCCAGGTTAATTCCTTCTCTGTCTTTCTTCCATTAACCTTATTGGACCGAGGTAATCTTTACAACATGTAATGATTTTTTTCCCTTTTCTCTCTCCTTAGGTACGCAGTAGGAATTGCTTACAAGTCTGCTCCTAAGAATGAATGGATTGGAAAGAACACTTCGTCTTGGGTTTTCACTAGATGTAATAGCAATTTCCTTGTTAGGCACAATAACAAAGAGGTCCTCTTAGATGTTCACCCCCAGCTTAAACGTTTGGGCGTCCTCCTAGACTATGACAATAATACACTTTCTTTCTATGATCCGGCTAATTCCCTTCACCTGCACACCTTTGAGATTTCATTTATCCTGCCTGTTTGTCCTACTTTTACAATATGGAACAAGTCTCTGCTGATCCTCTCAGGGCTCCCGGCACCAGATTTCATGGACACATTTGTGACCCCTCAGCCAGAGTGTATCTGTAGACCACAAGAATCTCCATATGTATCTGGACTCAAAGCTTGCCAGTGAACACCAACACCATGACCTGCTCCATGGCCTTTTCCTAATAGAATAAGATATTGGACACAGCTGTATCCTGCAATGGATAGCCTGCTCTTAGGCAAGTGAGGAAGTGAGAACATTTTCTTACTATATAAAACCCTCTTCATCAGCTACTAGCAGATATAGGCCAGGTAGCTAGCTTTAGACACTTTTTTATTTTATTTTTTTTCTTGCATATTAAGATGTGTTATTCCAAAAGTCACCATACACTGTCCGTCATTGGCTATATCCACTTTATTGACTATGAGAAAGTCTTCCTGCACAATGTATATTTTAGAACTTTTTTCGAAACTCCTCTTCCGGATATATATATATATATATATATATATATATATATATATACACACACATTGGTCCAAAAGTAGGTGGACAGTATGTGTAATAGGGTTATGAAGGGGGATATTTATCAAACATGGTGTAAAGTGACACTGGCTCAGTTGCCTCTAGCAACCAATCAGATTCCACCGTTCATTCCTCACAGACTCTTTGGAAAATGATAGGTGGAATCTGATTGGTTGCTAGTGGCAACTGAGCCAGTTTCACAGATCAATCTCCCCCAATGTTATTTTCTGTCCACCTGTTGGACCACCCTGTATATATATATATATATAGCAGGGTTGCATTGCAGAGTGAAATAGTTGCCTTCCCTCTTTTAAGTTAGTTCTGTTCTTCAAAAGCAATGGCTGGGCAGATGTTCTTGAAGTTGAAAACTGTGGACACCATTCAACATTGAAATAATTTTGGGGGGGGTTACTATTGCTTTTGCTGCTCCAATTCATCGAGAAAAATCTTTCGGCTTCTTATCATCCTTCTTAATGAATCTATGCAGAGAATGCTTGGTTTCTGCAGACAGTACATTGTGCCTCCCTGTTGTTTTTAGCCTTCAAAAGTTCATAAAACTCTATGATATCAGTTCAGATACTCTTTTCACCCTAATAAAACTGTGTTCTGGCCCGTTTAGTGAGAGTTCCTACCTTAGTAGTTATTATAGTGATCACTAGGCTCACTATCATTTCAATAAGACCTATGCAGAGTAATACATGACATTGTCTGATCTGTTTCATTGGCGTAACCATCATAGCAAAATCAGACCAATATAGGGAAAGGTCCTTATCTTTTCTTTTGAGGTCAAAGCTGCTACACATGTAAATATGCTAAAGGCATAAAGCTATAACAAGCAGAACCATATAGTAATCTATGCTTTTTTTGTTTGTGGGTTTTTAAATGACCTGCCTGATTTTTTTCAATGTAATACTCTCACTTTTATGGTATACAGATAGAGAAAAGCTGAATCTGTCTATATGGGTTAATGTAACTCAATACTTACCTGCAGTCAGAGGCGTAATGCGACGCTTCTAATCTCCAACGCAAAACCTTGAAGGGTATGTTCCCAGGTTTTTGCAATTGCTTCATTCATCTAACTACAACTTGCAGGAATTCATATGCATGCTGCAGAGGCAACTGCATTAAATCATATGCAACATGTATGTTGGTTATAGTCGTTTCTGCATCAAAAGAAGTGTGATTATACTATAATAAGCCCCCATCCATCATTTATTATACTGGGGCCTTTTGTGGCATAAGAACATTCCGAGCCCCTTCAGGCATATGAGTGTAATTGTTTCCTTTGCAACCCCTGTAGCTGGGACCCTACCTGCAGTCCTATGTCAAATCAAACCTTTTAATTGTGAGAACATGATGAGATATATATATATATATATATATATATATATATATATATATATATATATATATATATATATTAGTTCTACCTAAATTGTCTGTATCTATATACTGAAAACACTGAAAGGATAGAAAAGGCTGAGATTATTCCTAATGCTTACTGAAGATTGGGAGTCATACTCCTTGACGGTTATTTATTGTAATTTTACCATTTAGTTTCTGAGAGTAGAAGAAATTGCCGCTAAGGGCTGACACTACTATATCACACAGTTCAGGTTTTCATCAAGCCTCATACATGCAGAGCTATTCTTCTCTTGTCTATGGAAAATAGCTCCATATGAGCTCCATAGAGACCTACAGAGGTACAGTAAAGGCCCCATGCCTTAATACAGTTCAGCTAAAAAGACAATGGTAATATGACTGTGTGTATGAGGTCTTACTCTTTGAGGTAGGATAAAGGAGAAACAGTTTGCATAGAACTTATTGTTATAGAATTCACAGATCTTCCTGGAAACCAGAGTGAATGGAGCAGAACTATTCAGCAGCTGATGTGGCCCATCCATATGCTAATGCCTGCTGAATGGAAAGATTACATCCCCTATTGCTTCTCTCATGTTCATCGTCTCCAAGTTTCAGTGCAAAAAAAAACATAACACTGAACATGGCGGCCACATTTGTTCTAGAAAATCTAGAAGCATTGCCATAAAACCTTTTTTTTTTAATAAAAGGGAGAGGTCCTATGAAACTGCGTGGGTTAAAATAAAATCTGAGTGGCTTATGCCCCCAGTTATTTCATACTGCTGTATATGTATATGTATCAACTACTGTGTCACTCTGATATAGCTATATAAATATATATGTAAAATATACAAATGTTGTATGATATATTTATTCCAAAACCTATATAAATGTTAAATATGATCCCCCCCCCCATGACAGAAACATCAAAAAGGGGGATAGGTTTTTATTGGAAACTCTTCACAGTGAAAGGATGATGAGATGGTCAGATTTCTATAAATAAACTTTGTGCAATAGTATGTGTTGTGTTTTTTTTTGTATTTTTTTATTTTATACAGAAATTCATATTACATTTGTTGTTCTTAAAAGAGACGTCACATAAAAATATTAAATGACAGGAAGGCAGGGGGGTGCAGGAACATAATAAGCAAAGTATACTTACCTGTCCCCATTCCCCCCCAGCACAGCTCCCGGGTCTTGCTGACAATCGCCAGCTTCGGAGTACATACCCGGCTCATCCAGTTGCAACATCACAGCCCCATTGATGGATTGCCTGCTCAACCAGTCAGTGTCCCACTCAAGACACTGATTGGCTGAGCAAGCAATCCATCAGCCAGGTATGTGAAGTTGCAACTGGAGGAGCTGTAAGAAGCCGGGAGCTGTCAGCAAGACCCAGGAGCAGCACTACACGGGCAAGTGGATGGGTACGCACCCCTGCCTTCCTCTATTTTTATTTTCACAGGGCATCTCCTTTAAATACTTTTTTATTATTTTTTTCCTCCATTTGGATGGCTTAGCTGGTGCGTTCAGGATGTGATCTCATACAACAGAGCTGACTTGAAAGATCCAGACACCTTATCGATTCACAGACTTAAACCCAGGGACTTGTATTCCTTATCAATGCTTTACACCAGCAGAGAGCTTGGTACCTTGCCAGTAAGCGACTAAATCACAAACTCAAGGCAAAGATCTAAGAAAAGTCTTAATTTTCACATCAGTAACTTACATTTGACTTAATGCAACATTTATAATTAAATTGGGTCTGTGGGTTGTATTGGGATTTGTACCAATATAGAATGGCTGTTAGAGGGGGGTGTGGCTAGGGAAAACCTAGCTATCCCGGAGGACTCCTGACCATGTGTTATGTGGTCACCCATTCAACTAAATGGATGTTATATTACTACACCAAATAATGCGCCACTGTGGCAGATGAGGGATTGACAGAATTACATTTATTTATCATTGACATACTCTTCTGACATGACACAGGGACATGTCAAAAGTTTTGAATGGTCGGGGTCTTACTACTGAGAACCGCACCAATCAGAATAAGGAGTGGGGAGAAGCGTATGGTAAAGTCAGTCATCTCCAGTGAACCCATAAACTTATAAGGGGGGCACCTGGAAAGAGGTCACTATGAGCCAGAGAATGAAATGTGCTAGTCACTCCTGATCAGTGGGGGTCACTGTACTGGCATGTGACATGTCCAATGACAGTGGCCATTTAAACTCTAGTATAATATATTCAAAAATAATAATATAGCTTAACTAATGGAATGCAGAGGTAGCTATATAAATATATATGTAAAATATATACATATACACTCCGTTATGTGTCAGTCTTTACAATCTTATATCTGCTATTATCAGTGTGACAACTGCTTATCTTGGCCCAGGCAGTACAATACACTGTTACTATCTCTCCACTTAATAGCTTCCCAGTATTGAACAACTGATAGCCTATGTACAGGATAGAATTCACTTCAGTAGGAGCTGAGGCTGTAGTACTGGAGTCAAGACTAAACAGGGAGCAGAGCCAACTGCATCGTTCTCATTGTAGTGCAGGCAGCTGATCCACAAGGGATCAGAGTGTCTGCACCCTATTAAACAACTTATTGATAGGTTAGGCTATTACTTTCTTTCCCCTGGACAACCCCTGTAAAGGCCCTATTACACCAAATGATTTTTGGCACAATCGGCTGATAGTTGAAACAGCCTAATCATGATGTCGCTCCATGTTATAGGAGCGGTAGCAGCAGACTACCACTGACTTCAATGGACCACCTGGACGGTCTAAGGATCGTCCGGGCAGCCCCTCCCGCTGCTTCTTGCTTGCAGTTTGTATTAGCACAGGCAGCAAGCAGGGAACGAGGAAAAAGCAAGCGCTGACCTGACAGGTTGGCGCTTGCTTCCTCCTCAATATCGTGCCGTGCAATACGGCCTTCAGTCCAGGCAGCATTCAACCCAGAGTTCTACAGGAACTAGAATTTATTATAGACAGGCTTATTACTATTATTTATGGGCTTACTAGTGACTATATCTGGTCTTCATGTTAGACAGGAAATGTGATACCAATACTTTTTAAGGGATCGAAAACTGGGCTAGGAAACTAGGCCTGTACATTTAACCTCTGTGTGGTTAGACTGTGAAACATATCCTCCAGTATATCATGTATTTAGTATGAAGACAGACAGAAAGTATTAACAGACAGGATTGGCCGTACTAATCCAAAAACCAGAGGGGGTCTTCTTATAATATGTTTATTAATAACCTTGTAAATGAGTTACAGTGGGAAAAAAACATCAATGTTTGCATATAGTAATGATACTAAGCTCTGTAAGGTAATCAAGACAGGAGGAGGATGATATTATATTAGAGGGATTTGGGGAAGCTAAAAGCTCGGGCAGAGAAATGGCAAATAAGGCTTAATGTGGATAAATATAAGGTTATGCGTTAATGCACGAGAAAACTATTTTTACAGTTACATACTATGGTAAAAGGCTGAGTAAAACTGACACTTAGGGTACAAACACACACACCGTATACGCAGCAGATCTGCAGCAGACTTGGTGGTTCAGATTTGATGCTGTGTTCAATTATTTAGATCTAATCTGGTGCGTTTCTGCTGCGTATCTGCTGTGTTTTGCAGCAGTAAATACGCTGCGTATATGGTGTGTGTGTTTATACTCTTAAAGCGACTTGGGGAAAATGGTGAGCAGCAAAGTAACCTTTAGTAACTGATGTCATACGGCTTGTGCCAAAGCAAATAAAATCATGGGATGCATTGAAAGAGGCCTGATGCTCATGACAAGAACATTGTTTTTTCTATAGAAATCACTTGTAGAATATTGTGTAGAGGTAAGACATGACTGACCTACAGAGGGTACAGAGGATGAGGGCAAAGTAATCAAGTTAATTTATGGATTCAGTAACTAGAAAGATGATGAAACTTGGATTTATTTTGTTTGTAAAAAAAGAGGTTAGGGTACACAGTGGTGCCTTGGATTACGAGCATAATTCGTTCCGGGACCGTGCTTGTATTCCAAATCCGCTCTTAAACCAAAGCAAATTTTCCCATAAGAAATCACTAAAATGCAGACAATTGGTTCCACACCCCAAAATAATGATTTTTTTTGTTCTGAATAACATGTAGAACAGATGAAGAAACAATGAGAAACAGCTAAATATCTTATATTATTAGTTACTGTACAGTATAGCAGCAATGTGTATAACTGAGTGTGAGTGCAGGCACATTATAGCAGTAGTGTTTATAGCTGAGTGTAAGTGTAGGCACATTATAGCAGGGATAGAGAGGATGGGAAACACAAGGGCTGACAGAGACTGCAGGGGGCATGAAGAAGGAAGGAAATGGATCTGCTATAATTTAGAAGGTGAGGGAGACTTCCTGGGTCAGAGTACAGTACTGTAGACCCTGCTATGCAGACCATGCCCTTCCCCACTGGCCCTCCCACCCAGTACAGGGAGCTCTTAAAACAAAACAATGCTCTTAAACCAAATTAAAATTTTGAAAAACTGTGAGCTCTTCTTGCAAAAAGCTCTTAAACCAAGTTACTCTTAAACCGAGGTACCAATGTATGGATGTATGAATTTCACTCTTTCACTTTCCTATAGTCCATTACACAGACAGACCATTAATTTGAATGTCCCCTGTAGCTGAACTGCAGGGCACTAAGACAAATATTTCAGGTTTCACTGCAGACTATTGCACAGGTGAGGTTGCAGCAATCTCAATTTAGATATATCTATTTCTGTATATATGACAGGGAGATGGTGATATAGGCTGGAAGGGCTGGTCGGACAGGTGAAATAACCCGAGGGGGGGGGGGGGTAGATTTAGACAAGATCCAGCCAAGTCTCCTGTGACATTAGATGATAATGCGTTGTCTGCAAAAAAAAAAAGAGGAAGGAGTTAGGGAACTGGAGACAATACACACTGGGCCTCATTTACTAACAATATGTAAATTTCTAAACCGATATGCTGTCAGTTGGGTCTGTTTATTTTGCGTCAAATTCATTAATGTGGCACATGCCCTTAGTAAATCTGGAAGGTTTTTCACAGGAAAAAAGGAAAACCCGACTATCCTGCCATTCTGCAAGTAACTGCTTTTTAGAATGGAGAACCTGTCAAAAAAATTACGGTTGGGTAAATAAATCTGTCAGTTGTGGGAGGTTTTAATGGACACGTCCACTTGGTGTTTTTTGGACAAAAATGATGGGTTTGTCCAGGTTTTTGGAAAAGTTATGTCACACACCTTTAGTAAACATGTCGGACAACTAAACCGACAGGCAAAATGGACAAAAACCCAACAATATGCTGCCGGGAACACATTAGTAAATCAGCTTCATTAAGTCATTTTTCTGTTTTCTAATTCCCATTTGGGGTGAGGATCACAAAACCACAGTGTCGCCAGTACTATTAGAGATATCACTATATTAGAGAGTTAGATATCTTGGGGTGATAGTTTTATTTAAATACAACTTTCTTATACCGGTAAGCCCCTTTAATTTGCACATAAGAGAGGCTATTATAAGATACAAGCAGTATAGCATGAGATAACCGGCTTGACAGATTCCCTTTAATGAACAGGTAAATGTGAACATAGTGTAAATGGGTGACTTAGATGTATCATCGGAAAGTGGAGGCACAAAAGTGTGTTATTATGTTTCTCAGATTGTCTAATGTTTCAAACTCTCACATTCCTCTTGTCAAGACTATGAGCTGAATGGTAAATGGCACTCTAGTTCTCCTGCACGTGTGTCAGATATATCTATACATTCATGCTCATCATAATGCTACAGCAATGGAAGCGAAATGTGATTCGGAGCAGAACAGATCCTGCCACTGGGCTCCCCTTAAAGGGGATCTGTCAAAGCCACTACCACAATTGAACTACCAACAGTGCTGAATAGGGACTTAAAGAATATGAATAAGAGTGCCTTTACTTTTTTTACTTTGAATTTATATTTTAAAGTACCAAGGTACAAATACCTGACACTCAGTGCTCCAGCCTTTGTATCTAATTATTATGGTGACTTCTCAAGGTGTGTGACTTCTCTCCTAGGAATAATGTCCTGTAGATGCCGAGATTTAAAAATAAAAGGAAGATTTTATCCTATAATGGCCGCCCTGATGAAAGCATTGCATTGCTTAAATGCATTTGTGTTTTTTGGACTCTGTTTACCTCCGTAGTGATGCCCCATAGGAACATCACTAGAGACTTTCAGTCGAGGAAGAAGCTGGTTGTAGCAAGGCCAGAGGCCAGGGCATGCTCCGAGCGTTTGCCAAACCTTCCATCATAGCATAAACTTTCATATCTCGGCATCTACAGAACATTATTCTTAGGAGAGAGAGGAATATGCTATGAAACGGTAGTAAGAGAGCTCATTGTTGGTATATTTAATACACCTTGAGAAGTCACCATAATAATTACATACTCAGGTTGGGGCGCGTTGAGTGTCAGGTTTTTATACCTTAGTACTTTGACTTATACACAAGGCTAGCACAGGATTAGCCATTTCCACTCAGCAGAGTAGATTTATTGATAATTTTGGCAGAGATACCAAGAAATGTTTTCAGTTCCAAGTCTACAAACCATGAAATCATGCCAAGATTGGTAAGAATAAGAGAGATTTTACAACATTCAGCACTAAATATACTGTATAGTAGTATACTGTACATCAAAGAGGACAAAGACTGGCGGTATACAGATAGACATGGACATAAGGAACTAGTATGCAGGGTCACTATCCCAGCCCTGCCCACCCCTGTGACTTCACTGACTGCCTCTGCTATCTGATGCCATCCTCACTTGGGCTTGGAGGGCAAAGGGACTTTTTCATCATGTCACAGGGGGGGAGTTGTCTCTGTTTTGGGACACTGAACCTTCAGCATGTCTTTATATCTTTATTCTTGCCTAGCAGCGAAACTTAGAAAAGTCACCGGCACTACTCCGGACAAGATCTGGACCTTGGATCGTTGATCTAGGACTTGTGGCAAATCCTCGCGTCGGGGTGCATTTCAAAAATCAGATATAGCGATAGCAGGTACAGTAGAAAAAAGCTGAAAGCACTCACCGCTCTGATGCAAGGTGTCTTTATTTCATAGTGGATTAAAACATGGACATTAGTCCTGCAGGACGGCAGATGCTGACTCCTACGCAAACAACTCTCTCATGACGGCCATTTCGCGCGCATGCGCGCTTCGTCTGACGAAGCGCGCATGCGCGCGAAATGGCCGTCATGAGAGAGTTGTTTGCGTAGGAGTCAGCATCTGCCGTCCTGCAGGACTAATGTCCATGTTTTAATCCACTATGAAATAAAGACACCTTGCATCAGAGCGGTGAGTGCTTTCAGCTTTTTTCTACTGTACCTGTTTATTCTTGCCTACATTAACGCTGCTTGTTCATACATTTAAAGCGAATGTACCACCAGGTACATGGCTTTGTGTATTATACCTGAATATATTGGTGCCGACTCATGGATGGCGATGGCATAGTCCTTTTTTTGAACCACCGCCATGTTCCTGAACACGGTGCCAGTCTTTTCGGTAGCGCCGTCCCGCCCCAGAGCACTGGGGGAAGGCCTCTGTGTGACATGGCTCCATTGATTATAGAGGGGGTTTCGTCATACCAGGGGCCAACGTGTCTGCCCACGGTGCTTTGGGGTTA